>NW_027207222.1:1395032-2092549 GCF_963455315.2 Globicephala melas
CCTGAAACATCTAGAAAACAAAGCAACAGAGCCTAGGGCACTTCCACTTATGGTCCTATAGCTTAGGGAAATTAAAATCAAAAAGATACAGCCACCCCAATGTTTGGGACGCCTCTGTTTACAAGAACCTCGTTTACCGTACAAGTTCAATATCACAGAAAGTGAAAAATGGATAAAGAACTTGTGGTACTTACGTACAATGCAGTATCACTCAGCAGTGAAATCTATGTCATCAGGCCCGTAGCAGCACAATGAGTGGATTCAGGTACGATGATTCTAACTGAAATAAGTCACACAGAAGAAGAAACATCATAAGATATCAGTAATACACGGAATGTAAACTTGGCTACACAGGAACTGAATTACAGAACAGAACAGGGTCTCAAATTTAGAAAACCAACTTATGCTTGTTTAAGGGTAAAGGTGAGTTGGGGTGCTGCATAAAACCAGAGATTGAAATGAGCACAGATAAAGTTCCTTAAGCCAAATATGGAATAGACAAGAGCTACTCCTTGCTCAACGAAATGGACTCAACACCGCATATTAAACGCCTAAGAATGTACCTGACTCTTAAGTATCTTAAAACCTATGGATTGCTATGTCTCCGAAAGAGAATCAAGCATGTGTACAGGGACATAAACGCAGCAGTGATAGGATTGGAGAGGTTCGGTGAGCAAATGAAGACCCTTTGAAGTCATATTGCATGGTACCCATTCCACGGGTTTCAACTACCCAGGTTTAAGGTATTCTTCCTTCAGCTAAAACATGCATGTGGAACCTAGAGTATGATCAACCATGTGATCGGGAGACGTGTTCAAATATGTCTCAGTTTTCGTACCCTGGTACTCGGGTGCAACATTCCAGACGCTTTACTAACACTCTCCCGACTTGGAGAGTCAGTCCCTTTAACCTCCTGTTTGGCCCAGTTTGCAATTTCTGCGGAAGATGAACAGGAATAGCGAGAACCAATGAGAGACTAGCTGGAGGTGTCTGGACGGGCAAATTTAACTCTCATTTCCCACCAGGAAGAGGAAATAACCAAAGGCTCAGCGTGCCGTGCCGGAACCAGATTAGGGCCTGAAGCCATCCTGCGGTGTTGCGGCCAGCTCACAAGAAAGCGAGTTGAAGAAAGGAGCTCAGGGGCACTGTAATTCACAAACCTGCAGAGTTATAAATGACAACTATCGTCCAAAAATATACTGAAGTAAGGCTGCCAAGAGGACTTGAAAGCGGGGCAGAATTGCAGGAAACCGATTTCAGGAGGTAGACTGGAATTGCATTGAAAGCATAGGAAAAGAGGCAGAACGTCCACAATGATGCACTTGGCCAAAGAGGGCGTATGCGTTTTTTCCTGAATATATTCAGGAAAAAACGCATACACCCTTTTTGGCCAACCAAGCAAGCTTGCAAAGGAAATCTGCACTACAATGAAGTCTCACTTCCCCCCGGTCAAAAGGGCCATCTGAAAAAAGTGTAAAATCCAGAAAGGCAGGACAGGCCATGGAGAACTGGGAGCCTTGTTATGCTGATGGGCGGGATGTAAATTGCCAACAGACACTCGGGAGAAGTGTATGGTGTTTCCTGAAACATCTAAAAAACAAAGCAACAGAGCCTAGGGCACTTCCACTTATGGTCCTATAGCTTAGGGAAATTAAAATCAAAAAGATACAGCCACCCCAATGTTTGGGACGCCTCTGTTTACAAGAACCTCGTTTACCGTACAAGTTCAATATCACAGAAAGTGAAAAATGGATAAAGAACTTGTGGTACTTACGTACAATGCAGTATCACTCAGCAGTGAAATCTATGTCATCAGGCCCGTAGCAGCACAATGAGTGGATTCAGGTACGATGATTCTAACTGAAATAAGTCACACAGAAGAAGAAACATCATAAGATATCAGTAATACACGGAATGTAAACTTGGCTACACAGGAACTGAATTACAGAACAGAACAGGGTCTCAAATTTAGAAAACCAACTTATGCTTGTTTAAGGGTAAAGGTGAGTTGGGGTGCTGCATAAAACCAGAGATTGAAATGAGCACAGATAAAGTTCCTTAAGCCAAATATGGAATAGACAAGAGCTACTCCTTGCTCAACGAAATGGACTCAACACCGCATATTAAACGCCTAAGAATGTACCTGACTCTTAAGTATCTTAAAACCTATGGATTGCTATGTCTCCGAAAGAGAATCAAGCATGTGTACAGGGACATAAACGCAGCAGTGATAGGATTGGAGAGGTTCGGTGAGCAAATGAAGACCCTTTGAAGTCATATTGCATGGTACCCATTCCACGGGTTTCAACTACCCAGGTTTAAGGTATTCTTCCTTCAGCTAAAACATGCATGTGGAACCTAGAGTATGATCAACCATGTGATCGGGAGACGTGTTCAAATATGTCTCAGTTTTCGTACCCTGGTACTCGGGTGCAACATTCCAGACGCTTTACTAACACTCTCCCGACTTGGAGAGTCAGTCCCTTTAACCTCCTGTTTGGCCCAGTTTGCAATTTCTGCGGAAGATGAACAGGAATAGCGAGAACCAATGAGAGACTAGCTGGAGGTGTCTGGACGGGCAAATTTAACTCTCATTTCCCACCAGGAAGAGGAAATAACCAAAGGCTCAGCGTGCCGTGCCGGAACCAGATTAGGGCCTGAAGCCATCCTGCGGTGTTGCGGCCAGCTCACAAGAAAGCGAGTTGAAGAAAGGAGCTCAGGGGCACTGTAATTCACAAACCTGCAGAGTTATAAATGACAGCTATCGTCCAAAAATATACTGAAGTAAGGCTGCCAAGAGGACTTGAAAGCGGGGCAGAATTGCAGGAAACCGATTTCAGGAGGTAGACTGGAATTGCATTGAAAGCATAGGAAAAGAGGCAGAACGTCCACAATGATGCACTTGGCCAAAAAGGGCGTATGCGTTTTTTCCTGAATATATTCAGGAAAAAACGCATACGCCCTTTTTGGCCAACCAAGCAAGCTTGCAAAGGAAATCTGCACTACAATGAAGTCTCACTTCCCCCCGGTCAAAAGGGCCATCTGAAAAAAGTGTAAAATCCAGAAAGGCAGGACAGGCCATGGAGAACTGGGAGCCTTGTTATGCTGATGGGCGGGATGTAAATTGCCAACAGACACTCGGGAGAAGTGTATGGTGTTTCCTGAAACATCTAGAAAACAAAGCAACAGAGCCTAGGGCACTTCCACTTATGGTCCTATAGCTTAGGGAAATTAAAATCAAAAAGATACAGCCACCCCAATGTTTGGGACGCCTGTGTTTACAAGAACCTCATTTACCGTACAAGTTCAATATCACAGAAAGTGAAAAATGGATAAAGAACTTGTGGTACTTACGTACAATGCAGTATCACTCAGCAGTGAAATCTATGTCATCAGGCCCGTAGCAGCACAATGAGTGGATTCAGGTACGATGATTCTAACTGAAATAAGTCACACAGAAGAAGAAACATCATAAGATATCAGTAATACACGGAATGTAAACTTGGCTACACAGGAACTGAATTACAGAACAGAACAGGGTCTCAAATTTAGAAAACCAACTTATGTTTGTTTAAGGGTAAAGGTGAGTTGGGGTGCTGCATAAAACCAGAGATTGAAATGAGCACAGATAAAGTTCCTTAAGCCAAATATGGAATAGACAAGAGCTACTCCTTGCTCAACGAAATGGACTCAACACCCCATATTAAACGCCTAAGAATGTACCTGACTCTTAAGTATCTTAAAACCTATGGATTGCTATGTCTCCGAAAGAGAATCAAGCATGTGTACAGGGACATAAACGCAGCAGTGATAGGATTGGAGAGGTTCGGTGAGCAAATGAAGACCCTTTGAAGTCATATTGCATGGTACCCATTCCACGGGTTTCAACTACCCAGGTTTAAGGTATTCTTCCTTCAGCTAAAACATGCATGTGGAACCTAGAGTATGATCAACCATGTGATCGGGAGACGTGTTCAAATATGTCTCAGTTTTCGTACCCTGGTACTCGGGTGCAACATTCCAGACGCTTTACTAACACTCTCCCGACTTGGAGAGTCAGTCCCTTTAACCTCCTGTTTGGCCCAGTTTGCAATTTCTGCGGAAGATGAACAGGAATAGCGAGAACCAATGAGAGACTAGCTGGAGGTGTCTGGACGGGCAAATTTAACTCTCATTTCCCACCAGGAAGAGGAAATAACCAAAGGCTCAGCGTGCCGTGCCGGAACCAGATTAGGGCCTGAAGCCATCCTGCGGTGTTGCGGCCAGCTCACAAGAAAGCGAGTTGAAGAAAGGAGCTCAGGGGCACTGTAATTCACAAACCTGCAGAGTTATAAATGACAGCTATCGTCCAAAAATATACTGAAGTAAGGCTGCCAAGAGGACTTGAAAGCGGGGCAGAATTGCAGGAAACCGATTTCAGGAGGTAGACTGGAATTGCATTGAAAGCATAGGAAAAGAGGCAGAACGTCCACAATGATGCACTTGGCCAAAAAGGGCGTATGCGTTTTTTCCTGAATATATTCAGGAAAAAACGCATACGCCCTTTTTGGCCAACCAAGCAAGCTTGCAAAGGAAATCTGCACTACAATGAAGTCTCACTTCCCCCCGGTCAAAAGGGCCATCTGAAAAAAGTGTAAAATCCAGAAAGGCAGGACAGGCCATGGAGAACTGGGAGCCTTGTTATGCTGATGGGCGGGATGTAAATTGCCAACAGACACTCGGGAGAAGTGTATGGTGTTTCCTGAAACATCTAGAAAACAAAGCAACAGAGCCTAGGGCACTTCCACTTATGGTCCTATAGCTTAGGGAAATTAAAATCAAAAAGATACAGCCACCCCAATGTTTGGGACGCCTCTGTTTACAAGAACCTCGTTTACCGTACAAGTTCAATATCACAGAAAGTGAAAAATGGATAAAGAACTTGTGGTACTTACGTACAATGCAGTATCACTCAGCAGTGAAATCTATGTCATCAGGCCCGTAGCAGCACAATGAGTGGATTCAGGTACGATGATTCTAACTGAAATAAGTCACACAGAAAAAGAAACATCATAAGATATCAGTAATACACGGAATGTAAACTTGGCTACACAGGAACTGAATTACAGAACAGAACAGGGTCTCAAATTTAGAAAACCAACTTATGCTTGTTTAAGGGTAAAGGTGAGTTGGGGTGCTGCATAAAACCAGAGATTGAAATGAGCACAGATAAAGTTCCTTAAGCCAAATATGGAATAGACAAGAGCTACTCCTTGCTCAACGAAATGGACTCAACACCGCATATTAAACGCCTAAGAATGTACCTGACTCTTAAGTATCTTAAAACCTATGGATTGCTATGTCTCCGAAAGAGAATCAAGCATGTGTACAGGGACATAAACGCAGCAGTGATAGGATTGGAGAGGTTCGGTGAGCAAATGAAGACCCTTTGAAGTCATATTGCATGGTACCCATTCCACGGGTTTCAACTACCCAGGTTTAAGGTATTCTTCCTTCAGCTAAAACATGCATGTGGAACCTAGAGTATGATCAACCATGTGATCGGGAGACGTGTTCAAATATGTCTCAGTTTTCGTACCCTGGTACTCGGGTGCAACATTCCAGACGCTTTACTAACACTCTCCCGACTTGGAGAGTCAGTCCCTTTAACCTCCTGTTTGGCCCAGTTTGCAATTTCTGCGGAAGATGAACAGGAATAGCGAGAACCAATGAGAGACTAGCTGGAGGTGTCTGGACGGGCAAATTTAACTCTCATTTCCCACCAGGAAGAGGAAATAACCAAAGGCTCAGCGTGCCGTGCCGGAACCAGATTAGGGCCTGAAGCCATCCTGCGGTGTTGCGGCCAGCTCACAAGAAAACGAGTTGAAGAAAGGAGCTCAGGGGCACTGTAATTCACAAACCTGCAGAGTTATAAATGACAACTATCGTCCAAAAATATACTGAAGTAAGGCTGCCAAGAGGACTTGAAAGCGGGGCAGAATTGCAGGAAACCGATTTCAGGAGGTAGACTGGAATTACATTGAAAGCATAGGAAAAGAGGCAGAACGTCCACAATGATGCACTTGGCCAAAAAGGGCGTATGCGTTTTTTCCTGAATATATTCAGGAAAAAACGCATACGCCCTTTTTGGCCAACCAAGCAAGCTTGCAAAGGAAATCTGCACTACAATGAAGTCTCACTTCCCCCCGGTCAAAAGGGCCATCTGAAAAAAGTGTAAAATCCAGAAAGGCAGGACAGGCCATGGAGAACTGGGAGCCTTGTTATGCTGATGGGCGGGATGTAAATTGCCAACAGACACTCGGGAGAAGTGTATGGTGTTTCCTGAAACATCTAAAAAACAAAGCAACAGAGCCTAGGGCACTTCCACTTATGGTCCTATAGCTTAGGGAAATTAAAATCAAAAAGATACAGCCACCCCAATGTTTGGGACGCCTCTGTTTACAAGAACCTCGTTTACCGTACAAGTTCAATATCACAGAAAGTGAAAAATGGATAAAGAACTTGTGGTACTTACGTACAATGCAGTATCACTCAGCAGTGAAATCTATGTCATCAGGCCCGTAGCAGCACAATGAGTGGATTCAGGTACGATGATTCTAACTGAAATAAGTCACACAGAAAAAGAAACATCATAAGATATCAGTAATACACGGAATGTAAACTTGGCTACACAGGAACTGAATTACAGAACAGAACAGGGTCTCAAATTTAGAAAACCAACTTATGCTTGTTTAAGGGTAAAGGTGAGTTGGGGTGCTGCATAAAACCAGAGATTGAAATGAGCACAGATAAAGTTCCTTAAGCCAAATATGGAATAGACAAGAGCTACTCCTTGCTCAACGAAATGGACTCAACACCCCATATTAAACGCCTAAGAATGTACCTGACTCTTAAGTATCTTAAAACCTATGGATTGCTATGTCTCCGAAAGAGAATCAAGCATGTGTACAGGGACATAAACGCAGCAGTGATAGGATTGGAGAGGTTCGGTGAGCAAATGAAGACCCTTTGAAGTCATATTGCATGGTACCCATTCCACGGGTTTCAACTACCCAGGTTTAAGGTATTCTTCCTTCAGCTAAAACATGCATGTGGAACCTAGAGTATGATCAACCATGTGATCGGGAGACGTGTTCAAATATGTCTCAGTTTTCGTACCCTGGTACTCGGGTGCAACATTCCAGACGCTTTACTAACACTCTCCCGACTTGGAGAGTCAGTCCCTTTAACCTCCTGTTTGGCCCAGTTTGCAATTTCTGCGGAAGATGAACAGGAATAGCGAGAACCAATGAGAGACTAGCTGGAGGTGTCTGGACGGGCAAATTTAACTCTCATTTCCCACCAGGAAGAGGAAATAACCAAAGGCTCAGCGTGCCGTGCCGGAACCAGATTAGGGCCTGAAGCCATCCTGCGGTGTTGCGGCCAGCTCACAAGAAAGCGAGTTGAAGAAAGGAGCTCAGGGGCACTGTAATTCACAAACCTGCAGAGTTATAAATGACAGCTATCGTCCAAAAATATACTGAAGTAAGGCTGCCAAGAGGACTTGAAAGCGGGGCAGAATTGCAGGAAACCGATTTCAGGAGGTAGACTGGAATTGCATTGAAAGCATAGGAAAAGAGGCAGAACGTCCACAATGATGCACTTGGCCAAAAAGGGCGTATGCGTTTTTTCCTGAATATATTCAGGAAAAAACGCATACGCCCTTTTTGGCCAACCAAGCAAGCTTGCAAAGAAAATCTGCACTACAATGAAGTCTCACTTCCCCCCGGTCAAAAGGGCCATCTGAAAAAAGTGTAAAATCCAGAAAGGCAGGACAGGCCATGGAGAACTGGGAGCCTTGTTATGCTGATGGGCGGGATGTAAATTGCAAACAGACACTCGGGAGAAGTGTATGGTGTTTCCTGAAACATCTAGAAAACAAAGCAACAGAGCCTAGGGCACTTCCACTTATGGTCCTATAGCTTAGGGAAATTAAAATCAAAAAGATACAGCCACCCCAATGTTTGGGACGCCTCTGTTTACAAGAACCTCGTTTACCGTACAAGTTCAATATCACAGAAAGTGAAAAATGGATAAAGAACTTGTGGTACTTACGTACAATGCAGTATCACTCAGCAGTGAAATCTATGTCATCAGGCCCGTAGCAGCACAATGAGTGGATTCAGGTACGATGATTCTAACTGAAATAAGTCACACAGAAAAAGAAACATCATAAGATATCAGTAATACACGGAATGTAAACTTGGCTAAACAGGAACTGAATTACAGAACAGAACAGGGTCTCAAATTTAGAAAACCAACTTATGCTTGTTTAAGGGTAAAGGTGAGTTGGGGTGCTGCATAAAACCAGAGATTGAAATGAGCACAGATAAAGTTCCTTAAGCCAAATATGGAATAGACAAGAGCTACTCCTTGCTCAACGAAATGGACTCAACACCGCATATTAAACGCCTAAGAATGTACCTGACTCTTAAGTATCTTAAAACCTATGGATTGCTATGTCTCCGAAAGAGAATCAAGCATGTGTACAGGGACATAAACGCAGCAGTGATAGGATTGGAGAGGTTCGGTGAGCAAATGAAGACCCTTTGAAGTCATATTGCATGGTACCCATTCCACGGGTTTCAACTACCCAGGTTTAAGGTATTCTTCCTTCAGCTAAAACATGCATGTGGAACCTAGAGTATGATCAACCATGTGATCGGGAGACGTGTTCAAATATGTCTCAGTTTTCGTACCCTGGTACTCGGGTGCAACATTCCAGACGCTTTACTAACACTCTCCCGACTTGGAGAGTCAGTCCCTTTAACCTCCTGTTTGGCCCAGTTTGCAATTTCTGCGGAAGATGAACAGGAATAGCGAGAACCAATGAGAGACTAGCTGGAGGTGTCTGGACGGGCAAATTTAACTCTCATTTCCCACCAGGAAGAGGAAATAACCAAAGGCTCAGCGTGCCGTGCCGGAACCAGATTAGGGCCTGAAGCCATCCTGCGGTGTTGCGGCCAGCTCACAAGAAAACGAGTTGAAGAAAGGAGCTCAGGGGCACTGTAATTCACAAACCTGCAGAGTTATAAATGACAACTATCGTCCAAAAATATACTGAAGTAAGGCTGCCAAGAGGACTTGAAAGCGGGGCAGAATTGCAGGAAACCGATTTCAGGAGGTAGACTGGAATTGCATTGAAAGCATAGGAAAAGAGGCAGAACGTCCACAATGATGCACTTGGCCAAAAAGGGCGTATGCGTTTTTTCCTGAATATATTCAGGAAAAAACGCATACGCCCTTTTTGGCCAACCAAGCAAGCTTGCAAAGGAAATCTGCACTACAATGAAGTCTCACTTCCCCCCGGTCAAAAGGGCCATCTGAAAAAAGTGTAAAATCCAGAAAGGCAGGACAGGCCATGGAGAACTGGGAGCCTTGTTATGCTGATGGGCGGGATGTAAATTGCCAACAGACACTCGGGAGAAGTGTATGGTGTTTCCTGAAACATCTAAAAAACAAAGCAACAGAGCCTAGGGCACTTCCACTTATGGTCCTATAGCTTAGGGAAATTAAAATCAAAAAGATACAGCCACCCCAATGTTTGGGACGCCTCTGTTTACAAGAACCTCGTTTACCGTACAAGTTCAATATCACAGAAAGTGAAAAATGGATAAAGAACTTGTGGTACTTACGTACAATGCAGTATCACTCAGCAGTGAAATCTATGTCATCAGGCCCGTAGCAGCACAATGAGTGGATTCAGGTACGATGATTCTAACTGAAATAAGTCACACAGAAGAAGAAACATCATAAGATATCAGTAATACACGGAATGTAAACTTGGCTACACAGGAACTGAATTACAGAACAGAACAGGGTCTCAAATTTAGAAAACCAACTTATGCTTGTTTAAGGGTAAAGGTGAGTTGGGGTGCTGCATAAAACCAGAGATTGAAATGAGCACAGATAAAGTTCCTTAAGCCAAATATGGTATAGACAAGAGCTACTCCTTGCTCAACGAAATGGACTCAACACCCCATATTAAACGCCTAAGAATGTACCTGACTCTTAAGTATCTTAAAACCTATGGATTGCTATGTCTCCGAAAGAGAATCAAGCATGTGTACAGGGACATAAACGCAGCAGTGATAGGATTGGAGAGGTTCGGTGAGCAAATGAAGACCCTTTGAAGTCATATTGCATGGTACCCATTCCACGGGTTTCAACTACCCAGGTTTAAGGTATTCTTCCTTCAGCTAAAACATGCATGTGGAACCTAGAGTATGATCAACCATGTGATCGGGAGACGTGTTCAAATATGTCTCAGTTTTCGTACCCTGGTACTCGGGTGCAACATTCCAGACGCTTTACTAACACTCTCCCGACTTGGAGAGTCAGTCCCTTTAACCTCCTGTTTGGCCCAGTTTGCAATTTCTGCGGAAGATGAACAGGAATAGCGAGAACCAATGAGAGACTAGCTGGAGGTGTCTGGACGGGCAAATTTAACTCTCATTTCCCACCAGGAAGAGGAAATAACCAAAGGCTCAGCGTGCCGTGCCGGAACCAGATTAGGGCCTGAAGCCATCCTGCGGTGTTGCGGCCAGCTCACAAGAAAGCGAGTTGAAGAAAGGAGCTCAGGGGCACTGTAATTCACAAACCTGCAGAGTTATAAATGACAGCTATCGTCCAAAAATATACTGAAGTAAGGCTGCCAAGAGGACTTGAAAGCGGGGCAGAATTGCAGGAAACCGATTTCAGGAGGTAGACTGGAATTGCATTGAAAGCATAGGAAAAGAGGCAGAACGTCCACAATGATGCACTTGGCCAAAAAGGGCGTATGTGTTTTTTCCTGAATATATTCAGGAAAAAACGCATACGCCCTTTTTGGCCAACCAAGCAAGCTTGCAAAGGAAATCTGCACTACAATGAAGTCTCACTTCCCCCCGGTCAAAAGGGCCATCTGAAAAAAGTGTAAAATCCAGAAAGGCAGGACAGGCCATGGAGAACTGGGAGCCTTGTTATGCTGATGGGCGGGATGTAAATTGCCAACAGACACTCGGGAGAAGTGTATGGTGTTTCCTGAAACATCTAAAAAACAAAGCAACAGAGCCTAGGGCACTTCCACTTATGGTCCTATAGCTTAGGGAAATTAAAATCAAAAAGATACAGCCACCCTAATGTTTGGGACGCCTCTGTTTACAAGAACCTCGTTTACCGTACAAGTTCAATATCACAGAAAGTGAAAAATGGATAAAGAACTTGTGGTACTTACGTACAATGCAGTATCACTCAGCAGTGAAATCTATGTCATCAGGCCCGTAGCAGCACAATGAGTGGATTCAGGTACGATGATTCTAACTGAAATAAGTCACACAGAAAAAGAAACATCATAAGATATCAGTAATACACGGAATGTAAACTTGGCTACACAGGAACTGAATTACAGAACAGAACAGGGTCTCAAATTTAGAAAACCAACTTATGCTTGTTTAAGGGTAAAGGTGAGTTGGGGTGCTGCATAAAACCAGAGAGTGAAATGAGCACAGATAAAGTTCCTTAAGCCAAATATGGAATAGACAAGAGCTACTCCTTGCTCAACGAAATGGACTCAACACCCCATATTAAACGCCTAAGAATGTACCTGACTCTTAAGTATCTTAAAACCTATGGATTGCTATGTCTCCGAAAGAGAATCAAGCATGTGTACAGGGACATAAACGCAGCAGTGATAGGATTGGAGAGGTTCGGTGAGCAAATGAAGACCCTTTGAAGTCATATTGCATGGTACCCATTCCACGGGTTTCAACTACCCAGGTTTAAGGTATTCTTCCTTCAGCTAAAACATGCATGTGGAACCTAGAGTATGATCAACCATGTGATCGGGAGACGTGTTCAAATATGTCTCAGTTTTCGTACCCTGGTACTCGGGTGCAACATTCCAGACGCTTTACTAACACTCTCCCGACTTGGAGAGTCAGTCCCTTTAACCTCCTGTTTGGCCCAGTTTGCAATTTCTGCGGAAGATGAACAGGAATAGCGAGAACCAATGAGAGACTAGCTGGAGGTGTCTGGACGGGCAAATTTAACTCTCATTTCCCACCAGGAAGAGGAAATAACCAAAGGCTCAGCGTGCCGTGCCGGAACCAGATTAGGGCCTGAAGCCATCCTGCGGTGTTGCGGCCAGCTCACAAGAAAACGAGTTGAAGAAAGGAGCTCAGGGGCACTGTAATTCACAAACCTGCAGAGTTATAAATGACAACTATCGTCCAAAAATATACTGAAGTAAGGCTGCCAAGAGGACTTGAAAGCGGGGCAGAATTGCAGGAAACCGATTTCAGGAGGTAGACTGGAATTGCATTGAAAGCATAGGAAAAGAGGCAGAACGTCCACAATGATGCACTTGGCCAAAAAGGGCGTATGCGTTTTTTCCTGAATATATTCAGGAAAAAACGCATACGCCCTTTTTGGCCAACCAAGCAAGCTTGCAAAGGAAATCTGCACTACAATGAAGTCTCACTTCCCCCCGGTCAAAAGGGCCATCTGAAAAAAGTGTAAAATCCAGAAAGGCAGGACAGGCCATGGAGAACTGGGAGCCTTGTTATGCTGATGGGCGGGATGTAAATTGCCAACAGACACTCGGGAGAAGTGTATGGTGTTTCCTGAAACATCTAAAAAACAAAGCAACAGAGCCTAGGGCACTTCCACTTATGGTCCTATAGCTTAGGGAAATTAAAATCAAAAAGATACAGCCACCCCAATGTTTGGGACGCCTCTGTTTACAAGAACCTCGTTTACCGTACAAGTTCAATATCACAGAAAGTGAAAAATGGATAAAGAACTTGTGGTACTTACGTACAATGCAGTATCACTCAGCAGTGAAATCTATGTCATCAGGCCCGTAGCAGCACAATGAGTGGATTCAGGTACGATGATTCTAACTGAAATAAGTCACACAGAAGAAGAAACATCATAAGATATCAGTAATACACGGAATGTAAACTTGGCTACACAGGAACTGAATTACAGAACAGAACAGGGTCTCAAATTTAGAAAACCAACTTATGCTTGTTTAAGGGTAAAGGTGAGTTGGGGTGCTGCATAAAACCAGAGATTGAAATGAGCACAGATAAAGTTCCTTAAGCCAAATATGGAATAGACAAGAGCTACTCCTTGCTCAACGAAATGGACTCAACACCCCATATTAAACGCCTAAGAATGTACCTGACTCTTAAGTATCTTAAAACCTATGGATTGCTATGTCTCCGAAAGAGAATCAAGCATGTGTACAGGGACATAAACGCAGCAGTGATAGGATTGGAGAGGTTCGGTGAGCAAATGAAGACCCTTTGAAGTCATATTGCATGGTACCCATTCCACGGGTTTCAACTACCCAGGTTTAAGGTATTCTTCCTTCAGCTAAAACATGCATGTGGAACCTAGAGTATGATCAACCATGTGATCGGGAGACGTGTTCAAATATGTCTCAGTTTTCGTACCCTGGTACTCGGGTGCAACATTCCAGACGCTTTACTAACACTCTCCCGACTTGGAGAGTCAGTCCCTTTAACCTCCTGTTTGGCCCAGTTTGCAATTTCTGCGGAAGATGAACAGGAATAGCGAGAACCAATGAGAGACTAGCTGGAGGTGTCTGGACGGGCAAATTTAACTCTCATTTCCCACCAGGAAGAGGAAATAACCAAAGGCTCAGCGTGCCGTGCCGGAACCAGATTAGGGCCTGAAGCCATCCTGCGGTGTTGCGGCCAGCTCACAAGAAAACGAGTTGAAGAAAGGAGCTCAGGGGCACTGTAATTCACAAACCTGCAGAGTTATAAATGACAACTATCGTCCAAAAATATACTGAAGTAAGGCTGCCAAGAGGACTTGAAAGCGGGGCAGAATTGCAGGAAACCGATTTCAGGAGGTAGACTGGAATTGCATTGAAAGCATAGGAAAAGAGGCAGAACGTCCACAATGATGCACTTGGCCAAAAAGGGCGTATGCGTTTTTTCCTGAATATATTCAGGAAAAAACGCATACGCCCTTTTTGGCCAACCAAGCAAGCTTGCAAAGGAAATCTGCACTACAATGAAGTCTCACTTCCCCCCGGTCAAAAGGGCCATCTGAAAAAAGTGTAAAATCCAGAAAGGCAGGACAGGCCATGGAGAACTGGGAGCCTTGTTATGCTGATGGGCGGGATGTAAATTGCCAACAGACACTCGGGAGAAGTGTATGGTGTTTCCTGAAACATCTAAAAAACAAAGCAACAGAGCCTAGGGCACTTCCACTTATGGTCCTATAGCTTAGGGAAATTAAAATCAAAAAGATACAGCCACCCCAATGTTTGGGACGCCTCTGTTTACAAGAACCTCGTTTACCGTACAAGTACAATATCACAGAAAGTGAAAAATGGATAAAGAACTTGTGGTACTTACGTACAATGCAGTATCACTCAGCAGTGAAATCTATGTCATCAGGCCCGTAGCAGCACAATGAGTGGATTCAGGTACAATGATTCTAACTGAAATAAGTCACACAGAAGAAGAAACATCATAAGATATCAGTAATACACGGAATGTAAACTTGGCTACACAGGAACTGAATTACAGAACAGAACAGGGTCTCAAATTTAGAAAACCAACTTATGCTTGTTTAAGGGTAAAGGTGAGTTGGGGTGCTGCATAAAACCAGAGATTGAAATGAGCACAGATAAAGTTCCTTAAGCCAAATATGGAATAGACAAGAGCTACTCCTTGCTCAACGAAATGGACTCAACACCCCATATTAAACGCCTAAGAATGTACCTGACTCTTAAGTATCTTAAAACCTATGGATTGCTATGTCTCCGAAAGAGAATCAAGCATGTGTACAGGGACATAAACGCAGCAGTGATAGGATTGGAGAGGTTCGGTGAGCAAATGAAGACCCTTTGAAGTCATATTGCATGGTACCCATTCCACGGGTTTCAACTACCCAGGTTTAAGGTATTCTTCCTTCAGCTAAAACATGCATGTGGAACCTAGAGTATGATCAACCATGTGATCGGGAGACGTGTTCAAATATGTCTCAGTTTTCGTACCCTGGTACTCGGGTGCAACATTCCAGACGCTTTACTAACACTCTCCCGACTTGGAGAGTCAGTCCCTTTAACCTCCTGTTTGGCCCAGTTTGCAATTTCTGCGGAAGATGAACAGGAATAGCGAGAACCAATGAGAGACTAGCTGGAGGTGTCTGGACGGGCAAATTTAACTCTCATTTCCCACCAGGAAGAGGAAATAACCAAAGGCTCAGCGTGCCGTGCCGGAACCAGATTAGGGCCTGAAGCCATCCTGCGGTGTTGCGGCCAGCTCACAAGAAAACGAGTTGAAGAAAGGAGCTCAGGGGCACTGTAATTCACAAACCTGCAGAGTTATAAATGACAACTATCGTCCAAAAATATACTGAAGTAAGGCTGCCAAGAGGACTTGAAAGCGGGGCAGAATTGCAGGAAACCGATTTCAGGAGGTAGACTGGAATTGCATTGAAAGCATAGGAAAAGAGGCAGAACGTCCACAATGATGCACTTGGCCAAAAAGGGCGTATGCGTTTTTTCCTGAATATATTCAGGAAAAAACGCATACGCCCTTTTTGGCCAACCAAGCAAGCTTGCAAAGGAAATCTGCACTACAATGAAGTCTCACTTCCCCCCGGTCAAAAGGGCCATCTGAAAAAAGTGTAAAATCCAGAAAGGCAGGACAGGCCATGGAGAACTGGGAGCCTTGTTATGCTGATGGGCGGGATGTAAATTGCCAACAGACACTCGGGAGAAGTGTATGGTGTTTCCTGAAACATCTAAAAAACAAAGCAACAGAGCCTAGGGCACTTCCACTTATGGTCCTATAGCTTAGGGAAATTAAAATCAAAAAGATACAGCCACCCCAATGTTTGGGACGCCTCTGTTTACAAGAACCTCGTTTACCGTACAAGTTCAATATCACAGAAAGTGAAAAATGGATAAAGAACTTGTGGTACTTACGTACAATGCAGTATCACTCAGCAGTGAAATCTATGTCATCAGGCCCGTAGCAGCACAATGAGTGGATTCAGGTACGATGATTCTAACTGAAATAAGTCACACAGAAGAAGAAACATCATAAGATATCAGTAATACACGGAATGTAAACTTGGCTACACAGGAACTGAATTACAGAACAGAACAGGGTCTCAAATTTAGAAAACCAACTTATGCTTGTTTAAGGGTAAAGGTGAGTTGGGGTGCTGCATAAAACCAGAGATTGAAATGAGCACAGATAAAGTTCCTTAAGCCAAATATGGAATAGACAAGAGCTACTCCTTGCTCAACGAAATGGACTCAACACCCCATATTAAACGCCTAAGAATGTACCTGACTCTTAAGTATCTTAAAACCTATGGATTGCTATGTCTCCGAAAGAGAATCAAGCATGTGTACAGGGACATAAACGCAGCAGTGATAGGATTGGAGAGGTTCGGTGAGCAAATGAAGACCCTTTGAAGTCATATTGCATGGTACCCATTCCACGGGTTTCAACTACCCAGGTTTAAGGTATTCTTCCTTCAGCTAAAACATGCATGTGGAACCTAGAGTATGATCAACCATGTGATCGGGAGACGTGTTCAAATATGTCTCAGTTTTCGTACCCTGGTACTCGGGTGCAACATTCCAGACGCTTTACTAACACTCTCCCGACTTGGAGAGTCAGTCCCTTTAACCTCCTGTTTGGCCCAGTTTGCAATTTCTGCGGAAGATGAACAGGAATAGCGAGAACCAATGAGAGACTAGCTGGAGGTGTCTGGACGGGCAAATTTAACTCTCATTTCCCACCAGGAAGAGGAAATAACCAAAGGCTCAGCGTGCCGTGCCGGAACCAGATTAGGGCCTGAAGCCATCCTGCGGTGTTGCGGCCAGCTCACAAGAAAACGAGTTGAAGAAAGGAGCTCAGGGGCACTGTAATTCACAAACCTGCAGAGTTATAAATGACAACTATCGTCCAAAAATATACTGAAGTAAGGCTGCCAAGAGGACTTGAAAGCGGGGCAGAATTGCAGGAAACCGATTTCAGGAGGTAGACTGGAATTGCATTGAAAGCATAGGAAAAGAGGCAGAACGTCCACAATGATGCACTTGGCCAAAAAGGGCGTATGCGTTTTTTCCTGAATATATTCAGGAAAAAACGCATACGCCCTTTTTGGCCAACCAAGCAAGCTTGCAAAGGAAATCTGCACTACAATGAAGTCTCACTTCCCCCCGGTCAAAAGGGCCATCTGAAAAAAGTGTAAAATCCAGAAAGGCAGGACAGGCCATGGAGAACTGGGAGCCTTGTTATGCTGATGGGCGGGATGTAAATTGCCAACAGACACTCGGGAGAAGTGTATGGTGTTTCCTGAAACATCTAAAAAACAAAGCAACAGAGCCTAGGGCACTTCCACTTATGGTCCTATAGCTTAGGGAAATTAAAATCAAAAAGATACAGCCACCCCAATGTTTGGGACGCCTCTGTTTACAAGAACCTCGTTTACCGTACAAGTACAATATCACAGAAAGTGAAAAATGGATAAAGAACTTGTGGTACTTACGTACAATGCAGTATCACTCAGCAGTGAAATCTATGTCATCAGGCCCGTAGCAGCACAATGAGTGGATTCAGGTACAATGATTCTAACTGAAATAAGTCACACAGAAGAAGAAACATCATAAGATATCAGTAATACACGGAATGTAAACTTGGCTACACAGGAACTGAATTACAGAACAGAACAGGGTCTCAAATTTAGAAAACCAACTTATGCTTGTTTAAGGGTAAAGGTGAGTTGGGGTGCTGCATAAAACCAGAGATTGAAATGAGCACAGATAAAGTTCCTTAAGCCAAATATGGAATAGACAAGAGCTACTCCTTGCTCAACGAAATGGACTCAACACCCCATATTAAACGCCTAAGAATGTACCTGACTCTTAAGTATCTTAAAACCTATGGATTGCTATGTCTCCGAAAGAGAATCAAGCATGTGTACAGGGACATAAACGCAGCAGTGATAGGATTGGAGAGGTTCGGTGAGCAAATGAAGACCCTTTGAAGTCATATTGCATGGTACCCATTCCACGGGTTTCAACTACCCAGGTTTAAGGTATTCTTCCTTCAGCTAAAACATGCATGTGGAACCTAGAGTATGATCAACCATGTGATCGGGAGACGTGTTCAAATATGTCTCAGTTTTCGTACCCTGGTACTCGGGTGCAACATTCCAGACGCTTTACTAACACTCTCCCGACTTGGAGAGTCAGTCCCTTTAACCTCCTGTTTGGCCCAGTTTGCAATTTCTGCGGAAGATGAACAGGAATAGCGAGAACCAATGAGAGACTAGCTGGAGGTGTCTGGACGGGCAAATTTAACTCTCATTTCCCACCAGGAAGAGGAAATAACCAAAGGCTCAGCGTGCCGTGCCGGAACCAGATTAGGGCCTGAAGCCATCCTGCGGTGTTGCGGCCAGCTCACAAGAAAGCGAGTTGAAGAAAGGAGCTCAGGGGCACTGTAATTCACAAACCTGCAGAGTTATAAATGACAGCTATCGTCCAAAAATATACTGAAGTAAGGCTGCCAAGAGGACTTGAAAACGGGGCAGAATTGCAGGAAACCGATTTCAGGAGGTAGACTGGAATTGCATTGAAAGCATAGGAAAAGAGGCAGAACGTCCACAATGATGCACTTGGCCAAAAAGGGCATATGCGTTTTTTCCTGAATATATTCAGGAAAAAACGCATACGCCCTTTTTGGCCAACCAAGCAAGCTTGCAAAGGAAATCTGCACTACAATGAAGTCTCACTTCCCCCCGGTCAAAAGGGCCATCTGAAAAAAGTGTAAAATCCAGAAAGGCAGGACAGGCCATGGAGAACTGGGAGCCTTGTTATGCTGATGGGCGGGATGTAAATTGCCAACAGACACTCGGGAGAAGTGTATGGTGTTTCCTGAAACATCTAAAAAACAAAGCAACAGAGCCTAGGGCACTTCCACTTATGGTCCTATAGCTTAGGGAAATTAAAATCAAAAAGATACAGCCACCCCAATGTTTGGGACGCCTCTGTTTACAAGAACCTCGTTTACCGTACAAGTTCAATATCACAGAAAGTGAAAAATGGATAAAGAACTTGTGGTACTTACGTACAATGCAGTATCACTCAGCAGTGAAATCTATGCCATCAGGCCCGTAGCAGCACAATGAGTGGATTCAGGTACGATGATTCTAACTGAAATAAGTCACACAGAAAAAGAAACATCATAAGATATCAGTAATACACGGAATGTAAACTTGGCTACACAGGAACTGAATTACAGAACAGAACAGGGTCTCAAATTTAGAAAACCAACTTATGCTTGTTTAAGGGTAAAGGTGAGTTGGGGTGCTGCATAAAACCAGAGATTGAAATGAGCACAGATAAAGTTCCTTAAGCCAAATATGGAATAGACAAGAGCTACTCCTTGCTCAACGAAATGGACTCAACACCCCATATTAAACGCCTAAGAATGTACCTGACTCTTAAGTATCTTAAAACCTATGGATTGCTATGTCTCCGAAAGAGAATCAAGCATGTGTACAGGGACATAAACGCAGCAGTGATAGGATTGGAGAGGTTCGGTGAGCAAATGAAGACCCTTTGAAGTCATATTGCATGGTACCCATTCCACGGGTTTCAACTACCCAGGTTTAAGGTATTCTTCCTTCAGCTAAAACATGCATGTGGAACCTAGAGTATGATCAACCATGTGATCGGGAGACGTGTTCAAATATGTCTCAGTTTTCGTACCCTGGTACTCGGGTGCAACATTCCAGACGCTTTACTAACACTCTCCCGACTTGGAGAGTCAGTCCCTTTAACCTCCTGTTTGGCCCAGTTTGCAATTTCTGCGGAAGATGAACAGGAATAGCGAGAACCAATGAGAGACTAGCTGGAGGTGTCTGGACGGGCAAATTTAACTCTCATTTCCCACCAGGAAGAGGAAATAACCAAAGGCTCAGCGTGCCGTGCCGGAACCAGATTAGGGCCTGAAGCCATCCTGCGGTGTTGCGGCCAGCTCACAAGAAAACGAGTTGAAGAAAGGAGCTCAGGGGCACTGTAATTCACAAACCTGCAGAGTTATAAATGACAACTATCGTCCAAAAATATACTGAAGTAAGGCTGCCAAGAGGACTTGAAAGCGGGGCAGAATTGCAGGAAACCGATTTCAGGAGGTAGACTGGAATTGCATTGAAAGCATAGGAAAAGAGGCAGAACGTCCACAATGATGCACTTGGCCAAAAAGGGCGTATGCGTTTTTTCCTGAATATATTCAGGAAAAAACGCATACGCCCTTTTTGGCCAACCAAGCAAGCTTGCAAAGGAAATCTGCACTACAATGAAGTCTCACTTCCCCCCAGTCAAAAGGGCCATCTGAAAAAAGTGTAAAATCCAGAAAGGCAGGACAGGCCATGGAGAACTGGGAGCCTTGTTATGCTGATGGGCGGGATGTAAATTGCCAACAGACACTCGGCAGAAGTGTATGGTGTTTCCTGAAACATCTAAAAAACAAAGCAACAGAGCCTAGGGCACTTCCACTTATGGTCCTATAGCTTAGGGAAATTAAAATCAAAAAGATACAGCCACCCCAATGTTTGGGACGCCTCTGTTTACAAGAACCTCGTTTACCGTACAAGTTCAATATCACAGAAAGTGAAAAATGGATAAAGAACTTGTGGTACTTACGTACAATGCAGTATCACTCAGCAGTGAAATCTATGCCATCAGGCCCGTAGCAGCACAATGAGTGGATTCAGGTACGATGATTCTAACTGAAATAAGTCACACAGAAAAAGAAACATCATAAGATATCAGTAATACACGGAATGTAAACTTGGCTACACAGGAACTGAATTACAGAACAGAACAGGGTCTCAAATTTAGAAAACCAACTTATGCTTGTTTAAGGGTAAAGGTGAGTTGGGGTGCTGCATAAAACCAGAGATTGAAATGAGCACAGATAAAGTTCCTTAAGCCAAATATGGAATAGACAAGAGCTACTCCTTGCTCAACGAAATGGACTCAACACCGCATATTAAACGCCTAAGAATGTACCTGACTCTTAAGTATCTTAAAACCTATGGATTGCTATGTCTCCAAAAGAGAATCAAGCATGTGTACAGGGACATAAACGCAGCAGTGATAGGATTGGAGAGGTTCGGTGAGCAAATGAAGACCCTTTGAAGTCATATTGCATGGTACCCATTCCACAGGTTTCAACTACCCAGGTTTAAGGTATTCTTCCTTCAGCTAAAACATGCATGTGGAACCTAGAGTATGATCAACCATGTGATCGGGAGACGTGTTCAAATATGTCTCAGTTTTCGTACCCTGGTACTCGGGTGCAACATTCCAGACGCTTTACTAACACTCTCCCGACTTGGAGAGTCAGTCCCTTTAACCTCCTGTTTGGCCCAGTTTGCAATTTCTGCGGAAGATGAACAGGAATAGCGAGAACCAATGAGAGACTAGCTGGAGGTGTCTGGACGGGCAAATTTAACTCTCATTTCCCACCAGGAAGAGGAAATAACCAAAGGCTCAGCGTGCCGTGCCGGAACCAGATTAGGGCCTGAAGCCATCCTGCGGTGTTGCGGCCAGCTCACAAGAAAGCGAGTTGAAGAAAGGAGCTCAGGGGCACTGTAATTCACAAACCTGCAGAGTTATAAATGACAACTATCGTCCAAAAATATACTGAAGTAAGGCTGCCAAGAGGACTTGAAAGCGGGGCAGAATTGCAGGAAACCGATTTCAGGAGGTAGACTGGAATTGCATTGAAAGCATAGGAAAAGAGGCAGAACGTCCACAATGATGCACTTGGCCAAAAAGGGCGTATGCGTTTTTTCCTGAATATATTCAGGAAAAAACGCATACGCCCTTTTTGGCCAACCAAGCAAGCTTGCAAAGGAAATCTGCACTACAATGAAGTCTCACTTCCCCCCGGTCAAAAGGGCCATCTGAAAAAAGTGTAAAATCCAGAAAGGCAGGACAGGCCATGGAGAACTGGGAGCCTTGTTATGCTGATGGGCGGGATGTAAATTGCTAACAGACACTCGGGAGAAGTGTATGGTGTTTCCTGAAACATCTAAAAAACAAAGCAACAGAGCCTAGGGCACTTCCACTTATGGTCCTATAGCTTAGGGAAATTAAAATCTAAAAGATACAGCCACCCCAATGTTTGGGACGCCTCTGTTTACAAGAACCTCGTTTACCGTACAAGTTCAATATCACAGAAAGTGAAAAATGGATAAAGAACTTGTGGTACTTACGTACAATGCAGTATCACTCAGCAGTGAAATCTATGTCATCAGGCCCGTAGCAGCACAATGAGTGGATTCAGGTACGATGATTCTAACTGAAATAAGTCACACAGAAGAAGAAACATCATAAGATATCAGTAATACACGGAATGTAAACTTGGCTACACAGGAACTGAATTACAGAACAGAACAGGGTCTCAAATTTAGAAAACCAACTTATGCTTGTTTAAGGGTAAAGGTGAGTTGGGGTGCTGCATAAAACCAGAGATTGAAATGAGCACAGATAAAGTTCCTTAAGCCAAATATGGAATAGACAAGAGCTACTCCTTGCTCAACGAAATGGACTCAACACCCCATATTAAACGCCTAAGAATGTACCTGACTCTTAAGTATCTTAAAACCTATGGATTGCTATGTCTCCGAAAGAGAATCAAGCATGTGTACAGGGACATAAACGCAGCAGTGATAGGATTGGAGAGGTTCGGTGAGCAAATGAAGACCCTTTGAAGTCATATTGCATGGTACCCATTCCACGGGTTTCAACTACCCAGGTTTAAGGTATTCTTCCTTCAGCTAAAACATGCATGTGGAACCTAGAGTATGATCAACCATGTGATCGGGAGACGTGTTCAAATATGTCTCAGTTTTCGTACCCTGGTACTCGGGTGCAACATTCCAGACGCTTTACTAACACTCTCCCGACTTGGAGAGTCAGTCCCTTTAACCTCCTGTTTGGCCCAGTTTGCAATTTCTGCGGAAGATGAACAGGAATAGCGAGAACCAATGAGAGACTAGCTGGAGGTGTCTGGACGGGCAAATTTAACTCTCATTTCCCACCAGGAAGAGGAAATAACCGAAGGCTCAGCGTGCCGTGCCGGAACCAGATTAGGGCCTGAAGCCATCCTGCGGTGTTGCGGCCAGCTCACAAGAAAGCGAGTTGAAGAAAGGAGCTCAGGGGCACTGTAATTCACAAACCTGCAGAGTTATAAATGACAGCTATCGTCCAAAAATATACTGAAGTAAGGCTGCCAAGAGGACTTGAAAGCGGGGCAGAATTGCAGGAAACCGATTTCAGGAGGTAGACTGGAATTGCATTGAAAGCATAGGAAAAGAGGCAGAACGTCCACAATGATGCACTTGGCCAAAAAGGGCGTATGCGTTTTTTCCTGAATATATTCAGGAAAAAACGCATACGCCCTTTTTGGCCAACCAAGCAAGCTTGCAAAGGAAATCTGCACTACAATGAAGTCTCACTTCCCCCCGGTCAAAAGGGCCATCTGAAAAAAGTGTAAAATCCAGAAAGGCAGGACAGGCCATGGAGAACTGGGAGCCTTGTTATGCTGATGGGCGGGATGTAAATTGGCAACAGACACTTGGGAGAAGTGTATGGTGTTTCCTGAAACATCTAAAAAACAAAGCAACAGAGCCTAGGGCACTTCCACTTATGGTCCTATAGCTTAGGGAAATTAAAATCAAAAAGATACAGCCACCCCAATGTTTGGGACGCCTCTGTTTACAAGAACCTCGTTTACCGTACAAGTTCAATATCACAGAAAGTGAAAAATGGATAAAGAACTTGTGGTACTTACGTACAATGCAGTATCACTCAGCAGTGAAATCTATGTCATCAGGCCCGTAGCAGCACAATGAGTGGATTCAGGTACGATGATTCTAACTGAAATAAGTCACACAGAAAAAGAAACATCATAAGATATCAGTAATACACGGAATGTAAACTTGGCTACACAGGAACTGAATTACAGAACAGAACAGGGTCTCAAATTTAGAAAACCAACTTATGCTTGTTTAAGGGTAAAGGTGAGTTGGGGTGCTGCATAAAACCAGAGATTGAAATGAGCACAGATAAAGTTCCTTAAGCCAAATATGGAATAGACAAGAGCTACTCCTTGCTCAACGAAATGGACTCAACACCGCATATTAAACGCCTAAGAATGTACCTGACTCTTAAGTATCTTAAAACCTATGGATTGCTATGTCTCCGAAAGAGAATCAAGCATGTGTACAGGGACATAAACGCAGCAGTGATAGGATTGGAGAGGTTCGGTGAGCAAATGAAGACCCTTTGAAGTCATATTTCATGGTACCCATTCCACGGGTTTCAACTACCCAGGTTTAAGGTATTCTTCCTTCAGCTAAAACATGCATGTGGAACCTAGAGTATGATCAACCATGTGATCGGGAGACGTGTTCAAATATGTCTCAGTTTTCGTACCCTGGTACTCGGGTGCAACATTCCAGACGCTTTACTAACACTCTCCCGACTTGGAGAGTCAGTCCCTTTAACCTCCTGTTTGGCCCAGTTTACAATTTCTGCGGAAGATGAACAGGAATAGCGAGAACCAATGAGAGACTAGCTGGAGGTGTCTGGACGGGCAAATTTAACTCTCATTTCCCACCAGGAAGAGGAAATAACCAAAGGCTCAGCGTGCCGTGCCGGAACCAGATTAGGGCCTGAAGCCATCCTGCGGTGTTGCGGCCAGCTCACAAGAAAACGAGTTGAAGAAAGGAGCTCAGGGGCACTGTAATTCACAAACCTGCAGAGTTATAAATGACAACTATCGTCCAAAAATATACTGAAGTAAGGCTGCCAAGAGGACTTGAAAGCGGGGCAGAATTGCAGGAAACCGATTTCAGGAGGTAGACTGGAATTGCATTGAAAGCATAGGAAAAGAGGCAGAACGTCCACAATGATGCACTTGGCCAAAAAGGGCGTATGCGTTTTTTCCTGAATATATTCAGGCAAAAACGCATACGCCCTTTTTGGCCAACCAAGCAAGCTTGCAAAGGAAATCTGCACTACAATGAAGTCTCTCTTCCCCCCGGTCAAAAGGGCCATCTGAAAAAAGTGTAAAATCCAGAAAGGCAGGACAGGCCATGGAGAACTGGGAGCCTTGTTATGCTGATGGGCGGGATGTAAATTGCCAACAGACACTCGGGAGAAGTGTATGGTGTTTCCTGAAACATCTAAAAAACAAAGCAACAGAGCCTAGGGCACTTCCACTTATGGTCCTATAGCTTAGGGAAATTAAAATCAAAAAGATACAGCCACCCCAATGTTTGGGACGCCTCTGTTTACAAGAACCTCGTTTACCGTACAAGTTCAATATCACAGAAAGTGAAAAATGGATAAAGAACTTGTGGTACTTACGTACAATGCAGTATCACTCAGCAGTGAAATCTATGTCATCAGGCCCGTAGCAGCACAATGAGTGGATTCAGGTACGATGATTCTAACTGAAATAAGTCACACAGAAAAAGAAACATCATAAGATATCAGTAATACACGGAATGTAAACTTGGCTACACAGGAACTGAATTACAGAACAGAACAGGGTCTCAAATTTAGAAAACCAACTTATGCTTGTTTAAGGGTAAAGGTGAGTTGGGGTGCTGCATAAAACCAGAGATTGAAATGAGCACACATAAAGTTCCTTAAGCCAAATATGGAATAGACAAGAGCTACTCCTTGCTCAACGAAATGGACTCAACACCCCATATTAAACGCCTAAGAATGTACCTGACTCTTAAGTATCTTAAAACCTATGGATTGCTATGTCTCCGAAAGAGAATCAAGCATGTGTACAGGGACATAAACGCAGCAGTGATAGGATTGGAGAGGTTCGGTGAGCAAATGAAGACCCTTTGAAGTCATATTGCATGGTACCCATTCCACGGGTTTCAACTACCCAGGTTTAAGGTATTCTTCCTTCAGCTAAAACATGCATGTGGAACCTAGAGTATGATCAACCATGTGATCGGGAGACGTGTTCAAATATGTCTCAGTTTTCCACCCCTGGTACTCGGGTGCAACATTCCAGACGCTTTACTAACACTCTCCCGACTTGGAGACTCAGTCCCTTTAACCTCCTGTTTGGCCCAGTTTGCAATTTCTGCGGAAGATGAACAGGAATAGCGAGAACCAATGAGAGACTAGCTGGAGGTGTCTGGACGGGCAAATTTAACTCTCATTTCCCACCAGGAAGAGGAAATAACCAAAGGCTCAGCGTGCCGTGCCGCAACCAGATTAGGGCCTGAAGCCATCCTGCGGTGTTGCGGCCAGCTCACAAGAAAGCGAGTTGAAGAAAGGAGCTCAGGGGCACTGTAATTCACAAACCTGCAGAGTTATAAATGACAGCTATCGTCCAAAAATATACTGAAGTAAGGCTGCCAAGAGGACTTGAAAGCGGGGCAGAATTGCAGGAAACCGATTTCAGGAGGTAGACTGGAATTGCATTGAAAGCATAGGAAAAGAGGCAGAACGTCCACAATGATGCACTTGGCCAAAAAGGGCGTATGCGTTTTTTCCTGAATATATTCAGGAAAAAACGCATACGCCCTTTTTGGCCAACCAAGCAAGCTTGCAAAGGAAATCTGCACTACAATGAAGTCTCACTTCCCCCCGGTCAAAAGGGCCATCTGAAAAAAGTGTAAAATCCAGAAAGGCAGGACAGGCCATGGAGAACTGGGAGCCTTGTTATGCTGATGGGCGGGATGTAAATTGCCAACAGACACTCGGGAGAAGTGTATGGTGTTTCCTGAAACATCTAAAAAACAAAGCAACAGAGCCTAAGGCACTTCCGCTTATGGTCCTATAGCTTAGGGAAATTAAAATCAAAAAGATACAGCCACCCCAATGTTTGGGACGCCTCTGTTTACAAGAACCTCGTTTACCGTACAAGTTCAATATCACAGAAAGTGAAAAATGGATAAAGAACTTGTGGTACTTACGTACAATGCAGTATCACTCAGCAGTGAAATCTATGTCATCAGGCCCGTAGCAGCACAATGAGTGGATTCAGGTACGATGATTCTAACTGAAATAAGTCACACAGAAGAAGAAACATCATAAGATATCAGTAATACACGGAATGTAAACTTGGCTACACAGGAACTGAATTACAGAACAGAACAGGGTCTCAAATTTAGAAAACCAACTTATGCTTGTTTAAGGGTAAAGGTGAGTTGGGGTGCTGCATAAAACCAGAGATTGAAATGAGCACAGATAAAGTTCCTTAAGCCAAATATGGAATAGACAAGAGCTACTCCTTGCTCAACGAAATGGACTCAACACCCCATATTAAACGCCTAAGAATGTACCTGACTCTTAAGTATCTTAAAACCTATGGATTGCTATGTCTCCGAAAGAGAATCAAGCATGTGTACAGGGACATAAACGCAGCAGTGATAGGATTGGAGAGGTTCGGTGAGCAAATGAAGACCCTTTGAAGTCATATTGCATGGTACCCATTCCACGGGTTTCAACTACCCAGGTTTAAGGTATTCTTCCTTCAGCTAAAACATGCATGTGGAACCTAGAGTATGATCAACCATGTGATCGGGAGACGTGTTCAAATATGTCTCAGTTTTCCACCCCTGGTACTCGGGTGCAACATTCCAGACGCTTTACTAACACTCTCCCGACTTGGAGAGTCAGTCCCTTTAACCTCCTGTTTGGCCCAGTTTGCAATTTCTGCGGAAGATGAACAGGAATAGCGAGAACCAATGAGAGACTAGCTGGAGGTGTCTGGACGGGCAAATTTAACTCTCATTTCCCACCAGGAAGAGGAAATAACCAAAGGCTCAGCGTGCCGTGCCGGAACCAGATTAGGGCCTGAAGCCATCCTGCGGTGTTGCGGCCAGCTCACAAGAAAGCGAGTTGAAGAAAGGAGCTCAGGGGCACTGTAATTCACAAACCTGCAGAGTTATAAATGACAGCTATCGTCCAAAAATATACTGAAGTAAGGCTGCCAAGAGGACTTGAAAGCGGGGCAGAATTGCAGGAAACCGATTTCAGGAGGTAGACTGGAATTGCATTGAAAGCATAGGAAAAGAGGCAGAACGTCCACAATGATGCACTTGGCCAAAAAGGGCGTATGCGTTTTTTCCTGAATATATTCAGGAAAAAACGCATACGCCCTTTTTGGCCAACCAAGCAAGCTTGCAAAGGAAATCTGCACTGCAATGAAGTTTCACTTCCCCCCGGTCAAAAGGGCCATCTGAAAAAAGTGTAAAATCCAGAAAGGCAGGACAGGCCATGGAGAACTGGGAGCCTTGTTATGCTGATGGGCGGGATGTAAATTGCCAACAGACACTCGGGAGAAGTGTATGGTGTTTCCTGAAACATCTAGAAAACAAAGCAACAGAGCCTAGGGCACTTCCACTTATGGTCCTATAGCTTAGGGAAATTAAAATCAAAAAGACACAGCCACCCCAATGTTTGGGACGCCTCTGTTTACAAGAACCTCGTTTACCGTACAAGTTCAATATCACAGAAAGTGAAAAATGGATAAAGAACTTGTGGTACTTACGTACAATGCAGTATCACTCAGCAGTGAAATCTATGTCATCAGGCCCGTAGCAGCACAATGAGTGGATTCAGGTACGATGATTCTAACTGAAATAAGTCACACAGAAAAAGAAACATCATAAGATATCAGTAATACACGGAATATAAACTTGGCTACACAGGAACTGAATTACAGAACAGAACAGGGTCTCAAATTTAGAAAACCAACTTATGCTTGTTTAAGGGTAAAGGTGAGTTGGGGTGCTGCATAAAACCAGAGATTGAAATGAGCACAGATAAAGTTCCTTAAGCCAAATATGGAATAGACAAGAGCTACTCCTTGCTCAACGAAATGGACTCAACACCGCATATTAAACGCCTAAGAATGTACCTGACTCTTAAGTATCTTAAAACCTATGGATTGCTATGTCTCCGAAAGAGAATCAAGCATGTGTACAGGGACATAAACGCAGCAGTGATAGGATTGGAGAGGTTCGGTGAGCAAATGAAGACCCTTTGAAGTCATATTGCATGGTACCCATTCCACGGGTTTCAACTACCCAGGTTTAAGGTATTCTTCCTTCAGCTAAAACATGCATGTGGAACCTAGAGTATGATCAACCATGTGATCGGGAGACGTGTTCAAATATGTCTCAGTTTTCGTACCCTGGTACTCGGGTGCAACATTCCAGACGCTTTACTAACACTCTCCCGACTTGGAGAGTCAGTCCCTTTAACCTCCTGTTTGGCCCAGTTTGCAATTTCTGCGGAAGATGAACAGGAATAGCGAGAACCAATGAGAGACTAGCTGGAGGTGTCTGGACGGGCAAATTTAACTCTCATTTCCCACCAGGAAGAGGAAATAACCAAAGGCTCAGCGTGCCGTGCCGGAACCAGATTAGGGCCTGAAGCCATCCTGCGGTGTTGCGGCCAGCTCACAAGAAAACGAGTTGAAGAAAGGAGCTCAGGGGCACTGTAATTCACAAACCTGCAGAGTTATAAATGACAGCTATCGTCCAAAAATATACTGAAGTAAGGCTGCCAAGAGGACTTGAAAGCGGGGCAGAATTGCAGGAAACCGATTTCAGGAGGTAGACTGGAATTGCATTGAAAGCATAGGAAAAGAGGCAGAACGTCCACAATGATGCACTTGGCCAAAAAGGGCGTATGCGTTTTTTCCTGAATATATTCAGGAAAAAACGCATACGCCCTTTTTGGCCAACCAAGCAAGCTTGCAAAGGAAATCTGCACTACAATGAAGTCTCACTTCCCCCCGGTCAAAAGGGCCATCTGAAAAAAGTGTAAAATCCAGAAAGGCAGGACAGGCCATGGAGAACTGGGAGCCTTGTTATGCTGATGGGCGGGATGTAAATTGCCAACAGACACTCGGGAGAAGTGTATGGTGTTTCCTGAAACATCTAAAAAACAAAGCAACAGAGCCTAGGGCACTTCCACTTATGGTCCTATAGCTTAGGGAAATTAAAATCAAAAAGATACAGCCACCCCAATGTTTGGGACGCCTCTGTTTACAAGAACCTCGTTTACCGTACAAGTTCAATATCACAGAAAGTGAAAAATGGATAAAGAACTTGTGGTACTTACGTACAATGCAGTATCACTCAGCAGTGAAATCTATGCCATCAGGCCCGTAGCAGCACAATGAGTGGATTCAGGTACGATGATTCTAACTGAAATAAGTCACACAGAAAAAGAAACATCATAAGATATCAGTAATACACGGAATGTCAACTTGGCTACACAGGAACTGAATTACAGAACAGAACAGGGTCTCAAATTTAGAAAACCAACTTATGCTTGTTTAAGGGTAAAGGTGAGTTGGGGTGCTGCATAAAACCAGAGATTGAAATGAGCACAGATAAAGTTCCTTAAGCCAAATATGGAATAGACAAGAGCTACTCCTTGCTCAACGAAATGGACTCAACACCGCATATTAAACGCCTAAGAATGTACCTGACTCTTAAGTATCTTAAAACCGATGGATTGCTATGTCTCCGAAAGAGAATCAAGCATGTGTACAGGGACATAAACGCAGCAGTGATAGGATTGGAGAGGTTCGGTGAGCAAATGAAGACCCTTTGAAGTCATATTGCATGGTACCCATTCCACGGGTTTCAACTACCCAGGTTTAAGGTATTCTTCCTTCAGCTAAAACATGCATGTGGAACCTAGAGTATGATCAACCATGTGATCGGGAGACGTGTTCAAATATGTCTCAGTTTTCGTACCTGGTACTCGGGTGCAACATTCCAGACGCTTTACTAACACTCTCCCGACTTGGAGAGTCAGTCCCTTTAACCTCCTGTTTGGCCCAGTTTGCAATTTCTGCGGAAGATGAACAGGAATAGTGAGAACCAATGAGAGACTAGCTGGAGGTGTCTGGACGGGCAAATTTAACTCTCATTTCCCACCAGGAAGAGGAAATAACCAAAGGCTCAGCGTGCCGTGCCGGAACCAGATTAGGGCCTGAAGCCATCCTGCGGTGTTGCGGCCAGCTCACAAGAAAACGAGTTGAAGAAAGGAGCTCAGGGGCACTGTAATTCACAAACCTGCAGAGTTATAAATGACAACTATCGTCCAAAAATATACTGAAGTAAGGCTGCCAAGAGGACTTGAAAGCGGGGCAGAATTGCAGGAAACCGATTTCAGGAGGTAGACTGGAATTGCATTGAAAGCATAGGAAAAGAGGCAGAACGTCCACAATGATGCACTTGGCCAAAAAGGGCGTATGCGTTTTTTCCTGAATATATTCAGGAAAAAACGCATACGCCCTTTTTGGCCAACCAAGCAAGCTTGCAAAGGAAATCTGCACTACAATGAAGTCTCACTTCCCCCCCCCCCCCGGTTAAAAGGGCCATCTGAAAAAAGTGTAAAATCCAGAAAGGCAGGACAGGCCATGGAGAACTGGGAGCCTTGTTATGCTGATGGGCGGGATGTAAACTGCCAACAGACACTCGGGAGAAGTGTATGGTGTTTCCTGAAACATCTAAAAAACAAAGCAACAGAGCCTAGGGCACTTCCACTTATGGTCCTATAGCTTAGGGATATTAAAATCAAAAAGACAAGCCACCCCAATGTTTGGGACGCCTCTGTTTACAAGAACCTCGTTTACCGTACAAGTTCAATATCACAGAAAGTGAAAAATGGATAAAGAACTTGTGGTACTTACGTACAATGCAGTATCACTCAGCAGTGAAATCTATGTCATCAGGCCCGTAGCAGCACAATGAGTGGATTCAGGTACGATGATTCTAACTGAAATAAGTCACACAGAAAAAGAAACATCATAAGATATCAGTAATACACGGAATGTCAACTTGGCTACACAGGAACTGAATTACAGAACAGAACAGGGTCTCAAATTTAGAAAACCAACTTATGCTTGTTTAAGGGTAAAGGTGAGTTGGGGTGCTGCATAAAACCAGAGATTGAAATGAGCACAGATAAAGTTCCTTAAGCCAAATATGGAATAGACAAGAGCTACTCCTTGCTCAACGAAATGGACTCAACACCGCATATTAAACGCCTAAGAATGTACCTGACTCTTAAGTATCTTAAAACCGATGGATTGCTATGTCTCCGAAAGAGAATCAAGCATGTGTACAGGGACATAAACGCAGCAGTGATAGGATTGGAGAGGTTCGGTGAGCAAATGAAGACCCTTTGAAGTCATATTGCATGGTACCCATTCCACGGGTTTCAACTACCCAGGTTTAAGGTATTCTTCCTTCAGCTAAAACATGCATGTGGAACCTAGAGTATGATCAACCATGTGATCGGGAGACGTGTTCAAATATGTCTCAGTTTTCGTACCCTGGTACTCGGGTGCAACATTCCAGACGCTTTACTAACACTCTCCCGACTTGGAGAGTCAGTCCCTTTAACCTCCTGTTTGGCCCAGTTTGCAATTTCTGCGGAAGATGAACAGGAATAGCGAGAACCAATGAGAGACTAGCTGGAGGTGTCTGGACGGGCAAATTTAACTCTCATTTCCCACCAGGAAGAGGAAATAACCAAAGGCTCAGCGTGCCGTGCCGGAACCAGATTAGGGCCTGAAGCCATCCTGCGGTGTTGCGGCCAGCTCACAAGAAAACGAGTTGAAGAAAGGAGCTCAGGGGCACTGTAATTCACAAACCTGCAGAGTTATAAATGACAACTATCGTCCAAAAATATACTGAAGTAAGGCTGCCAAGAGGACTTGAAAGCGGGGCAGAATTGCAGGAAACCGATTTCAGGAGGTAGACTGGAATTGCATTGAAAGCATAGGAAAAGAGGCAGAACGTCCACAATGATGCACTTGGCCAAAAAGGGCGTATGCGTTTTTTCCTGAATATATTCAGGAAAAAACGCATACGCACTTTTTGGCCAACCAAGCAAGCTGGCAAAGGAAATCTGCACTACAATGAAGTCTCACTTCCCCCCGGTCAAAAGGGCCATCTGAAAAAAGTGTAAAATCCAGAAAGGCAGGACAGGCCATGGAGAACTGGGAGCCTTGTTATGCTGATGGGTGGGATGTAAACTGCCAAGAGACACTCGGGAGAAGTGTATGGTGTTTCCTGAAACATCTAAAAAACAAAGCAACAGAGCCTAGGGCACTTCCACTTATGGTCCTATAGCTTAGGGAAATTAAAATCAAAAAGACACAGCCACCCCAATGTTTGGGACGCCTCTGTTTACAAGAACCTCGTTGACCGTACAAGTTCAATATCACAGAAAGTGAAAAATGGATAAAGAACTTGTGGTACTTACGTACAATGCAGTATCACTCAGCAGTGAAATCTATGTCATCAGGCCCGTAGCAGCACAATGAGTGGATTCAGGTACGATGATTCTAACTGAAATAAGTCACACAGAAAAAGAAACATCATAAGATATCAGTAATACACGGAATGTAAACTTGGCTACACAGGAACTGAATTACAGAACAGAACAGGGTCTCAAATTTAGAAAACCAACTTATGCTTGTTTAAGGGTAAAGGTGAGTTGGGGTGCTGCATAAAACCAGAGATTGAAATGAGCACAGATAAAGTTCCTTAAGCCAAATATGGAATAGACAAGAGCTACTCCTTGCTCAACGAAATGGACTCAACACCGCATATTAAACGCCTAAGAATGTACCTGACTCTTAAGTATCTTAAAACCTATGGATTGCTATGTCTCCGAAAGAGAATCAAGCATGTGTACAGGGACATAAACGCAGCAGTGATAGGATTGGAGAGGTTCGGTGAGCAAATGAAGACCCTTTGAAGTCATATTGCATGGTACCCATTCCACGGGTTTCAACTACCCAGGTTTAAGGTATTCTTCCTTCAGCTAAAACATGCATGTGGAACCTAGAGTATGATCAACCATGTGATCGGGAGACGTGTTCAAATATGTCTCAGTTTTCGTACCCTGGTACTCGGGTGCAACATTCCAGACGCTTTACTAACACTCTCCCGACTTGGAGAGTCAGTCCCTTTAACCTCCTGTTTGGCCCAGTTTGCAATTTCTGCGGAAGATGAACAGGAATAGCGAGAACCAATGAGAGACTAGCTGGAGGTGTCTGGACGGGCAAATTTAACTCTCATTTCCCACCAGGAAGAGGAAATAACCAAAGGCTCAGCGTGCCATGCCGGAACCAGATTAGGGCCTGAAGCCATCCTGCGGTGTTGCGGCCAGCTCACAAGAAAACGAGTTGAAGAAAGGAGCTCAGGGGCACTGTAATTCACAAACCTGCAGAGTTATAAATGACAACTATCGTCCAAAAATATACTGAAGTAAGGCTGCCAAGAGGACTTGAAAGCGGGGCAGAATTGCAGGAAACCGATTTCAGGAGGTAGACTGGAATTGCATTGAAAGCATAGGAAAAGAGGCAGAACGTCCACAATGATGCACTTGGCCAAAAAGGGCGTATGCGTTTTTTCCTGAATATATTCAGGAAAAAACGCATACGCCCTTTTTGGCCAACCAAGCAAGCTTGCAAAGGAAATCTGCACTACAATGAAGTCTCACTTCCCCCCGGTCAAAAGGGCCATCTGAAAAAAGTGTAAAATCCAGAAAGGCAGGACAGGCCATGGAGAACTGGGAGCCTTGTTATGCTGATGGGCGGGATGTAAACTGCCAACAGACACTCGGGAGAAGTGTATGGTGTTTCCTGAAACATCTAAAAAACAAAGCAACAGAGCCTAGGGCACTTCCACTTATGGTCCTATAGCTTAGGGAAATTAAAATCAAAAAGATACAGCCACCCCAATGTTTGGGACGCCTCTGTTTACAAGAACCTCGTTTACCGTACAAGTTCAATATCACAGAAAGTGAAAAATGGATAAAGAACTTGTGGTACTTACGTACAATGCAGTATCACTCAGCAGTGAAATCTATGTCATCAGGCCCGTAGCAGCACAATGAGTGGATTCAGGTACGATGATTCTAACTGAAATAAGTCACACAGAAAAAGAAACATCATAAGATATCAGTAATACACGGAATGTAAACTTGGCTACACAGGAACTGAATTACAGAACAGAACAGGGTCTCAAATTTAGAAAACCAACTTATGCTTGTTTAAGGGTAAAGGTGAGTTGGGGTGCTGCATAAAACCAGAGATTGAAATGAGCACAGATAAAGTTCCTTAAGCCAAATATGGAATAGACAAGAGCTACTCCTTGCTCAACGAAATGGACTCAACACCCCATATTAAACGCCTAAGAATGTACCTGACTAGTAAGTATCTTAAAACCTATGGATTGCTATGTCTCCGAAAGAGAATCAAGCATGTGTACAGGGGCATAAACTCAGCAGTGATAGGATTGGAGAGGTTCGGTGAGCAAATGAAGACCCTTTGAAGTCACATTGTCTGGTACCCATTCCACGGGTCTCAACTCTCCAGGTTTAAGGTATTCTTCCTTCAGCTAAAACATGCATGTGGAACCCAGAGTATGATCAACCGTGTGAAAGGGAGACGTGTTCAAATATGTCTCAGTTTTCCTCCCCTGGTACTCGGGTGCAACATTCCAGACGCTTTACTAACACTCTCCCTACTTGGAGAGTCAGCACCTTTAACCTCCTGTTTGGCCCAGTTTGCAATTTCTGCGGAAGATGAACAGGAATAGGGAGAACCAATGAGAGACTAGCTGGAGGTGTCTGGATGGGCAAATTTAACTCTCATTTCCCACCAGGAAGAGGAAATAACCAAAGGCTCAGCGTGCCGTGCCGGAACCAGATTAGGGCCTGAAGCCAGCCTGCGGTGTTGCGGCCAGCTCAAAAGAAAGCGAGTTGAAGAAAGGAGCTCAGGGACACTGTAATTCACAAACCTGCAGAGTTATAAATGACAGCTATAGTCCAAAAATATACTGAAGTAAGGCTGCCAAGAGAAGTTGAAAGCGGGGCAGAATTGCAGGAAACCGATTTCAGGAGGTAGACTGGAACTGCATTGAAAGCATAGGAAAAGAGGCAGAACGTCCACAATGATGCACTTGGCCAAAAAGGGCGTATGCGTTTTTTCCTGAATATATTCAGGAAAAAACGCATACGCCCTTTTTGGCCAACCAAGCAAGCTTGCAAAGGAAATCTGCACTACAATGAAGTCTCACTTCCCCCCGGTCAAAAGGGCCATCTGAAAAAAGTGTAAAATCCAGAAAGGCAGAACAGGCCACGGAGAACTGGGAGCCTTGTTATGCTGATGGGCGGGATGTAAATTCCCAACAGCCGCTCTGTAGAAGTGTATGGTGTTTCCTGAAACATCTAAAAAACAAAGCAACAGAGCCTAGGGCACTTCCACTTATGGTCCTATAGCTTAGGGAAATTAAAATCAAAAAGACACAGCCACCCCAAAATTTGAGACGGCTCTTTTTACAGGAATCTCTTCTGCGGCACAAGTTAAATATCCCAGAGAGCAAATAATGGATAAAGAAGTTGCGGTACTTATGTACAACAGAATACCACTCAGCAATGTAATCTATGTCACCAGGCCCGTACCAGCATAATGAGTGGATTGAGGCACGATGATTCTAAGTGAAATAAGTCACACAGAAAAAGAAACATCATAAGGTATCACTAATACATGGAATGTGAACTTGGCTACACATTAACTGAATTACAAAACAGAACAAGGTCTCAAATTTAGAAAACCAACTTATGCTTGCTTAAGGGGGAAGGTGAGTTGGGGTGCTGCATAAAAGCAGAGTTTGAAATTAGCACAGATACCGTTCCATAAGCCAAATATGTAATAGACAAGACCTACCCCTTGCTCAACGAAATGGATTCAACAATGAGGTATCACCTCACACCTGGTAGAATAGGCATCATAGAAAATCTACAAACAAAAAATGCTGGAAAGGGTGTGGAGAAAAGGAACCCTCTTCCACTATTGTTGGGAATATAAATTGATACAGTCATTATGGAGAACAATATGGAATTTCTTAAGAAACTAACAATAGAATTACCATATGATACAGCAATCCCAGTACTGGACATATACCCAGACAAAACCATAAATCAAAAAGAGTCATTCACCGCAATGTTCATTGCATCACTATTTACAATATCGAGGTAATGGAAGCAACCTAAATGCCCACAGACAGACGAATGCATAAAGCTGTGGTACATATATAAAATGGAATATTACTAAGCCATGAAAAGGAATGAAATTGGGTCATTTGTAGAGACGTTGATGGATCTAGAGACTGTCATACAGAGTGAAGTAAGTCAGAAAGAGAAAAACAAATCTTGTATATTCATGCATATATGTGGAACCTAGAAAAACTGTACAGATTAACCATTTTGCAAGGCATAAATAGAGCAACAGATGTAGACAACAAACGTATGGACAACAAGGGGGGAAAGCTGTTGGGGGGGTGGTGGTGGGAGGAGTTGAGAGACTGGGATTGGCATGTATACATTTATATGTATAAAATAGATAACCAATAAGAACCTGCTGTATAAAAATATAAAATAAAATTCAAAATTAAAAAGAAATAAAATTTAAAAAATAAAACAGAAAAAACAATTATTCCCTGCACATACATGTATTTATATGAATAAATTATTTCCATGCTTATATCTGTAAATACAAAAAAGAGGAATAAAATCTACCTTGAACCAAAAACGAAAAAGAGAAAAAAACACAGAACCCACCAGTTACACAGAGGAAAACCGTATCAGGGCACTTGCTCCAGTTGTAAACAATTCTGAAGTTGGTCAGTGGTGGGGAATCGTCTCCCATTCAGCCAGCAGCCCCCACGCAACAAGCGTCCTCATTGCAAAGCTGGGGCACCGTGCCGAGGCATCTGTGAGTAAACGTGAGCTGAGCCCCAGGCCAGTTGCTGCTGAACTATTCCCACCCGTCCCAGGTAAAACACCTGAATATATACAAGGACTTGAAAGCCTAGAGGAAGGGCCATAGAGCCACACGAGTGACAGCATGCCGGCCGACTTGGTGCCTGCAGGCCAGCCAGGATGGTCCTGGCCCTGCGTGCTCTTCTGGAAGATTTCCATTTCCCTGCCTGAGATACCCGTCCTGTCCCTGCCCCCACTGCTTTTTTCCTTCCTCACCTCTGCCCAGGGAGAAATTCCAGCAGCAGGTATGGGTGACACATCCTCTTCTTTAGCAGGTGGCAGCCTGGCAACTGCTGCAGAAAGTCCAGCAGAGCCCCACTCACACTGGGCCACCCACAAAGCCGTGGCCTCTCACTCCCTCCCACCAGCCCAGCCCCGAGACTGCTGACAGGGCAGAGAAAATGGCGTCAGGCACGGCTGCAGGGGCTCTTGCTGCCTGGAGTGGTATTTATATTGATCTCAACCCAGGCACACCTGGGGAGGGCTGGCCGGCACGGTAAGGCTGCCCAGGTCAGCCAATCATCACCCCTCAGGGGCTCACAGTTGCAGAAAATGGAACTTGCTGAACCGGCCAGGTCCAAGGAACAGGTGTGGGCTCCTGAGAGTCAGGATAGACAAGGGGCTGCAGCTTTGGCTTGTTTTCTAATCATTTTATCTGGCCCATGAGTGGGAGACAACTTCAAGAAAACCCTCTCCTAATGAGAGGAACCCAGGAGTCAGGGAGAGGAGGGGTGGGTGGTGGTTGGAGACAGAGGCCTGGTGCCCCGGGTGCAGTGGAAGTCTCTGGAAGACCAGGTGGAGGGAGGCCTCACGGAGTGATGCCCAGGGTCACAGACCTGTCGCAGCTGCTGTTTGTTAGTTCAAGTCCTGCTCTGAGGTGCTCTGTGTCAGCTCTGAGCGACAGGTGAGCTGGGGGTGCTCTGCAATGAGGGCTATGTGCACGGTTCCTGTGTGCCCAGCCCTGCCACGGTACCTGCAAGGGTAGCTCTGTATCCTGGGAGGGGCCTGATCACGAGAGCCCCGTGGGCTGGGGTGGGGGTGGGGTACCTGCCCAGGTGAGCTCCATATTCTGCGATTGGTCTGACCACGAGAGCCCCATGGGCTGCTGGGGACCTGGTAAAGGATGTCAGGACAGTCAGTGAAGCCACCGAGGATATACCTCCAGTTGCTCCTAATTCCTACACCCTGCTGGTCATTCTACCAACCACCAGGACATGGTATTCTGTATTAGTCTTCAATGATGCCTTCTTTTGTATTCCATTAGTCCCAGAGTCACAAGAAATTTTGGCTTGTGAGTGGCAGGACTCAACGTACAACTAAAACAATACTTCCGGGCCGTCTGGCCCCAAGGGTGCAAAACTTCCCACACCGTCTTTGGGGAAAGCTTAGCTAAAGACCTAAAAGTTCTACCTCTGGAAAAGGAAACCCTCCTTCAATATGCAGACGACATTCTGATCGCCAGCCCTACTAAGGAGGCCTCTGAACTACCAAGCCAATAAAGGATAGAAGTTGTCCAAGAAAAAGCTCAAATATCACAGACTGCGGTGACCTGCCTGGGCTTCATTCTCACACAAGGTCAGAGAAGCCCATCCCAGGAAAGGGAAGAAACCATTTTCAGCCTTACCCCTTTCTAAAACTAGAAGACAGCTTAGGGGTTCCTGCGGAGGCCAGGGTTTGCTGCTTCTGGATCCCTAACTACAGTCTACTAGCTGGGCCTCTATATGAAACACTGAAAGGAAAAGATGATGATCCTTTTGAATAGAATCCAGAAGTGGCCTTTCAAGAATGGAAAGAGCAGTCAATTCAGACCCTTGCCCTGGAACTCCCTAATTTAGCTAAACCCTTTGACCTTTACATTCCCGGTGAAAGGTGAATCGCCATTGGAGAATTAGTGCAAAAACTGGGACCACTTGAAATGGAACAATGCAAGAATGCCATCCAGGTAGGATAAACTACGGTCACTAAGGAGCTTGGCCCACTGCCACATCTGGCCAAGATACTGGCGGTATCTAAAAACCTGGAAATCAGCAGCCCAAAAGGCCACCTCCCTCCTACGGGAAAAGGACCCCACGTGGTGATCCTAACCACCAACCATGCCCTGAAGTTGCAGGGTTCGCTCCGTGGGCACACTGACCTCGAGTGAGGAGGCCCTCCAACTCCAACATCCAGAGAGATAACCGGGGGCAACAGGGCACCATGACGACTCGTGTGAACATCACTTGACCTGGAGTTTCTCTCATAAAACAACAAGAGTGTGTCCCAAAAGAGTAGACTACTGCTTGCAGGACTTACTGCACCCAGAGGGGAGCTAATAATCTTGGCGGGGGAACAGTATACCACACTGTCACCATAGAAAAGCCTACAGACACCGTGATGATGGTGGCCAATAAGACCGGCTGGACTCCTGTTTACTTCAAAAGGCTGTTGACTCAGTAGCCATCATGGTCCTTATCACCACTGACCCTGGACTGTCTGGGAGTTGAGCGGGCAGGGCTCTGACACCTGGTGCTGTTTGTACGTTAATTCAGGGGCCTAATTGAAGAAAGCGCAGACTACTGGTCAGAGCATCTAGGCTGGCAGAAACGGTCAGCCTAAGGTGGCCGAACAAATGTGGGGCGGGGTGAAACCGGCCCCCACAGCGTCTCTGCACATCTCTTTCCTGGACCCTTAAAGGTCATTAGAATCTATAACACTTCCAATGCTGGTGCTCAGGTGGACGAGCAGGGAGGCAGGGGTCCTGGGGACAATCAACGTCACCGGGAGGCTGCTGGGGAGAAGCTCTGACCCTCGCCCCAGGGTATGAGGGCTCCCAACTCAGCACTCAGCAGTTACAGAAGAAGGGTCTGCACCCTCAGCACTCCAAGAATGAGGAACGGGACAAAAGGCAGAGGAGGGGTTTGTCCCCAGCAAAGCCCATTAAAAATCCCTGGGAGATAAAAATAGAATCTGGGCAATAAAGTCAAGTCTAACCTTTTTTATCCTTTGTGCTTTGTCTAATTTCACGTGCTCCTAGGGTCCCGCATGCAGAGGTTCCACACCCGGCACTTCAGACCAGATTTCCTAGTGCAGAATGGCTGGGTCGACACCTCAGCTCCTGGGGCCCAGTGCAGACTCCACGATATAGAGCCTGAGCTACAGCCAACCCGGCCCTCGAGAGCTCTGCCGCCTCCCTCCCTCCCACTGACTCTGACAGGATCTCTACACAGCAGCCCAGCCCACAGCCCACGGGGTAGTGCATGCTCTCACCTCTCCATTCTCTGATCAAAATATAAAGTTTCCTTTGCTTGTGAACCAAACTCAGTCTCGATCTGTTGGCCCCAATGACACTGGGCAGGGGGACACTTGTTGGGGTCCACTCTGGAGGATCAGTAACAGAAATTGAGACTATTGTAACCTCAATGAACAGATGTGTGAGCCAAACTGTAGTTAACATAGAACAGTGTATAAGGCTCGGGTAAAATAAGATGTTTCTAACACTTCCATTTGATATTTCCATCACTTTTTATAAGCAAGTTCAGTGAAAAGGTTTGTCTTATTCGTCAGGTCAATATTAGAGAAACGAAGTGATTTCTTTCCAAGGATGTACATCTAATAATCTTGGTTAAACCTTCAATCTTGTTTTAAATGCTTTTCCATTGAAAATGATACCTCTCTTTCAGCTCCCCCATTTCTGAGAAGTATAAAATCTTATAATTTATTATTACCAAAGGGGAAAGGTGGGAGGAGGGATAAATTAACAGTTTGGAATTAACACATACACACTGCTATGTATAAAATAGATCATCAACAAGGAACTACTGTATAGCACAGGGAACTACACTCAACATTTTGCAATAACCTATAAGGGGAAATAATCTGAAAAAGAATAGATATTTTTATTGACATCATCTATCAATGATAGTTAAAGTGTAGCCTAAGGGAAGCTGGTGGTGAGTGCTTCTGACCCTGAAGACTTCAATCATCTAAAGTTTGGACTCTGCCTACTTCCCAAGGCCCTTAATGAACATATGTGTAGCCGTAGCTTAAAAACTTCCCCAGTTTGGGTTTCGGGGAGACACTGATTTTGAAAAAGCCCTGGTGTTCTCCTTACATGAATGGGACTCTTCCTACTGCTAAAACATGTCTGTCACACCCAGAGGATGGTATACCGTCTGATCGGGAAGAGTTTGGAAAAGGCATCTCATCTCCTCATCTCCTGGTGCTCGGGTTCACCCCTCCAGCGTCTTTACTAACAGTCTCCCCACTTGGAGATGTCAGCACTGTCAACATCCTGTTGCGTACAGTTTGGAATTTGTCCAGAGGATGAAGCGGAAGGATGAGGAACAATGAGAGACAAGTCCTAGATGTTCAGACAGGCACATGTCACTCTAATTTCCAATCAGGAAGACGAATTGACCAAAGGCTAGGGTTGCCCATGGAAACAGTATAGGGCTTGAGGAAATCCCACTGCTTTGTGGCCAGTTCCCATAAACACAAGTTGAACAATGGAACTCAGGGGCAGTAAAATTCACAAAACTGCAGAGTTGAAAATATCCATCACTGAAAAATGTCTTGAGGAAAGTCAGAGAAAAGGACTTGTAAGCAAGGGAGAATGGCAGGAAAGGGATTTGAGGAGGTAGAAAGGACTCGCCATTAAGCACAAGAAAAGGAGCTGAACATTGCCAACATTGCCAACATTGCGGTTGGCCAAAAAGGGTGTATGCGTTTTTTTCTGTATATATTCAAGAAAAGGGCATACACTTTTTTAGCCAACCAAACAGGTGGGCACTGGAAGTCAATACTACAAAAGATATCACTTCGCATCAGTCAGAAGAGCCATCCTCATAAAGCGTAAACAACAGAAATGCAGGACAGGGCAACGAGAAGAGGGAGCCCTGTGAGACTTATAGTGGAAATGTATATTGCCAACGGCCATTCTGGAGAAGTGTATTGTGTTTACTAAAGCATCTAAAAAATGAGCTACAGAGCATAGGGCACTTGCACTCATGGGCGTATATCTTGGGAAAAACAAAAATCGAGAGGACACAGGCACCCCAATGTTTACCCCCTCTCTGTTTAAAAGATCCTCGACTAGGATATAACTTAAATGTCTCTGGAGGGAAAAAATGGATAGAGATGTGGTACTTAGGTAGAGTGGAATATTATTCAGCCTGGAAATCAATGAAATATGGCCAGTTGTAACAACTCCGGAGGAGTTACGTATGATCATTCTAAGTGACAGAATTCAAAAAGAAAAAGACACATATCATAAGATATCACTTAAAGGTGGAATCCAAAATGGCTACACATGAAATAAATTACAAAACAAAAACATAGTCAAATATGTAGAAAACACGCATAAGGCTGCTAAACGGGAAAGGTGGGGAGGGGTGAGGCATCATCCAGGAGGTTGAAATTAGCAAAGATACCATTCCAAATACCAAACTGATAATCAACAAGGCCTACACGGTAGCTAAAAGAACTGCACTCAGCACACTCAAGTCACCGGAAAAGAATATATACGACTGGTAAGAATCTGAAAAAGAATTTATTGATGGCTCTCTGTACGTGAATCAAGTGGATGTACAGCAGCAAGAAACAGAGCTTTGAAAATCAGCTGTAACCAATATAGTAATAAATTGAAAAAAATAAACGACAGAGAGACAGAGAAAACCTCTTACAACTTTTCCTCAGGGACGGTGATGCAACATGGATTGAACACATCTAGACCCACAGCAGGATGAGACATAAGGCTGGAAACTGTTTGCGCTAAGAGAAATGTGAGGTTGGGTGAGGAAATGCACACCCTTTAAAGTAATACTACCTGGTACCCATTCAATGGGTCCCAAATCTGCAGGTTCAAGGGATCTTCCTACAGCTAAAACATGCATGGAAAACCCAGAGGACTGTACACCATGTGATCGGGAGATGTGTCTAAAATGCACCTCATTTATCCTCTCCTGGTGCTCCTGTTCACCATTCCAGCCATGTTACTTAGAATCTCCCCACTTGGAGAATCAGCACATTTCAACTTCTGTTTCACACATTTTGCAAATTGTGAGGAGGATGAACGGGAAGAGGGGGAACCAATGAGAGAATAGTTGTAGGGGTTTGGACGGGCACATATCACTCTAATTTCCCATTAAGAATAAGAATTAAAGAAAGGCTCAGCCTGCCTCGCCGGAGCCAAAATAGGGCCTGAAGCAATCCTGCGGGTTTGAGGCCAGCTCACAAAAGAGCAACTTAAAAAATGGAGCTCAGGGTCACTGCAATTCACAAACCTGCAGAGTTATAAATGAAAACTAACGTCCAAAAATATGTTGAGGTAAGGCAAAGAAGAGGATCTGAATGCAAGACAGAATTGCAAGAAACAGATTTCAAGAGATAGATTGGACTCGTCTTTAATGCACATGAAAAGCGGCAGAATTTCGACAATGATGCAGTTGGCCCAAAAGGGCGTATGCGTTTTTTCCTGATTATATCCAGGAAAAAACGCATACACACTTTATGGGCAATGAAGCAAGTAAGCAATGCAAATGTGCACAACAAAGAAGTCTCACTTCCCACCGGTCAAAAGGGCCATCCTAAAAAAGTGTAAAATCCAGAAATGCAGGACAGGCCATGGAGAACAGGGAGCCTTTATACGCTGATGGGCAGTGTGTGAACTGCCAAGAGCCACTCTGGAGAAGTGTATGGTGGTTCCTAAATCATCTAAAAAACAGAGCTACAGAGCATAGGACACTTCCAATCATGGGAGTATATCTAGGGAAGTCTAAAAATCAACAAGACACAAGCACACCACAGTTTAGGGCTACTCTGTTTACAAGAACCTCAACTTCAATACACCTTAAATATCCCAGCAAAGAGAACAATGGATAAAGAAGATGTGGTACTTATGTACAATGGAATATCTCTTCACCATGAAATCAATGTAATAAGGCTAGTAGAAAGATAAAGAGTGGATTTAGGTCCGATAATACTACTTGAAATAAGTCAAACAGAAAAAGAAACATATCATAAGATATCACTTATAGAGGGAGGGTAAATATGGCTGCACAAGAAATGAATTACAGAACAGAACAGTGTCTCACATTTAGAAAACACACTTATGTCAGCTTAAGGGGAAAGGAGAGGTGGGGTGATGCATAAAACCAGAGTTTGAAATTAGCACAGATACCGTTCAATAAACCAAATAGGTATTAGACAAGATCTACACCTTGCTCAATGAACTGGCCTCAACACACCCTATACACCGCAGAGAAATATATCTGAGTAATAAGAATCTTAAAACCCATGTATTGATATATCTCCGTAAGGGAATCAAGTGTGTGCAGAGCGGCACAAACACAGCAGTGAAAATGAGCTAAACCCCATTATAGAAATAAATTTTAAAAAGAAAACGCTGAAACAATGAAAGAGAAAAATTCTTACAAAATTCGCTCAGGGGCTGTGATGCAACCTGGATTGCAACCTGGATTGACCACATATAAACCCACAGCTGGATAAGACATAAGGCTGGACACTTGGGGCTGAGAGGATTGGTGAGCTTTGGTGAGCAACTGCCGAAAGTTTAATGCAATACTTCATGCTACTCAGTCCAAGGGTCCCAACACTCCAGGTTGAAGGGAATCTTCCTACAGCTAGACCATGCTTGGGAAACCCAGCGACTGGTATACCATATGATCGGGAAAGGTTTCTAAAACGCACCTCATTTTTCCTCTCCTGGGGCTGCGGATCGACATTCCAGCCGCTTTACTAACAACATCCCCACATGGAGTCAATGCCTTTAAGTTCTGGTATCGCACAGTCTGCAGTTAGTGTGGAGGATGAATGGGAATAGGGGAAACCAGTGAGAAACAAGCTGTAGCGGATTCAATGGGCACATGTCACTCTAATGCCACATCAGTAAGAAGAATTAACCAAAGGCACAGCAAGGTGCCCCAGAAGAAAAATAGGGCTTCAAGGAATCCTGTGGTTATGGGGCAAGACCACAAAAATAAGAGCTGAAAAGTGGGGCTAAGGGCCACCGCAATTCAAAAACCTGCAGAGTTATAAAGGCCAACTATTTTCAAAAAATATATTGAGGTAAGGCTATGAAGAGACATAGAAAGCAAGGCAGAATTGCAGGAAACCGATTTCAGGAGGTAGACTGGAATTGCATTGAAAACATATGAAGAGAGTCAGAACCTCGACAATGATGCACTTGGCCAAAAAGGGCGTATGTGTTTATTCCTGAATATATTCAGGAAAAAACGCATACACACTTTTTGGCCAACCAAGCAAGCTTGCAAAGGAAATCTGCACTACAATGAAGTCTCACTTCCCCCCGGTCAAAAGGGCCATCTGAAAAAAGTGTAAAATCCATAAAGGCACGACAGGGCATGGAGAACTGGGAGCCTTCTTATGCTGATGGGCGGGATGTAAATTGCCAACAGCCACTCTGGAGAAGTGTATGGTGTTTCCTGAAACATCTAAAAAACAAAGCAACAGAGCCTAGGGCACTTCCACTTATGGTCCTATAGATTAGGGAAATTAAAATTAAAAAGACACAGCCACCCCAAAGTTTGGGACGGCTCTGTTTACAAGAACCTCGTTTACGGTACAAGTTCAATATCGCAGAAAGTGAAAAATGGATAAAGAAGTTGTGGTACTTACGTACAATGAAATATCACTCAGCAATGAAATCTATGTCATCAGGCCCTTAGCAGCACAATGAGTGGATTCAGGTATGATGATTCTAACTGAAATAAGTCACACAGAAAAAGAAACATCATAAGATATCAGTAATACACGGAATGTAAACTTGGCTACACAGGAACTGAATTACAGAACAGAACAGGGTCTCCAATTTAGAAAACCAACTTATGCTTGCTTAAGGGTAAAGGTGAGTTGGGGTGCTGCATAAAACCAGAGATTGAAATGAGCTGAGATAAAGTTCCTTAAGCCAAATATGGAATAGACAAGAGCTACTCCTTGCTCAACGAAATGGACTCAACACCCCATATTAAACGCCTAAGAATATACCTGACTAGTAAGAATCTTAAAACGTACGGATTGCTATGTCTGAAAGAGAATCAAGCGTGTGTACAGGGGCATAAACGCAGCAGTGCTAGGATTGGAGAGGTTCGGTGAGCAAATGAAGACCCTTTGAAGTCATATTGCATGGTACCCATTCCACGGGTCTCAACTCTCCAGGTTTAAGGTATTCTTCCTTCAGCTAAAACATGCATGTGGAACCCAGAGTATGATCAACCGTGTGAAAGGGAGACGTGTTCAAATATGTCTCAGTTTTCCTCCCCTGGTACTCGGGTGCAACATTCCAGACGCTTTACTAACACTCTCCCCACTTGGAGAGTCAGCGCCTTTAACCTCCTGTTTGGCCCAGTTTGCAATTTCTGCGGAAGATGAACAGGAATAGGGAGAACCAATGAGAGACTAGCTGGAGGTGTCTGGATGGGCAAATTTAACTCTCATTTCCCACCAGGAAGAGAAAATAACCAAAGGCTCAGCGTGCCGTGCCGGAACAAGATTAGGGCCTGAAGCCAGCCTGCGGTGTTGCGGCCAGCTCAAAAGAAAGCGAGTTGAAGAAAGGAGCTCAGGGACACTGTAATTCACAAACCTGCAGAGTTATAAATGACAGCTATAGTCCAAAAATATACTGAAGTAAGGCTGCCAAGAGAACTTGAAAGCGGGGCAGAATTGCAGGAAACCGATTTCAGGAGGTAGACTGGAATTGCATCGAAAGCATAGGAAAAGCGGCAGAGCGTCCACAATGATGAACTTGGCCAAAAAGGGCGTATGCATTTTTTCCTGAATATATTCAGGAAAAAAAGCATACGCCCTTTTTGGCCAACCAAGCAAGCTTGCAAAGGAAATCTGCACTACAATGAAGTCTCACTTCCCCCCGGTCAAAAGGGCCATCTGAAAAAAGTGTAAAATCCAGAAAGGCAGGACAGGCCATGGAGAACTGGGAGCCTTGTTATGCTGATGGGCGGGATGTAAATTGCCAACAGACACTTGGGAGAAGTGTATGGTGTTTCCTGAAACATCTAAAAAACAAAGCAACAGAGCCTAGGGCACTTCCACTTATGGTTCTATAGCTTAGGGAAATTAAAATCAAAAAGACACAGCCACCCCAATGTTTGGGACGCCTCTGTTTACAAGAACCTCGTTTACCGTACAAGTTCAATATCACAGAATGTGAAAAATGGATAAAGAACTTGTGGTACTTACGTACAATGCAGTATCACTCAGCAATGAAATCTATGTCATCAGGCCCGTAGCAGCATAATGAGTGGATTCAGGTACGATGATTCTAACTGAAATAAGTCACACAGAAGAAGAAACATCATAAGATATCAGTAATACACGGAATGTAAACTTGGCTACACAGGAACTGAATTCCAAAACAGAACAGGGTCTCAAATTTAGAAAACCAACTTATGCTTGCTTAAGGGGAAAGGTGAGTTGGGGTGCTGCATAAAACCAGAGATTGAAATGAGCACAGATAACGTTCTATAAGGCAAATATGGAATAGACAAGAGCTACTCCTTGCTCAACGAAATGGACTCAACACCCCATATTAAACGCCTAAGAATGTACCTGACTCTTAAGTATCTTAAAACCTATGGATTGCTATGTCTCCGAAAGAGAATCAAGCATGTGTACAGGGACATAAACGCAGCAGTGATAGGATTGGAGAGGTTCGGTGAGCAAATGAAGACCCTTTGAAGTCATATTGCATGGTACCCATTCCACGGGTTTCAACTACCCAGGTTTAAGGTATTCTTCCTTCAGCTAAAACATGCATGTGGAACCTAGAGTATGATCAACCATGTGATCGGGAGACGTGTTCAAATATGTCTCAGTTTTCGTACCCTGGTACTCGGGTGCAACATTCCAGACGCTTTACTAACACTCTCCCGACTTGGAGAGTCAGTCCCTTTAACCTCCTGTTTGGCCCAGTTTGCAATTTCTGCGGAAGATGAACAGGAATAGCGAGAACCAATGAGAGACTAGCTGGAGGTGTCTGGACGGGCAAATTTAACTCTCATTTCCCACCAGGAAGAGGAAATAACCAAAGGCTCAGCGTGCCGTGCCGGAACCAGATTAGGGCCTGAAGCCATCCTGCGGTGTTGCGGCCAGCTCACAAGAAAGCGAGTTGAAGAAAGGAGCTCAGGGGCACTGTAATTCACAAACCTGCAGAGTTATAAATGACAGCTATCGTCCAAAAATATACTGAAGTAAGGCTGCCAAGAGGACTTGAAAGCGGGGCAGAATTGCAGGAAACCGATTTCAGGAGGTAGACTGGAATTGCATTGAAAGCATAGGAAAAGAGGCAGAACGTCCACAATGATGCACTTGGCCAAAAAGGGCGTATGCATTTTTTCCTGAATATATTCAGGAAAAAACGCATACGCCCTTTTTGGCCAACCAAGCAAGCTTGCAAAGGAAATCTGCACTACAATGAAGTCTCACTTCCCCCCGGTCAAAAGGGCCATCTGAAAAAAGTGTAAAATCCAGAAAGGCAGGACAGGCCATGGAGAACTGGGAGCCTTGTTATGCTGATGGGCGGGATGTAAACTGCCAACAGACACTCGGGAGAAGTGTATGGTGTTTCCTGAAACATCTAAAAAACAAAGCAACAGAGCCTAGGGCACTTCCACTTATGGTCCTATAGCTTAGGGAAATTAAAATCAAAAAGATACAGCCACCCCAATGTTTGGGACGCCTCTGTTTACAAGAACCTCGTTTACCGTACAAGTTCAATATCACAGAAAGTGAAAAATGGATAAAGAACTTGTGGTACTTACGTACAATGCAGTATCACTCAGCAGTGAAATCTATGTCATCAGGCCCGTAGCAGCACAATGAGTGGATTCAGGTACGATGATTCTAACTGAAATAAGTCACACAGAGAAAGAAACATCATAAGATATCAGTAATACACGGAATGTAAACTTGGCTACACAGGAACTGAATTACAGAACAGAACAGGGTCTCAAATTTAGAAAACCAACTTATGCTTGTTTAAGGGTAAAGGTGAGTTGGGGTGCTGCATAAAACCAGAGATTGAAATGAGCACAGATAAAGTTCCTTAAGCCAAATATGGAATAGACAAGAGCTACTCCTTGCTCAACGAAATGGACTCAACACCCCATATTAAACGCCTAAGAATATACCTGACTAGTAAGAATCTTAAAACGTACGGATTGCTATGTCTGAAAGAGAATCAAGCGTGTGTACAGGGGCATAAACGCAGCAGTGCTAGGATTGGAGAGGTTCGGTGAGCAAATGAAGACCCTTTGAAGTCATATTGCATGGTACCCATTCCACGGGTCTCAACTCTCCAGGTTTAAGGTATTCTTCCTTCAGCTAAAACATGCATGTGGAACCCAGAGTATGATCAACCGTGTGAAAGGGAGACGTGTTCAAATATGTCTCAGTTTTCCTCCCCTGGTACTCGGGTGCAACATTCCAGACGCTTTACTAACACTCTCCCCACTTGGAGAGTCAGCGCCTTTAACCTCCTGTTTGGCCCAGTTTGCAATTTCTGCGGAAGATGAACAGGAATAGGGAGAACCAATGAGAGACTAGCTGGAGGTGTCTGGATGGGCAAATTTAACTCTCATTTCCCACCAGGAAGAGAAAATAACCAAAGGCTCAGCGTGCCGTGCCGGAACAAGATTAGGGCCTGAAGCCAGCCTGCGGTGTTGCGGCCAGCTCAAAAGAAAGCGAGTTGAAGAAAGGAGCTCAGGGACACTGTAATTCACAAACCTGCAGAGTTATAAATGACAGCTATAGTCCAAAAATATACTGAAGTAAGGCTGCCAAGAGAACTTGAAAGCGGGGCAGAATTGCAGGAAACCGATTTCAGGAGGTAGACTGGAATTGCATTGAAAGCATAGGAAAAGCGGCAGAGCGTCCACAATGATGAACTTGGCCAAAAAGGGCGTATGCATTTTTTCCTGAATATATTCAGGAAAAAAAGCATACGCCCTTTTTGGCCAACCAAGCAAGCTTGCAAAGGAAATCTGCACTACAATGAAGTCTCACTTCCCCCCGGTCAAAAGGGCCATCTGAAAAAAGTGTAAAATCCAGAAAGGCAGGACAGGCCATGGAGAACTGGGAGCCTTGTTATGCTGATGGGCGGGATGTAAATTGCCAACAGACACTCGGGAGAAGTGTATGGTGTTTCCTGAAACATCTAAAAAACAAAGCAACAGAGCCTAGGGCACTTCCACTTATGGTTCTATAGCTTAGGGAAATTAAAATCAAAAAGACACAGCCACCCCAATGTTTGGGACGCCTCTGTTTACAAGAACCTCGTTTACCGTACAAGTTCAATATCACAGAATGTGAAAAATGGATAAAGAACTTGTGGTACTTACGTACAATGCAGTATCACTCAGCAATGAAATCTATGTCATCAGGCCCGTAGCAGCATAATGAGTGGATTCAGGTACGATGATTCTAACTGAAATAAGTCACACAGAAGAAGAAACATCATAAGATATCAGTAATACACGGAATGTAAACTTGGCTACACAGGAACTGAATTCCAAAACAGAACAGGGTCTCAAATTTAGAAAACCAACTTATGCTTGCTTAAGGGGAAAGGTGAGTTGGGGTGCTGCATAAAACCAGAGATTGAAATGAGCACAGATAACGTTCTATAAGGCAAATATGGAATAGACAAGAGCTACTTCTTGCTCAACGAAATGGACTCAACACCCCATATTAAACGCCTAAGAATGTACCTGACTCTTAAGTATCTTAAAACCTATGGATTGCTATGTCTCCGAAAGAGAATCAAGCATGTGTACAGGGACATAAACGCAGCAGTGATAGGATTGGAGAGGTTCGGTGAGCAAATGAAGACCCTTTGAAGTCATATTGCATGGTACCCATTCCACGGGTTTCAACTACCCAGGTTTAAGGTATTCTTCCTTCAGCTAAAACATGCATGTGGAACCTAGAGTATGATCAACCATGTGATCGGGAGACGTGTTCAAATATGTCTCAGTTTTCGTACCCTGGTACTCGGGTGCAACATTCCAGACGCTTTACTAACACTCTCCCGACTTGGAGAGTCAGTCCCTTTAACCTCCTGTTTGGCCCAGTTTGCAATTTCTGCGGAAGATGAACAGGAATAGCGAGAACCAATGAGAGACTAGCTGGAGGTGTCTGGACGGGCAAATTTAACTCTCATTTCCCACCAGGAAGAGGAAATAACCAAAGGCTCAGCGTGCCGTGCCGGAACCAGATTAGGGCCTGAAGCCATCCTGCGGTGTTGCGGCCAGCTCACAAGAAAGCGAGTTGAAGAAAGGAGCTCAGGGGCACTGTAATTCACAAACCTGCAGAGTTATAAATGACAGCTATCGTCCAAAAATATACTGAAGTAAGGCTGCCAAGAGGACTTGAAAGCGGGGCAGAATTGCAGGAAACCGATTTCAGGAGGTAGACTGGAATTGCATTGAAAGCATAGGAAAAGAGGCAGAACGTCCACAATGATGCACTTGGCCAAAAAGGGCGTATGCATTTTTTCCTGAATATATTCAGGAAAAAACGCATACGCCCTTTTTGGCCAACCAAGCAAGCTTGCAAAGGAAATCTGCACTACAATGAAGTCTCACTTCCCCCCGGTCAAAAGGGCCATCTGAAAAAAGTATAAAATCCAGAAAGGCAGGACAGGCCATGGAGAACTGGGAGCCTTGTTATGCTGATGGGCGGGATGTAAACTGCCAACAGACACTCGGGAGAAGTGTATGGTGTTTCCTGAAACATCTAAAAAACAAAGCAACAGAGCCTAGGGCACTTCCACTTATGGTCCTATAGCTTAGGGAAATTAAAATCAAAAAGATACAGCCACCCCAATGTTGCGGACGCCTCTGTTTACAAGAACCTCGTTTACCGTACAAGTTCAATATCACAGAAAGTGAAAAATGGATAAAGAACTTGTGGTACTTACGTACAATGCAGTATCACTCAGCAGTGAAATCTATGTCATCAGGCCCGTAGCAGCACAATGAGTGGATTCAGGTACGATGATTCTAACTGAAATAAGTCACACAGAAAAAGAAACATCATAAGATATCAGTAATACACGGAATGTAAACTTGGCTACACAGGAACTGAATTACAGAACAGAACAGGGTCTCAAATTTAGAAAACCAACTTATGCTTGTTTAAGGGTAAAGGTGAGTTGGGGTGCTGCATAAAACCAGAGATTGAAATGAGCACAGATAAAGTTCCTTAAGCCAAATATGGAATAGACAAGAGCTACTCCTTGCTCAACGAAATGGACTCAACACCGCATATTAAACGCCTAAGAATGTACCTGACTCTTAAGTATCTTAAAACCTATGGATTGCTATGTCTCCGAAAGAGAATCAAGCATGTGTACAGGGACATAAACGCAGCAGTGATAGGATTGGAGAGGTTCGGTGAGCAAATGAAGACCCTTTGAAGTCATATTGCATGGTACCCATTCCACGGGTTTCAACTACCCAGGTTTAAGGTATTCTTCCTTCAGCTAAAACATGCATGTGGAACCTAGAGTATGATCAACCATGTGATCGGGAGACGTGTTCAAATATGTCTCAGTTTTCGTACCCTGGTACTCGGGTGCAACATTCCAGACGCTTTACTAACACTCTCCCGACTTGGAGAGTCAGTCCCTTTAACCTCCTGTTTGGCCCAGTTTGCAATTTCTGCGGAAGATGAACAGGAATAGCGAGAACCAATGAGAGACTAGCTGGAGGTGTCTGGACGGGCAAATTTAACTCTCATTTCCCACCAGGAAGAGGAAATAACCAAAGGCTCAGCGTGCCGTGCCGGAACCAGATTAGGGCCTGAAGCCATCCTGCGGTGTTGCGGCCAGCTCACAAGAAAACGAGTTGAAGAAAGGAGCTCAGGGGCACTGTAATTCACAAACCTGCAGAGTTATAAATGACAACTATCGTCCAAAAATATACTGAAGTAAGGCTGCCAAGAGGACTTGAAAGCGGGGCAGAATTGCAGGAAACCGATTTCAGGAGGTAGACTGGAATTGCATTGAAAGCATAGGAAAAGAGGCAGAACGTCCACAATGATGCACTTGGCCAAAAAGGGCGTATGCGTTTTTTCCTGAATATATTCAGGAAAAAACGCATACGCCCTTTTTGGCCAACCAAGCAAGCTTGCAAAGGAAATCTGCACTACAATGAAGTCTCACTTCCCCCCGGTCAAAAGGGCCATCTGAAAAAAGTGTAAAATCCAGAAAGGCAGGACAGGCCATGGAGAACTGGGAGCCTTGTTATGCTGATGGGCGGGATGTAAACTGCCAACAGACACTCGGGAGAAGTGTATGGTGTTTCCTGAAACATCTAAAAAACAAAGCAACAGAGCCTTGGGCACTTCCACTTATGGTCCTATAGCTTAGGGAAATTAAAATCAAAAAGATACAGCCACCCCAATGTTGCGGACGCCTCTGTTTACAAGAACCTCGTTTACCGTACAAGTTCAATATCACAGAAAGTGAAAAATGGATAAAGAACTTGTGGTACTTACGTACAATGCAGTATCACTCAGCAGTGAAATCTATGTCATCAGGCCCGTAGCAGCACAATGAGTGGATTCAGGTACGATGATTCTAACTGAAATAAGTCACACAGAAAAAGAAACATCATAAGATATCAGTAATACACGGAATGTAAACTTGGCTACACAGGAACTGAATTACAGAACAGAACAGGGTCTCAAATTTAGAAAACCAACTTATGCTTGTTTAAGGGTAAAGGTGAGTTGGGGTGCTGCATAAAACCAGAGATTGAAATGAGCACAGATAAAGTTCCTTAAGCCAAATATGGAATAGACAAGAGCTACTCCTTGCTCAACGAAATGGACTCAACACCGCATATTAAACGCCTAAGAATGTACCTGACTCTTAAGTATCTTAAAACGTATGGATTGCTATGTCTCCGAAAGAGAATCAAGCATGTGTACAGGGACATAAACGCAGCAGTGATAGGATTGGAGAGGTTCGGTGAGCAAATGAAGACCCTTTGAAGTCATATTGCATGGTACCCATTCCACGGGTTTCAACTACCCAGGTTTAAGGTATTCTTCCTTCAGCTAAAACATGCATGTGGAACCTAGAGTATGATCAACCATGTGATCGGGAGACGTGTTCAAATATGTCTCAGTTTTCGTACCCTGGTACTCGGGTGCAACATTCCAGACGCTTTACTAACACTCTCCCGACTTGGAGAGTCAGTCCCTTTAACCTCCTGTTTGGCCCAGTTTGCAATTTCTGCGGAAGATGAACAGGAATAGCGAGAACCAATGAGAGACTAGCTGGAGGTGTCTGGACGGGCAAATTTAACTCTCATTTCCCACCAGGAAGAGGAAATAACCAAAGGCTCAGCGTGCCGTGCCGGAACCAGATTAGGGCCTGAAGCCATCCTGCGGTGTTGCGGCCAGCTCACAAGAAAACGAGTTGAAGAAAGGAGCTCAGGGGCACTGTAATTCACAAACCTGCAGAGTTATAAATGACAACTATCGTCCAAAAATATACTGAAGTAAGGCTGCCAAGAGGACTTGAAAGCGGGGCAGAATTGCAGGAAACCGATTTCAGGAGGTAGACTGGAATTGCATTGAAAGCATAGGAAAAGAGGCAGAACGTCCACAATGATGCACTTGGCCAAAAAGGGCGTATGCGTTTTTTCCTGAATATATTCAGGAAAAAACGCATACGCCCTTTTTGGCCAACCAAGCAAGCTTGCAAAGGAAATCTGCACTACAATGAAGTCTCACTTCCCCCCGGTCAAAAGGGCCATCTGAAAAAAGTGTAAAATCCAGAAAGGCAGGACAGGCCATGGAGAACTGGGAGCCTTGTTATGCTGATGGGCGGGATGTAAACTGCCAACAGACACTCGGGAGAAGTGTATGGTGTTTCCTGAAACATCTAAAAAACAAAGCAACAGAGCCTTGGGCACTTCCACTTATGGTCCTATAGCTTAGGGAAATTAAAATCAAAAAGATACAGCCACCCCAATGTTGCGGACGCCTCTGTTTACAAGAACCTCGTTTACCGTACAAGTTCAATATCACAGAAAGTGAAAAATGGATAAAGAACTTGTGGTACTTACGTACAATGCAGTATCACTCAGCAGTGAAATCTATGTCATCAGGCCCGTAGCAGCACAATGAGTGGATTCAGGTACGATGATTCTAACTGAAATAAGTCACACAGAAAAAGAAACATCATAAGATATCAGTAATACACGGAATGTAAACTTGGCTACACAGGAACTGAATTACAGAACAGAACAGGGTCTCAAATTTAGAAAACCAACTTATGCTTGTTTAAGGGTAAAGGTGAGTTGGGGTGCTGCATAAAACCAGAGATTGAAATGAGCACAGATAAAGTTCCTTAAGCCAAATATGGAATAGACAAGAGCTACTCCTTGCTCAACGAAATGGACTCAACACCGCATATTAAACGCCTAAGAATGTACCTGACTCTTAAGTATCTTAAAACGTATGGATTGCTATGTCTCCGAAAGAGAATCAAGCATGTGTACAGGGACATAAACGCAGCAGTGATAGGATTGGAGAGGTTCGGTGAGCAAATGAAGACCCTTTGAAGTCATATTGCATGGTACCCATTCCACGGGTTTCAACTACCCAGGTTTAAGGTATTCTTCCTTCAGCTAAAACATGCATGTGGAACCTAGAGTATGATCAACCATGTGATCGGGAGACGTGTTCAAATATGTCTCAGTTTTCGTACCCTGGTACTCGGGTGCAACATTCCAGACGCTTTACTAACACTCTCCCGACTTGGAGAGTCAGTCCCTTTAACCTCCTGTTTGGCCCAGTTTGCAATTTCTGCGGAAGATGAACAGGAATAGCGAGAACCAATGAGAGACTAGCTGGAGGTGTCTGGACGGGCAAATTTAACTCTCATTTCCCACCAGGAAGAGGAAATAACCAAAGGCTCAGCGTGCCGTGCCGGAACCAGATTAGGGCCTGAAGCCATCCTGCGGTGTTGCGGCCAGCTCACAAGAAAACGAGTTGAAGAAAGGAGCTCAGGGGCACTGTAATTCACAAACCTGCAGAGTTATAAATGACAGCTATCGTCCAAAAATATACTGAAGTAAGGCTGCCAAGAGGACTTGAAAGCGGGGCAGAATTGCAGGAAACCGATTTCAGGAGGTAGACTGGAATTGCATTGAAAGCATAGGAAAAGAGGCAGAACGTCCACAATGATGCACTTGGCCAAAAAGGGCGTATGCGTTTTTTCCTGAATATATTCAGGAAAAAACGCATACGCCCTTTTTGGCCAACCAAGCAAGCTTGCAAAGGAAATCTGCACTACAATGAAGTCTCACTTCCCGCCGGTCAAAAGGGCCATCTGAAAAAAGTGTAAAATCCAGAAAGGCAGGACAGGCCATGGAGAACTGGGAGCCTTGTTATGCTGATGGGCGGGATGTAAATTGGCAACAGACACTCGGGAGAAGTGTATGGTGTTTCCTGAAACATCTAAAAAACAAAGCAACAGAGCCTAGGGCACTTCCACTTATAGTCCTATAGCTTAGGGAAATTAAAATCAAAAAGACACAGCCACCCCAATGTTTGGGACGCCTCTGTTTACACGAACCTCGTTTACCGTACAAGTTCAATATCACAGAAAGTGAAAAATGGATAAAGAACTTGTGGTACTTACGTACAATGCAGTATCACTCAGCAGTGAAATCTATGTCATCAGGCCCGTAGCAGCACAATGAGTGGATTCAGGTACGATGATTCTAACTGAAATAAGTCACACAGAAAAAGAAACATCATAAGATATCAGTAATACACGGAATGTAAACTTGGCTACACAGGAACTGAATTACAGAACAGAACAGGGTCTCAAATTTAGAAAACCAACTTATGCTTGCTTAAGGGGAAAGGTGAGTTGGGGTGCTGCATAAAACCAGAGATTGAAATGAGCACAGATAAAGTTCCTTAAGCCAAATATGGAATAGACAAGAGCTACTCCTTGCTCAACGAAATGGACTCAACACCCCATATTAAACGCCTAAGAATGTACCTGACTAGTAAGTATCTTAAAACCTATGGATTGCTATGTCTCCGAAAGAGAATCAAGCATGTGTACAGGGGCATAAACTCAGCAGTGATAGGATTGGAGAGGTTCGGTGAGCAAATGAAGACCCTTTGAAGTCACATTGTCTGGTACCCATTCCACGGGTCTCAACTCTCCAGGTTTAAGGTATTCTTCCTTCAGCTAAAACATGCATGTGGAACCCAGAGTATGATCAACCGTGTGAAAGGGAGACGTGTTCAAATATGTCTCAGTTTTCCTCCCCTGGTACTCGGGTGCAACATTCCAGACGCTTTACTAACACTCTCCCTACTTGGAGAGTCAGCACCTTTAACCTCCTGTTTGGCCCAGTTTGCAATTTCTGCGGAAGATGAACAGGAATAGGGAGAACCAATGAGAGACTAGCTGGAGGTGTCTGGATGGGCAAATTTAACTCTCATTTCCCACCAGGAAGAGGAAATAACCAAAGGCTCAGCGTGCCGTGCCGGAACCAGATTAGGGCCTGAAGTCAGCCTGCGGTGTTGCGGCCAGCTCAAAAGAAAGCGAGTTGAAGAAAGGAGCTCAGGGACACTGTAATTCACAAACCTGCAGAGTTATAAATGACAGCTATAGTCCAAAAATATACTGAAGTAAGGCTGCCAAGAGAAGTTGAAAGCGGGGCAGAATTGCAGGAAACCGATTTCAGGAGGTAGACTGGAACTGCATTGAAAGCATAGGAAAAGAGGCAGAACGTCCACAATGATGCACTTGGCCAAAAAGGGCGTATGCGTTTTTTCCTGAATATATTCAGGAAAAAACGCATACGCCCTTTTTGGCCAACCAAGCAAGCTTGCAAAGGAAATCTGCACTACAATGAAGTCTCACTTCCCCCCGGTCAAAAGGGCCATCTGAAAAAAGTGTAAAATCCAGAAAGGCAGAACAGGCCACGGAGAACTGGGAGCCTTGTTATGCTGATGGGCGGGATGTAAATTCCCAACAGCCGCTCTGTAGAAGTGTATGGTGTTTCCTGAAACATCTAAAAAACAAAGCAACAGAGCCTAGGGCACTTCCACTTATGGTCCTATAGCTTAGGGAAATTAAAATCAAAAAGACACAGCCACCCCAAAATTTGGGACGGCTCTTTTTACAGGAATCTCTTCTGCGGCACAAGTTAAATATCCCAGAGAGCAAATAATGGATAAAGAAGTTGCGGTACTTATGTACAACAGAATACCACTCAGCAATGTAATCTATGTCACCAGGCCCGTACCAGCATAATGAGTGGATTGAGGCACGATGATTCTAAGTGAAATAAGTCACACAGAAAAAGAAACATCATAAGGTATCACTAATACATGGAATGTGAACTTGGCTACACATTAACTGAATTACAAAACAGAACAAGGTCTCAAATTTAGAAAACCAACTTATGCTTGCTTAAGGGGGAAGGTGAGTTGGGGTGCTGCATAAAAGCAGAGTTTGAAATTAGCACAGATACCGTTCCATAAGCCAAATATGTAATAGACAAGACCTACCCCTTGCTCAACGAAATGGATTCAACAATGAGGTATCACCTCACACCTGGTAGAATAGGCATCATAGAAAATCTACAAACAAAAAATGCTGGAAAGGGTGTGGAGAAAAGGAACCCTCTTCCACTATTGTTGGGAATATAAATTGATACAGTCATTATGGAGAACAATATGGAATTTCTTAAGAAACTAACAATAGAATTACCATATGATACAGCAATCCCAGTACTGGACATATACCCAGACAAAACCATAAATCAAAAAGAGTCATTCACCGCAATGTTCATTGCATCACTATTTACAATATCGAGGTAATGGAAGCAACCTAAATGCCCACAGACAGACGAATGCATAAAGCTGTGGTACATATATAAAATGGAATATTACTAAGCCATGAAAAGGAATGAAATTGGGTCATTTGTAGAGACGTTGATGGATCTAGAGACTGTCATACAGAGTGAAGTAAGTCAGAAAGAGAAAAACAAATCTTGTATATTCATGCATATATGTGGAACCTAGAAAAACTGTACAGATTAACCATTTTGCAAGGCATAAATAGAGCAACAGATGTAGACAACAAACGTATGGACAACAAGGGGGGAAAGCTGTTGGGGGGGTGGTGGTGGGAGGAGTTGAGAGACTGGGATTGGCATGTATACATTTATATGTATAAAATAGATAACCAATAAGAACCTGCTGTATAAAAATATAAAATAAAATTCAAAATTAAAAAGAAATAAAATTTAAAAAATAAAACAGAAAAAACAATTATTCCCTGCACATACATGTATTTATATGAATAAATTATTTCCATGCTTATATCTGTAAATACAAAAAAGAGGAATAAAATCTACCTTGAACCAAAAACGAAAAAGAGAAAAAAACACAGAACCCACCAGTTACACAGAGGAAAACCGTATCAGGGCACTTGCTCCAGTTGTAAACAATTCTGAAGTTGGTCAGTGGTGGGGAATCGTCTCCCATTCAGCCAGCAGCCCCCACGCAACAAGCGTCCTCATTGCAAAGCTGGGGCACCGTGCCGAGGCATCTGTGAGTAAACGTGAGCTGAGCCCCAGGCCAGTTGCTGCTGAACTATTCCCACCCGTCCCAGGTAAAACACCTGAATATATACAAGGACTTGAAAGCCTAGAGGAAGGGCCATAGAGCCACACGAGTGACAGCATGCCGGCCGACTTGGTGCCTGCAGGCCAGCCAGGATGGTCCTGGCCCTGCGTGCTCTTCTGGAAGATTTCCATTTCCCTGCCTGAGATACCCGTCCTGTCCCTGCCCCCACTGCTTTTTTCCTTCCTCACCTCTGCCCAGGGAGAAATTCCAGCAGCAGGTATGGGTGACACATCCTCTTCTTTAGCAGGTGGCAGCCTGGCAACTGCTGCAGAAAGTCCAGCAGAGCCCCACTCACACTGGGCCACCCACAAAGCCGTGGCCTCTCACTCCCTCCCACCAGCCCAGCCCCGAGACTGCTGACAGGGCAGAGAAAATGGCGTCAGGCACGGCTGCAGGGGCTCTTGCTGCCTGGAGTGGTATTTATATTGATCTCAACCCAGGCACACCTGGGGAGGGCTGGCCGGCACGGTAAGGCTGCCCAGGTCAGCCAATCATCACCCCTCAGGGGCTCACAGTTGCAGAAAATGGAACTTGCTGAACCGGCCAGGTCCAAGGAACAGGTGTGGGCTCCTGAGAGTCAGGATAGACAAGGGGCTGCAGCTTTGGCTTGTTTTCTAATCATTTTATCTGGCCCATGAGTGGGAGACAACTTCAAGAAAACCCTCTCCTAATGAGAGGAACCCAGGAGTCAGGGAGAGGAGGGGTGGGTGGTGGTTGGAGACAGAGGCCTGGTGCCCCGGGTGCAGTGGAAGTCTCTGGAAGACCAGGTGGAGGGAGGCCTCACGGAGTGATGCCCAGGGTCACAGACCTGTCGCAGCTGCTGTTTGTTAGTTCAAGTCCTGCTCTGAGGTGCTCTGTGTCAGCTCTGAGCGACAGGTGAGCTGGGGGTGCTCTGCAATGAGGGCTATGTGCACGGTTCCTGTGTGCCCAGCCCTGCCACGGTACCTGCAAGGGTAGCTCTGTATCCTGGGAGGGGCCTGATCACGAGAGCCCCGTGGGCTGGGGTGGGGGTGGGGTACCTGCCCAGGTGAGCTCCATATTCTGCGATTGGTCTGACCACGAGAGCCCCATGGGCTGCTGGGGACCTGGTAAAGGATGTCAGGACAGTCAGTGAAGCCACCGAGGATATACCTCCAGTTGCTCCTAATTCCTACACCCTGCTGGTCATTCTACCAACCACCAGGACATGGTATTCTGTATTAGTCTTCAATGATGCCTTCTTTTGTATTCCATTAGTCCCAGAGTCACAAGAAATTTTGGCTTGTGAGTGGCAGGACTCAACGTACAACTAAAACAATACTTCCGGGCCGTCTGGCCCCAAGGGTGCAAAACTTCCCACACCGTCTTTGGGGAAAGCTTAGCTAAAGACCTAAAAGTTCTACCTCTGGAAAAGGAAACCCTCCTTCAATATGCAGACGACATTCTGATCGCCAGCCCTACTAAGGAGGCCTCTGAACTACCAAGCCAATAAAGGATAGAAGTTGTCCAAGAAAAAGCTCAAATATCACAGACTGCGGTGACCTGCCTGGGCTTCATTCTCACACAAGGTCAGAGAAGCCCATCCCAGGAAAGGGAAGAAACCATTTTCAGCCTTACCCCTTTCTAAAACTAGAAGACAGCTTAGGGGTTCCTGCGGAGGCCAGGGTTTGCTGCTTCTGGATCCCTAACTACAGTCTACTAGCTGGGCCTCTATATGAAACACTGAAAGGAAAAGATGATGATCCTTTTGAATAGAATCCAGAAGTGGCCTTTCAAGAATGGAAAGAGCAGTCAATTCAGACCCTTGCCCTGGAACTCCCTAATTTAGCTAAACCCTTTGACCTTTACATTCCCGGTGAAAGGTGAATCGCCATTGGAGAATTAGTGCAAAAACTGGGACCACTTGAAATGGAACAATGCAAGAATGCCATCCAGGTAGGATAAACTACGGTCACTAAGGAGCTTGGCCCACTGCCACATCTGGCCAAGATACTGGCGGTATCTAAAAACCTGGAAATCAGCAGCCCAAAAGGCCACCTCCCTCCTACGGGAAAAGGACCCCACGTGGTGATCCTAACCACCAACCATGCCCTGAAGTTGCAGGGTTCGCTCCGTGGGCACACTGACCTCGAGTGAGGAGGCCCTCCAACTCCAACATCCAGAGAGATAACCGGGGGCAACAGGGCACCATGACGACTCGTGTGAACATCACTTGACCTGGAGTTTCTCTCATAAAACAACAAGAGTGTGTCCCAAAAGAGTAGACTACTGCTTGCAGGACTTACTGCACCCAGAGGGGAGCTAATAATCTTGGCGGGGGAACAGTATACCACACTGTCACCATAGAAAAGCCTACAGACACCGTGATGATGGTGGCCAATAAGACCGGCTGGACTCCTGTTTACTTCAAAAGGCTGTTGACTCAGTAGCCATCATGGTCCTTATCACCACTGACCCTGGACTGTCTGGGAGTTGAGCGGGCAGGGCTCTGACACCTGGTGCTGTTTGTACGTTAATTCAGGGGCCTAATTGAAGAAAGCGCAGACTACTGGTCAGAGCATCTAGGCTGGCAGAAACGGTCAGCCTAAGGTGGCCGAACAAATGTGGGGCGGGGTGAAACCGGCCCCCACAGCGTCTCTGCACATCTCTTTCCTGGACCCTTAAAGGTCATTAGAATCTATAACACTTCCAATGCTGGTGCTCAGGTGGACGAGCAGGGAGGCAGGGGTCCTGGGGACAATCAACGTCACCGGGAGGCTGCTGGGGAGAAGCTCTGACCCTCGCCCCAGGGTATGAGGGCTCCCAACTCAGCACTCAGCAGTTACAGAAGAAGGGTCTGCACCCTCAGCACTCCAAGAATGAGGAACGGGACAAAAGGCAGAGGAGGGGTTTGTCCCCAGCAAAGCCCATTAAAAATCCCTGGGAGATAAAAATAGAATCTGGGCAATAAAGTCAAGTCTAACCTTTTTTATCCTTTGTGCTTTGTCTAATTTCACGTGCTCCTAGGGTCCCGCATGCAGAGGTTCCACACCCGGCACTTCAGACCAGATTTCCTAGTGCAGAATGGCTGGGTCGACACCTCAGCTCCTGGGGCCCAGTGCAGACTCCACGATATAGAGCCTGAGCTACAGCCAACCCGGCCCTCGAGAGCTCTGCCGCCTCCCTCCCTCCCACTGACTCTGACAGGATCTCTACACAGCAGCCCAGCCCACAGCCCACGGGGTAGTGCATGCTCTCACCTCTCCATTCTCTGATCAAAATATAAAGTTTCCTTTGCTTGTGAACCAAACTCAGTCTCGATCTGTTGGCCCCAATGACACTGGGCAGGGGGACACTTGTTGGGGTCCACTCTGGAGGATCAGTAACAGAAATTGAGACTATTGTAACCTCAATGAACAGATGTGTGAGCCAAACTGTAGTTAACATAGAACAGTGTATAAGGCTCGGGTAAAATAAGATGTTTCTAACACTTCCATTTGATATTTCCATCACTTTTTATAAGCAAGTTCAGTGAAAAGGTTTGTCTTATTCGTCAGGTCAATATTAGAGAAACGAAGTGATTTCTTTCCAAGGATGTACATCTAATAATCTTGGTTAAACCTTCAATCTTGTTTTAAATGCTTTTCCATTGAAAATGATACCTCTCTTTCAGCTCCCCCATTTCTGAGAAGTATAAAATCTTATAATTTATTATTACCAAAGGGGAAAGGTGGGAGGAGGGATAAATTAACAGTTTGGAATTAACACATACACACTGCTATGTATAAAATAGATCATCAACAAGGAACTACTGTATAGCACAGGGAACTACACTCAACATTTTGCAATAACCTATAAGGGGAAATAATCTGAAAAAGAATAGATATTTTTATTGACATCATCTATCAATGATAGTTAAAGTGTAGCCTAAGGGAAGCTGGTGGTGAGTGCTTCTGACCCTGAAGACTTCAATCATCTAAAGTTTGGACTCTGCCTACTTCCCAAGGCCCTTAATGAACATATGTGTAGCCGTAGCTTAAAAACTTCCCCAGTTTGGGTTTCGGGGAGACACTGATTTTGAAAAAGCCCTGGTGTTCTCCTTACATGAATGGGACTCTTCCTACTGCTAAAACATGTCTGTCACACCCAGAGGATGGTATACCGTCTGATCGGGAAGAGTTTGGAAAAGGCATCTCATCTCCTCATCTCCTGGTGCTCGGGTTCACCCCTCCAGCGTCTTTACTAACAGTCTCCCCACTTGGAGATGTCAGCACTGTCAACATCCTGTTGCGTACAGTTTGGAATTTGTCCAGAGGATGAAGCGGAAGGATGAGGAACAATGAGAGACAAGTCCTAGATGTTCAGACAGGCACATGTCACTCTAATTTCCAATCAGGAAGACGAATTGACCAAAGGCTAGGGTTGCCCATGGAAACAGTATAGGGCTTGAGGAAATCCCACTGCTTTGTGGCCAGTTCCCATAAACACAAGTTGAACAATGGAACTCAGGGGCAGTAAAATTCACAAAACTGCAGAGTTGAAAATATCCATCACTGAAAAATGTCTTGAGGAAAGTCAGAGAAAAGGACTTGTAAGCAAGGGAGAATGGCAGGAAAGGGATTTGAGGAGGTAGAAAGGACTCGCCATTAAGCACAAGAAAAGGAGCTGAACATTGCCAACATTGCCAACATTGCGGTTGGCCAAAAAGGGTGTATGCGTTTTTTTCTGTATATATTCAAGAAAAGGGCATACACTTTTTTAGCCAACCAAACAGGTGGGCACTGGAAGTCAATACTACAAAAGATATCACTTCGCATCAGTCAGAAGAGCCATCCTCATAAAGCGTAAACAACAGAAATGCAGGACAGGGCAACGAGAAGAGGGAGCCCTGTGAGACTTATAGTGGAAATGTATATTGCCAACGGCCATTCTGGAGAAGTGTATTGTGTTTACTAAAGCATCTAAAAAATGAGCTACAGAGCATAGGGCACTTGCACTCATGGGCGTATATCTTGGGAAAAACAAAAATCGAGAGGACACAGGCACCCCAATGTTTACCCCCTCTCTGTTTAAAAGATCCTCGACTAGGATATAACTTAAATGTCTCTGGAGGGAAAAAATGGATAGAGATGTGGTACTTAGGTAGAGTGGAATATTATTCAGCCTGGAAATCAATGAAATATGGCCAGTTGTAACAACTCCGGAGGAGTTACGTATGATCATTCTAAGTGACAGAATTCAAAAAGAAAAAGACACATATCATAAGATATCACTTAAAGGTGGAATCCAAAATGGCTACACATGAAATAAATTACAAAACAAAAACATAGTCAAATATGTAGAAAACACGCATAAGGCTGCTAAACGGGAAAGGTGGGGAGGGGTGAGGCATCATCCAGGAGGTTGAAATTAGCAAAGATACCATTCCAAATACCAAACTGATAATCAACAAGGCCTACACGGTAGCTAAAAGAACTGCACTCAGCACACTCAAGTCACCGGAAAAGAATATATACGACTGGTAAGAATCTGAAAAAGAATTTATTGATGGCTCTCTGTACGTGAATCAAGTGGATGTACAGCAGCAAGAAACAGAGCTTTGAAAATCAGCTGTAACCAATATAGTAATAAATTGAAAAAAATAAACGACAGAGAGACAGAGAAAACCTCTTACAACTTTTCCTCAGGGACGGTGATGCAACATGGATTGAACACATCTAGACCCACAGCAGGATGAGACATAAGGCTGGAAACTGTTTGCGCTAAGAGAAATGTGAGGTTGGGTGAGGAAATGCACACCCTTTAAAGTAATACTACCTGGTACCCATTCAATGGGTCCCAAATCTGCAGGTTCAAGGGATCTTCCTACAGCTAAAACATGCATGGAAAACCCAGAGGACTGTACACCATGTGATCGGGAGATGTGTCTAAAATGCACCTCATTTATCCTCTCCTGGTGCTCCTGTTCACCATTCCAGCCATGTTACTTAGAATCTCCCCACTTGGAGAATCAGCACATTTCAACTTCTGTTTCACACATTTTGCAAATTGTGAGGAGGATGAACGGGAAGAGGGGGAACCAATGAGAGAATAGTTGTAGGGGTTTGGACGGGCACATATCACTCTAATTTCCCATTAAGAATAAGAATTAAAGAAAGGCTCAGCCTGCCTCGCCGGAGCCAAAATAGGGCCTGAAGCAATCCTGCGGGTTTGAGGCCAGCTCACAAAAGAGCAACTTAAAAAATGGAGCTCAGGGTCACTGCAATTCACAAACCTGCAGAGTTATAAATGAAAACTAACGTCCAAAAATATGTTGAGGTAAGGCAAAGAAGAGGATCTGAATGCAAGACAGAATTGCAAGAAACAGATTTCAAGAGATAGATTGGACTCGTCTTTAATGCACATGAAAAGCGGCAGAATTTCGACAATGATGCAGTTGGCCCAAAAGGGCGTATGCGTTTTTTCCTGATTATATCCAGGAAAAAACGCATACACACTTTATGGGCAATGAAGCAAGTAAGCAATGCAAATGTGCACAACAAAGAAGTCTCACTTCCCACCGGTCAAAAGGGCCATCCTAAAAAAGTGTAAAATCCAGAAATGCAGGACAGGCCATGGAGAACAGGGAGCCTTTATACGCTGATGGGCAGTGTGTGAACTGCCAAGAGCCACTCTGGAGAAGTGTATGGTGGTTCCTAAATCATCTAAAAAACAGAGCTACAGAGCATAGGACACTTCCAATCATGGGAGTATATCTAGGGAAGTCTAAAAATCAACAAGACACAAGCACACCACAGTTTAGGGCTACTCTGTTTACAAGAACCTCAACTTCAATACACCTTAAATATCCCAGCAAAGAGAACAATGGATAAAGAAGATGTGGTACTTATGTACAATGGAATATCTCTTCACCATGAAATCAATGTAATAAGGCTAGTAGAAAGATAAAGAGTGGATTTAGGTCCGATAATACTACTTGAAATAAGTCAAACAGAAAAAGAAACATATCATAAGATATCACTTATAGAGGGAGGGTAAATATGGCTGCACAAGAAATGAATTACAGAACAGAACAGTGTCTCACATTTAGAAAACACACTTATGTCAGCTTAAGGGGAAAGGAGAGGTGGGGTGATGCATAAAACCAGAGTTTGAAATTAGCACAGATACCGTTCAATAAACCAAATAGGTATTAGACAAGATCTACACCTTGCTCAATGAACTGGCCTCAACACACCCTATACACCGCAGAGAAATATATCTGAGTAATAAGAATCTTAAAACCCATGTATTGATATATCTCCGTAAGGGAATCAAGTGTGTGCAGAGCGGCACAAACACAGCAGTGAAAATGAGCTAAACCCCATTATAGAAATAAATTTTAAAAAGAAAACGCTGAAACAATGAAAGAGAAAAATTCTTACAAAATTCGCTCAGGGGCTGTGATGCAACCTGGATTGCAACCTGGATTGACCACATATAAACCCACAGCTGGATAAGACATAAGGCTGGACACTTGGGGCTGAGAGGATTGGTGAGCTTTGGTGAGCAACTGCCGAAAGTTTAATGCAATACTTCATGCTACTCAGTCCAAGGGTCCCAACACTCCAGGTTGAAGGGAATCTTCCTACAGCTAGACCATGCTTGGGAAACCCAGCGACTGGTATACCATATGATCGGGAAAGGTTTCTAAAACGCACCTCATTTTTCCTCTCCTGGGGCTGCGGATCGACATTCCAGCCGCTTTACTAACAACATCCCCACATGGAGTCAATGCCTTTAAGTTCTGGTATCGCACAGTCTGCAGTTAGTGTGGAGGATGAATGGGAATAGGGGAAACCAGTGAGAAACAAGCTGTAGCGGATTCAATGGGCACATGTCACTCTAATGCCACATCAGTAAGAAGAATTAACCAAAGGCACAGCAAGGTGCCCCAGAAGAAAAATAGGGCTTCAAGGAATCCTGTGGTTATGGGGCAAGACCACAAAAATAAGAGCTGAAAAGTGGGGCTAAGGGCCACCGCAATTCAAAAACCTGCAGAGTTATAAAGGCCAACTATTTTCAAAAAATATATTGAGGTAAGGCTATGAAGAGACATAGAAAGCAAGGCAGAATTGCAGGAAACCGATTTCAGGAGGTAGACTGGAATTGCATTGAAAACATATGAAGAGAGTCAGAACCTCGACAATGATGCACTTGGCCAAAAAGGGCGTATGTGTTTATTCCTGAATATATTCAGGAAAAAACGCATACACACTTTTTGGCCAACCAAGCAAGCTTGCAAAGGAAATCTGCACTACAATGAAGTCTCACTTCCCCCCGGTCAAAAGGGCCATCTGAAAAAAGTGTAAAATCCATAAAGGCACGACAGGGCATGGAGAACTGGGAGCCTTCTTATGCTGATGGGCGGGATGTAAATTGCCAACAGCCACTCTGGAGAAGTGTATGGTGTTTCCTGAAACATCTAAAAAACAAAGCAACAGAGCCTAGGGCACTTCCACTTATGGTCCTATAGATTAGGGAAATTAAAATTAAAAAGACACAGCCACCCCAAAGTTTGGGACGGCTCTGTTTACAAGAACCTCGTTTACGGTACAAGTTCAATATCGCAGAAAGTGAAAAATGGATAAAGAAGTTGTGGTACTTACGTACAATGAAATATCACTCAGCAATGAAATCTATGTCATCAGGCCCTTAGCAGCACAATGAGTGGATTCAGGTACGATGATTCTAACTGAAATAAGTCACACAGAAAAAGAAACATCATAAGATATCAGTAATACACGGAATGTAAACTTGGCTACACAGGAACTGAATTACAGAACAGAACAGGGTCTCCAATTTAGAAAACCAACTTATGCTTGCTTAAGGGTAAAGGTGAGTTGGGGTGCTGCATAAAACCAGAGATTGAAATGAGCTGAGATAAAGTTCCTTAAGCCAAATATGGAATAGACAAGAGCTACTCCTTGCTCAACGAAATGGACTCAACACCCCATATTAAACGCCTAAGAATATACCTGACTAGTAAGAATCTTAAAACGTACGGATTGCTATGTCTGAAAGAGAATCAAGCGTGTGTACAGGGGCATAAACGCAGCAGTGCTAGGATTGGAGAGGTTCGGTGAGCAAATGAAGACCCTTTGAAGTCATATTGCATGGTACCCATTCCACGGGTCTCAACTCTCCAGGTTTAAGGTATTCTTCCTTCAGCTAAAACATGCATGTGGAACCCAGAGTATGATCAACCGTGTGAAAGGGAGACGTGTTCAAATATGTCTCAGTTTTCCTCCCCTGGTACTCGGGTGCAACATTCCAGACGCTTTACTAACACTCTCCCCACTTGGAGAGTCAGCGCCTTTAACCTCCTGTTTGGCCCAGTTTGCAATTTCTGCGGAAGATGAACAGGAATAGGGAGAACCAATGAGAGACTAGCTGGAGGTGTCTGGATGGGCAAATTTAACTCTCATTTCCCACCAGGAAGAGAAAATAACCAAAGGCTCAGCGTGCCGTGCCGGAACAAGATTAGGGCCTGAAGCCAGCCTGCGGTGTTGCGGCCAGCTCAAAAGAAAGCGAGTTGAAGAAAGGAGCTCAGGGACACTGTAATTCACAAACCTGCAGAGTTATAAATGACAGCTATAGTCCAAAAATATACTGATGTAAGGCTGCCAAGAGAACTTGAAAGCGGGGCAGAATTGCAGGAAACCGATTTCAGGAGGTAGACTGGAATTGCATCGAAAGCATAGGAAAAGCGGCAGAGCGTCCACAATGATGAACTTGGCCAAAAAGGGCGTATGCATTTTTTCCTGAATATATTCAGGAAAAAAAGCATACGCCCTTTTTGGCCAACCAAGCAAGCTTGCAAAGGAAATCTGCACTACAATGAAGTCTCACTTCCCCCCGGTCAAAAGGGCCATCTGAAAAAAGTGTAAAATCCAGAAAGGCAGGACAGGCCATGGAGAACTGGGAGCCTTGTTATGCTGATGGGCGGGATGTAAATTGCCAACAGACACTTGGGAGAAGTGTATGGTGTTTCCTGAAACATCTAAAAAACAAAGCAACAGAGCCTAGGGCACTTCCACTTATGGTTCTATAGCTTAGGGAAATTAAAATCAAAAAGACACAGCCACCCCAATGTTTGGGACGCCTCTGTTTACAAGAACCTCGTTTACCGTACAAGTTCAATATCACAGAATGTGAAAAATGGATAAAGAACTTGTGGTACTTACGTACAATGCACTATCACTCAGCAATGAAATCTATGTCATCAGGCCCGTAGCAGCATAATGAGTGGATTCAGGTACGATGATTCTAACTGAAATAAGTCACACAGAAGAAGAAACATCATAAGATATCAGTAATACACGGAATGTAAACTTGGCTACACAGGAACTGAATTCCAAAACAGAACAGGGTCTCAAATTTAGAAAACCAACTTATGCTTGCTTAAGGGGAAAGGTGAGTTGGGGTGCTGCATAAAACCAGAGATTGAAATGAGCACAGATAACGTTCTATAAGGCAAATATGGAATAGACAAGAGCTACTCCTTGCTCAACGAAATGGACTCAACACCCCATATTAAACGCCTAAGAATGTACCTGACTCTTAAGTATCTTAAAACCTATGGATTGCTATGTCTCCGAAAGAGAATCAAGCATGTGTACAGGGACATAAACGCAGCAGTGATAGGATTGGAGAGGTTCGGTGAGCAAATGAAGACCCTTTGAAGTCATATTGCATGGTACCCATTCCACGGGTTTCAACTACCCAGGTTTAAGGTATTCTTCCTTCAGCTAAAACATGCATGTGGAACCTAGAGTATGATCAACCATGTGATCGGGAGACGTGTTCAAATATGTCTCAGTTTTCGTACCCTGGTACTCGGGTGCAACATTCCAGACGCTTTACTAACACTCTCCCGACTTGGAGAGTCAGTCCCTTTAACCTCCTGTTTGGCCCAGTTTGCAATTTCTGCGGAAGATGAACAGGAATAGCGAGAACCAATGAGAGACTAGCTGGAGGTGTCTGGACGGGCAAATTTAACTCTCATTTCCCACCAGGAAGAGGAAATAACCAAAGGCTCAGCGTGCCGTGCCGGAACCAGATTAGGGCCTGAAGCCATCCTGCGGTGTTGCGGCCAGCTCACAAGAAAGCGAGTTGAAGAAAGGAGCTCAGGGGCACTGTAATTCACAAACCTGCAGAGTTATAAATGACAGCTATCGTCCAAAAATATACTGAAGTAAGGCTGCCAAGAGGACTTGAAAGCGGGGCAGAATTGCAGGAAACCGATTTCAGGAGGTAGACTGGAATTGCATTGAAAGCATAGGAAAAGAGGCAGAACGTCCACAATGATGCACTTGGCCAAAAAGGGCGTATGCATTTTTTCCTGAATATATTCAGGAAAAAACGCATACGCCCTTTTTGGCCAACCAAGCAAGCTTGCAAAGGAAATCTGCACTACAATGAAGTCTCACTTCCCCCCGGTCAAAAGGGCCATCTGAAAAAAGTGTAAAATCCAGAAAGGCAGGACAGGCCATGGAGAACTGGGAGCCTTGTTATGCTGATGGGCGGGATGTAAACTGCCAACAGACACTCGGGAGAAGTGTATGGTGTTTCCTGAAACATCTAAAAAACAAAGCAACAGAGCCTAGGGCACTTCCACTTATGGTCCTATAGCTTAGGGAAATTAAAATCAAAAAGATACAGCCACCCCAATGTTGCGGACGCCTCTGTTTACAAGAACCTCGTTTACCGTACAAGTTCAATATCACAGAAAGTGAAAAATGGATAAAGAACTTGTGGTACTTACGTACAATGCAGTATCACTCAGCAGTGAAATCTATGTCATCAGGCCCGTAGCAGCACAATGAGTGGATTCAGGTACGATGATTCTAACTGAAATAAGTCACACAGAAAAAGAAACATCATAAGATATCAGTAATACACGGAATGTAAACTTGGCTACACAGGAACTGAATTACAGAACAGAACAGGGTCTCAAATTTAGAAAACCAACTTATGCTTGTTTAAGGGTAAAGGTGAGTTGGGGTGCTGCATAAAACCAGAGATTGAAATGAGCACAGATAAAGTTCCTTAAGCCAAATATGGAATAGACAAGAGCTACTCCTTGCTCAACGAAATGGACTCAACACCGCATATTAAACGCCTAAGAATGTACCTGACTCTTAAGTATCTTAAAACCTATGGATTGCTATGTCTCCGAAAGAGAATCAAGCATGTGTACAGGGACATAAACGCAGCAGTGATAGGATTGGAGAGGTTCGGTGAGCAAATGAAGACCCTTTGAAGTCATATTGCATGGTACCCATTCCACGGGTTTCAACTACCCAGGTTTAAGGTATTCTTCCTTCAGCTAAAACATGCATGTGGAACCTAGAGTATGATCAACCATGTGATCGGGAGACGTGTTCAAATATGTCTCAGTTTTCGTACCCTGGTACTCGGGTGCAACATTCCAGACGCTTTACTAACACTCTCCCGACTTGGAGAGTCAGTCCCTTTAACCTCCTGTTTGGCCCAGTTTGCAATTTCTGCGGAAGATGAACAGGAATAGCGAGAACCAATGAGAGACTAGCTGGAGGTGTCTGGACAGGCAAATTTAACTCTCATTTCCCACCAGGAAGAGGAAATAACCAAAGGCTCAGCGTGCCGTGCCGGAACCAGATTAGGGCCTGAAGCCATCCTGCGGTGTTGCGGCCAGCTCACAAGAAAACGAGTTGAAGAAAGGAGCTCAGGGGCACTGTAATTCACAAACCTGCAGAGTTATAAATGACAACTATCGTCCAAAAATATACTGAAGTAAGGCTGCCAAGAGGACTTGAAAGCGGGGCAGAATTGCAGGAAACCGATTTCAGGAGGTAGACTGGAATTGCATTGAAAGCATAGGAAAAGAGGCAGAACGTCCACAATGATGCACTTGGCCAAAAAGGGCGTATGCGTTTTTTCCTGAATATATTCAGGAAAAAACGCATACGCCCTTTTTGGCCAACCAAGCAAGCTTGCAAAGGAAATCTGCACTACAATGAAGTCTCACTTCCCCCCGGTCAAAAGGGCCATCTGAAAAAAGTGTAAAATCCAGAAAGGCAGGACAGGCCATGGAGAACTGGGAGCCTTGTTATGCTGATGGGCGGGATGTAAACTGCCAACAGACACTCGGGAGAAGTGTATGGTGTTTCCTGAAACATCTAAAAAACAAAGCAACAGAGCCTAGGGCACTTCCACTTATGGTCCTATAGCTTAGGGAAATTAAAATCAAAAAGATACAGCCACCCCAATGTTGCGGACGCCTCTGTTTACAAGAACCTCGTTTACCGTACAAGTTCAATATCACAGAAAGTGAAAAATGGATAAAGAACTTGTGGTACTTACGTACAATGCAGTATCACTCAGCAGTGAAATCTATGTCATCAGGCCCGTAGCAGCACAATGAGTGGATTCAGGTACGATGATTCTAACTGAAATAAGTCACACAGAAAAAGAAACATCATAAGATATCAGTAATACACGGAATGTAAACTTGGCTACACAGGAACTGAATTACAGAACAGAACAGGGTCTCAAATTTAGAAAACCAACTTATGCTTGTTTAAGGGTAAAGGTGAGTTGGGGTGCTGCATAAAACCAGAGATTGAAATGAGCACAGATAAAGTTCCTTAAGCCAAATATGGAATAGACAAGAGCTACTCCTTGCTCAACGAAATGGACTCAACACCCCATATTAAACGCCTAAGAATGTACCTGACTCTTAAGTATCTTAAAACCTATGGATTGCTATGTCTCCGAAAGAGAATCAAGCATGTGTACAGGGACATAAACGCAGCAGTGATAGGATTGGAGAGGTTCGGTGAGCAAATGAAGACCCTTTGAAGTCATATTGCATGGTACCCATTCCACGGGTTTCAACTACCCAGGTTTAAGGTATTCTTCCTTCAGCTAAAACATGCATGTGGAACCTAGAGTATGATCAACCATGTGATCGGGAGACGTGTTCAAATATGTCTCAGTTTTCGTACCCTGGTACTCGGGTGCAACATTCCAGACGCTTTACTAACACTCTCCCGACTTGGAGAGTCAGTCCCTTTAACCTCCTGTTTGGCCCAGTTTGCAATTTCTGCGGAAGATGAACAGGAATAGCGAGAACCAATGAGAGACTAGCTGGAGGTGTCTGGACAGGCAAATTTAACTCTCATTTCCCACCAGGAAGAGGAAATAACCAAAGGCTCAGCGTGCCGTGCCGGAACCAGATTAGGGCCTGAAGCCATCCTGCGGTGTTGCGGCCAGCTCACAAGAAAACGAGTTGAAGAAAGGAGCTCAGGGGCACTGTAATTCACAAACCTGCAGAGTTATAAATGACAACTATCGTCCAAAAATATACTGAAGTAAGGCTGCCAAGAGGACTTGAAAGCGGGGCAGAATTGCAGGAAACCGATTTCAGGAGGTAGACTGGAATTGCATTGAAAGCATAGGAAAAGAGGCAGAACGTCCACAATGATGCACTTGGCCAAAAAGGGCGTATGCGTTTTTTCCTGAATATATTCAGGAAAAAACGCATACGCCCTTTTTGGCCAACCAAGCAAGCTTGCAAAGGAAATCTGCACTACAATGAAGTCTCACTTCCCCCCGGTCAAAAGGGCCATCTGAAAAAAGTGTAAAATCCAGAAAGGCAGGACAGGCCATGGAGAACTGGGAGCCTTGTTATGCTGATGGGCGGGATGTAAATTGCCAACAGACACTCGGGAGAAGTGTATGGTGTTTCCTGAAACATCTAAAAAACAAAGCAACAGAGCCTAGGGCACTTCCACTTATGGTCCTATAGCTTAGGGAAATTAAAATCAAAAAGATACAGCCACCCCAATGTTTGGGACGCCTCTGTTTACAAGAACCTCGTTTACCGTACAAGTTCAATATCACAGAAAGTGAAAAATGGATAAAGAACTTGTGGTACTTACGTACAATGCAGTATCACTCAGCAGTGAAATCTATGTCATCAGGCCCGTAGCAGCACAATGAGTGGATTCAGGTACGATGATTCTAACTGAAATAAGTCACACAGAAAAAGAAACATCATAAGATATCAGTAATACACGGAATGTAAACTTGGCTACACAGGAACTGAATTACAGAACAGAACAGGGTCTCAAATTTAGAAAACCAACTTATGCTTGTTTAAGGGTAAAGGTGAGTTGGGGTGCTGCATAAAACCAGAGATTGAAATGAGCACAGATAAAGTTCCTTAAGCCAAATATGGAATAGACAAGAGCTACTCCTTGCTCAACGAAATGGACTCAACACCGCATATTAAACGCCTAAGAATGTACCTGACTCTTAAGTATCTTAAAACCTATGGATTGCTATGTCTCCGAAAGAGAATCAAGCATGTGTACAGGGACATAAACGCAGCAGTGATAGGATTGGAGAGGTTCGGTGAGCAAATGAAGACCCTTTGAAGTCATATTGCATGGTACCCATTCCACGGGTTTCAACTACCCAGGTTTAAGGTATTCTTCCTTCAGCTAAAACATGCATGTGGAACCTAGAGTATGATCAACCATGTGATCGGGAGATGTGTTCAAATATGTCTCAGTTTTCGTACCCTGGTACTCGGGTGCAACTTTCCAGACGCTTTACTAACACTCTCCCGACTTGGAGAGTCAGTCCCTTTAACCTCCTGTTTGGCCCAGTTTGCAATTTCTGCGGAAGATGAACAGGAATAGTGAGAACCAATGAGAGACTAGCTGGAGGTGTCTGGACGGGCAAATTTAACTCTCATTTCCCACCAGGAAGAGGAAATAACCAAAGGCTCAGCGTGCCGTGCCGGAACAAGATTAGGGCCTGAAGCCATCCTGCGGTGTTGCGGCCAGCTCACAAGAAAACGAGTTGAAGAAAGGAGCTCAGGGGCACTGTAATTCACAAACCTGCAGAGTTATAAATGACAACTATCGTCCAAAAATATACTGAAGTAAGGCTGCCAAGAGGACTTGAAAGCGGGGCAGAATTGCAGGAAACCGATTTCAGGAGGTAGACTGTAATTGCATTGAAAGCATAGGAAAAGAGGCAGAACGTCCACAATGATGCACTTGGCCAAAAAGGGCGTATGCGTTTTTTCCTGAATATATTCAGGAAAAAACGCATACGCCCTTTTTGGCCAACCAAGCAAGCTTGCAAAGGAAATCTGCACTACAATGAAGTCTCACTTCCCCCCGGTCAAAAGGGCCATCTGAAAAAAGTGTAAAATCCAGAAAGGCAGGACAGGCCATGGAGAACTGGGAGCCTTGTTATGCTGATGGGCGGGATGTAAATTGCCAACAGACACTCGGGAGAAGTGTATGGTGTTTCCTGAAACATCTAAAAAACAAAGCAACAGAGCCTAGGGCACTTCCACTTATGGTCCTATAGCTTAGGGAAATTAAAATCAAAAAGATACAGCCACCCCAATGTTTGGGACGCCTCTGTTTACAAGAACCTCGTTTACCGTACAAGTTCAATATCACAGAAAGTGAAAAATGGATAAAGAACTTGTGGTACTTACGTACAATGCAGTATCACTCAGCAGTGAAATCTATGCCATCAGGCCCGTAGCAGCACAATGAGTGGATTCAGGTACGATGATTCTAACTGAAATAAGTCACACAGAAAAAGAAACATCATAAGATATCAGTAATACACGGAATGTAAACTTGGCTACACAGGAACTGAATTACAGAACAGAACAGGGTCTCAAATTTAGAAAACCAACTTATGCTTGTTTAAGGGTAAAGGTGAGTTGGGGTGCTGCATAAAACCAGAGATTGAAATGAGCACAGATAAAGTTCCTTAAGCCAAATATGGAATAGACAAGAGCTACTCCTTGCTCAACGAAATGGACTCAACACCCCATATTAAACGCCTAAGAATGTACCTGACTCTTAAGTATCTTAAAACCTATGGATTGCTATGTCTCCGAAAGAGAATCAAGCATGTGTACAGGGACATAAACGCAGCAGTGATAGGATTGGAGAGGTTCGGTGAGCAAATGAAGACCCTTTGAAGTCATATTGCATGGTACCCATTCCACGGGTTTCAACTACCCAGGTTTAAGGTATTCTTCCTTCAGCTAAAACATGCATGTGGAACCTAGAGTATGATCAACCATGTGATCGGGAGACGTGTTCAAATATGTCTCAGTTTTCGTACCCTGGTACTCGGGTGCAACATTCCAGACGCTTTACTAACACTCTCCCGACTTGGAGAGTCAGTCCCTTTAACCTCCTGTTTGGCCCAGTTTGCAATTTCTGCGGAAGATGAAGAGGAATAGCGAGAACCAATGAGAGACTAGCTGGAGGTGTCTGGACGGGCAAATTTAACTCTCATTTCCCACCAGGAAGAGGAAATAACCAAAGGCTCAGCGTGCCGTGCCGGAACCAGATTAGGGCCTGAAGCCATCCTGCGGTGTTGCGGCCAGCTCACAAGAAAGCGAGTTGAAGAAAGGAGCTCAGGGGCACTGTAATTCACAAACCTGCAGAGTTATAAATGACAGCTATCGTCCAAAAATATACTGAAGTAAGGCTGCCAAGAGGACTTGAAAGCGGGGCAGAATTGCAGGAAACCGATTTCAGGAGGTAGACTGGAATTGCATTGAAAGCATAGGAAAAGAGGCAGAACGTCCACAATGATGCACTTGGCCAAAAAGGGCGTATGCGTTTTTTCCTGAATATATTCAGGAAAAAACGCATACGCCCTTTTTGGCCAACCAAGCAAGCTTGCAAAGGAAATCTGCACTACAATGAAGTCTCACTTCCCCCCGGTCAAAAGGGCCATCTGAAAAAAGTGTAAAATCCAGAAAGGCAGGACAGGCCATGGAGAACTGGGAGCCTTGTTATGCTGATGGGCGGGATGTAAATTGCCAACAGATACTCGGGAGAAGTGTATGGTGTTTCCTGAAACATCTAAAAAACAAAGCAACAGAGCCTAGGGCACTTCCACTTATGGTCCTATAGCTTAGGGAAATTAAAATCAAAAAGATACAGCCACCCCAATGTTTGGGACGCCTCTGTTTACAAGAACCTCGTTTACCGTACAAGTTCAATATCACAGAAAGTGAAAAATGGATAAAGAACTTGTGGTACTTACGTACAATGCAGTATCACTCAGCAGTGAAATCTATGTCATCAGGCCCGTAGCAGCACAATGAGTGGATTCAGGTACGATGATTCTAACTGAAATAAGTCACACAGAAGAAGAAACATCATAAGATATCAGTAATACACGGAATGTAAACTTGGCTACACAGGAACTGAATTACAGAACAGAACAGGGTCTCAAATTTAGAAAACCAACTTATGCTTGTTTAAGGGTAAAGGTGAGTTGGGGTGCTGCATAAAACCAGAGATTGAAATGAGCACAGATAAAGTTCCTTAAGCCAAATATGGAATAGACAAGAGCTACTCCTTGCTCAACGAAATGGACTCAACACCGCATATTAAACGCCTAAGAATGTACCTGACTCTTAAGTATCTTAAAACCTATGGATTGCTATGTCTCCGAAAGAGAATCAAGCATGTGTACAGGGACATAAACGCAGCAGTGATAGGATTGGGGAGGTTCGGTGAGCAAATGAAGACCCTTTGAAGTCATATTGCATGGTACCCATTCCACGGGTTTCAACTACCCAGGTTTAAGGTATTCTTCCTTCAGCTAAAACATGCATGTGGAACCTAGAGTATGATCAACCATGTGATCGGGAGACGTGTTCAAATATGTCTCAGTTTTCGTACCCTGGTACTCGGGTGCAACATTCTAGACGCTTTACTAACACTCTCCCGACTTGGAGAGTCAGTCCCTTTAACCTCCTGTTTGGCCCAGTTTGCAATTTCTGCGGAAGATGAACAGGAATAGCGAGAACCAATGAGAGACTAGCTGGAGGTGTCTGGACGGGCAAATTTAACTCTCATTTCCCACCAGGAAGAGGAAATAACCAAAGGCTCAGCGTGCCGTGCCGGAACCAGATTAGGGCCTGAAGCCATCCTGCGGTGTTGCGGCCAGCTCACAAGAAAGCGAGTTGAAGAAAGGAGCTCAGGGGCACTGTAATTCACAAACCTGCAGAGTTATAAATGACAGCTATCGTCCAAAAATATACTGAAGTAAGGCTGCCAAGAGGACTTGAAAGCGGGGCAGAATTGCAGGAAACCGATTTCAGGAGGTAGACTGGAATTGCATTGAAAGCATAGGAAAAGAGGCAGAACGTCCACAATGATGCACTTGGCCAAAAAGGGCGTATGCGTTTTTTCCTGAATATATTCAGGAAAAAACGCATACGCCCTTTTTGGCCAACCAAGCAAGCTTGCAAAGGAAATCTGCACTACAATGAAGTCTCACTTCCCCCCGGTCAAAAGGGCCATCTGAAAAAAGTGTAAAATCCAGAAAGGCAGGACAGGCCATGGAGAACTGGGAGCCTTGTTATGCTGATGGGCGGGATGTAAATTGCCAACAGACACTCGGGAGAAGTGTATGGTGTTTCCTGAAACATCTAAAAAACAAAGCAACAGAGCCTAGGGCACTTCCACTTATGGTCCTATAGCTTAGGGAAATTAAAATAAAAAAGATACAGCCACCCCAATGTTTGGGACGCCTCTGTTTACAAGAACCTCGTTTACCGTACAAGTTCAATATCACAGAAAGTGAAAAATGGATAAAGAACTTGTGGTACTTACGTACAATGCAGTATCACTCAGCAGTGAAATCTATGCCATCAGGCCCGTAGCAGCACAATGAGTGGATTCAGGTACGATGATTCTAACTGAAATAAGTCACACAGAAAAAGAAACATCATAAGATATCAGTAATACACGGAATGTAAACTTGGCTACACAGGAACTGAATTACAGAACAGAACAGGGTCTCAAATTTAGAAAACCAACTTATGCTTGTTTAAGGGTAAAGGTGAGTTGGGGTGCTGCATAAAACCAGAGATTGAAATGAGCACAGATAAAGTTCCTTAAACCAAATATGGAATAGACAAGAGCTACTCCTTGCTCAACGAAATGGACTCAACACCCCATATTAAACGCCTAAGAATGTACCTGACTCTTAAGTATCTTAAAACCTATGGATTGCTATGTCTCCGAAAGAGAATCAAGCATGTGTACAGGGACATAAACGCAGCAGTGATAGGATTGGAGAGGTTCGGTGAGCAAATGAAGACCCTTTGAAGTCATATTGCATGGTACCCATTCCACGGGTTTCAACTACCCAGGTTTAAGGTATTCTTCCTTCAGCTAAAACATGCATGTGGAACCTAGAGTATGATCAACCATGTGATCGGGAGACGTGTTCAAATATGTCTCAGTTTTCGTACCCTGGTACTCGGGTGCAACATTCCAGACGCTTTACTAACACTCTCCCGACTTGGAGAGTCAGTCCCTTTAACCTCCTGTTTGGCCCAGTTTGCAATTTCTGCGGAAGATGAACAGGAATAGCGAGAACCAATGAGAGACTAGCTGGAGGTGTCTGGACGGGCAAATTTAACTCTCATTTCCCACCAGGAAGAGGAAATAACCAAAGGCTCAGCGTGCCGTGCCGGAACCAGATTAGGGCCTGAAGCCATCCTGCGGTGTTGCGGCCAGCTCACAAGAAAGCGAGTTGAAGAAAGGAGCTCAGGGGCACTGTAATTCACAAACCTGCAGAGTTATAAATGACAGCTATCGTCCAAAAATATACTGAAGTAAGGCTGCCAAGAGGACTTGAAAGCGGGGCAGAATTGCAGGAAACCGATTTCAGGAGGTAGACTGGAATTGCATTGAAAGCATAGGAAAAGAGGCAGAACGTCCACAATGATGCACTTGGCCAAAAAGGGCGTATGCGTTTTTTCCTGAATATATTCAGGAAAAAACGCATACGCCCTTTTTGGCCAACCAAGCAAGCTTGCAAAGGAAATCTGCACTACAATGAAGTCTCACTTCCCCCCGGTCAAAAGGGCCATCTGAAAAAAGTGTAAAATCCAGAAAGGCAGGACAGGCCATGGAGAACTGGGAGCCTTGTTATGCTGATGGGCGGGATGTAAATTGCCAACAGACACTCGGGAGAAGTGTATGGTGTTTCCTGAAACATCTAAAAAACAAAGCAACAGAGCCTAGGGCACTTCCACTTATGGTCCTATAGCTTAGGGAAATTAAAATCAAAAAGATACAGCCACCCCAATGTTTGGGACGCCTCTGTTTACAAGAACCTCGTTTACCGTACAAGTTCAATATCACAGAAAGTGAAAAATGGATAAAGAACTTGTGGTACTTACGTACAATGCAGTATCACTCAGCAGTGAAATCTATGCCATCAGGCCCGTAGCAGCACAATGAGTGGATTCAGGTACGATGATTCTAACTGAAATAAGTCACACAGAAAAAGAAACATCATAAGATATCAGTAATACACGGAATGTAAACTTGGCTACACAGGAACTGAATTACAGAACAGAACAGGGTCTCAAATTTAGAAAACCAACTTATGCTTGTTTAAGGGTAAAGGTGAGTTGGGGTGCTGCATAAAACCAGAGATTGAAATGAGCACAGATAAAGTTCCTTAAGCCAAATATGGAATAGACAAGAGCTACTCCTTGCTCAACGAAATGGACTCAACACCCCATATTAAACGCCTAAGAATGTACCTGACTCTTAAGTATCTTAAAACCTATGGATTGCTATGTCTCCGAAAGAGAATCAAGCATGTGTACAGGGACATAAACGCAGCAGTGATAGGATTGGAGAGGTTCTGTGAGCAAATGAAGACCCTTTGAAGTCATATTGCATGGTACCCATTCCACGGGTTTCAACTACCCAGGTTTAAGGTATTCTTCCTTCAGCTAAAACATGCATGTGGAACCTAGAGTATGATCAACCATGTGATCGGGAGACGTGTTCAAATATGTCTCAGTTTTCGTACCCTGGTACTCGGGTGCAACATTCCAGACGCTTTACTAACACTCTCCCGACTTGGAGAGTCAGTCCCTTTAACCTCCTGTTTGGCCCAGTTTGCAATTTCTGCGGAAGATGAACAGGAATAGCGAGAACCAATGAGAGACTAGCTGGAGGTGTCTGGACGGGCAAATTTAACTCTCATTTCCCACCAGGAAGAGGAAATAACCAAAGGCTCAGCGTGCCGTGCCGGAACCAGATTAGGGCCTGAAGCCATCCTGCGGTGTTGCGGCCAGCTCACAAGAAAGCGAGTTGAAGAAAGGAGCTCAGGGGCACTGTAATTCACAAACCTGCAGAGTTATAAATGACAGCTATCGTCCAAAAATATACTGAAGTAAGGCTGCCAAGAGGACTTGAAAGCGGGGCAGAATTGCAGGAAACCGATTTCAGGAGGTAGACTGGAATTGCATTGAAAGCATAGGAAAAGAGGCAGAACGTCCACAATGATGCACTTGGCCAAAAAGGGCGTATGCGTTTTTTCCTGAATATATTCAGGAAAAAACGCATACGCCCTTTTTGGCCAACCAAGCAAGCTTGCAAAGGAAATCTGCACTACAATGAAGTCTCACTTCCCCCCGGTCAAAAGGGCCATCTGAAAAAAGTGTAAAATCCAGAAAGGCAGGACAGGCCATGGAGAACTGGGAGCCTTGTTATGCTGATGGGCGGGATGTAAATTGCCAACAGACACTCGGGAGAAGTGTATGGTGTTTCCTGAAACATCTAAAAAACAAAGCAACAGAGCCTAGGGCACTTCCACTTATGGTCCTATAGCTTAGGGAAATTAAAATCAAAAAGATACAGCCACCCCAATGTTTGGGACGCCTCTGTTTACAAGAACCTCGTTTACCGTACAAGTTCAATATCACAGAAAGTGAAAAATGGATAAAGAACTTGTGGTACTTACGTACAATGCAGTATCACTCAGCAGTGAAATCTATGCCATCAGGCCCGTAGCAGCACAATGAGTGGATTCAGGTACGATGATTCTAACTGAAATAAGTCACACAGAAAAAGAAACATCATAAGATATCAGTAATACACGGAATGTAAACTTGGCTACACAGGAACTGAATTACAGAACAGAACAGGGTCTCAAATTTAGAAAACCAACTTATGCTTGTTTAAGGGTAAAGGTGAGTTGGGGTGCTGCATAAAACCAGAGATTGAAATGAGCACAGATAAAGTTCCTTAAGCCAAATATGGAATAGACAAGAGCTACTCCTTGCTCAACGAAATGGACTCAACACCCCATATTAAACGCCTAAGAATGTACCTGACTCTTAAGTATCTTAAAACCTATGGATTGCTATGTCTCCGAAAGAGAATCAAGCATGTGTACAGGGACATAAACGCAGCAGTGATAGGATTGGAGAGGTTCGGTGAGCAAATGAAGACCCTTTGAAGTCATATTGCATGGTACCCATTCCACGGGTTTCAACTACCCAGGTTTAAGGTATTCTTCCTTCAGCTAAAACATGCATGTGGAACCTAGAGTATGATCAACCATGTGATCGGGAGACGTGTTCAAATATGTCTCAGTTTTCGTACCCTGGTACTCGGGTGCAACATTCCAGACGCTTTACTAACACTCTCCCGACTTGGAGAGTCAGTCCCTTTAACCTCCTGTTTGGCCCAGTTTGCAATTTCTGCGGAAGATGAACAGGAATAGCGAGAACCAATGAGAGACTAGCTGGAGGTGTCTGGACGGGCAAATTTAACTCTCATTTCCCACCAGGAAGAGGAAATAACCAAAGGCTCAGCGTGCCGTGCCGGAACCAGATTAGGGCCTGAAGCCATCCTGCGGTGTTGCGGCCAGCTCACAAGAAAACGAGTTGAAGAAAGGAGCTCAGGGGCACTGTAATTCACAAACCTGCAGAGTTATAAATGACAACTATCGTCCAAAAATATACTGAAGTAAGGCTGCCAAGAGGACTTGAAAGCGCGGCAGAATTGCAGGAAACCGATTTCAGGAGGTAGACTGGAATTGCATTGAAAGCATAGGAAAAGAGGCAGAACGTCCACAATGATGCACTTGGCCAAAAAGGGCGTATGCGTTTTTTCCTGAATATATTCAGGAAAAAACGCATACGCCCTTTTTGGCCAACCAAGCAAGCTTGCAAAGGAAATCTGCACTACAATGAAGTCTCACTTCCCCCCGGTCAAAAGGGCCATCTGAAAAAAGTGTAAAATCCAGAAAGGCAGGACAGGCCATGGAGAACTGGGAGCCTTGTTATGCTGATGGGCGGGATGTAAATTGCCAACAGACACTCGGGAGAAGTGTATGGTGTTTCCTGAAACATCTAAAAAACAAAGCAACAGAGCCTAGGGCACTTCCACTTATGGTCCTATAGCTTAGGGAAATTAAAATCAAAAAGATACAGCCACCCCAATGTTTGGGACGCCTCTGTTTACAAGAACCTCGTTTACCGTACAAGTTCAATATCACAGAAAGTGAAAAATGGATAAAGAACTTGTGGTACTTACGTACAATGCAGTATCACTCAGCAGTGAAATCTATGTCATCAGGCCCGTAGCAGCACAATGAGTGGATTCAGGTACGATGATTCTAACTGAAATAAGTCACACAGAAAAAGAAACATCATAAGATATCAGTAATACACGGAATGTAAACTTGGCTACACAGGAACTGAATTACAGAACAGAACAGGGTCTCAAATTTAGAAAACCAACTTATGCTTGTTTAAGGGTAAAGGTGAGTTGGGGTGCTGCATAAAACCAGAGATTGAAATGAGCACACATAAAGTTCCTTAAGCCAAATATGGAATAGACAAGAGCTACTCCTTGCTCAACGAAATGGACTCAACACCCCATATTAAACGCCTAAGAATGTACCTGACTCTTAAGTATCTTAAAACCTATGGATTGCTATGTCTCCGAAAGAGAATCAAGCATGTGTACAGGGACATAAACGCAGCAGTGATAGGATTGGAGAGGTTCGGTGAGCAAATGAAGACCCTTTGAAGTCATATTGCATGGTACCCATTCCACGGGTTTCAACTACCCAGGTTTAAGGTATTCTTCCTTCAGCTAAAACATGCATGTGGAACCTAGAGTATGATCAACCATGTGATCGGGAGACGTGTTCAAATATGTCTCAGTTTTCGTACCCTGGTACTCGGGTGCAACATTCCAGACGCTTTACTAACACTCTCCCGACTTGGAGAGTCAGTCCCTTTAACCTCCTGTTTGGCCCAGTTTGCAATTTCTGCGGAAGATGAACAGGAATAGCGAGAACCAATGAGAGACTAGCTGGAGGTGTGTGGACGGGCAAATTTAACTCTCATTTCCCACCAGGAAGAGGAAATAACCAAAGGCTCAGCGTGCCGTGCCGGAACCAGATTAGGGCCTGAAGCCATCCTGCGGTGTTGCGGCCAGCTCACAAGAAAACGAGTTGAAGAAAGGAGCTCAGGGGCACTGTAATTCACAAACCTGCAGAGTTATAAATGACAACTATCGTCCAAAAATATACTGAAGTAAGGCTGCCAAGAGGACTTGAAAGCGGGGCAGAATTGCAGGAAACCGATTTCAGGAGGTAGACTGGAATTGCATTGAAAGCATAGGAAAAGAGGTAGAACGTCCACAATGATGCACTTGGCCAAAAAGGGCGTATGCGTTTTTTCCTGAATATATTCAGGAAAAAACGCATACGCCCTTTTTGGCCAACCAAGCAAGCTTGCAAAGGAAATCTGCACTACAATGAAGTCTCACTTCCCCCCGGTCAAAAGGGCCATCTGAAAAAAGTGTAAAATCCAGAAAGGCAGGACAGGCCATGGAGAACTGGGAGCCTTGTTATGCTGATGGGCGGGATGTAAACTGCCAACAGACACTCGGGAGAAGTGTATGGTGTTTCCTGAAACATCTAAAAAACAAAGCAACAGAGCCTAGGGCACTTCCACTTATGGTCCTATAGCTTAGGGAAATTAAAATCAAAAAGATACAGCCACCCCAATGTTTGGGACGCCTCTGTTTACAAGAACCTCGTTTACCGTACAAGTTCAATATCACAGAAAGTGAAAAATGGATAAAGAACTTGTGGTACTTACGTACAATGCAGTATCACTCAGCAGTGAAATCTATGTCATCAGGCCCGTAGCAGCACAATGAGTGGATTCAGGTACGATGATTCTAACTGAAATAAGTCACACAGAAAAAGAAACATCATAAGATATCAGTAATACACGGAATGTAAACTTGGCTACACAGGAACTGAATTACAGAACAGAACAGGGTCTCAAATTTAGAAAACCAACTTATGCTTGTTTAAGGGTAAAGGTGAGTTGGGGTGCTGCATAAAACCAGAGATTGAAATGAGCACAGATAAAGTTCCTTAAGCCAAATATGGAATAGACAAGAGCTACTCCTTGCTCAACGAAATGGACTCAACACCCCATATTAAACGCCTAAGAATGTACCTGACTCTTAAGTATCTTAAAACCTATGGATTGCTATGTCTCCGAAAGAGAATCAAGCATGTGTACAGGGACATAAACGCAGCAGTGATAGGATTGGAGAGGTTCGGTGAGCAAATGAAGACCCTTTGAAGTCATATTGCATGGTACCCATTCCACGGGTTTCAACTACCCAGGTTTAAGGTATTCTTCCTTCAGCTAAAACATGCATGTGGAACCTAGAGTATGATCAACCATGTGATCGGGAGACGTGTTCAAATATGTCTCAGTTTTCGTACCCTGGTACTCGGGTGCAACATTCCAGACGCTTTACTAACACTCTCCCGACTTGGAGAGTCAGTCCCTTTAACCTCCTGTTTGGCCCAGTTTGCAATTTCTGCGGAAGATGAAGAGGAATAGCGAGAACCAATGAGAGACTAGCTGGAGGTGTCTGGACGGGCAAATTTAACTCTCATTTCCCACCAGGAAGAGGAAATAACCAAAGGCTCAGCGTGCCGTGCCGGAACCAGATTAGGGCCTGAAGCCATCCTGCGGTGTTGTGGCCAGCTCACAAGAAAGCGAGTTGAAGAAAGGAGCTCAGGGGCACTGTAATTCACAAACCTGCAGAGTTATAAATGACAGCTATCGTCCAAAAATATACTGAAGTAAGGCTGCCAAGAGGACTTGAAAGCGGGGCAGAATTGCAGGAAACCGATTTCAGGAGGTAGACTGGAATTGCATTGAAAGCATAGGAAAAGAGGCAGAACGTCCACAATGATGCACTTGGCCAAAAAGGGCGTATGCGTTTTTTCCTGAATATATTCAGGAAAAAACGCATACGCCCTTTTTGGCCAACCAAGCAAGCTTGCAAAGGAAATCTGCACTACAATGAAGTCTCACTTCCCCCCGGTCAAAAGGGCCATCTGAAAAAAGTGTAAAATCCAGAAAGGCAGGACAGGCCATGGAGAACTGGGAGCCTTGTTATGCTGATGGGCGGGATGTAAATTGCCAACAGACACTCGGGAGAAGTGTATGGTGTTTCCTGAAACATCTAAAAAACAAAGCAACAGAGCCTAGGGCACTTCCACTTATGGTCCTATAGCTTAGGGAAATTAAAATCAAAAAGATACAGCCACCCCAATGTTTGGGACGCCTCTGTTTACAAGAACCTCGTTTACCGTACAAGTTCAATATCACAGAAAGTGAAAAATGGATAAAGAACTTGTGGTACTTACGTACAATGCAGTATCACTCAGCAGTGAAATCTATGCCATCAGGCCCGTAGCAGCACAATGAGTGGATTCAGGTACGATGATTCTAACTGAAATAAGTCACACAGAAAAAGAAACATCATAAGATATCAGTAATACACGGAATGTAAACTTGGCTACACAGGAACTGAATTACAGAACAGAACAGGGTCTCAAATTTAGAAAACCAACTTATGCTTGTTTAAGGGTAAAGGTGAGTTGGGGTGCTGCATAAAACCAGAGATTGAAATGAGCACAGATAAAGTTCCTTAAGCCAAATATGGAATAGACAAGAGCTACTCCTTGCTCAACGAAATGGACTCAACACCCCATATTAAACGCCTAAGAATGTACCTGACTCTTAAGTATCTTAAAACCTATGGATTGCTATGTCTCCGAAAGAGAATCAAGCATGTGTACAGGGACATAAACGCAGCAGTGATAGGATTGGAGAGGTTCGGTGAGCAAATGAAGACCCTTTGAAGTCATATTGCATGGTACCCATTCCACGGGTTTCAACTACCCAGGTTTAAGGTATTCTTCCTTCAGCTAAAACATGCATGTGGAACCTAGAGTATGATCAACCATGTGATCGGGAGACGTGTTCAAATATGTCTCAGTTTTCGTACCCTGGTACTCGGGTGCAACATTCCAGACGCTTTACTAACACTCTCCCGACTTGGAGAGTCAGTCCCTTTAACCTCCTGTTTGGCCCAGTTTGCAATTTCTGCGGAAGATGAACAGGAATAGCGAGAACCAATGAGAGACTAGCTGGAGGTGTCTGGACGGGCAAATTTAACTCTCATTTCCCACCAGGAAGAGGAAATAACCAAAGGCTCAGCGTGCCGTGCCGGAACCAGATTAGGGCCTGAAGCCATCCTGCGGTGTTGCGGCCAGCTCACAAGAAAACGAGTTGAAGAAAGGAGCTCAGGGGCACTGTAATTCACAAACCTGCAGAGTTATAAATGACAACTATCGTCCAAAAATATACTGAAGTAAGGCTGCCAAGAGGACTTGAAAGCGGGGCAGAATTGCAGGAAACCGATTTCAGGAGGTAGACTGGAATTGCATTGAAAGCATAGGAAAAGAGGCAGAACGTCCACAATGATGCACTTGGCCAAAAAGGGCGTATGCGTTTTTTCCTGAATATATTCAGGAAAAAACGCATACGCCCTTTTTGGCCAACCAAGCAAGCTTGCAAAGGAAATCTGCACTACAATGAAGTCTCACTTCCCCCCGGTCAAAAGGGCCATCTGAAAAAAGTGTAAAATCCAGAAAGGCAGGACAGGCCATGGAGAACTGGGAGCCTTGTTATGCTGATGGGCGGGATGTAAATTGCCAACAGACACTCGGGAGAAGTGTATGGTGTTTCCTGAAACATCTAAAAAACAAAGCAACAGAGCCTAGGGCACTTCCACTTATGGTCCTATAGCTTAGGGAAATTAAAATCAAAAAGATACAGCCACCCCAATGTTTGGGACGCCTCTGTTTACAAGAACCTCGTTTACCGTACAAGTTCAATATCACAGAAAGTGAAAAATGGATAAAGAACTTGTGGTACTTACGTACAATGCAGTATCACTCAGCAGTGAAATCTATGTCATCAGGCCCGTAGCAGCACAATGAGTGGATTCAGGTACGATGATTCTAACTGAAATAAGTCACACAGAAGAAGAAACATCATAAGATATCAGTAATACACGGAATGTAAACTTGGCTACACAGGAACTGAATTACAGAACAGAACAGGGTCTCAAATTTAGAAAACCAACTTATGCTTGTTTAAGGGTAAAGGTGAGTTGGGGTGCTGCATAAAACCAGAGATTGAAATGAGCACAGATAAAGTTCCTTAAGCCAAATATGGAATAGACAAGAGCTACTCCTTGCTCAACGAAATGGACTCAACACCCCATATTAAACGCCTAAGAATGTACCTGACTCTTAAGTATCTTAAAACCTATGGATTGCTATGTCTCCGAAAGAGAATCAAGCATGTGTACAGGGACATAAACGCAGCAGTGATAGGATTGGAGAGGTTCGGTGAGCAAATGAAGACCCTTTGAAGTCATATTGCATGGTACCCATTCCACGGGTTTCAACTACCCAGGTTTAAGGTATTCTTCCTTCAGCTAAAACATGCATGTGGAACCTAGAGTATGATCAACCATGTGATCGGGAGACGTGTTCAAATATGTCTCAGTTTTCGTACCCTGGTACTCGGGTGCAACATTCCAGACGCTTTACTAACACTCTCCCGACTTGGAGAGTCAGTCCCTTTAACCTCCTGTTTGGCCCAGTTTGCAATTTCTGCGGAAGATGAACAGGAATAGCGAGAACCAATGAGAGACTAGCTGGAGGTGTCTGGACGGGCAAATTTAACTCTCATTTCCCACCAGGAAGAGGAAATAACCAAAGGCTCAGCGTGCCGTGCCGGAACCAGATTAGGGCCTGAAGCCATCCTGCGGTGTTGCGGCCAGCTCACAAGAAAACGAGTTGAAGAAAGGAGCTCAGGGGCACTGTAATTCACAAACCTGCAGAGTTATAAATGACAACTATCGTCCAAAAATATACTGAAGTAAGGCTGCCAAGAGGACTTGAAAGCGCGGCAGAATTGCAGGAAACCGATTTCAGGAGGTAGACTGGAATTGCATTGAAAGCATAGGAAAAGAGGCAGAACGTCCACAATGATGCACTTGGCCAAAAAGGGCGTATGCGTTTTTTCCTGAATATATTCAGGAAAAAACGCATACGCCCTTTTTGGCCAACCAAGCAAGCTTGCAAAGGAAATCTGCACTACAATGAAGTCTCACTTCCCCCCGGTCAAAAGGGCCATCTGAAAAAAGTGTAAAATCCAGAAAGGCAGGACAGGCCATGGAGAACTGGGAGCCTTGTTATGCTGATGGGCGGGATGTAAATTGCCAACAGACACTCGGGAGAAGTGTATGGTGTTTCCTGAAACATCTAAAAAACAAAGCAACAGAGCCTAGGGCACTTCCACTTATGGTCCTATAGCTTAGGGAAATTAAAATCAAAAAGATACAGCCACCCCAATGTTTGGGACGCCTCTGTTTACAAGAACCTCGTTTACCGTACAAGTTCAATATCACAGAAAGTGAAAAATGGATAAAGAACTTGTGGTACTTACGTACAATGCAGTATCACTCAGCAGTGAAATCTATGTCATCAGGCCCGTAGCAGCACAATGAGTGGATTCAGGTACGATGATTCTAACTGAAATAAGTCACACAGAAGAAGAAACATCATAAGATATCAGTAATACACGGAATGTAAACTTGGCTACACAGGAACTGAATTACAGAACAGAACAGGGTCTCAAATTTAGAAAACCAACTTATGCTTGTTTAAGGGTAAAGGTGAGTTGGGGTGCTGCATAAAACCAGAGATTGAAATGAGCACAGATAAAGTTCCTTAAGCCAAATATGGAATAGACAAGAGCTACTCCTTGCTCAACGAAATGGACTCAACACCCCATATTAAACGCCTAAGAATGTACCTGACTCTTAAGTATCTTAAAACCTATGGATTGCTATGTCTCCGAAAGAGAATCAAGCATGTGTACAGGGACATAAACGCAGCAGTGATAGGATTGGAGAGGTTCGGTGAGCAAATGAAGACCCTTTGAAGTCATATTGCATGGTACCCATTCCACGGGTTTCAACTACCCAGGTTTAAGGTATTCTTCCTTCAGCTAAAACATGCATGTGGAACCTAGAGTATGATCAACCATGTGATCGGGAGACGTGTTCAAATATGTCTCAGTTTTCGTACCCTGGTACTCGGGTGCAACATTCCAGACGCTTTACTAACACTCTCCCGACTTGGAGAGTCAGTCCCTTTAACCTCCTGTTTGGCCCAGTTTGCAATTTCTGCGGAAGATGAACAGGAATAGCGAGAACCAATGAGAGACTAGCTGGAGGTGTCTGGACGGGCAAATTTAACTCTCATTTCCCACCAGGAAGAGGAAATAACCAAAGGCTCAGCGTGCCGTGCCGGAACCAGATTAGGGCCTGAAGCCATCCTGCGGTGTTGCGGCCAGCTCACAAGAAAGCGAGTTGAAGAAAGGAGCTCAGGGGCACTGTAATTCACAAACCTGCAGAGTTATAAATGACAGCTATCGTCCAAAAATATACTGAAGTAAGGCTGCCAAGAGGACTTGAAAGCGGGGCAGAATTGCAGGAAACCGATTTCAGGAGGTAGACTGGAATTGCATTGAAAGCATAGGAAAAGAGGCAGAACGTCCACAATGATGCACTTGGCCAAAAAGGGCGTATGCGTTTTTTCCTGAATATATTCAGGAAAAAACGCATACGCCCTTTTTGGCCAACCAAGCAAGCTTGCAAAGGAAATCTGCACTACAATGAAGTCTCACTTCCCCCCGGTCAAAAGGGCCATCTGAAAAAAGTGTAAAATCCAGAAAGGCAGGACAGGCCATGGAGAACTGGGAGCCTTGTTATGCTGATGGGCGGGATGTAAATTGCCAACAGACACTCGGGAGAAGTGTATGGTGTTTCCTGAAACATCTAGAAAACAAAGCAACAGAGCCTAGGGCACTTCCACTTATGGTCCTATAGCTTAGGGAAATTAAAATCAAAAAGATACAGCCACCCCAATGTTTGGGACGCCTCTGTTTACAAGAACCTCGTTTACCGTACAAGTTCAATATCACAGAAAGTGAAAAATGGATAAAGAACTTGTGGTACTTACGTACAATGCAGTATCACTCAGCAGTGAAATCTATGTCATCAGGCCCGTAGCAGCACAATGAGTGGATTCAGGTACGATGATTCTAACTGAAATAAGTCACACAGAAAAAGAAACATCATAAGATATCAGTAATACACGGAATGTAAACTTGGCTACACAGGAACTGAATTACAGAACAGAACAGGGTCTCAAATTTAGAAAACCAACTTATGCTTGTTTAAGGGTAAAGGTGAGTTGGGGTGCTGCATAAAACCAGAGATTGAAATGAGCACAGATAAAGTTCCTTAAGCCAAATATGGAATAGACAAGAGCTACTCCTTGCTCAACGAAATGGACTCAACACCCCATATTAAACGCCTAAGAATGTACCTGACTCTTAAGTATCTTAAAACCTATGGATTGCTATGTCTCCGAAAGAGAATCAAGCATGTGTACAGGGACATAAACGCAGCAGTGATAGGATTGGAGAGGTTCGGTGAGCAAATGAAGACCCTTTGAAGTCATATTGCATGGTACCCATTCCACGGGTTTCAACTACCCAGGTTTAAGGTATTCTTCCTTCAGCTAAAACATGCATGTGGAACCTAGAGTATGATCAACCATGTGATCGGGAGACGTGTTCAAATATGTCTCAGTTTTCGTACCCTGGTACTCGGGTGCAACATTCCAGACGCTTTACTAACACTCTCCCGACTTGGAGAGTCAGTCCCTTTAACCTCCTGTTTGGCCCAGTTTGCAATTTCTGCGGAAGATGAAGAGGAATAGCGAGAACCAATGAGAGACTAGCTGGAGGTGTCTGGACGGGCAAATTTAACTCTCATTTCCCACCAGGAAGAGGAAATAACCAAAGGCTCAGCGTGCCGTGCCGGAACCAGATTAGGGCCTGAAGCCATCCTGCGGTGTTGCGGCCAGCTCACAAGAAAGCGAGTTGAAGAAAGGAGCTCAGGGGCACTGTAATTCACAAACCTGCAGAGTTATAAATGACAGCTATCGTCCAAAAATATACTGAAGTAAGGCTGCCAAGAGGACTTGAAAGCGGGGCAGAATTGCAGGAAACCGATTTCAGGAGGTAGACTGGAATTGCATTGAAAGCATAGGAAAAGAGGCAGAACGTCCACAATGATGCACTTGGCCAAAAAGGGCGTATGCGTTTTTTCCTGAATATATTCAGGAAAAAACGCATACGCCCTTTTTGGCCAACCAAGCAAGCTTGCAAAGGAAATCTGCACTACAATGAAGTCTCACTTCCCCCCGGTCAAAAGGGCCATCTGAAAAAAGTGTAAAATCCAGAAAGTCAGGACAGGCCATGGAGAACTGGGAGCCTTGTTATGCTGATGGGCGGGATGTAAATTGCCAACAGACACTCGGGAGAAGTGTATGGTGTTTCCTGAAACATCTAAAAAACAAAGCAACAGAGCCTAGGGCACTTCCACTTATGGTCCTATAGCTTAGGGAAATTAAAATCAAAAAGATACAGCCACCCCAATGTTTGGGACGCCTCTGTTTACAAGAACCTCGTTTACTGTACAAGTTCAATATCACAGAAAGTGAAAAATGGATAAAGAACTTGTGGTACTTACGTACAATGCAGTATCACTCAGCAGTGAAATCTATGTCATCAGGCCCGTAGCAGCACAATGAGTGGATTCAGGTACGATGATTCTAACTGAAATAAGTCACACAGAAAAAGAAACATCATAAGATATCAGTAATACACGGAATGTAAACTTGGCTACACAGGAACTGAATTACAGAACAGAACAGGGTCTCAAATTTAGAAAACCAACTTATGCTTGTTTAAGGGTAAAGGTGAGTTGGGGTGCTGCATAAAACCAGAGATTGAAATGAGCACAGATAAAGTTCCTTAAGCCAAATATGGAATAGACAAGAGCTACTCCTTGCTCAACGAAATGGACTCAACACCCCATATTAAACGCCTAAGAATGTACCTGACTCTTAAGTATCTTAAAACCTATGGATTGCTATGTCTCCGAAAGAGAATCAAGCATGTGTACAGGGACATAAACGCAGCAGTGATAGGATTGGAGAGGTTCGGTGAGCAAATGAAGACCCTTTGAAGTCATATTGCATGGTACCCATTCCACGGGTTTCAACTACCCAGGTTTAAGGTATTCTTCCTTCAGCTAAAACATGCATGTGGAACCTAGAGTATGATCAACCATGTGATCGGGAGACGTGTTCAAATATGTCTCAGTTTTCGTACCCTGGTACTCGGGTGCAACATTCCAGACGCTTTACTAACACTCTCCCGACTTGGAGAGTCAGTCCCTTTAACCTCCTGTTTGGCCCAGTTTGCAATTTCTGCGGAAGATGAACAGGAATAGCGAGAACCAATGAGAGACTAGCTGGAGGTGTCTGGACGGGCAAATTTAACTCTCATTTCCCACCAGGAAGAGGAAATAACCAAAGGCTCAGCGTGCCGTGCCGGAACCAGATTAGGGCCTGAAGCCATCCTGCGGTGTTGCGGCCAGCTCACAAGAAAACGAGTTGAAGAAAGGAGCTCAGGGGCACTGTAATTCACAAACCTGCAGAGTTATAAATGACAACTATCGTCCAAAAATATACTGAAGTAAGGCTGCCAAGAGGACTTGAAAGCGGGGCAGAATTGCAGGAAACCGATTTCAGGAGGTAGACTGGAATTGCATTGAAAGCATAGGAAAAGAGGCAGAACGTCCACAATGATGCACTTGGCCAAAAAGGGCGTATGCGTTTTTTCCTGAATATATTCAGGAAAAAACGCATACGCCCTTTTTGGCCAACCAAGCAAGCTTGCAAAGGAAATCTGCACTACAATGAAGTCTCACTTCCCCCCGGTCAAAAGGGCCATCTGAAAAAAGTGTAAAATCCAGAAAGGCAGGACAGGCCATGGAGAACTGGGAGCCTTGTTATGCTGATGGGCGGGATGTAAATTGCCAACAGACACTCGGGAGAAGTGTATGGTGTTTCCTGAAACATCTAAAAAACAAAGCAACAGAGCCTAGGGCACTTCCACTTATGGTCCTATAGCTTAGGGAAATTAAAATCAAAAAGATACAGCCACCCCAATGTTTGGGACGCCTCTGTTTACAAGAACCTCGTTTACCGTACAAGTTCAATATCACAGAAAGTGAAAAATGGATAAAGAACTTGTGGTACTTACGTACAATGCAGTATCACTCAGCAGTGAAATCTATGTCATCAGGCCCGTAGCAGCACAATGAGTGGATTCAGGTACGATGATTCTAACTGAAATAAGTCACACAGAAGAAGAAACATCATAAGATATCAGTAATACACGGAATGTAAACTTGGCTACACAGGAACTGAATTACAGAACAGAACAGGGTCTCAAATTTAGAAAACCAACTTATGCTTGTTTAAGGGTAAAGGTGAGTTGGGGTGCTGCATAAAACCAGAGATTGAAATGAGCACAGATAAAGTTCCTTAAGCCAAATATGGAATAGACAAGAGCTACTCCTTGCTCAACGAAATGGACTCAACACCCCATATTAAACGCCTAAGAATGTACCTGACTCTTAAGTATCTTAAAACCTATGGATTGCTATGTCTCCGAAAGAGAATCAAGCATGTGTACAGGGACATAAACGCAGCAGTGATAGGATTGGAGAGGTTCGGTGAGCAAATGAAGACCCTTTGAAGTCATATTGCATGGTACCCATTCCACGGGTTTCAACTACCCAGGTTTAAGGTATTCTTCCTTCAGCTAAAACATGCATGTGGAACCTAGAGTATGATCAACCATGTGATCGGGAGACGTGTTCAAATATGTCTCAGTTTTCGTACCCTGGTACTCGGGTGCAACATTCCAGACGCTTTACTAACACTCTCCCGACTTGGAGAGTCAGTCCCTTTAACCTCCTGTTTGGCCCAGTTTGCAATTTCTGCGGAAGATGAACAGGAATAGCGAGAACCAATGAGAGACTAGCTGGAGGTGTCTGGACGGGCAAATTTAACTCTCATTTCCCACCAGGAAGAGGAAATAACCAAAGGCTCAGCGTGCCGTGCCGGAACCAGATTAGGGCCTGAAGCCATCCTGCGGTGTTGCGGCCAGCTCACAAGAAAGCGAGTTGAAGAAAGGAGCTCAGGGGCACTGTAATTCACAAACCTGCAGAGTTATAAATGACAGCTATCGTCCAAAAATATACTGAAGTAAGGCTGCCAAGAGGACTTGAAAGCGGGGCAGAATTGCAGGAAACCGATTTCAGGAGGTAGACTGGAATTGCATTGAAAGCATAGGAAAAGAGGCAGAACGTCCACAATGATGCACTTGGCCAAAAAGGGCGTATGCGTTTTTTCCTGAATATATTCAGGAAAAAACGCATACGCCCTTTTTGGCCAACCAAGCAAGCTTGCAAAGGAAATCTGCACTACAATGAAGTCTCACTTCCCCCCGGTCAAAAGGGCCATCTGAAAAAAGTGTAAAATCCAGAAAGGCAGGACAGGCCATGGAGAACTGGGAGCCTTGTTATGCTGATGGGCGGGATGTAAATTGCCAACAGACACTCGGGAGAAGTGTATGGTGTTTCCTGAAACATCTAGAAAACAAAGCAACAGAGCCTAGGGCACTTCCACTTATGGTCCTATAGCTTAGGGAAATTAAAATCAAAAAGATACAGCCACCCCAATGTTTGGGACGCCTCTGTTTACAAGAACCTCGTTTACCGTACAAGTTCAATATCACAGAAAGTGAAAAATGGATAAAGAACTTGTGGTACTTACGTACAATGCAGTATCACTCAGCAGTGAAATCTATGTCATCAGGCCCGTAGCAGCACAATGAGTGGATTCAGGTACGATGATTCTAACTGAAATAAGTCACACAGAAGAAGAAACATCATAAGATATCAGTAATACACGGAATGTAAACTTGGCTACACAGGAACTGAATTACAGAACAGAACAGGGTCTCAAATTTAGAAAACCAACTTATGCTTGTTTAAGGGTAAAGGTGAGTTGGGGTGCTGCATAAAACCAGAGATTGAAATGAGCACAGATAAAGTTCCTTAAGCCAAATATGGAATAGAGAAGAGCTACTCCTTGCTCAACGAAATGGACTCAACACCCCATATTAAACGCCTAAGAATGTACCTGACTCTTAAGTATCTTAAAACCTATGGATTGCTATGTCTCCGAAAGAGAATCAAGCATGTGTACAGGGACATAAACGCAGCAGTGATAGGATTGGGGAGGTTCGGTGAGCAAATGAAGACCCTTTGAAGTCATATTGCATGGTACCCATTCCACGGGTTTCAACTACCCAGGTTTAAGGTATTCTTCCTTCAGCTAAAACATGCATGTGGAACCTAGAGTATGATCAACCATGTGATCGGGAGACGTGTTCAAATATGTCTCAGTTTTCGTACCCTGGTACTCGGGTGCAACATTCCAGACGCTTTACTAACACTCTCCCGACTTGGAGAGTCAGTCCCTTTAACCTCCTGTTTGGCCCAGTTTGCAATTTCTGCGGAAGATGAACAGGAATAGCGAGAACCAATGAGAGACTAGCTGGAGGTGTCTGGACGGGCAAATTTAACTCTCATTTCCCACCAGGAAGAGGAAATAACCAAAGGCTCAGCGTGCCGTGCCGGAACCAGATTAGGGCCTGAAGCCATCCTGCGGTGTTGCGGCCAGCTCACAAGAAAGCGAGTTGAAGAAAGGAGCTCAGGGGCACTGTAATTCACAAACCTGCAGAGTTATAAATGACAGCTATCGTCCAAAAATATACTGAAGTAAGGCTGCCAAGAGGACTTGAAAGCGGGGCAGAATTGCAGGAAACCGATTTCAGGAGGTAGACTGGAATTGCATTGAAAGCATAGGAAAAGAGGCAGAACGTCCACAATGATGCACTTGGCCAAAAAGGGCGTATGCGTTTTTTCCTGAATATATTCAGGAAAAAACGCATACGCCCTTTTTGGCCAACCAAGCAAGCTTGCAAAGGAAATCTGCACTACAATGAAGTCTCACTTCCCCCTGGTCAAAAGGGCCATCTGAAAAAAGTGTAAAATCCAGAAAGGCAGGACAGGCCATGGAGAACTGGGAGCCTTGTTATGCTGATGGGCGGGATGTAAATTGCCAACAGACACTCGGGAGAAGTGTATGGTGTTTCCTGAAACATCTAGAAAACAAAGCAACAGAGCCTAGGGCACTTCCACTTATGGTCCTATAGCTTAGGGAAATTAAAATCAAAAAGATACAGCCACCCCAATGTTTGGGACGCCTCTGTTTACAAGAACCTCGTTTACCGTACAAGTTCAATATCACAGAAAGTGAAAAATGGATAAAGAACTTGTGGTACTTACGTACAATGCAGTATCACTCAGCAGTGAAATCTATGTCATCAGGCCCGTAGCAGCACAATGAGTGGATTCAGGTACGATGATTCTAACTGAAATAAGTCACACAGAAAAAGAAACATCATAAGATATCAGTAATACACGGAATGTAAACTTGGCTACACAGGAACTGAATTACAGAACAGAACAGGGTCTCAAATTTAGAAAACCAACTTATGCTTGTTTAAGGGTAAAGGTGAGTTGGGGTGCTGCATAAAACCAGAGATTGAAATGAGCACAGATAAAGTTCCTTAAGCCAAATATGGAATAGACAAGAGCTACTCCTTGCTCAACGAAATGGACTCAACACCGCATATTAAACGCCTAAGAATGTACCTGACTCTTAAGTATCTTAAAACCTATGGATTGCTATGTCTCCGAAAGAGAATCAAGCATGTGTACAGGGACATAAACGCAGCAGTGATAGGATTGGAGAGGTTCGGTGAGCAAATGAAGACCCTTTGAAGTCATATTGCATGGTACCCATTCCACGGGTTTCAACTACCCAGGTTTAAGGTATTCTTCCTTCAGCTAAAACATGCATGTGGAACCTAGAGTATGATCAACCATGTGATCGGGAGACGTGTTCAAATATGTCTCAGTTTTCGTACCCTGGTACTCGGGTGCAACATTCCAGACGCTTTACTAACACTCTCCCGACTTGGAGAGTCAGTCCCTTTAACCTCCTGTTTGGCCCAGTTTGCAATTTCTGCGGAAGATGAACAGGAATAGCGAGAACCAATGAGAGACTAGCTGGAGGTGTCTGGACGGGCAAATTTAACTCTCATTTCCCACCAGGAAGAGGAAATAACCAAAGGCTCAGCGTGCCGTGCCGGAACCAGATTAGGGCCTGAAGCCATCCTGCGGTGTTGCGGCCAGCTCACAAGAAAACGAGTTGAAGAAAGGAGCTCAGGGGCACTGTAATTCACAAACCTGCAGAGTTATAAATGACAACTATCGTCCAAAAATATACTGAAGTAAGGCTGCCAAGAGGACTTGAAAGCGGGGCAGAATTGCAGGAAACCGATTTCAGGAGGTAGACTGGAATTACATTGAAAGCATAGGAAAAGAGGCAGAACGTCCACAATGATGCACTTGGCCAAAAAGGGCGTATGCGTTTTTTCCTGAATATATTCAGGAAAAAACGCATACGCCCTTTTTGGCCAACCAAGCAAGCTTGCAAAGGAAATCTGCACTACAATGAAGTCTCACTTCCCCCCGGTCAAAAGGGCCATCTGAAAAAAGTGTAAAATCCAGAAAGGCAGGACAGGCCATGGAGAACTGGGAGCCTTGTTATGCTGATGGGCGGGATGTAAATTGCCAACAGACACTCGGGAGAAGTGTATGGTGTTTCCTGAAACATCTAAAAAACAAAGCAACAGAGCCTAGGGCACTTCCACTTATGGTCCTATAGCTTAGGGAAATTAAAATCAAAAAGATACAGCCACCCCAATGTTTGGGACGCCTCTGTTTACAAGAACCTCGTTTACCGTACAAGTTCAATATCACAGAAAGTGAAAAATGGATAAAGAACTTGTGGTACTTACGTACAATGCAGTATCACTCAGCAGTGAAATCTATGTCATCAGGCCCGTAGCAGCACAATGAGTGGATTCAGGTACGATGATTCTAACTGAAATAAGTCACACAGAAGAAGAAACATCATAAGATATCAGTAATACACGGAATGTAAACTTGGCTACACAGGAACTGAATTACAGAACAGAACAGGGTCTCAAATTTAGAAAACCAACTTATGCTTGTTTAAGGGTAAAGGTGAGTTGGGGTGCTGCATAAAACCAGAGATTGAAATGAGCACAGATAAAGTTCCTTAAGCCAAATATGGAATAGACAAGAGCTACTCCTTGCTCAACGAAATGGACTCAACACCCCATATTAAACGCCTAAGAATGTACCTGACTCTTAAGTATCTTAAAACCTATGGATTGCTATGTCTCCGAAAGAGAATCAAGCATGTGTACAGGGACATAAACGCAGCAGTGATAGGATTGGAGAGGTTCGGTGAGCAAATGAAGACCCTTTGAAGTCATATTGCATGGTACCCATTCCACGGGTTTCAACTACCCAGGTTTAAGGTATTCTTCCTTCAGCTAAAACATGCATGTGGAACCTAGAGTATGATCAACCATGTGATCGGGAGACGTGTTCAAATATGTCTCAGTTTTCGTACCCTGGTACTCGGGTGCAACATTCCAGACGCTTTACTAACACTCTCCCGACTTGGAGAGTCAGTCCCTTTAACCTCCTGTTTGGCCCAGTTTGCAATTTCTGCGGAAGATGAACAGGAATAGCGAGAACCAATGAGAGACTAGCTGGAGGTGTCTGGACGGGCAAATTTAACTCTCATTTCCCACCAGGAAGAGGAAATAACCAAAGGCTCAGCGTGCCGTGCCGGAACCAGATTAGGGCCTGAAGCCATCCTGCGGTGTTGCGGCCAGCTCACAAGAAAGCGAGTTGAAGAAAGGAGCTCAGGGGCACTGTAATTCACAAACCTGCAGAGTTATAAATGACAGCTATCGTCCAAAAATATACTGAAGTAAGGCTGCCAAGAGGACTTGAAAGCGGGGCAGAATTGCAGGAAACCGATTTCAGGAGGTAGACTGGAATTGCATTGAAAGCATAGGAAAAGAGGCAGAACGTCCACAATGATGCACTTGGCCAAAAAGGGCGTATGCGTTTTTTCCTGAATATATTCAGGAAAAAACGCATACGCCCTTTTTGGCCAACCAAGCAAGCTTGCAAAGGAAATCTGCACTACAATGAAGTCTCACTTCCCCCCGGTCAAAAGGGCCATCTGAAAAAAGTGTAAAATCCAGAAAGGCAGGACAGGCCATGGAGAACTGGGAGCCTTGTTATGCTGATGGGCGGGATGTAAATTGCCAACAGACACTCGGGAGAAGTGTATGGTGTTTCCTGAAACATCTAGAAAACAAAGCAACAGAGCCTAGGGCACTTCCACTTATGGTCCTATAGCTTAGGGAAATTAAAATCAAAAAGATACAGCCACCCTAATGTTTGGGACGCCTCTGTTTACAAGAACCTCGTTTACCGTACAAGTTCAATATCACAGAAAGTGAAAAATGGATAAAGAACTTGTGGTACTTACGTACAATGCAGTATCACTCAGCAGTGAAATCTATGTCATCAGGCCCGTAGCAGCACAATGAGTGGATTCAGGTACGATGATTCTAACTGAAATAAGTCACACAGAAGAAGAAACATCATAAGATATCAGTAATACACGGAATGTAAACTTGGCTACACAGGAACTGAATTACAGAACAGAACAGGGTCTCAAATTTAGAAAACCAACTTATGCTTGTTTAAGGGTAAAGGTGAGTTGGGGTGCTGCATAAAACCAGAGATTGAAATGAGCACAGATAAAGTTCCTTAAGCCAAATATGGAATAGACAAGAGCTACTCCTTGCTCAACGAAATGGACTCAACACCCCATATTAAACGCCTAAGAATGTACCTGACTCTTAAGTATCTTAAAACCTATGGATTGCTATGTCTCCGAAAGAGAATCAAGCATGTGTACAGGGACATAAACGCAGCAGTGATAGGATTGGGGAGGTTCGGTGAGCAAATGAAGACCCTTTGAAGTCATATTGCATGGTACCCATTCCACGGGTTTCAACTACCCAGGTTTAAGGTATTCTTCCTTCAGCTAAAACATGCATGTGGAACCTAGAGTATGATCAACCATGTGATCGGGAGACGTGTTCAAATATGTCTCAGTTTTCGTACCCTGGTACTCGGGTGCAACATTCCAGACGCTTTACTAACACTCTCCCGACTTGGAGAGTCAGTCCCTTTAACCTCCTGTTTGGCCCAGTTTGCAATTTCTGCGGAAGATGAACAGGAATAGCGAGAACCAATGAGAGACTAGCTGGAGGTGTCTGGACGGGCAAATTTAACTCTCATTTCCCACCAGGAAGAGGAAATAACCAAAGGCTCAGCGTGCCGTGCCGGAACCAGATTAGGGCCTGAAGCCATCCTGCGGTGTTGCGGCCAGCTCACAAGAAAGCGAGTTGAAGAAAGGAGCTCAGGGGCACTGTAATTCACAAACCTGCAGAGTTATAAATGACAGCTATCGTCCAAAAATATACTGAAGTAAGGCTGCCAAGAGGACTTGAAAGCGGGGCAGAATTGCAGGAAACCGATTTCAGGAGGTAGACTGGAATTGCATTGAAAGCATAGGAAAAGAGGCAGAACGTCCACAATGATGCACTTGGCCAAAAAGGGCGTATGCGTTTTTTCCTGAATATATTCAGGAAAAAACGCATACGCCCTTTTTGGCCAACCAAGCAAGCTTGCAAAGGAAATCTGCACTACAATGAAGTCTCACTTCCCCCTGGTCAAAAGGGCCATCTGAAAAAAGTGTAAAATCCAGAAAGGCAGGACAGGCCATGGAGAACTGGGAGCCTTGTTATGCTGATGGGCGGGATGTAAATTGCCAACAGACACTCGGGAGAAGTGTATGGTGTTTCCTGAAACATCTAGAAAACAAAGCAACAGAGCCTAGGGCACTTCCACTTATGGTCCTATAGCTTAGGGAAATTAAAATCAAAAAGATACAGCCACCCCAATGTTTGGGACGCCTCTGTTTACAAGAACCTCGTTTACCGTACAAGTTCAATATCACAGAAAGTGAAAAATGGATAAAGAACTTGTGGTACTTACGTACAATGCAGTATCACTCAGCAGTGAAATCTATGTCATCAGGCCCGTAGCAGTACAATGAGTGGATTCAGGTACGATGATTCTAACTGAAATAAGTCACACAGAAAAAGAAACATCATAAGATATCAGTAATACACGGAATGTAAACTTGGCTACACAGGAACTGAATTACAGAACAGAACAGGGTCTCAAATTTAGAAAACCAACTTATGCTTGTTTAAGGGTAAAGGTGAGTTGGGGTGCTGCATAAAACCAGAGATTGAAATGAGCACAGATAAAGTTCCTTAAGCCAAATATGGAATAGACAAGAGCTACTCCTTGCTCAACGAAATGGACTCAACACCGCATATTAAACGCCTAAGAATGTACCTGACTCTTAAGTATCTTAAAACCTATGGATTGCTATGTCTCCGAAAGAGAATCAAGCATGTGTACAGGGACATAAACGCAGCAGTGATAGGATTGGAGAGGTTCGGTGAGCAAATGAAGACCCTTTGAAGTCATATTGCATGGTACCCATTCCACGGGTTTCAACTACCCAGGTTTAAGGTATTCTTCCTTCAGCTAAAACATGCATGTGGAACCTAGAGTATGATCAACCATGTGATCGGGAGACGTGTTCAAATATGTCTCAGTTTTCGTACCCTGGTACTCGGGTGCAACATTCCAGACGCTTTACTAACACTCTCCCGACTTGGAGAGTCAGTCCCTTTAACCTCCTGTTTGGCCCAGTTTGCAATTTCTGCGGAAGATGAACAGGAATAGCGAGAACCAATGAGAGACTAGCTGGAGGTGTCTGGACGGGCAAATTTAACTCTCATTTCCCACCAGGAAGAGGAAATAACCAAAGGCTCAGCGTGCCGTGCCGGAACCAGATTAGGGCCTGAAGCCATCCTGCGGTGTTGCGGCCAGCTCACAAGAAAGCGAGTTGAAGAAAGGAGCTCAGGGGCACTGTAATTCACAAACCTGCAGAGTTATAAATGACAGCTATCGTCCAAAAATATACTGAAGTAAGGCTGCCAAGAGGACTTGAAAGCGGGGCAGAATTGCAGGAAACCGATTTCAGGAGGTAGACTGGAATTGCATTGAAAGCATAGGAAAAGAGGCAGAACGTCCACAATGATGCACTTGGCCAAAAAGGGCGTATGCGTTTTTTCCTGAATATATTCAGGAAAAAACGCATACGCCCTTTTTGGCCAACCAAGCAAGCTTGCAAAGGAAATCTGCACTACAATGAAGTCTCACTTCCCCCTGGTCAAAAGGGCCATCTGAAAAAAGTGTAAAATCCAGAAAGGCAGGACAGGCCATGGAGAACTGGGAGCCTTGTTATGCTGATGGGCGGGATGTAAATTGCCAACAGACACTCGGGAGAAGTGTATGGTGTTTCCTGAAACATCTAGAAAACAAAGCAACAGAGCCTAGGGCACTTCCACTTATGGTCCTATAGCTTAGGGAAATTAAAATCAAAAAGATACAGCCACCCCAATGTTTGGGACGCCTCTGTTTACAAGAACCTCGTTTACCGTACAAGTTCAATATCACAGAAAGTGAAAAATGGATAAAGAACTTGTGGTACTTACGTACAATGCAGTATCACTCAGCAGTGAAATCTATGTCATCAGGCCCGTAGCAGCACAATGAGTGGATTCAGGTACGATGATTCTAACTGAAATAAGTCACACAGAAAAAGAAACATCATAAGATATCAGTAATACACGGAATGTAAACTTGGCTACACAGGAACTGAATTACAGAACAGAACAGGGTCTCAAATTTAGAAAACCAACTTATGCTTGTTTAAGGGTAAAGGTGAGTTGGGGTGCTGCATAAAACCAGAGATTGAAATGAGCACAGATAAAGTTCCTTAAGCCAAATATGGAATAGACAAGAGCTACTCCTTGCTCAACGAAATGGACTCAACACCGCATATTAAACGCCTAAGAATGTACCTGACTCTTAAGTATCTTAAAACCTATGGATTGCTATGTCTCCGAAAGAGAATCAAGCATGTGTACAGGGACATAAACGCAGCAGTGATAGGATTGGAGAGGTTCGGTGAGCAAATGAAGACCCTTTGAAGTCATATTGCATGGTACCCATTCCACGGGTTTCAACTACCCAGGTTTAAGGTATTCTTCCTTCAGCTAAAACATGCATGTGGAACCTAGAGTATGATCAACCATGTGATCGGGAGACGTGTTCAAATATGTCTCAGTTTTCGTACCCTGGTACTCGGGTGCAACATTCCAGACGCTTTACTAACACTCTCCCGACTTGGAGAGTCAGTCCCTTTAACCTCCTGTTTGGCCCAGTTTGCAATTTCTGCGGAAGATGAACAGGAATAGCGAGAACCAATGAGAGACTAGCTCGAGGTGTCTGGACGGGCAAATTTAACTCTCATTTCCCACCAGGAAGAGGAAATAACCAAAGGCTCAGCGTGCCGTGCCGGAACCAGATTAGGGCCTGAAGCCATCCTGCGGTGTTGCGGCCAGCTCACAAGAAAACGAGTTGAAGAAAGGAGCTCAGGGGCACTGTAATTCACAAACCTGCAGAGTTATAAATGACAACTATCGTCCAAAAATATACTGAAGTAAGGCTGCCAAGAGGACTTGAAAGCGGGGCAGAATTGCAGGAAACCGATTTCAGGAGGTAGACTGGAATTACATTGAAAGCATAGGAAAAGAGGCAGAACGTCCACAATGATGCACTTGGCCAAAAAGGGCGTATGCGTTTTTTCCTGAATATATTCAGGAAAAAACGCATACGCCCTTTTTGGCCAACCAAGCAAGCTTGCAAAGGAAATCTGCACTACAATGAAGTCTCACTTCCCCCCGGTCAAAAGGGCCATCTGAAAAAAGTGTAAAATCCAGAAAGGCAGGACAGGCCATGGAGAACTGGGAGCCTTGTTATGCTGATGGGCGGGATGTAAATTGCCAACAGACACTCGGGAGAAGTGTATGGTGTTTCCTGAAACATCTAAAAAACAAAGCAACAGAGCCTAGGGCACTTCCACTTATGGTCCTATAGCTTAGGGAAATTAAAATCAAAAAGATACAGCCACCCCAATGTTTGGGACGCCTCTGTTTACAAGAACCTCGTTTACCGTACAAGTTCAATATCACAGAAAGTGAAAAATGGATAAAGAACTTGTGGTACTTACGTACAATGCAGTATCACTCAGCAGTGAAATCTATGTCATCAGGCCCGTAGCAGCACAATGAGTGGATTCAGGTACGATGATTCTAACTGAAATAAGTCACACAGAAGAAGAAACATCATAAGATATCAGTAATACACGGAATGTAAACTTGGCTACACAGGAACTGAATTACAGAACAGAACAGGGTCTCAAATTTAGAAAACCAACTTATGCTTGTTTAAGGGTAAAGGTGAGTTGGGGTGCTGCATAAAACCAGAGATTGAAATGAGCACAGATAAAGTTCCTTAAGCCAAATATGGAATAGACAAGAGCTACTCCTTGCTCAACGAAATGGACTCAACACCGCATATTAAACGCCTAAGAATGTACCTGACTCTTAAGTATCTTAAAACCTATGGATTGCTATGTCTCCGAAAGAGAATCAAGCATGTGTACAGGGACATAAACGCAGCAGTGATAGGATTGGAGAGGTTCGGTGAGCAAATGAAGACCCTTTGAAGTCATATTGCATGGTACCCATTCCACGGGTTTCAACTACCCAGGTTTAAGGTATTCTTCCTTCAGCTAAAACATGCATGTGGAACCTAGAGTATGATCAACCATGTGATTGGGAGACGTGTTCAAATATGTCTCAGTTTTCGTACCCTGGTACTCGGGTGCAACATTCCAGACGCTTTACTAACACTCTCCCGACTTGGAGAGTCAGTCCCTTTAACCTCCTGTTTGGCCCAGTTTGCAATTTCTGCGGAAGATGAACAGGAATAGCGAGAACCAATGAGAGACTAGCTGGAGGTGTCTGGACGGGCAAATTTAACTCTCATTTCCCACCAGGAAGAGGAAATAACCAAAGGCTCAGCGTGCCGTGCCGGAACCAGATTAGGGCCTGAAGCCATCCTGCGGTGTTGCGGCCAGCTCACAAGAAAGCGAGTTGAAGAAAGGAGCTCAGGGGCACTGTAATTCACAAACCTGCAGAGTTATAAATGACAGCTATCGTCCAAAAATATACTGAAGTAAGGCTGCCAAGAGGACTTGAAAGCGGGGCAGAATTGCAGGAAACCGATTTCAGGAGGTAGACTGGAATTGCATTGAAAGCATAGGAAAAGAGGCAGAACGTCCACAATGATGCACTTGGCCAAAAAGGGCGTATGCGTTTTTTCCTGAATATATTCAGGAAAAAACGCATACGCCCTTTTTGGCCAACCAAGCAAGCTTGCAAAGGAAATCTGCACTACAATGAAGTCTCACTTCCCCCCGGTCAAAAGGGCCATCTGAAAAAAGTGTAAAATCCAGAAAGGCAGGACAGGCCATGGAGAACTGGGAGCCTTGTTATGCTGATGGGCGGGATGTAAATTGCCAACAGACACTCGGGAGAAGTGTATGGTGTTTCCTGAAACATCTAGAAAACAAAGCAACAGAGCCTAGGGCACTTCCACTTATGGTCCTATAGCTTAGGGAAATTAAAATCAAAAAGATACAGCCACCCCAATGTTTGGGACGCCTCTGTTTACAAGAACCTCGTTTACCGTACAAGTTCAATATCACAGAAAGTGAAAAATGGATAAAGAACTTGTGGTACTTACGTACAATGCAGTATCACTCAGCAGTGAAATCTATGTCATCAGGCCCGTAGCAGCACAATGAGTGGATTCAGGTACGATGATTCTAACTGAAATAAGTCACACAGAAAAAGAAACATCATAAGATATCAGTAATACACGGAATGTAAACTTGGCTACACAGGAACTGAATTACAGAACAGAACAGGGTCTCAAATTTAGAAAACCAACTTATGCTTGTTTAAGGGTAAAGGTGAGTTGGGGTGCTGCATAAAACCAGAGATTGAAATGAGCACAGATAAAGTTCCTTAAGCCAAATATGGAATAGACAAGAGCTACTCCTTGCTCAACGAAATGGACTCAACACCGCATATTAAACGCCTAAGAATGTACCTGACTCTTAAGTATCTTAAAACCTATGGATTGCTATGTCTCCGAAAGAGAATCAAGCATGTGTACAGGGACATAAACGCAGCAGTGATAGGATTGGAGAGGTTCGGTGAGCAAATGAAGACCCTTTGAAGTCATATTGCATGGTACCCATTCCACGGGTTTCAACTACCCAGGTTTAAGGTATTCTTCCTTCAGCTAAAACATGCATGTGGAACCTAGAGTATGATCAACCATGTGATCGGGAGACGTGTTCAAATATGTCTCAGTTTTCGTACCCTGGTACTCGGGTGCAACATTCCAGACGCTTTACTAACACTCTCCCGACTTGGAGAGTCAGTCCCTTTAACCTCCTGTTTGGCCCAGTTTGCAATTTCTGCGGAAGATGAACAGGAATAGCGAGAACCAATGAGAGACTAGCTGGAGGTGTCTGGACGGGCAAATTTAACTCTCATTTCCCACCAGGAAGAGGAAATAACCAAAGGCTCAGCGTGCCGTGCCGGAACCAGATTAGGGCCTGAAGCCATCCTGCGGTGTTGCGGCCAGCTCACAAGAAAGCGAGTTGAAGAAAGGAGCTCAGGGGCACTGTAATTCACAAACCTGCAGAGTTATAAATGACAGCTATCGTCCAAAAATATACTGAAGTAAGGCTGCCAAGAGGACTTGAAAGCGGGGCAGAATTGCAGGAAACCGATTTCAGGAGGTAGACTGGAATTGCATTGAAAGCATAGGAAAAGAGGCAGAACGTCCACAATGATGCACTTGGCCAAAAAGGGCGTATGCGTTTTTTCCTGAATATATTCAGGAAAAAACGCATACGCCCTTTTTGGCCAACCAAGCAAGCTTGCAAAGGAAATCTGCACTACAATGAAGTCTCACTTCCCCCTGGTCAAAAGGGCCATCTGAAAAAAGTGTAAAATCCAGAAAGGCAGGACAGGCCATGGAGAACTGGGAGCCTTGTTATGCTGATGGGCGGGATGTAAATTGCCAACAGACACTCGGGAGAAGTGTATGGTGTTTCCTGAAACATCTAGAAAACAAAGCAACAGAGCCTAGGGCACTTCCACTTATGGTCCTATAGCTTAGGGAAATTAAAATCAAAAAGATACAGCCACCCCAATGTTTGGGACGCCTCTGTTTACAAGAACCTCGTTTACCGTACAAGTTCAATATCACAGAAAGTGAAAAATGGATAAAGAACTTGTGGTACTTACGTACAATGCAGTATCACTCAGCAGTGAAATCTATGTCATCAGGCCCGTAGCAGCACAATGAGTGGATTCAGGTACGATGATTCTAACTGAAATAAGTCACACAGAAAAAGAAACATCATAAGATATCAGTAATACACGGAATGTAAACTTGGCTACACAGGAACTGAATTACAGAACAGAACAGGGTCTCAAATTTAGAAAACCAACTTATGCTTGTTTAAGGGTAAAGGTGAGTTGGGGTGCTGCATAAAACCAGAGATTGAAATGAGCACAGATAAAGTTCCTTAAGCCAAATATGGAATAGACAAGAGCTACTCCTTGCTCAACGAAATGGACTCAACACCGCATATTAAACGCCTAAGAATGTACCTGACTCTTAAGTATCTTAAAACCTATGGATTGCTATGTCTCCGAAAGAGAATCAAGCATGTGTACAGGGACATAAACGCAGCAGTGATAGGATTGGAGAGGTTCGGTGAGCAAATGAAGACCCTTTGAAGTCATATTGCATGGTACCCATTCCACGGGTTTCAACTACCCAGGTTTAAGGTATTCTTCCTTCAGCTAAAACATGCATGTGGAACCTAGAGTATGATCAACCATGTGATCGGGAGACGTGTTCAAATATGTCTCAGTTTTCGTACCCTGGTACTCGGGTGCAACATTCCAGACGCTTTACTAACACTCTCCCGACTTGGAGAGTCAGTCCCTTTAACCTCCTGTTTGGCCCAGTTTGCAATTTCTGCGGAAGATGAACAGGAATAGCGAGAACCAATGAGAGACTAGCTGGAGGTGTCTGGACGGGCAAATTTAACTCTCATTTCCCACCAGGAAGAGGAAATAACCAAAGGCTCAGCGTGCCGTGCCGGAACCAGATTAGGGCCTGAAGCCATCCTGCGGTGTTGCGGCCAGCTCACAAGAAAACGAGTTGAAGAAAGGAGCTCAGGGGCACTGTAATTCACAAACCTGCAGAGTTATAAATGACAACTATCGTCCAAAAATATACTGAAGTAAGGCTGCCAAGAGGACTTGAAAGCGGGGCAGAATTGCAGGAAACCGATTTCAGGAGGTAGACTGGAATTACATTGAAAGCATAGGAAAAGAGGCAGAACGTCCACAATGATGCACTTGGCCAAAAAGGGCGTATGCGTTTTTTCCTGAATATATTCAGGAAAAAACGCATACGCCCTTTTTGGCCAACCAAGCAAGCTTGCAAAGGAAATCTGCACTACAATGAAGTCTCACTTCCCCCCGGTCAAAAGGGCCATCTGAAAAAAGTGTAAAATCCAGAAAGGCAGGACAGGCCATGGAGAACTGGGAGCCTTGTTATGCTGATGGGCGGGATGTAAATTGCCAACAGACACTCGGGAGAAGTGTATGGTGTTTCCTGAAACATCTAAAAAACAAAGCAACAGAGCCTAGGGCACTTCCACTTATGGTCCTATAGCTTAGGGAAATTAAAATCAAAAAGATACAGCCACCCCAATGTTTGGGACGCCTCTGTTTACAAGAACCTCGTTTACCGTACAAGTTCAATATCACAGAAAGTGAAAAATGGATAAAGAACTTGTGGTACTTACGTACAATGCAGTATCACTCAGCAGTGAAATCTATGTCATCAGGCCCGTAGCAGCACAATGAGTGGATTCAGGTACGATGATTCTAACTGAAATAAGTCACACAGAAGAAGAAACATCATAAGATATCAGTAATACACGGAATGTAAACTTGGCTACACAGGAACTGAATTACAGAACAGAACAGGGTCTCAAATTTAGAAAACCAACTTATGCTTGTTTAAGGGTAAAGGTGAGTTGGGGTGCTGCATAAAACCAGAGATTGAAATGAGCACAGATAAAGTTCCTTAAGCCAAATATGGAATAGACAAGAGCTACTCCTTGCTCAACGAAATGGACTCAACACTGCATATTAAACGCCTAAGAATGTACCTGACTCTTAAGTATCTTAAAACCTATGGATTGCTATGTCTCCGAAAGAGAATCAAGCATGTGTACAGGGACATAAACGCAGCAGTGATAGGATTGGAGAGGTTCGGTGAGCAAATGAAGACCCTTTGAAGTCATATTGCATGGTACCCATTCCACGGGTTTCAACTACCCAGGTTTAAGGTATTCTTCCTTCAGCTAAAACATGCATGTGGAACCTAGAGTATGATCAACCATGTGATCGGGAGACGTGTTCAAATATGTCTCAGTTTTCGTACCCTGGTACTCGGGTGCAACATTCCAGACGCTTTACTAACACTCTCCCGACTTGGAGAGTCAGTCCCTTTAACCTCCTGTTTGGCCCAGTTTGCAATTTCTGCGGAAGATGAACAGGAATAGCGAGAACCAATGAGAGACTAGCTGGAGGTGTCTGGACGGGCAAATTTAACTCTCATTTCCCACCAGGAAGAGGAAATAACCAAAGGCTCAGCGTGCCGTGCCGGAACCAGATTAGGGCCTGAAGCCATCCTGCGGTGTTGCGGCCAGCTCACAAGAAAGCGAGTTGAAGAAAGGAGCTCAGGGGCACTGTAATTCACAAACCTGCAGAGTTATAAATGACAGCTATCGTCCAAAAATATACTGAAGTAAGGCTGCCAAGAGGACTTGAAAGCGGGGCAGAATTGCAGGAAACCGATTTCAGGAGGTAGACTGGAATTGCATTGAAAGCATAGGAAAAGAGGCAGAACGTCCACAATGATGCACTTGGCCAAAAAGGGCGTATGCGTTTTTTCCTGAATATATTCAGGAAAAAACGCATACGCCCTTTTTGGCCAACCAAGCAAGCTTGCAAAGGAAATCTGCACTACAATGAAGTCTCACTTCCCCCCGGTCAAAAGGGCCATCTGAAAAAAGTGTAAAATCCAGAAAGGCAGGACAGGCCATGGAGAACTGGGAGCCTTGTTATGCTGATGGGCGGGATGTAAATTGCCAACAGACACTCGGGAGAAGTGTATGGTGTTTCCTGAAACATCTAGAAAACAAAGCAACAGAGCCTAGGGCACTTCCACTTATGGTCCTATAGCTTAGGGAAATTAAAATCAAAAAGATACAGCCACCCCAATGTTTGGGACGCCTCTGTTTACAAGAACCTCGTTTACCGTACAAGTTCAATATCACAGAAAGTGAAAAATGGATAAAGAACTTGTGGTACTTACGTACAATGCAGTATCACTCAGCAGTGAAATCTATGTCATCAGGCCCGTAGCAGCACAATGAGTGGATTCAGGTACGATGATTCTAACTGAAATAAGTCACACAGAAAAAGAAACATCATAAGATATCAGTAATACACGGAATGTAAACTTGGCTACACAGGAACTGAATTACAGAACAGAACAGGGTCTCAAATTTAGAAAACCAACTTATGCTTGTTTAAGGGTAAAGGTGAGTTGGGGTGCTGCATAAAACCAGAGATTGAAATGAGCACAGATAAAGTTCCTTAAGCCAAATATGGAATAGACAAGAGCTACTCCTTGCTCAACGAAATGGACTCAACACCCCATATTAAACGCCTAAGAATGTACCTGACTCTTAAGTATCTTAAAACCTATGGATTGCTATGTCTCCGAAAGAGAATCAAGCATGTGTACAGGGACATAAACGCAGCAGTGATAGGATTGGAGAGGTTCGGTGAGCAAATGAAGACCCTTTGAAGTCATATTGCATGGTACCCATTCCACGGGTTTCAACTACCCAGGTTTAAGGTATTCTTCCTTCAGCTAAAACATGTATGTGGAACCTAGAGTATGATCAACCATGTGATCGGGAGACGTGTTCAAATATGTCTCAGTTTTCGTACCCTGGTACTCGGGTGCAACATTCCAGACGCTTTACTAACACTCTCCCGACTTGGAGAGTCAGTCCCTTTAACCTCCTGTTTGGCCCAGTTTGCAATTTCTGCGGAAGATGAACAGGAATAGCGAGAACCAATGAGAGACTAGCTGGAGGTGTCTGGACGGGCAAATTTAACTCTCATTTCCCACCAGGAAGAGGAAATAACCAAAGGCTCAGCGTGCCGTGCCGGAACCAGATTAGGGCCTGAAGCCATCCTGCGGTGTTGCGGCCAGCTCACAAGAAAACGAGTTGAAGAAAGGAGCTCAGGGGCACTGTAATTCACAAACCTGCAGAGTTATAAATGACAGCTATCGTCCAAAAATATACTGAAGTAGGGCTGCCAAGAGGACTTGAAAGCGGGGCAGAATTGCAGGAAACCGATTTCAGGAGGTAGACTGGAATTGCATTGAAAGCATAGGAAAAGAGGCAGAACGTCCACAATGATGCACTTGGCCAAAAAGGGCGTATGCGTTTTTTCCTGAATATATTCAGGAAAAAACGCATACGCCCTTTTTGGCCAACCAAGCAAGCTTGCAAAGGAAATCTGCACTACAATGAAGTCTCACTTCCCCCCGGTCAAAAGGGCCATCTGAAAAAAGTGTAAAATCCAGAAAGGCAGGACAGGCCATGGAGAACTGGGAGCCTTGTTATGCTGATGGGCGGGATGTAAATTGCCAACAGACACTCGGGAGAAGTGTATGGTGTTTCCTGAAACATCTAGAAAACAAAGCAACAGAGCCTAGGGCACTTCCACTTATGGTCCCATAGCTTAGGGAAATTAAAATCAAAAAGATACAGCCACCCCAATGTTTGGGACGCCTCTGTTTACAAGAACCTCGTTTACCGTACAAGTTCAATATCACAGAAAGTGAAAAATGGATAAAGAACTTGTGGTACTTACGTACAATGCAGTATCACTCAGCAGTGAAATCTATGTCATCAGGCCCGTAGCAGCACAATGAGTGGATTCAGGTACGATGATTCTAACTGAAATAAGTCACACAGAAGAAGAAACATCATAAGATATCAGTAATACACGGAATGTAAACTTGGCTACACAGGAACTGAATTACAGAACAGAACAGGGTCTCAAATTTAGAAAACCAACTTATGCTTGTTTAAGGGTAAAGGTGAGTTGGGGTGCTGCATAAAACCAGAGATTGAAATGAGCACAGATAAAGTTCCTTAAGCCAAATATGGAATAGACAAGAGCTACTCCTTGCTCAACGAAATGGACTCAACACCCCATATTAAACGCCTAAGAATGTACCTGACTCTTAAGTATCTTAAAACCTATGGATTGCTATGTCTCCGAAAGAGAATCAAGCATGTGTACAGGGACATAAACGCAGCAGTGATAGGATTGGGGAGGTTCGGTGAGCAAATGAAGACCCTTTGAAGTCATATTGCATGGTACCCATTCCACGGGTTTCAACTACCCAGGTTTAAGGTATTCTTCCTTCAGCTAAAACATGCATGTGGAACCTAGAGTATGATCAACCATGTGATCGGGAGACGTGTTCAAATATGTCTCAGTTTTCGTACCCTGGTACTCGGGTGCAACATTCAAGACGCTTTACTAACACTCTCCCGACTTGGAGAGTCAGTCCCTTTAACCTCCTGTTTGGCCCAGTTTGCAATTTCTGCGGAAGATGAACAGGAATAGCGAGAACCAATGAGAGACTAGCTGGAGGTGTCTGGACGGGCAAATTTAACTCTCATTTCCCACCAGGAAGAGGAAATAACCAAAGGCTCAGTGTGCCGTGCCGGAACCAGATTAGGGCCTGAAGCCATCCTGCGGTGTTGCGGCCAGCTCACAAGAAAGCGAGTTGAAGAAAGGAGCTCAGGGGCACTGTAATTCACAAACCTGCAGAGTTATAAATGACAGCTATCGTCCAAAAATATACTGAAGTAAGGCTGCCAAGAGGACTTGAAAGCGGGGCAGAATTGCAGGAAACCGATTTCAGGAGGTAGACTGGAATTGCATTGAAAGCATAGGAAAAGAGGCAGAACGTCCACAATGATGCACTTGGCCAAAAAGGGCGTATGCGTTTTTTCCTGAATATATTCAGGAAAAAACGCATACGCCCTTTTTGGCCAACCAAGCAAGCTTGCAAAGGAAATCTGCACTACAATGAAGTCTCACTTCCCCCTGGTCAAAAGGGCCATCTGAAAAAAGTGTAAAATCCAGAAAGGCAGGACAGGCCATGGAGAACTGGGAGCCTTGTTATGCTGATGGGCGGGATGTAAATTGCCAACAGACACTCGGGAGAAGTGTATGGTGTTTCCTGAAACATCTAGAAAACAAAGCAACAGAGCCTAGGGCACTTCCACTTATGGTCCTATAGCTTAGGGAAATTAAAATCAAAAAGATACAGCCACCCCAATGTTTGGGACGCCTCTGTTTACAAGAACCTCGTTTACCGTACAAGTTCAATATCACAGAAAGTGAAAAATGGATAAAGAACTTGTGGTACTTACGTACAATGCAGTATCACTCAGCAGTGAAATCTATGTCATCAGGCCCGTAGCAGCACAATGAGTGGATTCAGGTACGATGATTCTAACTGAAATAAGTCACACAGAAAAAGAAACATCATAAGATATCAGTAATACACGGAATGTAAACTTGGCTACACAGGAACTGAATTACAGAACAGAACAGGGTCTCAAATTTAGAAAACCAACTTATGCTTGTTTAAGGGTAAAGGTGAGTTGGGGTGCTGCATAAAACCAGAGATTGAAATGAGCACACATAAAGTTCCTTAAGCCAAATATGGAATAGACAAGAGCTACTCCTTGCTCAACGAAATGGACTCAACACCCCATATTAAACGCCTAAGAATGTACCTGACTCTTAAGTATCTTAAAACCTATGGATTGCTATGTCTCCGAAAGAGAATCAAGCATGTGTACAGGGACATAAACGCAGCAGTGATAGGATTGGAGAGGTTCGGTGAGCAAATGAAGACCCTTTGAAGTCATATTGCATGGTACCCATTCCACGGGTTTCAACTACCCAGGTTTAAGGTATTCTTCCTTCAGCTAAAACATGCATGTGGAACCTAGAGTATGATCAACCATGTGATCGGGAGACGTGTTCAAATATGTCTCAGTTTTCGTACCCTGGTACTCGGGTGCAACATTCCAGACGCTTTACTAACACTCTCCCGACTTGGAGAGTCAGTCCCTTTAACCTCCTGTTTGGCCCAGTTTGCAATTTCTGCGGAAGATGAACAGGAATAGCGAGAACCAATGAGAGACTAGCTGGAGGTGTCTGGACGGGCAAATTTAACTCTCATTTCCCACCAGGAAGAGGAAATAACCAAAGGCTCAGCGTGCCGTGCCGGAACCAGATTAGGGCCTGAAGCCATCCTGCGGTGTTGCGGCCAGCTCACAAGAAAACGAGTTGAAGAAAGGAGCTCAGGGGCACTGTAATTCACAAACCTGCAGAGTTATAAATGACAACTATCGTCCAAAAATATACTGAAGTAAGGCTGCCAAGAGGACTTGAAAGCGGGGCAGAATTGCAGGAAACCGATTTCAGGAGGTAGACTGGAATTACATTGAAAGCATAGGAAAAGAGGCAGAACGTCCACAATGATGCACTTGGCCAAAAAGGGCGTATGCGTTTTTTCCTGAATATATTCAGGAAAAAACGCATACGCCCTTTTTCGCCAACCAAGCAAGCTTGCAAAGGAAATCTGCACTACAATGAAGTCTCACTTCCCCCCGGTCAAAAGGGCCATCTGAAAAAAGTGTAAAATCCAGAAAGGCAGGACAGGCCATGGAGAACTGGGAGCCTTGTTATGCTGATGGGCGGGATGTAAATTGCCAACAGACACTCGGGAGAAGTGTATGGTGTTTCCTGAAACATCTAAAAAACAAAGCAACAGAGCCTAGGGCACTTCCACTTATGGTCCTATAGCTTAGGGAAATTAAAATCAAAAAGATACAGCCACCCCAATGTTTGGGACGCCTCTGTTTACAAGAACCTCGTTTACCGTACAAGTTCAATATCACAGAAAGTGAAAAATGGATAAAGAACTTGTGGTACTTACGTACAATGCAGTATCACTCAGCAGTGAAATCTATGTCATCAGGCCCGTAGCAGCACAATGAGTGGATTCAGGTACGATGATTCTAACTGAAATAAGTCACACAGAAGAAGAAACATCATAAGATATCAGTAATACACGGAATGTAAACTTGGCTACACAGGAACTGAATTACAGAACAGAACAGGGTCTCAAATTTAGAAAACCAACTTATGCTTGTTTAAGGGTAAAGGTGAGTTGGGGTGCTGCATAAAACCAGAGATTGAAATGAGCACAGATAAAGTTCCTTAAGCCAAATATGGAATAGACAAGAGCTACTCCTTGCTCAACGAAATGGACTCAACACCGCATATTAAACGCCTAAGAATGTACCTGACTCTTAAGTATCTTAAAACCTATGGATTGCTATGTCTCCGAAAGAGAATCAAGCATGTGTACAGGGACATAAACGCAGCAGTGATAGGATTGGAGAGGTTCGGTGAGCAAATGAAGACCCTTTGAAGTCATATTGCATGGTACCCATTCCACGGGTTTCAACTACCCAGGTTTAAGGTATTCTTCCTTCAGCTAAAACATGCATGTGGAACCTAGAGTATGATCAACCATGTGATCGGGAGACGTGTTCAAATATGTCTCAGTTTTCGTACCCTGGTACTCGGGTGCAACATTCCAGACGCTTTACTAACACTCTCCCGACTTGGAGAGTCAGTCCCTTTAACCTCCTGTTTGGCCCAGTTTGCAATTTCTGCGGAAGATGAACAGGAATAGCGAGAACCAATGAGAGACTAGCTGGAGGTGTCTGGACGGGCAAATTTAACTCTCATTTCCCACCAGGAAGAGGAAATAACCAAAGGCTCAGCGTGCCGTGCCGGAACCAGATTAGGGCCTGAAGCCATCCTGCGGTGTTGCGGCCAGCTCACAAGAAAACGAGTTGAAGAAAGGAGCTCAGGGGCACTGTAATTCACAAACCTGCAGAGTTATAAATGACAGCTATCGTCCAAAAATATACTGAAGTAAGGCTGCCAAGAGGACTTGAAAGCGGGGCAGAATTGCAGGAAACCGATTTCAGGAGGTAGACTGGAATTACATTGAAAGCATAGGAAAAGAGGCAGAACGTCCACAATGATGCACTTGGCCAAAAAGGGCGTATGCGTTTTTTCCTGAATATATTCAGGAAAAAACGCATACGCCCTTTTTCGCCAACCAAGCAAGCTTGCAAAGGAAATCTGCACTACAATGAAGTCTCACTTCCCCCCGGTCAAAAGGGCCATCTGAAAAAAGTGTAAAATCCAGAAAGGCAGGACAGGCCATGGAGAACTGGGAGCCTTGTTATGCTGATGGGCGGGATGTAAATTGCCAACAGACACTCGGGAGAAGTGTATGGTGTTTCCTGAAACATCTAAAAAACAAAGCAACAGAGCCTAGGGCACTTCCACTTATGGTCCTATAGCTTAGGGAAATTAAAATCAAAAAGATACAGCCACCCCAATGTTTGGGACGCCTCTGTTTACAAGAACCTCGTTTACCGTACAAGTTCAATATCACAGAAAGTGAAAAATGGATAAAGAACTTGTGGTACTTACGTACAATGCAGTATCACTCAGCAGTGAAATCTATGTCATCAGGCCCGTAGCAGCACAATGAGTGGATTCAGGTACGATGATTCTAACTGAAATAAGTCACACAGAAGAAGAAACATCATAAGATATCAGTAATACACGGAATGTAAACTTGGCTACACAGGAACTGAATTACAGAACAGAACAGGGTCTCAAATTTAGAAAACCAACTTATGCTTGTTTAAGGGTAAAGGTGAGTTGGGGTGCTGCATAAAACCAGAGATTGAAATGAGCACAGATAAAGTTCCTTAAGCCAAATATGGAATAGACAAGAGCTACTCCTTGCTCAACGAAATGGACTCAACACCGCATATTAAACGCCTAAGAATGTACCTGACTCTTAAGTATCTTAAAACCTATGGATTGCTATGTCTCCGAAAGAGAATCAAGCATGTGTACAGGGACATAAACGCAGCAGTGATAGGATTGGAGAGGTTCGGTGAGCAAATGAAGACCCTTTGAAGTCATATTGCATGGTACCCATTCCACGGGTTTCAACTACCCAGGTTTAAGGTATTCTTCCTTCAGCTAAAACATGCATGTGGAACCTAGAGTATGATCAACCATGTGATCGGGAGACGTGTTCAAATATGTCTCAGTTTTCGTACCCTGGTACTCGGGTGCAACATTCCAGACGCTTTACTAACACTCTCCCGACTTGGAGAGTCAGTCCCTTTAACCTCCTGTTTGGCCCAGTTTGCAATTTCTGCGGAAGATGAACAGGAATAGCGAGAACCAATGAGAGACTAGCTGGAGGTGTCTGGACGGGCAAATTTAACTCTCATTTCCCACCAGGAAGAGGAAATAACCAAAGACTCAGCGTGCCGTGCCGGAACCAGATTAGGGCCTGAAGCCATCCTGCGGTGTTGCGGCCAGCTCACAAGAAAACGAGTTGAAGAAAGGAGCTCAGGGGCACTGTAATTCACAAACCTGCAGAGTTATAAATGACAGCTATCGTCCAAAAATATACTGAAGTAAGGCTGCCAAGAGGACTTGAAAGCGGGGCAGAATTGCAGGAAACCGATTTCAGGAGGTAGACTGGAATTACATTGAAAGCATAGGAAAAGAGGCAGAACGTCCACAATGATGCACTTGGCCAAAAAGGGCGTATGCGTTTTTTCCTGAATATATTCAGGAAAAAACGCATACGCCCTTTTTCGCCAACCAAGCAAGCTTGCAAAGGAAATCTGCACTACAATGAAGTCTCACTTCCCCCCGGTCAAAAGGGCCATCTGAAAAAAGTGTAAAATCCAGAAAGGCAGGACAGGCCATGGAGAACTGGGAGCCTTGTTATGCTGATGGGCGGGATGTAAATTGCCAACAGACACTCGGGAGAAGTGTATGGTGTTTCCTGAAACATCTAAAAAACAAAGCAACAGAGCCTAGGGCACTTCCACTTATGGTCCTATAGCTTAGGGAAATTAAAATCAAAAAGATACAGCCACCCCAATGTTTGGGACGCCTCTGTTTACAAGAACCTCGTTTACCGTACAAGTTCAATATCACAGAAAGTGAAAAATGGATAAAGAACTTGTGGTACTTACGTACAATGCAGTATCACTCAGCAGTGAAATCTATGTCATCAGGCCCGTAGCAGCACAATGAGTGGATTCAGGTACGATGATTCTAACTGAAATAAGTCACACAGAAGAAGAAACATCATAAGATATCAGTAATACACGGAATGTAAACTTGGCTACACAGGAACTGAATTACAGAACAGAACAGGGTCTCAAATTTAGAAAACCAACTTATGCTTGTTTAAGGGTAAAGGTGAGTTGGGGTGCTGCATAAAACCAGAGATTGAAATGAGCACAGATAAAGTTCCTTAAGCCAAATATGGAATAGACAAGAGCTACTCCTTGCTCAACGAAATGGACTCAACACCGCATATTAAACGCCTAAGAATGTACCTGACTCTTAAGTATCTTAAAACCTATGGATTGCTATGTCTCCGAAAGAGAATCAAGCATGTGTACAGGGACATAAACGCAGCAGTGATAGGATTGGAGAGGTTCGGTGAGCAAATGAAGACCCTTTGAAGTCATATTGCATGGTACCCATTCCACGGGTTTCAACTACCCAGGTTTAAGGTATTCTTCCTTCAGCTAAAACATGCATGTGGAACCTAGAGTATGATCAACCATGTGATCGGGAGACGTGTTCAAATATGTCTCAGTTTTCGTACCCTGGTACTCGGGTGCAACATTCCAGACGCTTTACTAACACTCTCCCGACTTGGAGAGTCAGTCCCTTTAACCTCCTGTTTGGCCCAGTTTGCAATTTCTGCGGAAGATGAACAGGAATAGCGAGAACCAATGAGAGACTAGCTGGAGGTGTCTGGACGGGCAAATTTAACTCTCATTTCCCACCAGGAAGAGGAAATAACCAAAGGCTCAGCGTGCCGTGCCGGAACCAGATTAGGGCCTGAAGCCATCCTGCGGTGTTGCGGCCAGCTCACAAGAAAGCGAGTTGAAGAAAGGAGCTCAGGGGCACTGTAATTCACAAACCTGCAGAGTTATAAATGACAGCTATCGTCCAAAAATATACTGAAGTAAGGCTGCCAAGAGGACTTGAAAGCGGGGCAGAATTGCAGGAAACCGATTTCAGGAGGTAGACTGGAATTGCATTGAAAGCATAGGAAAAGAGGCAGAACGTCCACAATGATGCACTTGGCCAAAAAGGGCGTATGCGTTTTTTCCTGAATATATTCAGGAAAAAACGCATACGCCCTTTTTGGCCAACCAAGCAAGCTTGCAAAGGAAATCTGCACTACAATGAAGTCTCACTTCCCCCCGGTCAAAAGGGCCATCTGAAAAAAGTGTAAAATCCAGAAAGGCAGGACAGGCCATGGAGAACTGGGAGCCTTGTTATGCTGATGGGCGGGATGTAAATTGCCAACAGACACTCGGGAGAAGTGTATGGTGTTTCCTGAAACATCTAGAAAACAAAGCAACAGAGCCTAGGGCACTTCCACTTATGGTCCTATAGCTTAGGGAAATTAAAATCAAAAAGATACAGCCACCCCAATGTTTGGGACGCCTCTGTTTACAAGAACCTCGTTTACCGTACAAGTTCAATATCACAGAAAGTGAAAAATGGATAAAGAACTTGTGGTACTTACGTACAATGCAGTATCACTCAGCAGTGAAATCTATGTCATCAGGCCCGTAGCAGCACAATGAGTGGATTCAGGTACGATGATTCTAACTGAAATAAGTCACACAGAAAAAGAAACATCATAAGATATCAGTAATACACGGAATGTAAACTTGGCTACACAGGAACTGAATTACAGAACAGAACAGGGTCTCAAATTTAGAAAACCAACTTATGCTTGTTTAAGGGTAAAGGTGAGTTGGGGTGCTGCATAAAACCAGAGATTGAAATGAGCACAGATAAAGTTCCTTAAGCCAAATATGGAATAGACAAGAGCTACTCCTTGCTCAACGAAATGGACTCAACACCCCATATTAAACGCCTAAGAATGTACCTGACTCTTAAGTATCTTAAAACCTATGGATTGCTATGTCTCCGAAAGAGAATCAAGCATGTGTACAGGGACATAAACGCAGCAGTGATAGGATTGGAGAGGTTCGGTGAGCAAATGAAGACCCTTTGAAGTCATATTGCATGGTACCCATTCCACGGGTTTCAACTACCCAGGTTTAAGGTATTCTTCCTTCAGCTAAAACATGCATGTGGAACCTAGAGTATGATCAACCATGTGATCGGGAGACGTGTTCAAATATGTCTCAGTTTTCGTACCCTGGTACTCGGGTGCAACATTCCAGACGCTTTACTAACACTCTCCCGACTTGGAGAGTCAGTCCCTTTAACCTCCTGTTTGGCCCAGTTTGCAATTTCTGCGGAAGATGAACAGGAATAGCGAGAACCAATGAGAGACTAGCTGGAGGTGTCTGGACGGGCAAATTTAACTCTCATTTCCCACCAGGAAGAGGAAATAACCAAAGGCTCAGCGTGCCGTGCCGGAACCAGATTAGGGCCTGAAGCCATCCTGCGGTGTTGCGGCCAGCTCACAAGAAAGCGAGTTGAAGAAAGGAGCTCAGGGGCACTGTAATTCACAAACCTGCAGAGTTATAAATGACAACTATCGTCCAAAAATATACTGAAGTAAGGCTGCCAAGAGGACTTGAAAGCGGGGCAGAATTGCAGGAAACCGATTTCAGGAGGTAGACTGGAATTGCATTGAAAGCATAGGAAAAGAGGCAGAACGTCCACAATGATGCACTTGGCCAAAAAGGGCGTATGCGTTTTTTCCTGAATATATTCAGGAAAAAACGCATACGCCCTTTTTGGCCAACCAAGCAAGCTTGCAAAGGAAATCTGCACTACAATGAAGTCTCACTTCCCCCCGGTCAAAAGGGCCATCTGAAAAAAGTGTAAAATCCAGAAAGGCAGGACAGGCCATGGAGAACTGGGAGCCTTGTTATGCTGATGGGCGGGATGTAAATTGCCAACAGACACTCGGGAGAAGTGTATGGTGTTTCCTGAAACATCTAAAAAACAAAGCAACAGAGCCTAGGGCACTTCCACTTATGGTCCTATAGCTTAGGGAAATTAAAATAAAAAAGATACAGCCACCCCAATGTTTGGGACGCCTCTGTTTACAAGAACCTCGTTTACCGTACAAGTTCAATATCACAGAAAGTGAAAAATGGATAAAGAACTTGTGGTACTTACGTACAATGCAGTATCACTCAGCAGTGAAATCTATGTCATCAGGCCCGTAGCAGCACAATGAGTGGATTCAGGTACGATGATTCTAACTGAAATAAGTCACACAGAAAAAGAAACATCATAAGATATCAGTAATACACGGAATGTAAACTTGGCTACACAGGAACTGAATTACAGAACAGAACAGGGTCTCAAATTTAGAAAACCAACTTATGCTTGTTTAAGGGTAAAGGTGAGTTGGGGTGCTGCATAAAACCAGAGATTGAAATGAGCACAGATAAAGTTCCTTAAGCCAAATATGGAATAGACAAGAGCTACTCCTTGCTCAACGAAATGGACTCAACACCCCATATTAAACGCCTAAGAATGTACCTGACTCTTAAGTATCTTAAAACCTATGGATTGCTATGTCTCCGAAAGAGAATCAAGCATGTGTACAGGGACATAAACGCAGCAGTGATAGGATTGGAGAGGTTCGGTGAGCAAATGAAGACCCTTTGAAGTCATATTGCATGGTACCCATTCCACGGGTTTCAACTACCCAGGTTTAAGGTATTCTTCCTTCAGCTAAAACATGCATGTGGAACCTAGAGTATGATCAACCATGTGATCGGGAGACGTGTTCAAATATGTCTCAGTTTTCGTACCCTGGTACTCGGGTGCAACATTCCAGACGCTTTACTAACACTCTCCCGACTTGGAGAGTCAGTCCCTTTAACCTCCTGTTTGGCCCAGTTTGCAATTTCTGCGGAAGATGAACAGGAATAGCGAGAACCAATGAGAGACTAGCTGGAGGTGTCTGGACGGGCAAATTTAACTCTCATTTCCCACCAGGAAGAGGAAATAACCAAAGGCTCAGCGTGCCGTGCCGGAACCAGATTAGGGCCTGAAGCCATCCTGCGGTGTTGCGGCCAGCTCACAAGAAAGCGAGTTGAAGAAAGGAGCTCAGGGGCACTGTAATTCACAAACCTGCAGAGTTATAAATGACAGCTATCGTCCAAAAATATACTGAAGTAAGGCTGCCAAGAGGACTTGAAAGCGGGGCAGAATTGCAGGAAACCGATTTCAGGAGGTAGACTGGAATTGCATTGAAAGCATAGGAAAAGAGGCAGAACGTCCACAATGATGCACTTGGCCAAAAAGGGCGTATGCGTTTTTTCCTGAATATATTCAGGAAAAAACGCATACGCCCTTTTTGGCCAACCAAGCAAGCTTGCAAAGGAAATCTGCACTACAATGAAGTCTCACTTCCCCCCGGTCAAAAGGGCCATCTGAAAAAAGTGTAAAATCCAGAAAGGCAGGACAGGCCATGGAGAACTGGGAGCCTTGTTATGCTGATGGGCGGGATGTAAATTGCCAACAGACACTCAGGAGAAGTGTATGGTGTTTCCTGAAACATCTAGAAAACAAAGCAACAGAGCCTAGGGCACTTCCACTTATGGTCCTATAGCTTAGGGAAATTAAAATCAAAAAGATACAGCCACCCCAATGTTTGGGACGCCTCTGTTTACAAGAACCTCGTTTACCGTACAAGTTCAATATCACAGAAAGTGAAAAATGGATAAAGAACTTGTGGTACTTACGTACAATGCAGTATCACTCAGCAGTGAAATCTATGTCATCAGGCCCGTAGCAGCACAATGAGTGGATTCAGGTACGATGATTCTAACTGAAATAAGTCACACAGAAAAAGAAACATCATAAGATATCAGTAATACACGGAATGTAAACTTGGCTACACAGGAACTGAATTACAGAACAGAACAGGGTCTCAAATTTAGAAAACCAACTTATGCTTGTTTAAGGGTAAAGGTGAGTTGGGGTGCTGCATAAAACCAGAGATTGAAATGAGCACAGATAAAGTTCCTTAAGCCAAATATGGAATAGACAAGAGCTACTCCTTGCTCAACGAAATGGACTCAACACCGCATATTAAACGCCTAAGAATGTACCTGACTCTTAAGTATCTTAAAACCTATGGATTGCTATGTCTCCGAAAGAGAATCAAGCATGTGTACAGGGACATAAACGCAGCAGTGATAGGATTGGAGAGGTTCGGTGAGCAAATGAAGACCCTTTGAAGTCATATTGCATGGTACCCATTCCACGGGTTTCAACTACCCAGGTTTAAGGTATTCTTCCTTCAGCTAAAACATGCATGTGGAACCTAGAGTATGATCAACCATGTGATCGGGAGACGTGTTCAAATATGTCTCAGTTTTCGTACCCTGGTACTCGGGTGCAACATTCCAGACGCTTTACTAACACTCTCCCGACTTGGAGAGTCAGTCCCTTTAACCTCCTGTTTGGCCCAGTTTGCAATTTCTGCGGAAGATGAACAGGAATAGCGAGAACCAATGAGAGACTAGCTGGAGGTGTCTGGACGGGCAAATTTAACTCTCATTTCCCACCAGGAAGAGGAAATAACCAAAGGCTCAGCGTGCCGTGCCGGAACCAGATTAGGGCCTGAAGCCATCCTGCGGTGTTGCGGCCAGCTCACAAGAAAGCGAGTTGAAGAAAGGAGCTCAGGGGCACTGTAATTCACACACCTGCAGAGTTATAAATGACAGCTATCGTCCAAAAATATACTGAAGTAAGGCTGCCAAGAGGACTTGAAAGCGGGGCAGAATTGCAGGAAACCGATTTCAGGAGGTAGACTGGAATTGCATTGAAAGCATAGGAAAAGAGGCAGAACGTCCACAATGATGCACTTGGCCAAAAAGGGCGTATGTGTTTTTTCCTGAATATATTCAGGAAAAAACGCATACGCCCTTTTGGGCCAACCAAGCAAGCTTGCAAAGGAAATCTGCACTACAATGAAGTCTCACTTCCCCCCGGTCAAAAGGGCCATCTGAAAAAAGTGTAAAATCCAGAAAGGCAGGACAGGCCATGGAGAACTGGGAGCCTTGTTATGCTGATGGGCGGGATGTAAATTGCCAACAGACACTCGGGAGAAGTGTATGGTGTTTCCTGAAACATCTAAAAAACAAAGCAACAGAGCCTAGGGCACTTCCACTTATGGTCCTATAGCTTAGGGAAATTAAAATCAAAAAGATACAGCCACCCCAATGTTTGGGACGCCTCTGTTTACAAGAACCTCGTTTACCGTACAAGTTCAATATCACAGAAAGTGAAAAATGGATAAAGAACTTGTGGTACTTACGTACAATGCAGTATCACTCAGCAGTGAAATCTATGTCATCAGGCCCGTAGCAGCACAATGAGTGGATTCAGGTACGATGATTCTAACTGAAATAAGTCACACAGAAAAAGAAACATCATAAGATATCAGTAATACACGGAATGTAAACTTGGCTACACAGGAACTGAATTACAGAACAGAACAGGGTCTCAAATTTAGAAAACCAACTTATGCTTGTTTAAGGGTAAAGGTGAGTTGGGGTGCTGCATAAAACCAGAGATTGAAATGAGCACAGATAAAGTTCCTTAAGCCAAATATGGAATAGACAAGAGCTACTCCTTGCTCAACGAAATGGACTCAACACCCCATATTAAACGCCTAAGAATGTACCTGACTCTTAAGTATCTTAAAACCTATGGATTGCTATGTCTCCGAAAGAGAATCAAGCATGTGTACAGGGACATAAACGCAGCAGTGATAGGATTGGAGAGGTTCGGTGAGCAAATGAAGACCCTTTGAAGTCATATTGCATGGTACCCATTCCACGGGTTTCAACTACCCAGGTTTAAGGTATTCTTCCTTCAGCTAAAACATGCATGTGGAACCTAGAGTATGATCAACCATGTGATCGGGAGACGTGTTCAAATATGTCTCAGTTTTCGTACCCTGGTACTCGGGTGCAACATTCCAGACGCTTTACTAACACTCTCCCGACTTGGAGAGTCAGTCCCTTTAACCTCCTGTTTGGCCCAGTTTGCAATTTCTGCGGAAGATGAACAGGAATAGCGAGAACCAATGAGAGACTAGCTGGAGGTGTCTGGACGGGCAAATTTAACTCTCATTTCCCACCAGGAAGAGGAAATAACCAAAGGCTCAGCGTGCCGTGCCGGAACCAGATTAGGGCCTGAAGCCATCCTGCGGTGTTGCGGCCAGCTCACAAGAAAACGAGTTGAAGAAAGGAGCTCAGGGGCACTGTAATTCACAAACCTGCAGAGTTATAAATGACAACTATCGTCCAAAAATATACTGAAGTAAGGCTGCCAAGAGGACTTGAAAGCGGGGCAGAATTGCAGGAAACCGATTTCAGGAGGTAGACTGGAATTGCATTGAAAGCATAGGAAAAGAGGCAGAACGTCCACAATGATGCACTTGGCCAAAAAGGGCGTATGCGTTTTTTCCTGAATATATTCAGGAAAAAACGCATACGCCCTTTTTGGCCAACCAAGCAAGCTTGCAAAGGAAATCTGCACTACAATGAAGTCTCACTTCCCCCCGGTCAAAAGGGCCATCTGAAAAAAGTGTAAAATCCAGAAAGGCAGGACAGGCCATGGAGAACTGGGAGCCTTGTTATGCTGATGGGCGGGATGTAAATTGCCAACAGACACTCGGGAGAAGTGTATGGTGTTTCCTGAAACATCTAAAAAACAAAGCAACAGAGCCTAGGGCACTTCCACTTATGGTCCTATAGCTTAGGGAAATTAAAATCAAAAAGATACAGCCACCCCAATGTTTGGGACGCCTCTGTTTACAAGAACCTCGTTTACCGTACAAGTTCAATATCACAGAAAGTGAAAAATGGATAAAGAACTTGTGGTACTTACGTACAATGCAGTATCACTCAGCAGTGAAATCTATGTCATCAGGCCCGTAGCAGCACAATGAGTGGATTCAGGTACAATGATTCTAACTGAAATAAGTCACACAGAAGAAGAAACATCATAAGATATCAGTAATACACGGAATGTAAACTTGGCTACACAGGAACTGAATTACAGAACAGAACAGGGTCTCAAATTTAGAAAACCAACTTATGCTTGTTTAAGGGTAAAGGTGAGTTGGGGTGCTGCATAAAACCAGAGATTGAAATGAGCACAGATAAAGTTCCTTAAGCCAAATATGGTATAGACAAGAGCTACTCCTTGCTCAACGAAATGGACTCAACACCGCATATTAAACGCCTAAGAATGTACCTGACTCTTAAGTATCTTAAAACCTATGGATTGCTATGTCTCCGAAAGAGAATCAAGCATGTGTACAGGGACATAAACGCAGCAGTGATAGGATTGGAGAGGTTCGGTGAGCAAATGAAGACCCTTTGAAGTCATATTGCATGGTACCCATTCCACGGGTTTCAACTACCCAGGTTTAAGGTATTCTTCCTTCAGCTAAAACATGCATGTGGAACCTAGAGTATGATCAACCATGTGATCGGGAGACGTGTTCAAATATGTCTCAGTTTTCGTACCCTGGTACTCGGGTGCAACATTCCAGACGCTTTACTAACACTCTCCCGACTTGGAGAGTCAGTCCCTTTAACCTCCTGTTTGGCCCAGTTTGCAATTTCTGCGGAAGATGAACAGGAATAGCGAGAACCAATGAGAGACTAGCTGGAGGTGTCTGGACGGGCAAATTTAACTCTCATTTCCCACCAGGAAGAGGAAATAACCAAAGGCTCAGCGTGCCGTGCCGGAACCAGATTAGGGCCTGAAGCCATCCTGCGGTGTTGCGGCCAGCTCACAAGAAAGCGAGTTGAAGAAAGGAGCTCAGGGGCACTGTAATTCACAAACCTGCAGAGTTATAAATGACAGCTATCGTCCAAAAATATACTGAAGTAAGGCTGCCAAGAGGACTTGAAAGCGGGGCAGAATTGCAGGAAACCGATTTCAGGAGGTAGACTGGAATTGCATTGAAAGCATAGGAAAAGAGGCAGAACGTCCACAATGATGCACTTGGCCAAAAAGGGCGTATGCGTTTTTTCCTGAATATATTCAGGAAAAAACGCATACGCCCTTTTTGGCCAACCAAGCAAGCTTGCAAAGGAAATCTGCACTACAATGAAGTCTCACTTCCCCCCGGTCAAAAGGGCCATCTGAAAAAAGTGTAAAATCCAGAAAGGCAGGACAGGCCATGGAGAACTGGGAGCCTTGTTATGCTGATGGGCGGGATGTAAATTGCCAACAGACACTCGGGAGAAGTGTATGGTGTTTCCTGAAACATCTAAAAAACAAAGCAACAGAGCCTAGGGCACTTCCACTTATGGTCCTATAGCTTAGGGAAATTAAAATCAAAAAGATACAGCCACCCCAATGTTTGGGACGCCTCTGTTTACAAGAACCTCGTTTACCGTACAAGTTCAATATCACAGAAAGTGAAAAATGGATAAAGAACTTGTGGTACTTACGTACAATGCAGTATCACTCAGCAGTGAAATCTATGTCATCAGGCCCGTAGCAGCACAATGAGTGGATTCAGGTACGATGATTCTAACTGAAATAAGTCACACAGAAAAAGAAACATCATAAGATATCAGTAATACACGGAATGTAAACTTGGCTACACAGGAACTGAATTACAGAACAGAACAGGGTCTCAAATTTAGAAAACCAACTTATGCTTGTTTAAGGGTAAAGGTGAGTTGGGGTGCTGCATAAAACCAGAGATTGAAATGAGCACAGATAAAGTTCCTTAAGCCAAATATGGAATAGACAAGAGCTACTCCTTGCTCAACGAAATGGACTCAACACCCCATATTAAACGCCTAAGAATGTACCTGACTCTTAAGTATCTTAAAACCTATGGATTGCTATGTCTCCGAAAGAGAATCAAGCATGTGTACAGGGACATAAACGCAGCAGTGATAGGATTGGAGAGGTTCGGTGAGCAAATGAAGACCCTTTGAAGTCATATTGCATGGTACCCATTCCACGGGTTTCAACTACCCAGGTTTAAGGTATTCTTCCTTCAGCTAAAACATGCATGTGGAACCTAGAGTATGATCAACCATGTGATCGGGAGACGTGTTCAAATATGTCTCAGTTTTCGTACCCTGGTACTCGGGTGCAACATTCCAGACGCTTTACTAACACTCTCCCGACTTGGAGAGTCAGTCCCTTTAACCTCCTGTTTGGCCCAGTTTGCAATTTCTGCGGAAGATGAACAGGAATAGCGAGAACCAATGAGAGACTAGCTGGAGGTGTCTGGACGGGCAAATTTAACTCTCATTTCCCACCAGGAAGAGGAAATAACCAAAGGCTCAGCGTGCCGTGCCGGAACCAGATTAGGGCCTGAAGCCATCCTGCGGTGTTGCGGCCAGCTCACAAGAAAGCGAGTTGAAGAAAGGAGCTCAGGGGCACTGTAATTCACAAACCTGCAGAGTTATAAATGACAGCTATCGTCCAAAAATATACTGAAGTAAGGCTGCCAAGAGGACTTGAAAGCGGGGCAGAATTGCAGGAAACCGATTTCAGGAGGTAGACTGGAATTGCATTGAAAGCATAGGAAAAGAGGCAGAACGTCCACAATGATGCACTTGGCCAAAAAGGGCGTATGTGTTTTTTCCTGAATATATTCAGGAAAAAACGCATACGCCCTTTTTGGCCAACCAAGCAAGCTTGCAAAGGAAATCTGCACTACAATGAAGTCTCACTTCCCCCCGGTCAAAAGGGCCATCTGAAAAAAGTGTAAAATCCAGAAAGGCAGGACAGGCCATGGAGAACTGGGAGCCTTGTTATGCTGATGGGCGGGATGTAAATTGCCAACAGACACTCGGCAGAAGTGTATGGTGTTTCCTGAAACATCTAAAAAACAAAGCAACAGAGCCTAGGGCACTTCCACTTATGGTCCTATAGCTTAGGGAAATTAAAATCAAAAAGATACAGCCACCCCAATGTTTGGGACGCCTCTGTTTACAAGAACCTCGTTTACCGTACAAGTTCAATATCACAGAAAGTGAAAAATGGATAAAGAACTTGTGGTACTTACGTACAATGCAGTATCACTCAGCAGTGAAATCTATGTCATCAGGCCCGTAGCAGCACAATGAGTGGATTCAGGTACGATGATTCTAACTGAAATAAGTCACACAGAAAAAGAAACATCATAAGATATCAGTAATACACGGAATGTAAACTTGGCTACACAGGAACTGAATTACAGAACAGAACAGGGTCTCAAATTTAGAAAACCAACTTATGCTTGTTTAAGGGTAAAGGTGAGTTGGGGTGCTGCATAAAACCAGAGATTGAAATGAGCACAGATAAAGTTCCTTAAGCCAAATATGGAATAGACAAGAGCTACTCCTTGCTCAACGAAATGGACTCAACACCCCATATTAAACGCCTAAGAATGTACCTGACTCTTAAGTATCTTAAAACCTATGGATTGCTATGTCTCCGAAAGAGAATCAAGCATGTGTACAGGGACATAAACGCAGCAGTGATAGGATTGGAGAGGTTCGGTGAGCAAATGAAGACCCTTTGAAGTCATATTGCATGGTACCCATTCCACGGGTTTCAACTACCCAGGTTTAAGGTATTCTTCCTTCAGCTAAAACATGCATGTGGAACCTAGAGTATGATCAACCATGTGATCGGGAGACGTGTTCAAATATGTCTCAGTTTTCGTACCCTGGTACTCGGGTGCAACATTCCAGACGCTTTACTAACACTCTCCCGACTTGGAGAGTCAGTCCCTTTAACCTCCTGTTTGGCCCAGTTTGCAATTTCTGCGGAAGATGAACAGGAATAGCGAGAACCAATGAGAGACTAGCTGGAGGTGTCTGGACGGGCAAATTTAACTCTCATTTCCCACCAGGAAGAGGAAATAACCAAAGGCTCAGCGTGCCGTGCCGGAACCAGATTAGGGCCTGAAGCCATCCTGCGGTGTTGCGGCCAGCTCACAAGAAAGCGAGTTGAAGAAAGGAGCTCAGGGGCACTGTAATTCACAAACCTGCAGAGTTATAAATGACAGCTATCGTCCAAAAATATACTGAAGTAAGGCTGCCAAGAGGACTTGAAAGCGGGGCAGAATTGCAGGAAACCGATTTCAGGAGGTAGACTGGAATTGCATTGAAAGCATAGGAAAAGAGGCAGAACGTCCACAATGATGCACTTGGCCAAAAAGGGCGTATGCGTTTTTTCCTGAATATATTCAGGAAAAAACGCATACGCCCTTTTTGGCCAACCAAGCAAGCTTGCAAAGGAAATCTGCACTACAATGAAGTCTCACTTCCCCCCGGTCAAAAGGGCCATCTGAAAAAAGTGTAAAATCCAGAAAGGCAGGACAGGCCATGGAGAACTGGGAGCCTTGTTATGCTGATGGGCGGGATGTAAATTGCCAACAGACACTCGGGAGAAGTGTATGGTGTTTCCTGAAACATCTAAAAAACAAAGCAACAGAGCCTAGGGCACTTCCACTTATGGTCCTATAGCTTAGGGAAATTAAAATCAAAAAGATACAGCCACCCCAATGTTTGGGACGCCTCTGTTTACAAGAACCTCGTTTACCGTACAAGTTCAATATCACAGAAAGTGAAAAATGGATAAAGAACTTGTGGTACTTACGTACAATGCAGTATCACTCAGCAGTGAAATCTATGTCATCAGGCCCGTAGCAGCACAATGAGTGGATTCAGGTACGATGATTCTAACTGAAATAAGTCACACAGAAAAAGAAACATCATAAGATATCAGTAATACACGGAATGTAAACTTGGCTACACAGGAACTGAATTACAGAACAGAACAGGGTCTCAAATTTAGAAAACCAACTTATGCTTGTTTAAGGGTAAAGGTGAGTTGGGGTGCTGCATAAAACCAGAGATTGAAATGAGCACAGATAAAGTTCCTTAAGCCAAATATGGAATAGACAAGAGCTACTCCTTGCTCAACGAAATGGACTCAACACCCCATATTAAACGCCTAAGAATGTACCTGACTCTTAAGTATCTTAAAACCTATGGATTGCTATGTCTCCGAAAGAGAATCAAGCATGTGTACAGGGACATAAACGCAGCAGTGATAGGATTGGAGAGGTTCGGTGAGCAAATGAAGACCCTTTGAAGTCATATTGCATGGTACCCATTCCACGGGTTTCAACTACCCAGGTTTAAGGTATTCTTCCTTCAGCTAAAACATGCATGTGGAACCTAGAGTATGATCAACCATGTGATCGGGAGACGTGTTCAAATATGTCTCAGTTTTCGTACCCTGGTACTCGGGTGCAACATTCCAGACGCTTTACTAACACTCTCCCGACTTGGAGAGTCAGTCCCTTTAACCTCCTGTTTGGCCCAGTTTGCAATTTCTGCGGAAGATGAACAGGAATAGCGAGAACCAATGAGAGACTAGCTGGAGGTGTCTGGACGGGCAAATTTAACTCTCATTTCCCACCAGGAAGAGGAAATAACCAAAGGCTCAGCGTGCCGTGCCGGAACCAGATTAGGGCCTGAAGCCATCCTGCGGTGTTGCGGCCAGCTCACAAGAAAACGAGTTGAAGAAAGGAGCTCAGGGGCACTGTAATTCACAAACCTGCAGAGTTATAAATGACAGCTATCGTCCAAAAATATACTGAAGTAAGGCTGCCAAGAGGACTTGAAAGCGGGGCAGAATTGCAGGAAACCGATTTCAGGAGGTAGACTGGAATTGCATTGAAAGCATAGGAAAAGAGGCAGAACGTCCACAATGATGCACTTGGCCAAAAAGGGCGTATGCGTTTTATCCTGAATATATTCAGGAAAAAACGCATACGCCCTTTTTGGCCAACCAAGCAAGCTTGCAAAGGAAATCTGCACTACAATGAAGTCTCACTTCCCCCCAGTCAAAAGGGCCATCTGAAAAAAGTGTAAAATCCAGAAAGGCAGGACAGGCCATGGAGAACTGGGAGCCTTGTTATGCTGATGGGCGGGATGTAAATTGCCAACAGACACTCGGCAGAAGTGTATGGTGTTTCCTGAAACATCTAAAAAACAAAGCAACAGAGCCTAGGGCACTTCCACTTATGGTCCTATAGCTTAGGGAAATTAAAATCAAAAAGATACAGCCACCCCAATGTTTGGGACGCCTCTGTTTACAAGAACCTCGTTTACCGTACAAGTTCAATATCACAGAAAGTGAAAAATGGATAAAGAACTTGTGGTACTTACGTACAATGCAGTATCACTCAGCAGTGAAATCTATGCCATCAGGCCCGTAGCAGCACAATGAGTGGATTCAGGTACGATGATTCTAACTGAAATAAGTCACACAGAAAAAGAAACATCATAAGATATCAGTAATACACGGAATGTAAACTTGGCTACACAGGAACTGAATTACAGAACAGAACAGGGTCTCAAATTTAGAAAACCAACTTATGCTTGTTTAAGGGTAAAGGTGAGTTGGGGTGCTGCATAAAACCAGAGATTGAAATGAGCACAGATAAAGTTCCTTAAGCCAAATATGGAATAGACAAGAGCTACTCCTTGCTCAACGAAATGGACTCAACACCGCATATTAAACGCCTAAGAATGTACCTGACTCTTAAGTATCTTAAAACCTATGGATTGCTATGTCTCCGAAAGAGAATCAAGCATGTGTACAGGGACATAAACGCAGCAGTGATAGGATTGGAGAGGTTCGGTGAGCAAATGAAGACCCTTTGAAGTCATATTTCATGGTACCCATTCCACGGGTTTCAACTACCCAGGTTTAAGGTATTCTTCCTTCAGCTAAAACATGCATGTGGAACCTAGAGTATGATCAACCATGTGATCGGGAGACGTGTTCAAATATGTCTCAGTTTTCGTACCCTGGTACTCGGGTGCAACATTCCAGACGCTTTACTAACACTCTCCCGACTTGGAGAGTCAGTCCCTTTAACCTCCTGTTTGGCCCAGTTTACAATTTCTGCGGAAGATGAACAGGAATAGCGAGAACCAATGAGAGACTAGCTGGAGGTGTCTGGACGGGCAAATTTAACTCTCATTTCCCACCAGGAAGAGGAAATAACCAAAGGCTCAGCGTGCCGTGCCGGAACCAGATTAGGGCCTGAAGCCATCCTGCGGTGTTGCGGCCAGCTCACAAGAAAACGAGTTGAAGAAAGGAGCTCAGGGGCACTGTAATTCACAAACCTGCAGAGTTATAAATGACAACTATCGTCCAAAAATATACTGAAGTAAGGCTGCCAAGAGGACTTGAAAGCGGGGCAGAATTGCAGGAAACCGATTTCAGGAGGTAGACTGGAATTGCATTGAAAGCATAGGAAAAGAGGCAGAACGTCCACAATGATGCACTTGGCCAAAAAGGGCGTATGCGTTTTTTCCTGAATATATTCAGGCAAAAACGCATACGCCCTTTTTGGCCAACCAAGCAAGCTTGCAAAGGAAATCTGCACTACAATGAAGTCTCACTTCCCCCCGGTCAAAAGGGCCATCTGAAAAAAGTGTAAAATCCAGAAAGGCAGGACAGGCCATGGAGAACTGGGAGCCTTGTTATGCTGATGGGCGGGATGTAAATTGCCAACAGACACTCGGGAGAAGTGTATGGTGTTTCCTGAAACATCTAAAAAACAAAGCAACAGAGCCTAGGGCACTTCCACTTATGGTCCTATAGCTTAGGGAAATTAAAATCAAAAAGATACAGCCACCCCAATGTTTGGGACGCCTCTGTTTACAAGAACCTCGTTTACCGTACAAGTTCAATATCACAGAAAGTGAAAAATGGATAAAGAACTTGTGGTACTTACGTACAATGCAGTATCACTCAGCAGTGAAATCTATGTCATCAGGCCCGTAGCAGCACAATGAGTGGATTCAGGTACGATGATTCTAACTGAAATAAGTCACACAGAAAAAGAAACATCATAAGATATCAGTAATACACGGAATGTAAACTTGGCTACACAGGAACTGAATTACAGAACAGAACAGGGTCTCAAATTTAGAAAACCAACTTATGCTTGTTTAAGGGTAAAGGTGAGTTGGGGTGCTGCATAAAACCAGAGATTGAAATGAGCACAGATAAAGTTCCTTAAGCCAAATATGGAATAGACAAGAGCTACTCCTTGCTCAACGAAATGGACTCAACACCCCATATTAAACGCCTAAGAATGTACCTGACTCTTAAGTATCTTAAAACCTATGGATTGCTATGTCTCCGAAAGAGAATCAAGCATGTGTACAGGGACATAAACGCAGCAGTGATAGGATTGGAGAGGTTCGGTGAGCAAATGAAGACCCTTTGAAGTCATATTGCATGGTACCCATTCCACGGGTTTCAACTACCCAGGTTTAAGGTATTCTTCCTTCAGCTAAAACATGCATGTGGAACCTAGAGTATGATCAACCATGTGATCGGGAGACGTGTTCAAATATGTCTCAGTTTTCGTACCCTGGTACTCGGGTGCAACATTCCAGACGCTTTACTAACACTCTCCCGACTTGGAGAGTCAGTCCCTTTAACCTCCTGTTTGGCCCAGTTTGCAATTTCTGCGGAAGATGAACAGGAATAGCGAGAACCAATGAGAGACTAGCTGGAGGTGTCTGGACGGGCAAATTTAACTCTCATTTCCCACCAGGAAGAGGAAATAACCAAAGGCTCAGCGTGCCGTGCCGGAACCAGATTAGGGCCTGAAGCCATCCTGCGGTGTTGCGGCCAGCTCACAAGAAAACGAGTTGAAGAAAGGAGCTCAGGGGCACTGTAATTCACAAACCTGCAGAGTTATAAATGACAGCTATCGTCCAAAAATATACTGAAGTAAGGCTGCCAAGAGGACTTGAAAGCGGGGCAGAATTGCAGGAAACCGATTTCAGGAGGTAGACTGGAATTGCATTGAAAGCATAGGAAAAGAGGCAGAACGTCCACAATGATGCACTTGGCCAAAAAGGGCGTATGCGTTTTATCCTGAATATATTCAGGAAAAAACGCATACGCCCTTTTTGGCCAACCAAGCAAGCTTGCAAAGGAAATCTGCACTACAATGAAGTCTCACTTCCCCCCAGTCAAAAGGGCCATCTGAAAAAAGTGTAAAATCCAGAAAGGCAGGACAGGCCATGGAGAACTGGGAGCCTTGTTATGCTGATGGGCGGGATGTAAATTGCCAACAGACACTCGGCAGAAGTGTATGGTGTTTCCTGAAACATCTAAAAAACAAAGCAACAGAGCCTAGGGCACTTCCACTTATGGTCCTATAGCTTAGGGAAATTAAAATCAAAAAGATACAGCCACCCCAATGTTTGGGACGCCTCTGTTTACAAGAACCTCGTTTACCGTACAAGTTCAATATCACAGAAAGTGAAAAATGGATAAAGAACTTGTGGTACTTACGTACAATGCAGTATCACTCAGCAGTGAAATCTATGCCATCAGGCCCGTAGCAGCACAATGAGTGGATTCAGGTACGATGATTCTAACTGAAATAAGTCACACAGAAAAAGAAACATCATAAGATATCAGTAATACACGGAATGTAAACTTGGCTACACAGGAACTGAATTACAGAACAGAACAGGGTCTCAAATTTAGAAAACCAACTTATGCTTGTTTAAGGGTAAAGGTGAGTTGGGGTGCTGCATAAAACCAGAGATTGAAATGAGCACAGATAAAGTTCCTTAAGCCAAATATGGAATAGACAAGAGCTACTCCTTGCTCAACGAAATGGACTCAACACCGCATATTAAACGCCTAAGAATGTACCTGACTCTTAAGTATCTTAAAACCTATGGATTGCTATGTCTCCGAAAGAGAATCAAGCATGTGTACAGGGACATAAACGCAGCAGTGATAGGATTGGAGAGGTTCGGTGAGCAAATGAAGACCCTTTGAAGTCATATTTCATGGTACCCATTCCACGGGTTTCAACTACCCAGGTTTAAGGTATTCTTCCTTCAGCTAAAACATGCATGTGGAACCTAGAGTATGATCAACCATGTGATCGGGAGACGTGTTCAAATATGTCTCAGTTTTCGTACCCTGGTACTCGGGTGCAACATTCCAGACGCTTTACTAACACTCTCCCGACTTGGAGAGTCAGTCCCTTTAACCTCCTGTTTGGCCCAGTTTACAATTTCTGCGGAAGATGAACAGGAATAGCGAGAACCAATGAGAGACTAGCTGGAGGTGTCTGGACGGGCAAATTTAACTCTCATTTCCCACCAGGAAGAGGAAATAACCAAAGGCTCAGCGTGCCGTGCCGGAACCAGATTAGGGCCTGAAGCCATCCTGCGGTGTTGCGGCCAGCTCACAAGAAAACGAGTTGAAGAAAGGAGCTCAGGGGCACTGTAATTCACAAACCTGCAGAGTTATAAATGACAACTATCGTCCAAAAATATACTGAAGTAAGGCTGCCAAGAGGACTTGAAAGCGGGGCAGAATTGCAGGAAACCGATTTCAGGAGGTAGACTGGAATTGCATTGAAAGCATAGGAAAAGAGGCAGAACGTCCACAATGATGCACTTGGCCAAAAAGGGCGTATGCGTTTTTTCCTGAATATATTCAGGCAAAAACGCATACGCCCTTTTTGGCCAACCAAGCAAGCTTGCAAAGGAAATCTGCACTACAATGAAGTCTCACTTCCCCCCGGTCAAAAGGGCCATCTGAAAAAAGTGTAAAATCCAGAAAGGCAGGACAGGCCATGGAGAACTGGGAGCCTTGTTATGCTGATGGGCGGGATGTAAATTGCCAACAGACACTCGGGAGAAGTGTATGGTGTTTCCTGAAACATCTAAAAAACAAAGCAACAGAGCCTAGGGCACTTCCACTTATGGTCCTATAGCTTAGGGAAATTAAAATCAAAAAGATACAGCCACCCCAATGTTTGGGACGCCTCTGTTTACAAGAACCTCGTTTACCGTACAAGTTCAATATCACAGAAAGTGAAAAATGGATAAAGAACTTGTGGTACTTACGTACAATGCAGTATCACTCAGCAGTGAAATCTATGTCATCAGGCCCGTAGCAGCACAATGAGTGGATTCAGGTACGATGATTCTAACTGAAATAAGTCACACAGAAAAAGAAACATCATAAGATATCAGTAATACACGGAATGTAAACTTGGCTACACAGGAACTGAATTACAGAACAGAACAGGGTCTCAAATTTAGAAAACCAACTTATGCTTGTTTAAGGGTAAAGGTGAGTTGGGGTGCTGCATAAAACCAGAGATTGAAATGAGCACACATAAAGTTCCTTAAGCCAAATATGGAATAGACAAGAGCTACTCCTTGCTCAACGAAATGGACTCAACACCGCATATTAAACGCCTAAGAATGTACCTGACTCTTAAGTATCTTAAAACCTATGGATTGCTATGTCTCCGAAAGAGAATCAAGCATGTGTACAGGGACATAAACGCAGCAGTGATAGGATTGGAGAGGTTCGGTGAGCAAATGAAGACCCTTTGAAGTCATATTGCATGGTACCCATTCCACGGGTTTCAACTACCCAGGTTTAAGGTATTCTTCCTTCAGCTAAAACATGCATGTGGAACCTAGAGTATGATCAACCATGTGATCGGGAGACGTGTTCAAATATGTCTCAGTTTTCGTACCCTGGTACTCGGGTGCAACATTCCAGACGCTTTACTAACACTCTCCCGACTTGGAGAGTCAGTCCCTTTAACCTCCTGTTTGGCCCAGTTTGCAATTTCTGCGGAAGATGAACAGGAATAGCGAGAACCAATGAGAGACTAGCTGGAGGTGTCTGGACGGGCAAATTTAACTCTCATTTCCCACCAGGAAGAGGAAATAACCAAAGGCTCAGCGTGCCGTGCCGGAACCAGATTAGGGCCTGAAGCCATCCTGCGGTGTTGCGGCCAGCTCACAAGAAAACGAGTTGAAGAAAGGAGCTCAGGGGCACTGTAATTCACAAACCTGCAGAGTTATAAATGACAACTATCGTCCAAAAATATACTGAAGTAAGGCTGCCAAGAGGACTTGAAAGCGGGGCAGAATTGCAGGAAACCGATTTCAGGAGGTAGACTGGAATTGCATTGAAAGCATAGGAAAAGAGGCAGAACGTCCACAATGATGCACTTGGCCAAAAAGGGCGTATGCGTTTTTTCCTGAATATATTCAGGAAAAAACGCATACGCCCTTTTTGGCCAACCAAGCAAGCTTGCAAAGGAAATCTGCACTACAATGAAGTCTCACTTCCCCCCGGTCAAAAGGGCCATCTGAAAAAAGTGTAAAATCCAGAAAGGCAGGACAGGCCATGGAGAACTGGGAGCCTTGTTATGCTGATGGGCGGGATGTAAATTGCCAACAGACACTCGGGAGAAGTGTATGGTGTTTCCTGAAACATCTAAAAAACAAAGCAACAGAGCCTAGGGCACTTCCACTTATGGTCCTATAGCTTAGGGAAATTAAAATCAAAAAGATACAGCCACCACAATGTTTGGGACGCCTCTGTTTACAAGAACCTCGTTTACCGTACAAGTTCAATATCACAGAAAGTGAAAAATGGATAAAGAACTTGTGGTACTTACGTACAATGCAGTATCACTCAGCAGTGAAATCTATGTCATCAGGCCCATAGCAGCACAATGAGTGGATTCAGGTACGATGATTCTAACTGAAATAAGTCACACAGAAAAAGAAACATCATAAGATATCAGTAATACACGGAATGTAAACTTGGCTACACAGGAACTGAATTACAGAACAGAACAGGGTCTCAAATTTAGAAAACCAACTTATGCTTGTTTAAGGGTAAAGGTGAGTTGGGGTGCTGCATAAAACCAGAGATTGAAATGAGCACAGATAAAGTTCCTTAAGCCAAATATGGAATAGACAAGAGCTACTCCTTGCTCAACGAAATGGACTCAACACCCCATATTAAACGCCTAAGAATGTACCTGACTCTTAAGTATCTTAAAACCTATGGATTGCTATGTCTCCGAAAGAGAATCAAGCATGTGTACAGGGACATAAACGCAGCAGTGATAGGATTGGAGAGGTTCGGTGAGCAAATGAAGACCCTTTGAAGTCATATTGCATGGTACCCATTCCACGGGTTTCAACTACCCAGGTTTAAGGTATTCTTCCTTCAGCTAAAACATGCATGTGGAACCTAGAGTATGATCAACCATGTGATCGGGAGACGTGTTCAAATATGTCTCAGTTTTCCACCCCTGGTACTCGGGTGCAACATTCCAGACGCTTTACTAACACTCTCCCGACTTGGAGAGTCAGTCCCTTTAACCTCCTGTTTGGCCCAGTTTGCAATTTCTGCGGAAGATGAACAGGAATAGCGAGAACCAATGAGAGACTAGCTGGAGGTGTCTGGACGGGCAAATTTAACTCTCATTTCCCACCAGGAAGAGGAAATAACCAAAGGCTCAGCGTGCCGTGCCGGAACCAGATTAGGGCCTGAAGCCATCCTGCGGTGTTGCGGCCAGCTCACAAGAAAGCGAGTTGAAGAAAGGAGCTCAGGGACACTGTAATTCACAAACCTGCAGAGTTATAAATGACAGCTATCGTCCAAAAATATACTGAAGTAAGGCTGCCAAGAGGACTTGAAAGCGGGGCAGAATTGCAGGAAACCGATTTCAGGAGGTAGACTGGAATTGCATTGAAAGCATAGGAAAAGAGGCAGAACGTCCACAATGATGCACTTGGCCAAAAAGGGCGTATGCGTTTTTTCCTGAATATATTCAGGAAAAAACGCATACGCCCTTTTTGGCCAACCAAGCAAGCTTGCAAAGGAAATCTGCACTACAATGAAGTCTCACTTCCCCCCGGTCAAAAGGGCCATCTGAAAAAAGTGTAAAATCCAGAAAGGCAGGACAGGCCATGGAGAACTGGGAGCCTTGTTATGCTGATGGGCGGGATGTAAATTGCCAACAGACACTCGGGAGAAGTGTATGGTGTTTCCTGAAACATCTAAAAAACAAAGCAACAGAGCCTAGGGCACTTCCGCTTATGGTCCTATAGCTTAGGGAAATTAAAATCAAAAAGATACAGCCACCCCAATGTTTGGGACGCCTCTGTTTACAAGAACCTCGTTTACCGTACAAGTTCAATATCACAGAAAGTGAAAAATGGATAAAGAACTTGTGGTACTTACGTACAATGCAGTATCACTCAGCATTGAAATCTATGTCATCAGGCCCGTAGCAGCACAATGAGTGGATTCAGGTACGATGATTCTAACTGAAATAAGTCACACAGAAGAAGAAACATCATAAGATATCAGTAATACACGGAATGTAAACTTGGCTACACAGGAACTGAATTACAGAACAGAACAGGGTCTCAAATTTAGAAAACCAACTTATGCTTGTTTAAGGGTAAAGGTGAGTTGGGGTGCTGCATAAAACCAGAGATTGAAATGAGCACAGATAAAGTTCCTTAAGCCAAATATGGAATAGACAAGAGCTACTCCTTGCTCAACGAAATGGACTCAACACCCCATATTAAACGCCTAAGAATGTACCTGACTCTTAAGTATCTTAAAACCTATGGATTGCTATGTCTCCGAAAGAGAATCAAGCATGTGTACAGGGACATAAACGCAGCAGTGATAGGATTGGAGAGGTTCGGTGAGCAAATGAAGACCCTTTGAAGTCATATTGCATGGTACCCATTCCACGGGTTTCAACTACCCAGGTTTAAGGTATTCTTCCTTCAGCTAAAACATGCATGTGGAACCTAGAGTATGATCAACCATGTGATCGGGAGACGTGTTCAAATATGTCTCAGTTTTCGTACCCTGGTACTCGGGTGCAACATTCCAGACGCTTTACTAACACTCTCCCGACTTGGAGAGTCAGTCCCTTTAACCTCCTGTTTGGCCCAGTTTGCAATTTCTGCGGAAGATGAACAGGAATAGCGAGAACCAATGAGAGACTAGCTGGAGGTGTCTGGACGGGCAAATTTAACTCTCATTTCCCACCAGGAAGAGGAAATAACCAAAGGCTCAGCGTGCCGTGCCGGAACCAGATTAGGGCCTGAAGCCATCCTGCGGTGTTGCGGCCAGCTCACAAGAAAGCGAGTTGAAGAAAGGAGCTCAGGGGCACTGTAATTCACAAACCTGCAGAGTTATAAATGACAGCTATCGTCCAAAAATATACTGAAGTAAGGCTGCCAAGAGGACTTGAAAGCGGGGCAGAATTGCAGGAAACCGATTTCAGGAGGTAGACTGGAATTGCATTGAAAGCATAGGAAAAGAGGCAGAACGTCCACAATGATGCACTTGGCCAAAAAGGGCGTATGCGATTTTTCCTGAATATATTCAGGAAAAAACGCATACGCCCTTTTTGGCCAACCAAGCAAGCTTGCAAAGGAAATCTGCACTACAATGAAGTTTCACTTCCCCCCGGTCAAAAGGGCCATCTGAAAAAAGTGTAAAATCCAGAAAGGCAGGACAGGCCATGGAGAACTGGGAGCCTTGTTATGCTGATGGGCGGGATGTAAATTGCCAACAGACACTCGGGAGAAGTGTATGGTGTTTCCTGAAACATCTAGAAAACAAAGCAACAGAGCCTAGGGCACTTCCACTTATGGTCCTATAGCTTAGGGAAATTAAAATCAAAAAGACACAGCCACCCCAATGTTTGGGACGCCTCTGTTTACAAGAACCTCGTTTACCGTACAAGTTCAATATCACAGAAAGTGAAAAATGGATAAAGAACTTGTGGTACTTACGTACAATGCAGTATCACTCAGCAGTGAAATCTATGTCATCAGGCCCGTAGCAGCACAATGAGTGGATTCAGGTACGATGATTCTAACTGAAATAAGTCACACAGAAAAAGAAACATCATAAGATATCAGTAATACACGGAATGTAAACTTGGCTACACAGGAACTGAATTACAGAACAGAACAGGGTCTCAAATTTAGAAAACCAACTTATGCTTGTTTAAGGGTAAAGGTGAGTTGGGGTGCTGCATAAAACCAGAGATTGAAATGAGCACAGATAAAGTTCCTTAAGCCAAATATGGAATAGACAAGAGCTACTCCTTGCTCAACGAAATGGACTCAACACCGCATATTAAACGCCTAAGAATGTACCTGACTCTTAAGTATCTTAAAACCTATGGATTGCTATGTCTCCGAAAGAGAATCAAGCATGTGTACAGGGACATAAACGCAGCAGTGATAGGATTGGAGAGGTTCGGTGAGCAAATGAAGACCCTTTGAAGTCATATTGCATGGTACCCATTCCACGGGTTTCAACTACCCAGGTTTAAGGTATTCTTCCTTCAGCTAAAACATGCATGTGGAACCTAGAGTATGATCAACCATGTGATCGGGAGACGTGTTCAAATATGTCTCAGTTTTCGTACCCTGGTACTCGGGTGCAACATTCCAGACGCTTTACTAACACTCTCCCGACTTGGAGAGTCAGTCCCTTTAACCTCCTGTTTGGCCCAGTTTGCAATTTCTGCGGAAGATGAACAGGAATAGCGAGAACCAATGAGAGACTAGCTGGAGGTGTCTGGACGGGCAAATTTAACTCTCATTTCCCACCAGGAAGAGGAAATAACCAAAGGCTCAGCGTGCCGTGCCGGAACCAGATTAGGGCCTGAAGCCATCCTGCGGTGTTGCGGCCAGCTCACAAGAAAACGAGTTGAAGAAAGGAGCTCAGGGGCACTGTAATTCACAAACCTGCAGAGTTATAAATGACAGCTATCGTCCAAAAATATACTGAAGTAAGGCTGCCAAGAGGACTTGAAAGCGGGGCAGAATTGCAGGAAACCGATTTCAGGAGGTAGACTGGAATTGCATTGAAAGCATAGGAAAAGAGGCAGAACGTCCACAATGATGCACTTGGCCAAAAAGGGCGTATGCGTTTTTTCCTGAATATATTCAGGAAAAAACGCATACGCCCTTTTTGGCCAACCAAGCAAGCTTGCAAAGGAAATCTGCACTACAATGAAGTCTCACTTCCCCCCGGTCAAAAGGGCCATCTGAAAAAAGTGTAAAATCCAGAAAGGCAGGACAGGCCATGGAGAACTGGGAGCCTTGTTATGCTGATGGGCGGGATGTAAATTGCCAACAGACACTCGGGAGAAGTGTATGGTGTTTCCTGAAACATCTAAAAAACAAAGCAACAGAGCCTAGGGCACTTCCACTTATGGTCCTATAGCTTAGGGAAATTAAAATCAAAAAGATACAGCCACCCCAATGTTTGGGACGCCTCTGTTTACAAGAACCTCGTTTACCGTACAAGTTCAATATCACAGAAAGTGAAAAATGGATAAAGAACTTGTGGTACTTACGTACAATGCAGTATCACTCAGCAGTGAAATCTATGCCATCAGGCCCGTAGCAGCACAATGAGTGGATTCAGGTACGATGATTCTAACTGAAATAAGTCACACAGAAAAAGAAACATCATAAGATATCAGTAATACACGGAATGTAAACTTGGCTACACAGGAACTGAATTACAGAACAGAACAGGGTCTCAAATTTAGAAAACCAACTTATGCTTGTTTAAGGGTAAAGGTGAGTTGGGGTGCTGCATAAAACCAGAGATTGAAATGAGCACAGATAAAGTTCCTTAAGCCAAATATGGAATAGACAAGAGCTACTCCTTGCTCAACGAAATGGACTCAACACCGCATATTAAACGCCTAAGAATGTACCTGACTCTTAAGTATCTTAAAACCTATGGATTGCTATGTCTCCGAAAGAGAATCAAGCATGTGTACAGGGACATAAACGCAGCAGTGATAGGATTGGAGAGGTTCGGTGAGCAAATGAAGACCCTTTGAAGTCATATTGCATGGTACCCATTCCACGGGTTTCAACTACCCAGGTTTAAGGTATTCTTCCTTCAGCTAAAACATGCATGTGGAACCTAGAGTATGATCAACCATGTGATCGGGAGACGTGTTCAAATATGTCTCAGTTTTTGTACCCTGGTACTCGGGTGCAACATTCCAGACGCTTTACTAACACTCTCCCGACTTGGAGAGTCAGTCCCTTTAACCTCCTGTTTGGCCCAGTTTGCAATTTCTGCGGAAGATGAACAGGAATAGCGAGAACCAATGAGAGACTAGCTGGAGGTGTCTGGACGGGCAAATTTAACTCTCATTTCCCACCAGGAAGAGGAAATAACCAAAGGCTCAGCGTGCCGTGCCGGAACCAGAATAGGGCCTGAAGCCATCCTGCGGTGTTGCGGCCAGCTCACAAGAAAACGAGTTGAAGAAAGGAGCTCAGGGGCACTGTAATTCACAAACCTGCAGAGTTATAAATGACAACTATCGTCCAAAAATATACTGAAGTAAGGCTGCCAAGAGGACTTGAAAGCGGGGCAGAATTGCAGGAAACCGATTTCAGGAGGTAGACTGGAATTGCATTGAAAGCATAGGAAAAGAGGCAGAACGTCCACAATGATGCACTTGGCCAAAAAGGGCGTATGCGTTTTTTCCTGAATATATTCAGGAAAAAACGCATACGCCCTTTTTGGCCAACCAAGCAAGCTTGCAAAGGAAATCTGCACTACAATGAAGTCTCACATCCCCCCCCCCCGGTCAAAAGGGCCATCTGAAAAAAGTGTAAAATCCAGAAAGGCAGGACAGGCCATGGAGAACTGGGAGCCTTGTTATGCTGATGGGCGGGATGTAAATTGCCAACAGACACTCGGGAGAAGTGTATGGTGTTTCCTGAAACATCTAAAAAACAAAGCAACAGAGCCTAGGGCACTTCCACTTATGGTCCTATAGCTTAGGGAAATTAAAATCAAAAAGATACAGCCACCCCAATGTTTGGGACGCCTCTGTTTACAAGAACCTCGTTTACCGTACAAGTTCAATATCACAGAAAGTGAAAAATGGATAAAGAACTTGTGGTACTTACGTACAATGCAGTATCACTCAGCAGTGAAATCTATGCCATCAGGCCCGTAGCAGCACAATGAGTGGATTCAGGTACGATGATTCTAACTGAAATAAGTCACACAGAAAAAGAAACATCATAAGATATCAGTAATACACGGAATGTAAACTTGGCTACACAGGAACTGAATTACAGAACAGAACAGGGTCTCAAATTTAGAAAACCAACTTATGCTTGTTTAAGGGTAAAGGTGAGTTGGGGTGCTGCATAAAACCAGAGATTGAAATGAGCACAGATAAAGTTCCTTAAGCCAAATATGGAATAGACAAGAGCTACTCCTTGCTCAACGAAATGGACTCAACACCGCATATTAAACGCCTAAGAATGTACCTGACTCTTAAGTATCTTAAAACCTATGGATTGCTATGTCTCCGAAAGAGAATCAAGCATGTGTACAGGGACATAAACGCAGCAGTGATAGGATTGGAGAGGTTCGGTGAGCAAATGAAGACCCTTTGAAGTCATATTGCATGGTACCCATTCCACGGGTTTCAACTACCCAGGTTTAAGGTATTCTTCCTTCAGCTAAAACATGCATGTGGAACCTAGAGTATGATCAACCATGTGATCGGGAGACGTGTTCAAATATGTCTCAGTTTTTGTACCCTGGTACTCGGGTGCAACATTCCAGACGCTTTACTAACACTCTCCCGACTTGGAGAGTCAGTCCCTTTAACCTCCTGTTTGGCCCAGTTTGCAATTTCTGCGGAAGATGAACAGGAATAGCGAGAACCAATGAGAGACTAGCTGGAGGTGTCTGGACGGGCAAATTTAACTCTCATTTCCCACCAGGAAGAGGAAATAACCAAAGGCTCAGCGTGCCGTGCCGGAACCAGATTAGGGCCTGAAGCCATCCTGCGGTGTTGCGGCCAGCTCACAAGAAAACGAGTTGAAGAAAGGAGCTCAGGGGCACTGTAATTCACAAACCTGCAGAGTTATAAATGACAACTATCGTCCAAAAATATACTGAAGTAAGGCTGCCAAGAGGACTTGAAAGCGGGGCAGAATTGCAGGAAACCGATTTCAGGAGGTAGACTGGAATTGCATTGAAAGCATAGGAAAAGAGGCAGAACGTCCACAATGATGCACTTGGCCAAAAAGGGCGTATGCGTTTTTTCCTGAATATATTCAGGAAAAAACGCATACGCCCTTTTTGGCCAACCAAGCAAGCTTGCAAAGGAAATCTGCACTACAATGAAGTCTCACTTCCCCCCCCCCCGGTCAAAAGGGCCATCTGAAAAAAGTGTAAAATCCAGAAAGGCAGGACAGGCCATGGAGAACTGGGAGCCTTGTTATGCTGATGGGCGGGATGTAAACTGCCAAGAGACACTCGGGAGAAGTGTATGGTGTTTCCTGAAACATCTAAAAAACAAAGCAACAGAGCCTAGGGCACTTCCACTTATGGTCCTATAGCTTAGGGATATTAAAATCAAAAAGACACAGCCACCCCAATGTTTGGGACGCCTCTGTTTACAAGAACCTCGTTTACCGTACAAGTTCAATATCACAGAAAGTGAAAAATGGATAAAGAACTTGTGGTACTTACGTACAATGCAGTATCACTCAGCAGTGAAATCTATGTCATCAGGCCCGTAGCAGCACAATGAGTGGATTCAGGTACGATGATTCTAACTGAAATAAGTCACACAGAAAAAGAAACATCATAAGATATCAGTAATACACGGAATGTCAACTTGGCTACACAGGAACTGAATTACAGAACAGAACAGGGTCTCAAATTTAGAAAACCAACTTATGCTTGTTTAAGGGTAAAGGTGAGTTGGGGTGCTGCATAAAACCAGAGATTGAAATGAGCACAGATAAAGTTCCTTAAGCCAAATATGGAATAGACAAGAGCTACTCCTTGCTCAACGAAATGGACTCAACACCGCATATTAAACGCCTAAGAATGTACCTGACTCTTAAGTATCTTAAAACCGATGGATTGCTATGTCTCCGAAAGAGAATCAAGCATGTGTACAGGGACATAAACGCAGCAGTGATAGGATTGGAGAGGTTCGGTGAGCAAATGAAGACCCTTTGAAGTCATATTGCATGGTACCCATTCCACGGGTTTCAACTACCCAGGTTTAAGGTATTCTTCCTTCAGCTAAAACATGCATGTGGAACCTAGAGTATGATCAACCATGTGATCGGGAGACGTGTTCAAATATGTCTCAGTTTTTGTACCCTGGTACTCGGGTGCAACATTCCAGACGCTTTACTAACACTCTCCCGACTTGGAGAGTCAGTCCCTTTAACCTCCTGTTTGGCCCAGTTTGCAATTTCTGCGGAAGATGAACAGGAATAGCGAGAACCAATGAGAGACTAGCTGGAGGTGTCTGGACGGGCAAATTTAACTCTCATTTCCCACCAGGAAGAGGAAATAACCAAAGGCTCAGCGTGCCGTGCCGGAACCAGATTAGGGCCTGAAGCCATCCTGCGGTGTTGCGGCCAGCTCACAAGAAAACGAGTTGAAGAAAGGAGCTCAGGGGCACTGTAATTCACAAACCTGCAGAGTTATAAATGACAACTATCGTCCAAAAATATACTGAAGTAAGGCTGCCAAGAGGACTTGAAGGCGGGGCAGAATTGCAGGAAACCGATTTCAGGAGGTAGACTGGAATTGCATTGAAAGCATAGGAAAAGAGGCAGAACGTCCACAATGATGCACTTGGCCAAAAAGGGCGTATGCGTTTTTTCCTGAATATATTCAGGAAAAAACGCATACGCCCTTTTTGGCCAACCAAGCAAGCTTGCAAAGGAAATCTGCACTACAATGAAGTCTCACTTCCCCCCCCCCCCGGTCAAAAGGGCCATCTGAAAAAAGTGTAAAATCCAGAAAGGCAGGACAGGCCATGGAGAACTGGGAGCCTTGTTATGCTGATGGGCGGGATGTAAACTGCCAAGAGACACTCGGGAGAAGTGTATGGTGTTTCCTGAAACATCTAAAAAACAAAGCAACAGAGCCTAGGGCACTTCCACTTATGGTCCTATAGCTTAGCGATATTAAAATCAAAAAGACACAGCCACCCCAATGTTTGGGACGCCTCTGTTTACAAGAACCTCGTTTACCGTACAAGTTCAATATCACAGAAAGTGAAAAATGGATAAAGAACTTGTGGTACTTACGTACAATGCAGTATCACTCAGCAGTGAAATCTATGTCATCAGGCCCGTAGCAGCACAATGAGTGGATTCAGGTACGATGATTCTAACTGAAATAAGTCACACAGAAAAAGAAACATCATAAGATATCAGTAATACACGGAATGTCAACTTGGCTACACAGGAACTGAATTACAGAACAGAACAGGGTCTCAAATTTAGAAAACCAACTTATGCTTGTTTAAGGGTAAAGGTGAGTTGGGGTGCTGCATAAAACCAGAGATTGAAATGAGCACAGATAAAGTTCCTTAAGCCAAATATGGAATAGACAAGAGCTACTCCTTGCTCAACGAAATGGACTCAACACCGCATATTAAACGCCTAAGAATGTACCTGACTCTTAAGTATCTTAAAACCGATGGATTGCTATGTCTCCGAAAGAGAATCAAGCATGTGTACAGGGACATAAACGCAGCAGTGATAGGATTGGAGAGGTTCGGTGAGCAAATGAAGACCCTTTGAAGTCATATTGCATGGTACCCATTCCACGGGTTTCAACTACCCAGGTTTAAGGTATTCTTCCTTTAGCTAAAACATGCATGTGGAACCTAGAGTATGATCAACCATGTGATCGGGAGACGTGTTCAAATATGTCTCAGTTTTCGTACCTGGTACTCGGGTGCAACATTCCAGACGCTTTACTAACACTCTCCCGACTTGGAGAGTCAGTCCCTTTAACCTCCTGTTTGGCCCAGTTTGCAATTTCTGCGGAAGATGAACAGGAATAGGGAGAACCAATGAGAGACTAGCTGGAGGTGTCTGGACGGGCAAATTTAACTCTCATTTCCCACCAGGAAGAGGAAATAACCAAAGGCTCAGCGTGCCGTGCCGGAACCAGATTAGGGCCTGAAGCCATCCTGCGGTGTTGCGGCCAGCTCACAAGAAAACGAGTTGAAGAAAGGAGCTCAGGGGCACTGTAATTCACAAACCTGCAGAGTTATAAATGACAACTATCGTCCAAAAATATACTGAAGTAAGGCTGCCAAGAGGACTTGAAAGCGGGGCAGAATTGCAGGAAACCGATTTCAGGAGGTAGACTGGAATTGCATTGAAAGCATAGGAAAAGAGGCAGAACGTCCACAATGATGCACTTGGCCAAAAAGGGCGTATGCGTTTTTTCCTGAATATATTCAGGAAAAAACGCATACGCCCTTTTTGGCCAACCAAGCAAGCTTGCAAAGGAAATCTGCACTACAATGAAGTCTCACTTCCCCCCCCCCCGGTCAAAAGGGCCATCTGAAAAAAGTGTAAAATCCAGAAAGGCAGGACAGTCCATGGAGAACTGGGAGCCTTGTTATGCTGATGGGCGGGATGTAAATTGCCAACAGACACTGGGGAGAAGTGTATGGTGTTTCCTGAAACATCTAAAAAACAAAGCAACAGAGCCTAGGGCACTTCCACTTATGGTCCTATAGCTTAGGGAAATTAAAATCAAAAAGATACAGCCACCCCAATGTTTGGGACGCCTCTGTTTACAAGAACCTCGTTTACCGTACAAGTTCAATATCACAGAAAGTGAAAAATGGATAAAGAACTTGTGGTACTTACGTACAATGCAGTATCACTCAGCAGTGATATCTATGCCATCAGGCCCGTAGCAGCACAATGAGTGGATTCAGGTACGATGATTCTAACTGAAATAAGTCACACAGAAAAAGAAACATCATAAGATATCAGTAATACACGGAATGTCAACTTGGCTACACAGGAACTGAATTACAGAACAGAACAGGGTCTCAAATTTAGAAAACCAACTTATGCTTGTTTAAGGGTAAAGGTGAGTTGGGGTGCTGCATAAAACCAGAGATTGAAATGAGCACAGATAAAGTTCCTTAAGCCAAATATGGAATAGACAAGAGCTACTCCTTGCTCAACGAAATGGACTCAACACCGCATATTAAACGCCTAAGAATGTACCTGACTCTTAAGTATCTTAAAACCTATGGATTGCTATGTCTCCGAAAGAGAATCAAGCATGTGTACAGGGACATAAATGCAGCAGTGATAGGATTGGAGAGGTTCGGTGAGCAAATGAAGACCCTTTGAAGTCATATTGCATGGTACCCATTCCACGGGTTTCAACTACCCAGGTTTAAGGTATTCTTCCTTCAGCTAAAACATGCATGTGGAACCTAGAGTATGATCAACCATGTGATCGGGAGACGTGTTCAAATATGTCTCAGTTTTCGTACCCTGGTACTCGGGTGCAACATTCCAGACGCTTTACTAACACTCTCCCGACTTGGAGAGTCAGTCCCTTTAACCTCCTGTTTGGCCCAGTTTGCAATTTCTGCGGAAGATGAACAGGAATAGCGAGAACCAATGAGAGACTAGCTGGAGGTGTCTGGACGGGCAAATTTAACTCTCATTTCCCACCAGGAAGAGGAAATAACCAAAGGCTCAGCGTGCCGTGCCGGAACCAGATTAGGGCCTGAAGTCATCCTGCGGTGTTGCGGCCAGCTCACAAGAAAACGAGTTGAAGAAAGGAGCTCAGGGGCACTGTAATTCACAAACCTGCAGAGTTATAAATGACAACTATCGTCCAAAAATATACTGAAGTAAGGCTGCCAAGAGGACTTGAAAGCGGGGCAGAATTGCAGGAAACCGATTTCAGGAGGTAGACTGGAATTGCATTGAAAGCATAGGAAAAGAGGCAGAACGTCCACAATGATGCACTTGGCCAAAAAGGGCGTATGCGTTTTTTCCTGAATATATTCAGGAAAAAACGCATACGCCCTTTTTGGCCAACCAAGCAAGCTTGCAAAGGAAATCTGCACTACAATGAAGTCTCACTTCCCGCCGGTCAAAAGGGCCATCTGAAAAAAGTGTAAAATCCAGAAAGGCAGGACAGGCCATGGAGAACTGGGAGCCTTGTTATGCTGATGGGCGGGATGTAAACTGCCAAGAGACACTCGGGAGAAGTGTATGGTGTTTCCTGAAACATCTAAAAAACAAAGCAACAGAGCCTAGGGCACTTCCACTTATGGTCCTATAGCTTAGGGAAATTAAAATCAAAAAGACACAGCCACCCCAATGTTTGGGACGCCTCTGTTTACAAGAACCTCGTTGACCGTACAAGTTCAATATCACAGAAAGTGAAAAATGGATAAAGAACTTGTGGTACTTACGTACAATGCAGTATCACTCAGCAGTGAAATCTATGTCATCAGGCCCGTAGCAGCACAATGAGTGGATTCAGGTACGATGATTCTAACTGAAATAAGTCACACAGAAAAAGAAACATCATAAGATATCAGTAATACACGGAATGTAAACTTGGCTACACAGGAACTGAATTACAGAACAGAACAGGGTCTCAAATTTAGAAAACCAACTTATGCTTGTTTAAGGGTAAAGGTGAGTTGGGGTGCTGCATAAAACCAGAGATTGAAATGAGCACAGATAAAGTTCCTTAAGCCAAATATGGAATACACAAGAGCTACTCCTTGCTCAACGAAATGGACTCAACACCGCATATTAAACGCCTAAGAATGTACCTGACTCTTAAGTATCTTAAAACCTATGGATTGCTATGTCTCCGAAGGAGAATCAAGCATGTGTACAGGGACATAAACGCAGCAGTGATAGGATTGGAGAGGTTCGGTGAGCAAATGAAGACCCTTTGAAGTCATATTGCATGGTACCCATTCCACGGGTTTCAACTACCCAGGTTTAAGGTATTCTTCCTTCAGCTAAAACATGCATGTGGAACCTAGAGTATGATCAACCATGTGATCGGGAGACGTGTTCAAATATGTCTCAGTTTTCGTACCCTGGTACTCGGGTGCAACATTCCAGACGCTTTACTAACACTCTCCCGACTTGGAGAGTCAGTCCCTTTAACCTCCTGTTTGGCCCAGTTTGCAATTTCTGCGGAAGATGAACAGGAATAGCGAGAACCAATGAGAGACTAGCTGGAGGTGTCTGGACGGGCAAATTTAACTCTCATTTCCCACCAGGAAGAGGAAATAACCAAAGGCTCAGCGTGCCGTGCCGGAACCAGATTAGGGCCTGAAGCCATCCTGCGGTGTTGCGGCCAGCTCACAAGAAAACGAGTTGAAGAAAGGAGCTCAGGGGCACTGTAATTCACAAACCTGCAGAGTTATAAATGACAACTATCGTCCAAAAATATACTGAAGTAAGGCTGCCAAGAGGACTTGAAAGCGGGGCAGAATTGCAGGAAACCGATTTCAGGAGGTAGACTGGAATTGCATTGAAAGCATAGGAAAAGAGGCAGAACGTCCACAATGATGCACTTGGCCAAAAAGGGCGTATGCGTTTTTTCCTGAATATATTCAGGAAAAAACGCATACGCCCTTTTTGGCCAACCAAGCAAGCTTGCAAAGGAAATCTGCACTACAATGAAGTCTCACTTCCCCCCGGTCAAAAGGGCCATCTGAAAAAAGTGTAAAATCCAGAAAGGCAGGACAGGCCATGGAGAACTGGGAGCCTTGTTATGCTGATGGGCGGGATGTAAACTGCCAAGAGACACTCGGGAGAAGTGTATGGTGTTTCCTGAAACATCTAAAAAACAAAGCAACAGAGCCTAGGGCACTTCCACTTATGGTCCTATAGCTTAGGGAAATTAAAATCAAAAAGACACAGCCACCCCAATGTTTGGGACGCCTCTGTTTACAAGAACCTCGTTGACCGTACAAGTTCAATATCACAGAAAGTGAAAAATGGATAAAGAACTTGTGGTACTTACGTACAATGCAGTATCACTCAGCAGTGAAATCTATGTCATCAGGCCCGTAGCAGCACAATGAGTGGATTCAGGTACGATGATTCTAACTGAAATAAGTCACACAGAAAAAGAAACATCATAAGATATCAGTAATACACGGAATGTAAACTTGGCTACACAGGAACTGAATTACAGAACAGAACAGGGTCTCAAATTTAGAAAACCAACTTATGCTTGTTTAAGGGTAAAGGTGAGTTGGGGTGCTGCATAAAACCAGAGATTGAAATGAGCACAGATAAAGTTCCTTAAGCCAAATATGGAATAGACAAGAGCTACTCCTTGCTCAACGAAATGGACTCAACACCGCATATTAAACGCCTAAGAATGTACCTGACTCTTAAGTATCTTAAAACCTATGGATTGCTATGTCTCCGAAAGAGAATCAAGCATGTGTACAGGGACATAAACGCAGCAGTGATAGGATTGGAGAGGTTCGGTGAGCAAATGAAGACCCTTTGAAGTCATATTGCATGGTACCCATTCCACGGGTTTCAACTACCCAGGTTTAAGGTATTCTTCCTTCAGCTAAAACATGCATGTGGAACCTAGAGTATGATCAACCATGTGATCGGGAGACGTGTTCAAATATGTCTCAGTTTTCGTACCCTGGTACTCGGGTGCAACATTCCAGACGCTTTACTAACACTCTCCCGACTTGGAGAGTCAGTCCCTTTAACCTCCTGTTTGGCCCAGTTTGCAATTTCTGCGGAAGATGAACAGGAATAGCGAGAACCAATGAGAGACTAGCTGGAGGTGTCTGGACGGGCAAATTTAACTCTCATTTCCCACCAGGAAGAGGAAATAACCAAAGGCTCAGCGTGCCGTGCCGGAACCAGATTAGGGCCTGAAGCCATCCTGCGGTGTTGCGGCCAGCTCACAAGAAAACGAGTTGAAGAAAGGAGCTCAGGGGCACTGTAATTCACAAACCTGCAGAGTTATAAATGACAACTATCGTCCAAAAATATACTGAAGTAAGGCTGCCAAGAGGACTTGAAAGCGGGGCAGAATTGCAGGAAACCGATTTCAGGAGGTAGACTGGAATTGCATTGAAAGCATAGGAAAAGAGGCAGAACGTCCACAATGATGCACTTGGCCAAAAAGGGCGTATGCGTTTTTTCCTGAATATATTCAGGAAAAAACGCATACGCCCTTTTTGGCCAACCAAGCAAGCTTGCAAAGGAAATCTGCACTACAATGAAGTCTCACTTCCCCCCGGTCAAAAGGGCCATCTGAAAAAAGTGTAAAATCCAGAAAGGCAGGACAGGCCATGGAGTACTGGGAGCCTTGTTATGCTGATGGGTGGGATGTAAATTGCCAACAGACACTCGGGAGAAGTGTATGGTGTTTCCTGAAACATCTAAAAAACAAAGCAACAGAGCCTAGGGCACTTCCACTTATGGTCCTATAGCTTAGGGAAATTAAAATCAAAAAGACACAGCCACCCCAATGTTTGGGACGCCTCTGTTTACAAGAACCTCGTTTACCGTACAAGTTCAATATCACAGAAAGTGAAAAATGGATAAAGAACTTGTGGTACTTACGTACAATGCAGTATCACTCAGCAGTGAAATCTATGTCATCAGGCCCGTAGCAGCACAATGAGTGGATTCAGGTACGATGATTCTAACTGAAATAAGTCACACAGAAAAAGAAACATCATAAGATATCAGTAATACACGGAATGTAAACTTGGCTACACAGGAACTGAATTACAGAACAGAACAGGGTCTCAAATTTAGAAAACCAACTTATGCTTGTTTAAGGGTAAAGGTGAGTTGGTGTGCTGCATAAAACCAGAGATTGAAATGAGCACAGATAAAGTTCCTTAAGCCAAATATGGAATAGACAAGAGCTACTCCTTGCTCAACGAAATGGACTCAACACCGCATATTAAACGCCTAAGAATGTACCTGACTCTTAAGTATCTTAAAACCTATGGATTGCTATGTCTCCGAAAGAGAATCAAGCATGTGTACAGGGACATAAACGCAGCAGTGATAGGATTGGAGAGGTTCGGTGAGCAAATGAAGACCCTTTGAAGTCATATTGCATGGTACCCATTCCACGGGTTTCAACTACCCAGGTTTAAGGTATTCTTCCTTCAGCTAAAACATGCATGTGGAACCTAGAGTATGATCAACCATGTGATCGGGAGACGTGTTCAAATATGTCTCAGTTTTCGTACCCTGGTACTCGGGTGCAACATTCCAGACGCTTTACTAACACTCTCCCGACTTGGAGAGTCAGTCCCTTTAACCTCCTGTTTGGCCCAGTTTGCAATTTCTGCGGAAGATGAACAGGAATAGCGAGAACCAATGAGAGACTAGCTGGAGGTGTCTGGACGGGCAAATTTAACTCTCATTTCCCACCAGGAAGAGGAAATAACCAAAGGCTCAGCGTGCCGTGCCGGAACCAGATTAGGGCCTGAAGCCATCCTGCGATGTTGCGGCCAGCTCACAAGAAAACAAGTTGAAGAAAGGAGCTCAGGCGCACTGTAATTCACAAACCTGCAGAGTTATAAATGACAACTATCGTCCAAAAATATACTGAAGTAAGGCTGCCAAGAGGACTTGAAAGCGGGGCAGAATTGCAGGAAACCGATTTCAGGAGGTAGACTGGAATTGCATTGAAAGCATAGGAAAAGAGGCAGAACGTCCACAATGATGCACTTGGCCAAAAAGGGCGTATGCGTTTTTTCCTGAATATATTCAGGAAAAAACGCATACGCCCTTTTTGGCCAACCAAGCAAGCTTGCAAAGGAAATCTGCACTACAATGAAGTCTCACTTCCCCCCGGTCAAAAGGGCCATCTGAAAAAAGTGTAAAATCCAGAAAGGCAGGACAGGCCATGGAGAACTGGGAGCCTTGTTATGCTGATGGGCGGGATGTAAACTGCCAACAGACACTCGGGAGAAGTGTATGGTGTTTCCTGAAACATCTAAAAAACAAAGCAACAGAGCCTAGGGCACTTCCACTTATGGTCCTATAGCTTAGGGAAATTAAAATCAAAAAGATACAGCCACCCCAATGTTTGGGACGCCTCTGTTTACAAGAACCTCGTTTACCGTACAAGTTCAATATCACAGAAAGTGAAAAATGGATAAAGAACTTGTGGTACTTACGTACAATGCAGTATCACTCAGCAGTGAAATCTATGTCATCAGGCCCGTAGCAGCACAATGAGTGGATTCAGGTACGATGATTCTAACTGAAATAAGTCACACAGAAAAAGAAACATCATAAGATATCAGTAATACACGGAATGTAAACTTGGCTACACAGGAACTGAATTACAGAACAGAACAGGGTCTCAAATTTAGAAAACCAACTTATGCTTGTTTAAGGGTAAAGGTGAGTTGGGGTGCTGCATAAAACCAGAGATTGAAATGAGCACAGATAAAGTTCCTTAAGCCAAATATGGAATAGACAAGAGCTACTCCTTGCTCTACGAAATGGACTCAACACCGCATATTAAACGCCTAAGAATGTACCTGACTCTTAAGTATCTTAAAACCTATGGATTGCTATGTCTCCGAAAGAGAATCAAGCATGTGTACAGGGACATAAACGCAGCAGTGATAGGATTGGAGAGGTTCGGTGAGCAAATGAAGACCCTTTGAAGTCATATTGCATGGTACCCATTCCACGGGTTTCAACTACCCAGGTTTAAGGTATTCTTCCTTCAGCTAAAACATGCATGTGGAACCTAGAGTATGATCAACCATGTGATCGGGAGACGTGTTCAAATATGTCTCAGTTTTCGTACCCTGGTACTCGGGTGCAACATTCCAGACGCTTTACTAACACTCTCCCGACTTGGAGAGTCAGTCCCTTTAACCTCCTTTTTGGCCCAGTTTGCAATTTCTGCAGAAGATGAACAGGAATAGCGAGAACCAATGAGAGACTAGCTGGAGGTGTCTGGACGGGCAAATTTAACTCTCATTTCCCACCAGGAAGAGGAAATAACCAAAGGCTCAGCGTGCCGTGCCGGAACCAGATTAGGGCCTGAAGCCATCCTGCGGTGTTGCGGCCAGCTCACAAGAAAACGAGTTGAAGAAAGGAGCTCAGGGGCACTGTAATTCACAAACCTGCAGAGTTATAAATGACAACTATCGTCCAAAAATATACTGAAGTAAGGCTGCCAAGAGGACTTGAAAGCGGGGCAGAATTGCAGGAAACCGATTTCAGGAGGTAGACTGGAATTGCATTGAAAGCATAGGAAAAGAGGCAGAACGTCCACAATGATGCACTTGGCCAAAAAGGGCGTATGCGTTTTTTCCTGAATATATTCAGGAAAAAACGCATACGCCCTTTTTGGCCAACCAAGCAAGCTTGCAAAGGAAATCTGCACTACAATGAAGTCTCACTTCCCCCCGGTCAAAAGGGCCATCTGAAAAAAGTGTAAAATCCAGAAAGGCAGGACAGGCCATGGAGAACTGGGAGCCTTGTTATGCTGATGGGTGGGATGTAAATTGCCAACAGACACTCGGGAGAAGTGTATGGTGTTTCCTGAAACATCTAAAAAACAAAGCAACAGAGCCTAGGGCACTTCCACTTATGGTCCTATAGCTTAGGGAAATTAAAATCAAAAAGACACAGCCACCCCAATGTTTGGGACGCCTCTGTTTACAAGAACCTCGTTTACCGTACAAGTTCAATATCACAGAAAGTGAAAAATGGATAAAGAACTTGTGGTACTTACGTACAATGCAGTATCACTCAGCAGTGAAATCTATGTCATCAGGCCCGTAGCAGCACAATGAGTGGATTCAGGTACGATGATTCTAACTGAAATAAGTCACACAGAAAAAGAAACATCATAAGATATCAGTAATACACGGAATGTAAACTTGGCTACACAGGAACTGAATTACAGAACAGAACAGGGTCTCAAATTTAGAAAACCAACTTATGCTTGTTTAAGGGTAAAGGTGAGTTGGGGTGCTGCATAAAACCAGAGATTGAAATGAGCACAGATAAAGTTCCTTAAGCCAAATATGGAATAGACAAGAGCTACTCCTTGCTCAACGAAATGGACTCAACACCGCATATTAAACGCCTAAGAATGTACCTGACTCTTAAGTATCTTAAAACCTATGGATTGCTATGTCTCCGAAAGAGAATCAAGCATGTGTACAGGGACATAAACGCAGCAGTGATAGGATTGGAGAGGTTCGGTGAGCAAATGAAGACCCTTTGAAGTCATATTGCATGGTACCCATTCCACGGGTTTCAACTACCCAGGTTTAAGGTATTCTTCCTTCAGCTAAAACATGCATGTGGAACCTAGAGTATGATCAACCATGTGATCGGGAGACGTGTTCAAATATGTCTCAGTTTTCGTACCCTGGTACTCGGGTGCAACATTCCAGACGCTTTACTAACACTCTCCCGACTTGGAGAGTCAGTCCCTTTAACCTCCTGTTTGGCCCAGTTTGCAATTTCTGCGGAAGATGAACAGGAATAGCGAGAACCAATGAGAGACTAGCTGGAGGTGTCTGGACGGGCAAATTTAACTCTCATTTCCCACCAGGAAGAGGAAATAACCAAAGGCTCAGCGTGCCGTGCCGGAACCAGATTAGGGCCTGAAGCCATCCTGCGATGTTGCGGCCAGCTCACAAGAAAACAAGTTGAAGAAAGGAGCTCAGGCGCACTGTAATTCACAAACCTGCAGAGTTATAAATGACAACTATCGTCCAAAAATATACTGAAGTAAGGCTGCCAAGAGGACTTGAAAGCGGGGCAGAATTGCAGGAAACCGATTTCAGGAGGTAGACTGGAATTGCATTGAAAGCATAGGAAAAGAGGCAGAACGTCCACAATGATGCACTTGGCCAAAAAGGGCGTATGCGTTTTTTCCTGAATATATTCAGGAAAAAACGCATACGCCCTTTTTGGCCAACCAAGCAAGCTTGCAAAGGAAATCTGCACTACAATGAAGTCTCACTTCCCCCCGGTCAAAAGGGCCATCTGAAAAAAGTGTAAAATCCAGAAAGGCAGGACAGGCCATGGAGAACTGGGAGCCTTGTTATGCTGATGGGCGGGATGTAAACTGCCAACAGACACTCGGGAGAAGTGTATGGTGTTTCCTGAAACATCTAAAAAACAAAGCAACAGAGCCTAGGGCACTTCCACTTATGGTCCTATAGCTTAGGGAAATTAAAATCAAAAAGATACAGCCACCCCAATGTTTGGGACGCCTCTGTTTACAAGAACCTCGTTTACCGTACAAGTTCAATATCACAGAAAGTGAAAAATGGATAAAGAACTTGTGGTACTTACGTACAATGCAGTATCACTCAGCAGTGAAATCTATGTCATCAGGCCCGTAGCAGCACAATGAGTGGATTCAGGTACGATGATTCTAACTGAAATAAGTCACACAGAAAAAGAAACATCATAAGATATCAGTAATACACGGAATGTAAACTTGGCTACACAGGAACTGAATTACAGAACAGAACAGGGTCTCAAATTTAGAAAACCAACTTATGCTTGTTTAAGGGTAAAGGTGAGTTGGGGTGCTGCATAAAACCAGAGATTGAAATGAGCACAGATAAAGTTCCTTAAGCCAAATATGGAATAGACAAGAGCTACTCCTTGCTCAACGAAATGGACTCAACACCGCATATTAAACGCCTAAGAATGTACCTGACTCTTAAGTATCTTAAAACCTATGGATTGCTATGTCTCCGAAAGAGAATCAAGCATGTGTACAGGGACATAAACGCAGCAGTGATAGGATTGGAGAGGTTCGGTGAGCAAATGAAGACCCTTTGAAGTCATATTGCATGGTACCCATTCCACGGGTTTCAACTACCCAGGTTTAAGGTATTCTTCCTTCAGCTAAAACATGCATGTGGAACCTAGAGTATGATCAACCATGTGATCGGGAGACGTGTTCAAATATGTCTCAGTTTTCGTACCCTGGTACTCGGGTGCAACATTCCAGACGCTTTACTAACACTCTCCCGACTTGGAGAGTCAGTCCCTTTAACCTCCTGTTTGGCCCAGTTTGCAATTTCTGCAGAAGATGAACAGGAATAGCGAGAACCAATGAGAGACTAGCTGGAGGTGTCTGGACGGGCAAATTTAACTCTCATTTCCCACCAGGAAGAGGAAATAACCAAAGGCTCAGCGTGCCGTGCCGGAACCAGATTAGGGCCTGAAGCCATCCTGCGGTGTTGCGGCCAGCTCACAAGAAAACGAGTTGAAGAAAGGAGCTCAGGGGCACTGTAATTCACAAACCTGCAGAGTTATAAATGACAACTATCGTCCAAAAATATACTGAAGTAAGGCTGCCAAGAGGACTTGAAAGCGGGGCAGAATTGCAGGAAACCGATTTCAGGAGGTAGACTGGAATTGCATTGAAAGCATAGGAAAAGAGGCAGAACGTCCACAATGATGCACTTGGCCAAAAAGGGCGTATGCGTTTTTTCCTGAATATATTCAGGAAAAAACGCATACGCCCTTTTTGGCCAACCAAGCAAGCTTGCAAAGGAAATCTGCACTACAATGAAGTCTCACTTCCCGCCGGTTAAAAGGGCCATCTGAAAAAAGTGTAAAATCCAGAAAGGCAGGACAGGCCATGGAGAACTGGGAGCCTTGTTATGCTGATGGGCGGGATGTAAACTGCCAAGAGACACTCGGGAGAAGTGTATGGTGTTTCCTGAAACATCTAAAAAACAAAGCAACAGAGCCTAGGGCACTTCCACTTATAGTCCTATAGCTTAGGGAAATTAAAATCAAAAAGACACAGCCACCCCAATGTTTGGGACGCCTCTGTTTACACGAACCTCGTTTACCGTACAAGTTGAATATCACAGAAAGTGAAAAATGGATAAAGAACTTGTGGTACTTACGTACAATGCAGTATCACTCAGCAGTGAAATCTATGTCATCAGGCCCGTAGCAGCACAATGAGTGGATTCAGGTACGATGATTCTAACTGAAATAAGTCACACAGAAAAAGAAACATCATAAGATATCAGTAATACACGGAATGTAAACTTGGCTACACAGGAACTGAATTACAGAACAGAACAGGGTCTCAAATTTAGAAAACCAACTTATGCTTGTTTAAGGGTAAAGGTGAGTTGGGGTGCTGCATAAAACCAGAGATTGAAATGAGCACAGATAAAGTTCCTTAAGCCAAATATGGAATAGACAAGAGCTACTCCTTGCTCAACGAAATGGACTCAACACCGCATATTAAACGCCTAAGAATGTACCTGACTCTTAAGTATCTTAAAACCTATGGATTGCTATGTCTCCGAAAGAGAATCAAGCATGTGTACAGGGACATAAACGCAGCAGTGATAGGATTGGAGAGGTTCGGTGAGCAAATGAAGACCCTTTGAAGTCATATTGCATGGTACCCATTCCACGGGTTTCAACTACCCAGGTTTAAGGTATTCTTCCTTCAGCTAAAACATGCATGTGGAACCTAGAGTATGATCAACCATGTGATCGGGAGACGTGTTCAAATATGTCTCAGTTTTCGTACCCTGGTACTCGGGTGCAACATTCAAGACGCTTTACTAACACTCTCCCGACTTGGAGAGTCAGTCCCTTTAACCTCCTGTTTGGCCCAGTTTGCAATTTCTGCGGAAGATGAACAGGAATAGCGAGAACCAATGAGAGACTAGCTGGAGGTGTCTGGACGGGCAAATTTAACTCTCATTTCCCACCAGGAAGAGGAAATAACCAAAGGCTCAGCGTGCCGTGCCGGAACCAGATTAGGGCCTGAAGCCATCCTGCGGTGTTGCGGCCAGCTCACAAGAAAACAAGTTGAAGAAAGGAGCTCAGGGGCACTGTAATTCACAAACCTGCAGAGTTATAAATGACAACTATCGTCCAAAAATATACTGAAGTAAGGCTGCCAAGAGGACTTGAAAGCGGGGCAGAATTGCAGGAAACCGATTTCAGGAGGTAGACTGGAATTGCATTGAAAGCATAGGAAAAGAGGCAGAACGTCCACAATGATGCACTTGGCCAAAAAGGGCGTATGCGTTTTTTCCTGAATATATTCAGGAAAAAACGCATACGCCCTTTTTGGCCAACCAAGCAAGCTTGCAAAGGAAATCTGCACTACAATGAAGTCTCACTTCCCCCCGGTCAAAAGGGCCATCTGAAAATAGTGTAAAATCCAGAAAGGCAGGACAGGCCATGGAGAACTGGGAGCCTTGTTATGCTGATGGGCGGGATGTAAACTGCCAACAGACACTCGGGAGAAGTGTATGGTGTTTCCTGAAACATCTAAAAAAGAAAGCAACAGAGCCTAGGGCACTTCCACTTATGGTCCTATAGCTTAGGGAAATTAAAATCAAAAAGATACAGCCACCCCAATGTTTGGGACGCCTCTGTTTACAAGAACCTCGTTTACCGTACAAGTTCAATATCACAGAAAGTGAAAAATGGATAAAGAACTTGTGGTACTTACGTACAATGCAGTATCACTCAGCAGTGAAATCTATGTCATCAGGCCCGTAGCAGCAAAATGAGTGGATTCAGGTACGATGATTCTAACTGAAATAAGTCACACAGAAAAAGAAACATCATAAGATATCAGTAATACACGGAATGTAAACTTGGCTACACAGAAACTGAATTACAGAACAGAACAGGGTCTCAAATTTAGAAAACCAACTTATGCTTGTTTAAGGGTAAAGGTGAGTTGGGGTGCTGCATAAAACCAGAGATTGAAATGAGCACAGATAAAGTTCCTTAAGCCAAATATGGAATAGACAAGAGCTACTCCTTGCTCAACGAAATGGACTCAACACCGCATATTAAACGCCTAAGAATGTACCTGACTCTTAAGTATCTTAAAACCTATGGATTGCTATGTCTCCGAAAGAGAATCAAGCATGTGTACAGGGACATAAACGCAGCAGTGATAGGATTGGAGAGGTTCAGTGAGCAAATGAAGACCCTTTGAAGTCATATTGCATGGTACCCATTCCACGGGTTTCAACTACTGAGGTTTAAGGTGTTCTTCCTTCAGCTAAAACATGCATGTGGAACCTAGAGTATGATCAACCATGTGATCGGGAGACGTGTTCAAATATGTCTCAGTTTTCGTACCCTGGTACTCGGGTGCAACATTCCTGACGCTTTACTAACACTCTCCCGACTTGGAGAGTCAGTCCCTTTAACCTCCTGTTTGGCCCAGTTTGCAATTTCTGCGGAAGATGAACAGGAATAGCGAGAACCAATGAGAGACTAGCTGGAGGTGTCTGGACGGGCAAATTTAACTCTCATTTCCCACCAGGAAGAGGAAATAACCAAAGGCTCAGCGTGCCGTGCCGGAACCAGATTAGGGCCTGAAGCCATCCTGCGGTGTTGCGGCCAGCTCACAAGAAAACGAGTTGAAGAAAGGAGCTCAGGGGCACTGTAATTCACAAACCTGCAGAGTTATAAATGACAGCTATCGTCCAAAAATATACTGAAGTAAGGCTGCCAAGAGGACTTGAAAGCGGGGCAGAATTGCAGGAAACCGATTTCAGGAGGTAGACTGGAATTGCATTGAAAGCATAGGAAAAGAGGCAGAACGTCCACAATGATGCACTTGGCCAAAAAGGGCGTATGCGTTTTTTCCTGAATATATTCAGGAAAAAACGCATACGCCCTTTTTGGCCAACCAAGCAAGCTTGCAAAGGAAATCTGCACTACAATGAAGTCTCACTTCCCCCCGGTCAAAAGGGCCATCTGAAAAAAGTGTAAAATCCAGAAAGGCAGGACAGGCCATGGAGAACTGGGAGCCTTGTTATGCTGATGGGCGGGATGTAAACTGCCAACAGACACTCGGGAGAAGTGTATGGTGTTTCCTGAAACATCTAAAAAAGAAAGCAACAGAGCCTAGGGCACTTCCACTTATGGTCCTATAGCTTAGGGAAATTAAAATCAAAAAGATACAGCCACCCCAATGTTTGGGACGCCTCTGTTTACAAGAACCTCGTTTACCGTACAAGTTCAATATCACAGAAAGTGAAAAATGGATAAAGAACTTGTGGTACTTACGTACAATGCAGTATCACTCAGCAGTGAAATCTATGTCATCAGGCCCGTAGCAGCAAAATGAGTGGATTCAGGTACGATGATTCTAACTGAAATAAGTCACACAGAAAAAGAAACATCATAAGATATCAGTAATACACGGAATGTAAACTTGGCTACACAGGAACTGAATTACAGAACAGAACAGGGTCTCAAATTTAGAAAACCAACTTATGCTTGTTTAAGGGTAAAGGTGAGTTGGGGTGCTGCATAAAACCAGAGATTGAAATGAGCACAGATAAAGTTCCTTAAGCCAAATATGGAATAGACAAGAGCTACTCCTTGCTCAACGAAATGGACTCAACACCGCATATTAAACGCCTAAGAATGTACCTGACTCTTAAGTATCTTAAAACCTATGGATTGCTATGTCTCCGAAAGAGAATCAAGCATGTGTACAGGGACATAAACGCAGCAGTGATAGGATTGGAGAGGTTCGGTGAGCAAATGAAGACCCTTTGAAGTCATATTGCATGGTACCCATTCCACGGGTTTCAACTACTGAGGTTTAAGGTATTCTTCCTTCAGCTAAAACATGCATGTGGAACCTAGAGTATGATCAACCATGTGATCGGGAGACGTGTTCAAATATGTCTCAGTTTTCGTACCCTGGTACTCGGGTGCAACATTCCAGACGCTTTACTAACACTCTCCCGACTTGGAGAGTCAGTCCCTTTAACCTCCTGTTTGGCCCAGTTTGCAATTTCTGCGGAAGATGAACAGGAATAGCGAGAACCAATGAGAGACTAGCTGGAGGTGTCTGGACGGGCAAATTTAACTCTCATTTCCCACCAGGAAGAGGAAATAACCAAAGGCTCAGCGTGCCGTGCCGGAACCAGATTAGGGCCTGAAGCCATCCTGCGGTGTTGCGGCCAGCTCACAAGAAAACGAGTTGAAGAAAGGAGCTCAGGGGCACTGTAATTCACAAACCTGCAGAGTTATAAATGACAGCTATCGTCCAAAAATATACTGAAGTAAGGCTGCCAAGAGGACTTGAAAGCGGGGCAGAATTGCAGGAAACCGATTTCAGGAGGTAGACTGGAATTGCATTGAAAGCATAGGAAAAGAGGCAGAACGTCCACAATGATGCACTTGGCCAAAAAGGGCGTATGCGTTTTTTCCTGAATATATTCAGGAAAAAACGCATACGCCCTTTTTGGCCAACCAAGCAAGCTTGCAAAGGAAATCTGCACTACAATGAAGTCTCACTTCCCCCCGGTCAAAAGGGCCATCTGAAAAAAGTGTAAAATCCAGAAAGGCAGGACAGGCCATGGAGAACTGGGAGCCTTGTTATGCTGATGGGCGGGATGTAAACTGCCAACAGACACTCGGGAGAAGTGTATGGTGTTTCCTGAAACATCTAAAAAACAAAGCAACAGAGCCTAGGGCACTTCCACTTATGGTCCTATAGCTTAGGGAAATTAAAATCAAAAAGACACAGCCACCCCAATGTTTGGGACGCCTCTGTTTACAAGAACCTCGTTTACCGTACAAGTTCAATATCACAGAAAGTGAAAAATGGATAAAGAACTTGTGGTACTTACGTACAATGCAGTATCACTCAACAGTGAAATCTATGTCATCAGGCCCGTAGCAGCACAATGAGTGGATTCAGGTACGATGATTCTAACTGAAATAAGTCACACAGAAAAAGAAACATCATAAGATATCAGTAATACACGGAATGTAAACTTGGCTACACAGGAACTGAATTACAGAACAGAACAGGGTCTCAAATTTAGAAAACCAACTTATGCTTGTTTAAGGGTAAAGGTGAGTTGGGGTGCTGCATAAAACCAGAGACTGAAATGAGCACAGATAAAGTTCCTTAAGCCAAATATGGAATAGACAAGAGCTACTCCTTGCTCAACGAAATGGACTCAACACCGCATATTAAACGCCTAAGAATGTACCTGACTCTTAAGTATCTTAAAACCTATGGATTGCTATGTCTCCGAAAGAGAATCAAGCATGTGTACAGGGACATAAACGCAGCAGTGATAGGATTGGAGAGGTTCGGTGAGCAAATGAAGACCCTTTGAAGTCATATTGCATGGTACCCATTCCACGGGTTTCAACTACCCAGGTTTAAGGTATTCTTCCTTCAGCTAAAACATGCATGTGGAACCTAGAGTATGATCAACCATGTGATCGGGAGACGTGTTCAAATATGTCTCAGTTTTCGTACCCTGGTACTCGGGTGCAACATTCCAGACGCTTTACTAACACTCTCCCGACTTGGAGAGTCAGTCCCTTTAACCTCCTGTTTGGCCCAGTTTGCAATTTCTGCGGAAGATGAACAGGAATAGCGAGAACCAATGAGAGACTAGCTGGAGGTGTCTGGACGGGCAAATTTAACTCTCATTTCCCACCAGGAAGAGGAAATAACCAAAGGCTCAGCGTGCCGTGCCGGAACCAGATTAGGGCCTGAAGCCATCCTGCGGTGTTGCGGCCAGCTCACAAGAAAACGAGTTGAAGAAAGGAGCTCAGGGGCACTGTAATTCACAAACCTGCAGAGTTATAAATGACAACTATCGTCCAAAAATATACTGAAGTAAGGCTGCCAAGAGGACTTGAAAGCGGGGCAGAATTGCAGGAAACCGATTTCAGGAGGTAGACTGGAATTGCATTGAAAGCATAGGAAAAGAGGCAGAACGTCCACAATGATGCACTTGGCCAAAAAGGGCGTATGCGTTTTTTCCTGAATATATTCAGGAAAAAACGCATACGCCCTTTTTGGCCAACCAAGCAAGCTTGCAAAGGAAATCTGCACTACAATGAAGTCTCACTTCCCCCCGGTCAAAAGGGCCATCTGAAAAAAGTGTAAAATCCAGAAAGGCAGGACAGGCCATGGAGAACTGGGAGCCTTGTTATGCTGATGGGCGGGATGTAAACTGCCAACAGACACTCGGGAGAAGTGTATGGTGTTTCCTGAAACATCTAAAAAAACAAAACAACAGAGCCTAGGGCACATCCACTTATGGTCCTATAGCTTAGGGAAATTAAAATCAAAAAGACACAGCCACCCCAATGTTTGGGACGCCTCTGTTTACAAGAACCTCGTTTACCGTACAAGTTCAATATCACAGAAAGTGAAAAATGGATAAAGAACTTGTGGTACTTACGTACAATGCAGTATCACTCAGCAGTGAAATCTATGTCATCAGGCCCGTAGCAGCACAATGAGTGGATTCAGGTACGATGATTCTAACTGAAATAAGTCACACAGAAAAAGAAACATCATAAGATATCAGTAATACACGGAATGTAAACTTGGCTACACAGGAACTGAATTACAGAACAGAACAGGGTCTCAAATTTAGAAAACCAACTTATGCTTGTTTAAGGGTAAAGGTGAGTTGGGGTGCTGCATAAAACCAGAGATTGAAATGAGCACAGATAAAGTTCCTTAAGCCAAATATGGAATAGACAAGAGCTACTCCTTGCTCAACGAAATGGACTCAACACCGCATATTAAACGCCTAAGAATGTACCTGACTCTTAAGTATCTTAAAACCTATGGATTGCTATGTCTCCGAAAGAGAATCAAGCATGTGTACAGGGACATAAACGCAGCAGTGATAGGATTGGAGAGGTTCGGTGAGCAAATGAAGACCCTTTGAAGTCATATTGCATGGTACCCATTCCACGGGTTTCAACTACCCAGGTTTAAGGTATTCTTCCTTCAGCTAAAACATGCATGTGGAACCTAGAGTATGATCAACCATGTGATCGGGAGACGTGTTCAAATATGTCTCAGTTTTCGTACCCTGGTACTCGGGTGCAACATTCCAGACGCTTTACTAACACTCTCCCGACTTGGAGAGTCAGTCCCTTTAACCTCCTGTTTGGCCCAGTTTGCAATTTCTGCGGAAGATGAACAGGAATAGCGAGAACCAATGAGAGACTAGCTGGAGGTGTCTGGACGGGCAAATTTAACTCTCATTTCCCACCAGGAAGAGGAAATAACCAAAGGCTCAGCGTGCCGTGCCGGAACCAGATTAGGGCCTGAAGCCATCCTGCGGTGTTGCGGCCAGCTCACAAGAAAACGAGTTGAAGAAAGGAGCTCAGGGGCACTGTAATTCACAAACCTGCAGAGTTATAAATGACAACTATCGTCCAAAAATATACTGAAGTAAGGCTGCCAAGAGGACTTGAAAGCGGGGCAGAATTGCAGGAAACCGATTTCAGGAGGTAGACTGGAATTGCATTGAAAGCATAGGAAAAGAGGCAGAACGTCCACAATGATGCACTTGGCCAAAAAGGGCGTATGCGTTTTTTCCTGAATATATTCAGGAAAAAACGCATACGCCCTTTTTGGCCAACCAAGCAAGCTTGCAAAGGAAATCTGCACTACAATGAAGTCTCACTTCCCCCCGGTCAAAAGGGCCATCTGAAAAAAGTGTAAAATCCAGAAAGGCAGGACAGGCCATGGAGAACTGGGAGCCTTGTTATGCTGATGGGCGGGATGTAAACTGCCAACAGACACTCGGGAGAAGTGTATGGTGTTTCCTGAAACATCTAAAAAACAAAGCAACAGAGCCTAGGGCACTTCCACTTATGGTCCTATAGCTTAGGGAAATTAAAATCAAAAAGATACAGCCACCCCAATGTTTGGGACGCCTCTGTTTACAAGAACCTCGTTTACCGTACAAGTTCAATATCACAGAAAGTGAAAAATGGATAAAGAACTTGTGGTACTTACGTACAATGCAGTATCACTCAGCAGTGAAATCTATGTCATCAGGCCCGTAGCAGCACAATGAGTGGATTCAGGTACGATGATTCTAACTGAAATAAGTCACACAGAAAAAGAAACATCATAAGATATCAGTAATACACGGAATGTAAACTTGGCTACACAGGAACTGAATTACAGAACAGAACAGGGTCTCAAATTTAGAAAACCAACTTATGCTTGTTTAAGGGTAAAGGTGAGTTGGGGTGCTGCATAAAACCAGAGATTGAAATGAGCACAGATAAAGTTCCTTAAGCCAAATATGGAATAGACAAGAGCTACTCCTTGCTCAACGAAATGGACTCAACACCCCATATTAAACGCCTAAGAATGTACCTGACTCTTAAGTATCTTAAAACGTATGGATTGCTATGTCTCCGAAAGAGAATCAAGCATGTGTACAGGGACATAAACGCAGCAGTGATAGGATTGGAGAGGTTCGGTGAGCAAATGAAGACCCTTTGAAGTCATATTGCATGGTACCCATTCCACGGGTTTCAACTACCCAGGTTTAAGGTATTCTTCCTTCAGCTAAAACATGCATGTGGAACCTAGAGTATGATCAACCATGTGATCGGGAGACGTGTTCAAATATGTCTCAGTTTTCGTACCCTGGTACTCGGGTGCAACATTCCAGACGCTTTACTAACACTCTCCCGACTTGGAGAGTCAGTCCCTTTAACCTCCTGTTTGGCCCAGTTTGCAATTTCTGCGGAAGATGAACAGGAATAGCGAGAACCAATGAGAGACTAGCTGGAGGTGTCTGGACGGGCAAATTTAACTCTCATTTCCCACCAGGAAGAGGAAATAACCAAAGGCTCAGCGTGCCGTGCCGGAACCAGATTAGGGCCTGAAGCCATCCTGCGGTGTTGCGGCCAGCTCACAAGAAAACGAGTTGAAGAAAGGAGCTCAGGGGCACTGTAATTCACAAACCTGCAGAGTTATAAATGACAGCTATCGTCCAAAAATATACTGAAGTAAGGCTGCCAAGAGGACTTGAAAGCGGGGCAGAATTGCAGGAAACCGATTTCAGGAGGTAGACTGGAATTGCATTGAAAGCATAGGAAAAGAGGCAGAACGTCCACAATGATGCACTTGGCCAAAAAGGGCGTATGCGTTTTTTCCTGAATATATTCAGGAAAAAACGCATACGCCCTTTTTGGCCAACCAAGCAAGCTTGCAAAGGAAATCTGCACTACAATGAAGTCTCACTTCCCGCCGGTCAAAAGGGCCATCTGAAAAAAGTGTAAAATCCAGAAAGGCAGGACAGGCCATGGAGAACTGGGAGCCTTGTTATGCTGATGGGCGGGATGTAAACTGCCAACAGACACTCGGGAGAAGTGTATGGTGTTTCCTGAAACATCTAAAAAACAAAGCAACAGAGCCTAGGGCACTTCCACTTATGGTCCTATAGCTTAGGGAAATTAAAATCAAAAAGATACAGCCACCCCAATGTTTGGGACGCCTCTGTTTACAAGAACCTCGTTTACCGTACAAGTTCAATATCACAGAAAGTGAAAAATGGATAAAGAACTTGTGGTACTTACGTACAATGCAGTATCACTCAGCAGTGAAATCTATGTCATCAGGCCCGTAGCAGCACAATGAGTGGATTCAGGTACGATGATTCTAACTGAAATAAGTCACACAGAAAAAGAAACATCATAAGATATCAGTAATACACGGAATGTAAACTTGGCTACACAGGAACTGAATTACAGAACAGAACAGGGTCTCAAATTTAGAAAACCAACTTATGCTTGTTTAAGGGTAAAGGTGAGTTGGGGTGCTGCATAAAACCAGAGATTGAAATGAGCACAGATAAAGTTCCTTAAGCCAAATATGGAATAGACAAGAGCTACTCCTTGCTCAACGAAATGGACTCAACACCCCATATTAAACGCCTAAGAATGTACCTGACTCTTAAGTATCTTAAAACGTATGGATTGCTATGTCTCCGAAAGAGAATCAAGCATGTGTACAGGGACATAAACGCAGCAGTGATAGGATTGGAGAGGTTCGGTGAGCAAATGAAGACCCTTTGAAGTCATATTGCATGGTACCCATTCCACGGGTTTCAACTACCCAGGTTTAAGGTATTCTTCCTTCAGCTAAAACATGCATGTGGAACCTAGAGTATGATCAACCATGTGATCGGGAGACGTGTTCAAATATGTCTCAGTTTTCGTACCCTGGTACTCGGGTGCAACATTCCAGACGCTTTACTAACACTCTCCCGACTTGGAGAGTCAGTCCCTTTAACCTCCTGTTTGGCCCAGTTTGCAATTTCTGCGGAAGATGAACAGGAATAGCGAGAACCAATGAGAGACTAGCTGGAGGTGTCTGGACGGGCAAATTTAACTCTCATTTCCCACCAGGAAGAGGAAATAACCAAAGGCTCAGCGTGCCGTGCCGGAACCAGATTAGGGCCTGAAGCCATCCTGCGGTGTTGCGGCCAGCTCACAAGAAAACGAGTTGAAGAAAGGAGCTCAGGGGCACTGTAATTCACAAACCTGCAGAGTTATAAATGACAGCTATCGTCCAAAAATATACTGAAGTAAGGCTGCCAAGAGGACTTGAAAGCGGGGCAGAATTGCAGGAAACCGATTTCAGGAGGTAGACTGGAATTGCATTGAAAGCATAGGAAAAGAGGCAGAACGTCCACAATGATGCACTTGGCCAAAAAGGGCGTATGCGTTTTTTCCTGAATATATTCAGGAAAAAACGCATACGCCCTTTTTGGCCAACCAAGCAAGCTTGCAAAGGAAATCTGCACTACAATGAAGTCTCACTTCCCGCCGGTCAAAAGGGCCATCTGAAAAAAGTGTAAAATCCAGAAAGGCAGGACAGGCCATGGAGAACTGGGAGCCTTGTTATGCTGATGGGCGGGATGTAAACTGCCAACAGATACTCGGGAGAAGTGTATGGTGTTTCCTGAAACATCTAAAAAACAAAGCAACAGAGCCTAGGGCACTTCCACTTATGGTCCTATAGCTTAGGGAAATTAAAATCAAAAAGACACAGCCACCCCAATGTTTGGGACGCCTCTGTTTACAAGAACCTCGTTTACCGTACAAGTTCAATATCACAGAAAGTGAAAAATGGATAAAGAACTTGTGGTACTTACGTACAATGCAGTATCACTCAGCAGCGAAATCTATGTCATCAGGCCCGTAGCAGCACAATGAGTGGATTCAGGTACGATGATTCTAACTGAAATAAGTCACACAGAAAAAGAAACATCATAAGATATCAGTAATACACGGAATGTAAACTTGGCTACACAGGAACTGAATTACAGAACAGAACAGGGTCTCAAATTTAGAAAACCAACTTATGCTTGTTTAAGGGTAAAGGTGAGTTGGGGTGCTGCATAAAACCAGAGATTGAAATGAGCACAGATAAAGTTCCTTAAGCCAAATATGGAATAGACAAGAGCTACTCCTTGCTCAACGAAATGGACTCAACACCGCATATTAAACGCCTAAGAATGTACCTGACTCTTAAGTATCTTAAAACCTATGGATTGCTATGTCTCCGAAAGAGAATCAAGCATGTGTACAGGGACATAAACGCAGCAGTGATAGGATTGGAGAGGTTCGGTGAGCAAATGAAGACCCTTTGAAGTCATATTGCATGGTACCCATTCCACGGGTTTCAACTACCCAGGTTTAAGGTATTCTTCCTTCAGCTAAAACATGCATGTGGAACCTAGAGTATGATCAACCATGTGATCGGGAGACGTGTTCAAATATGTCTCAGTTTTCGTACCCTGGTACTCGGGTGCAACATTCCAGACGCTTTACTAACACTCTCCCGACTTGGAGAGTCAGTCCCTTTAACCTCCTGTTTGGCCCAGTTTGCAATTTCTGCGGAAGATGAACAGGAATAGCGAGAACCAATGAGAGACTAGCTGGAGGTGTCTGGACGGGCAAATTTAACTCTCATTTCCCACCAGGAAGAGGAAATAACCAAAGGCTCAGCGTGCCGTGCCGGAACCAGATTAGGGCCTGAAGCCATCCTGCGGTGTTGCGGCCAGCTCACAAGAAAACGAGTTGAAGAAAGGAGCTCAGGGGCACTGTAATTCACAAACCTGCAGAGTTATAAATGACAACTATCGTCCAAAAATATACTGAAGTAAGGCTGCCAAGAGGACTTGAAAGCGGGGCAGAATTGCAGGAAACCGATTTCAGGAGGTAGACTGGAATTGCATTGAAAGCATAGGAAAAGAGGCAGAACGTCCACAATGATGCACTTGGCCAAAAAGGGCGTATGCGTTTTTTCCTGAATATATTCAGGAAAAAACGCATACGCCCTTTTTGGCCAAACAAGCAATCTTGCAAAGGAAATCTGCACTACAATGAAGTCTCACTTCCCCCCGGTCAAAAGGGCCATCTGAAAAAAGTGTAAAATCCAGAAAGGCAGGACAGGCCATGGAGAACTGGGAGCCTTGTTATGCTGATGGGCGGGATGTAAACTGCCAACAGACACTCGGGAGAAGTGTATGGTGTTTCCTGAAACATCTAAAAAACAAAGCAACAGAGCCTAGGGCACTTCCACTTATGGTCCTATAGCTTAGGGAAATTAAAATCAAAAAGATACAGCCACCCCAATGTTTGGGACGCCTCTGTTTACAAGAACCTCGTTTACCGTACAAGTTCAATATCACAGAAAGTGAAAAATGGATAAAGAACTTGTGGTACTTACGTACAATGCAGTATCACTCAGCAGTGAAATCTATGTCATCAGGCCCGTAGCAGCACAATGAGTGGATTCAGGTACGATGATTCTAACTGAAATAAGTCACACAGAAAAAGAAACATCATAAGATATCAGTAATACACGGAATGTAAACTTGGCTACACAGGAACTGAATTACAGAACAGAACAGGGTCTCAAATTTAGAAAACCAACTTATGCTTGTTTAAGGGTAAAGGTGAGTTGGGGTGCTGCATAAAACCAGAGATTGAAATGAGCACAGATAAAGTTCCTTAAGCCAAATATGGAATAGACAAGAGCTACTCCTTGCTCAACGAAATGGACTCAACACCCCATATTAAACGCCTAAGAATGTACCTGACTCTTAAGTATCTTAAAACGTATGGATTGCTATGTCTCCGAAAGAGAATCAAGCATGTGTACAGGGACATAAACGCAGCAGTGATAGGATTGGAGAGGTTCGGTGAGCAAATGAAGACCCTTTGAAGTCATATTGCATGGTACCCATTCCACGGGTTTCAACTACCCAGGTTTAAGGTATTCTTCCTTCAGCTAAAACATGCATGTGGAACCTAGAGTATGATCAACCATGTGATCGGGAGACGTGTTCAAATATGTCTCAGTTTTCGTACCCTGGTACTCGGGTGCAACATTCCAGACGCTTTACTAACACTCTCCCGACTTGGAGAGTCAGTCCCTTTAACCTCCTGTTTGGCCCAGTTTGCAATTTCTGCGGAAGATGAACAGGAATAGCGAGAACCAATGAGAGACTAGCTGGAGGTGTCTGGACGGGCAAATTTAACTCTCATTTCCCACCAGGAAGAGGAAATAACCAAAGGCTCAGCGTGCCGTGCCGGAACCAGATTAGGGCCTGAAGCCATCCTGCGGTGTTGCGGCCAGCTCACAAGAAAACGAGTTGAAGAAAGGAGCTCAGGGGCACTGTAATTCACAAACCTGCAGAGTTATAAATGACAGCTATCGTCCAAAAATATACTGAAGTAAGGCTGCCAAGAGGACTTGAAAGCGGGGCAGAATTGCAGGAAACCGATTTCAGGAGGTAGACTGGAATTGCATTGAAAGCATAGGAAAAGAGGCAGAACGTCCACAATGATGCACTTGGCCAAAAAGGGCGTATGCGTTTTTTCCTGAATATATTCAGGAAAAAACGCATACGCCCTTTTTGGCCAACCAAGCAAGCTTGCAAAGGAAATCTGCACTACAATGAAGTCTCACTTCCCGCCGGTCAAAAGGGCCATCTGAAAAAAGTGTAAAATCCAGAAAGGCAGGACAGGCCATGGAGAACTGGGAGCCTTGTTATGCTGATGGGCGGGATGTAAACTGCCAACAGATACTCGGGAGAAGTGTATGGTGTTTCCTGAAACATCTAAAAAACAAAGCAACAGAGCCTAGGGCACTTCCACTTATGGTCCTATAGCTTAGGGAAATTAAAATCAAAAAGACACAGCCACCCCAATGTTTGGGACGCCTCTGTTTACAAGAACCTCGTTTACCGTACAAGTTCAATATCACAGAAAGTGAAAAATGGATAAAGAACTTGTGGTACTTACGTACAATGCAGTATCACTCAGCAGCGAAATCTATGTCATCAGGCCCGTAGCAGCACAATGAGTGGATTCAGGTACGATGATTCTAACTGAAATAAGTCACACAGAAAAAGAAACATCATAAGATATCAGTAATACACGGAATGTAAACTTGGCTACACAGGAACTGAATTACAGAACAGAACAGGGTCTCAAATTTAGAAAACCAACTTATGCTTGTTTAAGGGTAAAGGTGAGTTGGGGTGCTGCATAAAACCAGAGATTGAAATGAGCACAGATAAAGTTCCTTAAGCCAAATATGGAATAGACAAGAGCTACTCCTTGCTCAACGAAATGGACTCAACACCGCATATTAAACGCCTAAGAATGTACCTGACTCTTAAGTATCTTAAAACCTATGGATTGCTATGTCTCCGAAAGAGAATCAAGCATGTGTACAGGGACATAAACGCAGCAGTGATAGGATTGGAGAGGTTCGGTGAGCAAATGAAGACCCTTTGAAGTCATATTGCATGGTACCCATTCCACGGGTTTCAACTACCCAGGTTTAAGGTATTCTTCCTTCAGCTAAAACATGCATGTGGAACCTAGAGTATGATCAACCATGTGATCGGGAGACGTGTTCAAATATGTCTCAGTTTTCGTACCCTGGTACTCGGGTGCAACATTCCAGACGCTTTACTAACACTCTCCCGACTTGGAGAGTCAGTCCCTTTAACCTCCTGTTTGGCCCAGTTTGCAATTTTTGCGGAAGATGAACAGGAATAGCGAGAACCAATGAGAGACTAGCTGGAGGTGTCTGGACGGGCAAATTTAACTCTCATTTCCCACCAGGAAGAGGAAATAACCAAAGGCTCAGCGTGCCGTGCCGGAACCACATTAGGGCCTGAAGCCATCCTGCGGTGTTGCGGCCAGCTCACAAGAAAACGAGTTGAAGAAAGGAGCTCAGGGGCACTGTAATTCACAAACCTGCAGAGTTATAAATGACAACTATCGTCCAAAAATATACTGAAGTAAGGCTGCCAAGAGGACTTGAAAGCGGGGCAGAATTGCAGGAAACCGATTTCAGGAGGTAGACTGGAATTGCATTGAAAGCATAGGAAAAGAGGCAGAACGTCCACAATGATGCACTTGGCCAAAAAGGGCGTATGCGTTTTTTCCTGAATATATTCAGGAAAAAACGCATACGCCCTTTTTGGCCAACCAAGCAAGCTTGCAAAGGAAATCTGCACTACAATGAAGTCTCACTTCCCCCCGGTCAAAAGGGCCATCTGAAAAAAGTGTAAAATCCAGAAAGGCAGGACAGGCCATGGAGAACTGGGAGCCTTGTTATGCTGATGGGCGGGATGTAAACTGCCAACAGACACTCGGGAGAAGTGTATGGTGTTTCCTGAAACATCTAAAAAACAAAGCAACAGAGCCTAGGGCACTTCCACTTATGGTCCTATAGCTTAGGGAAATTAAAATCAAAAAGACACAGCCACCCCAATGTTTGGGACGCCTCTGTTTACAAGAACCTCGTTTACCGTACAAGTTCAATATCACAGAAAGTGAAAAATGGATAAAGAACTTGTGGTACTTACGTACAATGCAGTATCACTCAGCAGTGAAATCTATGTCATCAGGCCCGTAGCAGCACAATGAGTGGATTCAGGTACGATGATTCTAACTGAAATAAGTCACACAGAAAAAGAAACATCATAAGATATCAGTAATACACGGAATGTAAACTTGGCTACACAGGAACTGAATTACAGAACAGAACAGGGTCTCAAATTTAGAAAACCAACTTATGCTTGTTTAAGGGTAAAGGTGAGTTGGGGTGCTGCATAAAACCAGAGATTGAAATGAGCACAGATAAAGTTCCTTAAGCCAAATATGGAATAGACAAGAGCTACTCCTTGCTCAACGAAATGGACTCAACACCGCATATTAAACGCCTAAGAATGTACCTGACTCTTAAGTATCTTAAAACGTATGGATTGCTATGTCTCCGAAAGAGAATCAAGCATGTGTACAGGGACATAAACGCAGCAGTGATAGGATTGGAGAGGTTCGGTGAGCAAATGAAGACCCTTTGAAGTCATATTGCATGGTACCCATTCCACGGGTTTCAACTACCCAGGTTTAAGGTATTCTTCCTTCAGCTAAAACATGCATGTGGAACCTAGAGTATGATCAACCATGTGATCGGGAGACGTGTTCAAATATGTCTCAGTTTTCGTACCCTGGTACTCGGGTGCAACATTCCAGACGCTTTACTAACACTCTCCCGACTTGGAGAGTCAGTCCCTTTAACCTCCTGTTTGGCCCAGTTTGCAATTTCTGCGGAAGATGAACAGGAATAGCGAGAACCAATGAGAGACTAGCTGGAGGTGTCTGGACGGGCAAATTTAACTCTCATTTCCCACCAGGAAGAGGAAATAACCAAAGGCTCAGCGTGCCGTGCCGGAACCAGATTAGGGCCTGAAGCCATCCTGCGGTGTTGCGGCCAGCTCACAAGAAAACGAGTTGAAGAAAGGAGCTCAGGGGCACTGTAATTCACAAACCTGCAGAGTTATAAATGACAGCTATCGTCCAAAAATATACTGAAGTAAGGCTGCCAAGAGGACTTGAAAGCGGGGCAGAATTGCAGGAAACCGATTTCAGGAGGTAGACTGGAATTGCATTGAAAGCATAGGAAAAGAGGCAGAACGTCCACAATGATGCACTTGGCCAAAAAGGGCGTATGCGTTTTTTCCTGAATATATTCAGGAAAAAACGCATACGCCCTTTTTGGCCAACCAAGCAAGCTTGCAAAGGAAATCTGCACTACAATGAAGTCTCACTTCCCCCGGGTCAAAAGGGCCATCTGAAAAAAGTGTAAAATCCAGAAAGGCAGGACAGGCCATGGAGAACTGGGAGCCTTGTTATGCTGATGGGCGGGATGTAAACTGCCAACAGACACTCGGGAGAAGTGTATGGTGTTTCCTGAAACATCTAAAAAACAAAGCAACAGAGCCTAGGGCACTTCCACTTATGGTCCTATAGCTTAGGGAAATTAAAATCAAAAAGACACAGCCACCCCAATGTTTGGGACGCCTCTGTTTACAAGAACCTCGTTTACCGTACAAGTTCAATATCACAGAAAGTGAAAAATGGATAAAGAACTTGTGGTACTTACGTACAATGCAGTATCACTCAGCAGTGAAATCTATGCCATCAGGCCCGTAGCAGCACAATGAGTGGATTCAGGTACGATGATTCTAACTGAAATAAGTCACACAGAAAAAGAAACATCATAAGATATCAGTAATACACGGAATGTAAACTTGGCTACACAGGAACTGAATTACAGAACAGAACAGGGTCTCAAATTTAGAAAACCAACTTATGCTTGTTTAAGGGTAAAGGTGAGTTGGGGTGCTGCATAAAACCAGAGATTGAAATGAGCACAGATAAAGTTCCTTAAGCCAAATATGGAATAGACAAGAGCTACTCCTTGCTCAACGAAATGGACTCAACACCGCATATTAAACGCCTAAGAATGTACCTGACTCTTAAGTATCTTAAAACCTATGGATTGCTATGTCTCCGAAAGAGAATCAAGCATGTGTACAGGGACATAAACGCAGCAGTGATAGGATTGGAGAGGTTCGGTGAGCAAATGAAGACCCTTTGAAGTCATATTGCATGGTACCCATTCCACGGGTTTCAACTACCCAGGTTTAAGGTATTCTTCCTTCAGCTAAAACATGCATGTGGAACCTAGAGTATGATCAACCATGTGATCGGGAGACGTGTTCAAATATGTCTCAGTTTTCGTACCCTGGTACTCGGGTGCAACATTCCAGACGCTTTACTAACACTCTCCCGACTTGGAGAGTCAGTCCCTTTAACCTCCTGTTTGGCCCAGTTTGCAATTTCTGCGGAAGATGAACAGGAATAGCGAGAACCAATGAGAGACTAGCTGGAGGTGTCTGGACGGGCAAATTTAACTCTCATTTCCCACCAGGAAGAGGAAATAACCAAAGGCTCAGCGTGCCGTGCCGGAACCAGATTAGGGCCTGAAGCCATCCTGCGGTGTTGCGGCCAGCTCACAAGAAAACGAGTTGAAGAAAGGAGCTCAGGGGCACTGTAATTCACAAACCTGCAGAGTTATAAATGACAGCTATCGTCCAAAAATATACTGAAGTAAGGCTGCCAAGAGGACTTGAAAGCGGGGCAGAATTGCAGGAAACCGATTTCAGGAGGTAGACTGGAATTGCATTGAAAGCATAGGAAAAGAGGCAGAACGTCCACAATGATGCACTTGGCCAAAAAGGGCGTATGCGTTTTTTCCTGAATATATTCAGGAAAAAACGCATACGCCCTTTTTGGCCAACCAAGCAAGCTTGCAAAGGAAATCTGCACTACAATGAAGTCTCACTTCCCCCCGGTCAAAAGGGCCATCTGAAAAAAGTGTAAAATCCAGAAAGGCAGGACAGGCCATGGAGAACTGGGAGCCTTGTTATGCTGATGGGCGGGATGTAAACTGCCAACAGACACTCGGGAGAAGTGTATGGTGTTTCCTGAAACATCTAAAAAACAAAGCAACAGAGCCTAGGGCACTTCCACTTATGGTCCTATAGCTTAGGGAAATTAAAATCAAAAAGACACAGCCACCCCAATGTTTGGGACGCCTCTGTTTACAAGAACCTCGTTTACCGTACAAGTTCAATATCACAGAAAGTGAAAAATGGATAAAGAACTTGTGGTACTTACGTACAATGCAGTATCACTCAGCAGTGAAATCTATGTCATCAGGCCCGTAGCAGCACAATGAGTGGATTCAGGTACGATGATTCTAACTGAAATAAGTCACACAGAAAAAGAAACATCATAAGATATCAGTAATACACGGAATGTAAACTTGGCTACACAGGAACTGAATTACAGAACAGAACAGGGTCTCAAATTTAGAAAACCAACTTATGCTTGTTTAAGGGTAAAGGTGAGTTGGGGTGCTGCATAAAACCAGAGATTGAAATGAGCACAGATAAAGTTCCTTAAGCCAAATATGGAATAGACAAGAGCTACTCCTTGCTCAACGAAATGGACTCAACACCCCATATTAAACGCCTAAGAATGTACCTGACTCTTAAGTATCTTAAAACGTATGGATTGCTATGTCTCCGAAAGAGAATCAAGCATGTGTACAGGGACATAAACGCAGCAGTGATAGGATTGGAGAGGTTCGGTGAGCAAATGAAGACCCTTTGAAGTCATATTGCATGGTACCCATTCCACGGGTTTCAACTACCCAGGTTTAAGGTATTCTTCCTTCAGCTAAAACATGCATGTGGAACCTAGAGTATGATCAACCATGTGATCGGGAGACGTGTTCAAATATGTCTCAGTTTTCGTACCCTGGTACTCGGGTGCAACATTCCAGACGCTTTACTAACACTCTCCCGACTTGGAGAGTCAGTCCCTTTAACCTCCTGTTTGGCCCAGTTTGCAATTTCTGCGGAAGATGAACAGGAATAGCGAGAACCAATGAGAGACTAGCTGGAGGTGTCTGGACGGGCAAATTTAACTCTCATTTCCCACCAGGAAGAGGAAATAACCAAAGGCTCAGCGTGCCGTGCCGGAACCAGATTAGGGCCTGAAGCCATCCTGCGGTGTTGCGGCCAGCTCACAAGAAAACGAGTTGAAGAAAGGAGCTCAGGGGCACTGTAATTCACAAACCTGCAGAGTTATAAATGACAGCTATCGTCCAAAAATATACTGAAGTAAGGCTGCCAAGAGGACTTGAAAGCGGGGCAGAATTGCAGGAAACCGATTTCAGGAGGTAGACTGGAATTGCATTGAAAGCATAGGAAAAGAGGCAGAACGTCCACAATGATGCACTTGGCCAAAAAGGGCGTATGCGTTTTTTCCTGAATATATTCAGGAAAAAACGCATACGCCCTTTTTGGCCAACCAAGCAAGCTTGCAAAGGAAATCTGCACTACAATGAAGTCTCACTTCCCGCCGGTCAAAAGGGCCATCTGAAAAAAGTGTAAAATCCAGAAAGGCAGGACAGGCCATGGAGAACTGGGAGCCTTGTTATGCTGATGGGCGGGATGTAAACTGCCAACAGATACTCGGGAGAAGTGTATGGTGTTTCCTGAAACATCTAAAAAACAAAGCAACAGAGCCTAGGGCACTTCCACTTATGGTCCTATAGCTTAGGGAAATTAAAATCAAAAAGACACAGCCACCCCAATGTTTGGGACGCCTCTGTTTACAAGAACCTCGTTTACCGTACAAGTTCAATATCACAGAAAGTGAAAAATGGATAAAGAACTTGTGGTACTTACGTACAATGCAGTATCACTCAGCAGTGAAATCTATGTCATCAGGCCCGTAGCAGCACAATGAGTGGATTCAGGTACGATGATTCTAACTGAAATAAGTCACACAGAAAAAGAAACATCATAAGATATCAGTAATACACGGAATGTAAACTTGGCTACACAGGAACTGAATTACAGAACAGAACAGGGTCTCAAATTTAGAAAACCAACTTATGCTTGTTTAAGGGTAAAGGTGAGTTGGGGTGCTGCATAAAACCAGAGATTGAAATGAGCACAGATAAAGTTCCTTAAGCCAAATATGGAATAGACAAGAGCTACTCCTTGCTCAACGAAATGGACTCAACACCCCATATTAAACGCCTAAGAATGTACCTGACTCTTAAGTATCTTAAAACGTATGGATTGCTATGTCTCCGAAAGAGAATCAAGCATGTGTACAGGGACATAAACGCAGCAGTGATAGGATTGGAGAGGTTCGGTGAGCAAATGAAGACCCTTTGAAGTCATATTGCATGGTACCCATTCCACGGGTTTCAACTACCCAGGTTTAAGGTATTCTTCCTTCAGCTAAAACATGCATGTGGAACCTAGAGTATGATCAACCATGTGATCGGGAGACGTGTTCAAATATGTCTCAGTTTTCGTACCCTGGTACTCGGGTGCAACATTCCAGACGCTTTACTAACACTCTCCCGACTTGGAGAGTCAGTCCCTTTAACCTCCTGTTTGGCCCAGTTTGCAATTTCTGCGGAACATGAACAGGAATAGCGAGAACCAATGAGAGACTAGCTGGAGGTGTCTGGACGGGCAAATTTAACTCTCATTTCCCACCAGGAAGAGGAAATAACCAAAGGCTCAGCGTGCCGTGCCGGAACCAGATTAGGGCCTGAAGCCATCCTGCGGTGTTGCGGCCAGCTCACAAGAAAACGAGTTGAAGAAAGGAGCTCAGGGGCACTGTAATTCACAAACCTGCAGAGTTATAAATGACAGCTATCGTCCAAAAATATACTGAAGTAAGGCTGCCAAGAGGACTTGAAAGCGGGGCAGAATTGCAGGAAACCGATTTCAGGAGGTAGACTGGAATTGCATTGAAAGCATAGGAAAAGAGGCAGAACGTCCACAATGATGCACTTGGCCAAAAAGGGCGTATGCGTTTTTTCCTGAATATATTCAGGAAAAAACGCATACGCCCTTTTTGGCCAACCAAGCAAGCTTGCAAAGGAAATCTGCACTACAATGAAGTCTCACTTCCCGCCGGTCAAAAGGGCCATCTGAAAAAAGTGTAAAATCCAGAAAGGCAGGACAGGCCATGGAGAACTGGGAGCCTTGTTATGCTGATGGGCGGGATGTAAACTGCCAACAGATACTCGGGAGAAGTGTATGGTGTTTCCTGAAACATCTAAAAAACAAAGCAACAGAGCCTAGGGCACTTCCACTTATGGTCCTATAGCTTAGGGAAATTAAAATCAAAAAGACACAGCCACCCCAATGTTTGGGACGCCTCTGTTTACAAGAACCTCGTTTACCGTACAAGTTCAATATCACAGAAAGTGAAAAATGGATAAAGAACTTGTGGTACTTACGTACAATGCAGTATCACTCAGCAGCGAAATCTATGTCATCAGGCCCGTAGCAGCACAATGAGTGGATTCAGGTACGATGATTCTAACTGAAATAAGTCACACAGAAAAAGAAACATCATAAGATATCAGTAATACACGGAATGTAAACTTGGCTACACAGGAACTGAATTACAGAACAGAACAGGGTCTCAAATTTAGAAAACCAACTTATGCTTGTTTAAGGGTAAAGGTGAGTTGGGGTGCTGCATAAAACCAGAGATTGAAATGAGCACAGATAAAGTTCCTTAAGCCAAATATGGAATAGACAAGAGCTACTCCTTGCTCAACGAAATGGACTCAACACCGCATATTAAACGCCTAAGAATGTACCTGACTCTTAAGTATCTTAAAACCTATGGATTGCTATGTCTCCGAAAGAGAATCAAGCATGTGTACAGGGACATAAACGCAGCAGTGATAGGATTGGAGAGGTTCGGTGAGCAAATGAAGACCCTTTGAAGTCATATTGCATGGTACCCATTCCACGGGTTTCAACTACCCAGGTTTAAGGTATTCTTCCTTCAGCTAAAACATGCATGTGGAACCTAGAGTATGATCAACCATGTGATCGGGAGACGTGTTCAAATATGTCTCAGTTTTCGTACCCTGGTACTCGGGTGCAACATTCCAGACGCTTTACTAACACTCTCCCGACTTGGAGAGTCAGTCCCTTTAACCTCCTGTTTGGCCCAGTTTGCAATTTTTGCGGAAGATGAACAGGAATAGCGAGAACCAATGAGAGACTAGCTGGAGGTGTCTGGACGGGCAAATTTAACTCTCATTTCCCACCAGGAAGAGGAAATAACCAAAGGCTCAGCGTGCCGTGCCGGAACCACATTAGGGCCTGAAGCCATCCTGCGGTGTTGCGGCCAGCTCACAAGAAAACGAGTTGAAGAAAGGAGCTCAGGGGCACTGTAATTCACAAACCTGCAGAGTTATAAATGACAACTATCGTCCAAAAATATACTGAAGTAAGGCTGCCAAGAGGACTTGAAAGCGGGGCAGAATTGCAGGAAACCGATTTCAGGAGGTAGACTGGAATTGCATTGAAAGCATAGGAAAAGAGGCAGAACGTCCACAATGATGCACTTGGCCAAAAAGGGCGTATGCGTTTTTTCCTGAATATATTCAGGAAAAAACGCATACGCCCTTTTTGGCCAACCAAGCAAGCTTGCAAAGGAAATCTGCACTACAATGAAGTCTCACTTCCCCCCGGTCAAAAGGGCCATCTGAAAAAAGTGTAAAATCCAGAAAGGCAGGACAGGCCATGGAGAACTGGGAGCCTTGTTATGCTGATGGGCGGGATGTAAACTGCCAACAGACACTCGGGAGAAGTGTATGGTGTTTCCTGAAACATCTAAAAAACAAAGCAACAGAGCCTAGGGCACTTCCACTTATGGTCCTATAGCTTAGGGAAATTAAAATCAAAAAGACACAGCCACCCCAATGTTTGGGACGCCTCTGTTTACAAGAACCTCGTTTACCGTACAAGTTCAATATCACAGAAAGTGAAAAATGGATAAAGAACTTGTGGTACTTACGTACAATGCAGTATCACTCAGCAGTGAAATCTATGTCATCAGGCCCGTAGCAGCACAATGAGTGGATTCAGGTACGATGATTCTAACTGAAATAAGTCACACAGAAGAAGAAACATCATAAGATATCAGTAATACACGGAATGTAAACTTGGCTACACAGGAACTGAATTACAGAACAGAACAGGGTCTCAAATTTAGAAAACCAACTTATGCTTGTTTAAGGGTAAAGGTGAGTTGGGGTGCTGCATAAAACCAGAGATTGAAATGAGCACAGATAAAGTTCCTTAAGCCAAATATGGAATAGACAAGAGCTACTCCTTGCTCAACGAAATGGACTCAACACCGCATATTAAACGCCTAAGAATGTACCTGACTCTTAAGTATCTTAAAACGTATGGATTGCTATGTCTCCGAAAGAGAATCAAGCATGTGTACAGGGACATAAACGCAGCAGTGATAGGATTGGAGAGGTTCGGTGAGCAAATGAAGACCCTTTGAAGTCATATTGCATGGTACCCATTCCACGGGTTTCAACTACCCAGGTTTAAGGTATTCTTCCTTCAGCTAAAACATGCATGTGGAACCTAGAGTATGATCAACCATGTGATCGGGAGACGTGTTCAAATATGTCTCAGTTTTCGTACCCTGGTACTCGGGTGCAACATTCCAGACGCTTTACTAACACTCTCCCGACTTGGAGAGTCAGTCCCTTTAACCTCCTGTTTGGCCCAGTTTGCAATTTCTGCGGAAGATGAACAGGAATAGCGAGAACCAATGAGAGACTAGCTGGAGGTGTCTGGACGGGCAAATTTAACTCTCATTTCCCACCAGGAAGAGGAAATAACCAAAGGCTCAGCGTGCCGTGCCGGAACCAGATTAGGGCCTGAAGCCATCCTGCGGTGTTGCGGCCAGCTCACAAGAAAACGAGTTGAAGAAAGGAGCTCAGGGGCACTGTAATTCACAAACCTGCAGAGTTATAAATGACAGCTATCGTCCAAAAATATACTGAAGTAAGGCTGCCAAGAGGACTTGAAAGCGGGGCAGAATTGCAGGAAACCGATTTCAGGAGGTAGACTGGAATTGCATTGAAAGCATAGGAAAAGAGGCAGAACGTCCACAATGATGCACTTGGCCAAAAAGGGCGTATGCGTTTTTTCCTGAATATATTCAGGAAAAAACGCATACGCCCTTTTTGGCCAACCAAGCAAGCTTGCAAAGGAAATCTGCACTACAATGAAGTCTCACTTCCCCCGGGTCAAAAGGGCCATCTGAAAAAAGTGTAAAATCCAGAAAGGCAGGACAGGCCATGGAGAACTGGGAGCCTTGTTATGCTGATGGGCGGGATGTAAACTGCCAACAGACACTCGGGAGAAGTGTATGGTGTTTCCTGAAACATCTAAAAAACAAAGCAACAGAGCCTAGGGCACTTCCACTTATGGTCCTATAGCTTAGGGAAATTAAAATCAAAAAGACACAGCCACCCCAATGTTTGGGACGCCTCTGTTTACAAGAACCTCGTTTACCGTACAAGTTCAATATCACAGAAAGTGAAAAATGGATAAAGAACTTGTGGTACTTACGTACAATGCAGTATCACTCAGCAGTGAAATCTATGCCATCAGGCCCGTAGCAGCACAATGAGTGGATTCAGGTACGATGATTCTAACTGAAATAAGTCACACAGAAAAAGAAACATCATAAGATATCAGTAATACACGGAATGTAAACTTGGCTACACAGGAACTGAATTACAGAACAGAACAGGGTCTCAAATTTAGAAAACCAACTTATGCTTGTTTAAGGGTAAAGGTGAGTTGGGGTGCTGCATAAAACCAGAGATTGAAATGAGCACAGATAAAGTTCCTTAAGCCAAATATGGAATAGACAAGAGCTACTCCTTGCTCAACGAAATGGACTCAACACCGCATATTAAACGCCTAAGAATGTACCTGACTCTTAAGTATCTTAAAACCTATGGATTGCTATGTCTCCGAAAGAGAATCAAGCATGTGTACAGGGACATAAACGCAGCAGTGATAGGATTGGAGAGGTTCGGTGAGCAAATGAAGACCCTTTGAAGTCATATTGCATGGTACCCATTCCACGGGTTTCAACTACCCAGGTTTAAGGTATTCTTCCTTCAGCTAAAACATGCATGTGGAACCTAGAGTATGATCAACCATGTGATCGGGAGACGTGTTCAAATATGTCTCAGTTTTCGTACCCTGGTACTCGGGTGCAACATTCCAGACGCTTTACTAACACTCTCCCGACTTGGAGAGTCAGTCCCTTTAACCTCCTGTTTGGCCCAGTTTGCAATTTCTGCGGAAGATGAACAGGAATAGCGAGAACCAATGAGAGACTAGCTGGAGGTGTCTGGACGGGCAAATTTAACTCTCATTTCCCACCAGGAAGAGGAAATAACCAAAGGCTCAGCGTGCCGTGCCGGAACCAGATTAGGGCCTGAAGCCATCCTGCGGTGTTGCGGCCAGCTCACAAGAAAACGAGTTGAAGAAAGGAGCTCAGGGGCACTGTAATTCACAAACCTGCAGAGTTATAAATGACAGCTATCGTCCAAAAATATACTGAAGTAAGGCTGCCAAGAGGACTTGAAAGCGGGGCAGAATTGCAGGAAACCGATTTCAGGAGGTAGACTGGAATTGCATTGAAAGCATAGGAAAAGAGGCAGAACGTCCACAATGATGCACTTGGCCAAAAAGGGCGTATGCGTTTTTTCCTGAATATATTCAGGAAAAAACGCATACGCCCTTTTTGGCCAACCAAGCAAGCTTGCAAAGGAAATCTGCACTACAATGAAGTCTCACTTCCCCCCGGTCAAAAGGGCCATCTGAAAAAAGTGTAAAATCCAGAAAGGCAGGACAGGCCATGGAGAACTGGGAGCCTTGTTATGCTGATGGGCGGGATGTAAACTGCCAACAGACACTCGGGAGAAGTGTATGGTGTTTCCTGAAACATCTAAAAAACAAAGCAACAGAGCCTAGGGCACTTCCACTTATGGTCCTATAGCTTAGGGAAATTAAAATCAAAAAGACACAGCCACCCCAATGTTTGGGACGCCTCTGTTTACAAGAACCTCGTTTACCGTACAAGTTCAATATCACAGAAAGTGAAAAATGGATAAAGAACTTGTGGTACTTACGTACAATGCAGTATCACTCAGCAGTGAAATCTATGTCATCAGGCCCGTAGCAGCACAATGAGTGGATTCAGGTACGATGATTCTAACTGAAATAAGTCACACAGAAAAAGAAACATCATAAGATATCAGTAATACACGGAATGTAAACTTGGCTACACAGGAACTGAATTACAGAACAGAACAGGGTCTCAAATTTAGAAAACCAACTTATGCTTGTTTAAGGGTAAAGGTGAGTTGGGGTGCTGCATAAAACCAGAGATTGAAATGAGCACAGATAAAGTTCCTTAAGCCAAATATGGAATAGACAAGAGCTACTCCTTGCTCAACGAAATGGACTCAACACCGCATATTAAACGCCTAAGAATGTACCTGACTCTTAAGTATCTTAAAACGTATGGATTGCTATGTCTCCGAAAGAGAATCAAGCATGTGTACAGGGACATAAACGCAGCAGTGATAGGATTGGAGAGGTTCGGTGAGCAAATGAAGACCCTTTGAAGTCATATTGCATGGTACCCATTCCACGGGTTTCAACTACCCAGGTTTAAGGTATTCTTCCTTCAGCTAAAACATGCATGTGGAACCTAGAGTATGATCAACCATGTGATCGGGAGACGTGTTCAAATATGTCTCAGTTTTCGTACCCTGGTACTCGGGTGCAACATTCCAGACGCTTTACTAACACTCTCCCGACTTGGAGAGTCAGTCCCTTTAACCTCCTGTTTGGCCCAGTTTGCAATTTCTGCGGAAGATGAACAGGAATAGCGAGAACCAATGAGAGACTAGCTGGAGGTGTCTGGACGGGCAAATTTAACTCTCATTTCCCACCAGGAAGAGGAAATAACCAAAGGCTCAGCGTGCCGTGCCGGAACCAGATTAGGGCCTGAAGCCATCCTGCGGTGTTGCGGCCAGCTCACAAGAAAGCGAGTTGAAGAAAGGAGCTCAGGGGCACTGTAATTCACAAACCTGCAGAGTTATAAATGACAGCTATCGTCCAAAAATATACTGAAGTAAGGCTGCCAAGAGGACTTGAAAGCGGGGCAGAATTGCAGGAAACCGATTTCAGGAGGTAGACTGGAATTGCATTGAAAGCATAGGAAAAGAGGCAGAACGTCCACAATGATGCACTTGGCCAAAAAGGGCGTATGCGTTTTTTCCTGAATATATTCAGGAAAAAACGCATACGCCCTTTTTGGCCAACCAAGCAAGCTTGCAAAGGAAATCTGCACTACAATGAAGTCTCACTTCCCCCCGGTCAAAAGGGCCATCTGAAAAAAGTGTAAAATCCAGAAAGGCAGGACAGGCCATGGAGAACTGGGAGCCTTGTTATGCTGATGGGCGGGATGTAAACTGCCAACAGACACTCGGGAGAAGTGTATGGTGTTTCCTGAAACATCTAAAAAACAAAGCAACAGAGCCTAGGGCACTTCCACTTATGGTCCTATAGCTTAGGGAAATTAAAATCAAAAAGACACAGCCACCCCAATGTTTGGGACGCCTCTGTTTACAAGAACCTCGTTTACCGTACAAGTTCAATATCACAGAAAGTGAAAAATGGATAAAGAACTTGTGGTACTTACGTACAATGCAGTATCGCTCAGCAGTGAAATCTATGTCATCAGGCCCGTAGCAGCACAATGAGTGGATTCAGGTACGATGATTCTAACTGAAATAAGTCACACAGAAAAAGAAACATCATAAGATATCAGTAATACACGGAATGTAAACTTGGCTACACAGGAACTGAATTACAGAACAGAACAGGGTCTCAAATTTAGAAAACCAACTTATGCTTGTTTAAGGGTAAAGGTGAGTTGGGGTGCTGCATAAAACCAGAGATTGAAATGAGCACAGATAAAGTTCCTTAAGCCAAATATGGAATAGACAAGAGCTACTCCTTGCTCAACGAAATGGACTCAACACCGCATATTAAACGCCTAAGAATGTACCTGACTCTTAAGTATCTTAAAACGTATGGATTGCTATGTCTCCGAAAGAGAATCAAGCATGTGTACAGGGACATAAACGCAGCAGTGATAGGATTGGAGAGGTTCGGTGAGCAAATGAAGACCCTTTGAAGTCATATTGCATGGTACCCATTCCACGGGTTTCAACTACCCAGGTTTAAGGTATTCTTCCTTCAGCTAAAACATGCATGTGGAACCTAGAGTATGATCAACCATGTGATCGGGAGACGTGTTCAAATATGTCTCAGTTTTCGTACCCTGGTACTCGGGTGCAACATTCCAGACGCTTTACTAACACTCTCCCGACTTGGAGAGTCAGTCCCTTTAACCTCCTGTTTGGCCCAGTTTGCAATTTCTGCGGAAGATGAACAGGAATAGCGAGAACCAATGAGAGACTAGCTGGAGGTGTCTGGACGGGCAAATTTAACTCTCATTTCCCACCAGGAAGAGGAAATAACCAAAGGCTCAGCGTGCCGTGCCGGAACCAGATTAGGGCCTGAAGCCATCCTGCGGTGTTGCGGCCAGCTCACAAGAAAGCGAGTTGAAGAAAGGAGCTCAGGGGCACTGTAATTCACAAACCTGCAGAGTTATAAATGACAGCTATCGTCCAAAAATATACTGAAGTAAGGCTGCCAAGAGGACTTGAAAGCGGGGCAGAATTGCAGGAAACCGATTTCAGGAGGTAGACTGGAATTGCATTGAAAGCATAGGAAAAGAGGCAGAACGTCCACAATGATGCACTTGGCCAAAAAGGGCGTATGCGTTTTTTCCTGAATATATTCAGGAAAAAACGCATACGCCCTTTTTGGCCAACCAAGCAAGCTTGCAAAGGAAATCTGCACTACAATGAAGTCTCACTTCCCCCCGGTCAAAAGGGCCATCTGAAAAAAGTGTAAAATCCAGAAAGGCAGGACAGGCCATGGAGAACTGGGAGCCTTGTTATGCTGATGGGCGGGATGTAAACTGCCAACAGACACTCGGGAGAAGTGTATGGTGTTTCCTGAAACATCTAAAAAAGAAAGCAACAGAGCCTAGGGCAGTTCCACTTATGGTCCTATAGCTTAGGGAAATTAAAATCAAAAAGACACAGCCACCCCAATGTTTGGGACGCCTCTGTTTACAAGAACCTCGTTTACCGTACAAGTTCAATATCACAGAAAGTGAAAAATGGATAAAGAACTTGTGGTACTTACGTACAATGCAGTATCGCTCAGCAGTGAAATCTATGTCATCAGGCCCGTAGCAGCACAATGAGTGGATTCAGGTACGATGATTCTAACTGAAATAAGTCACACAGAAAAAGAAACATCATAAGATATCAGTAATACACGGAATGTAAACTTGGCTACACAGGAACTGAATTACAGAACAGAACAGGGTCTCAAATTTAGAAAACCAACTTATGCTTGTTTAAGGGTAAAGGTGAGTTGGGGTGCTGCATAAAACCAGAGATTGAAATGAGCACAGATAAAGTTCCTTAAGCCAAATATGGAATAGACAAGAGCTACTCCTTGCTCAACGAAATGGACTCAACACCGCATATTAAACGCCTAAGAATGTACCTGACTCTTAAGTATCTTAAAACCTATGGATTGCTATGTCTCCGAAAGAGAATCAAGCATGTGTACAGGGACATAAACGCAGCAGTGATAGGATTGGAGAGGTTCGGTGAGCAAATGAAGACCCTTTGAAGTCATATTGCATGGTACCCATTCCACGGGTTTCAACTACCCAGGTTTAAGGTATTCTTCCTTCAGCTAAAACATGCATGTGGAACCTAGAGTATGATCAACCATGTGATCGGGAGACGTGTTCAAATATGTCTCAGTTTTCGTACCCTGGTACTCGGGTGCAACATTCCAGACGCTTTACTAACACTCTCCCGACTTGGAGAGTCAGTCCCTTTAACCTCCTGTTTGGCCCAGTTTGCAATTTCTGCGGAAGATGAACAGGAATAGCGAGAACCAATGAGAGACTAGCTGGAGGTGTCTGGACGGGCAAATTTAACTCTCATTTCCCACCAGGAAGAGGAAATAACCAAAGGCTCAGCGTGCCGTGCCGGAACCAGATTAGGGCCTGAAGCCATCCTGCGGTGTTGCGGCCAGCTCACAAGAAAGCGAGTTGAAGAAAGGAGCTCAGGGGCACTGTAATTCACAAACCTGCAGAGTTATAAATGACAGCTATCGTCCAAAAATATACTGAAGTAAGGCTGCCAAGAGGACTTGAAAGCGGGGCAGAATTGCAGGAAACCGATTTCAGGAGGTAGACTGGAATTGCATTGAAAGCATAGGAAAAGAGGCAGAACGTCCACAATGATGCACTTGGCCAAAAAGGGCGTATGCGTTTTTTCCTGAATATATTCAGGAAAAAACGCATACGCCCTTTTTGGCCAACCAAGCAAGCTTGCAAAGGAAATCTGCACTACAATGAAGTCTCACTTCCCCCCGGTCAAAAGGGCCATCTGAAAAAAGTGTAAAATCCAGAAAGGCAGGACAGGCCATGGAGAACTGGGAGCCTTGTTATGCTGATGGGCGGGATGTAAACTGCCAACAGACACTCGGGAGAAGTGTATGGTGTTTCCTGAAACATCTAAAAAACAAAGCAACAGAGCCTAGGGCACTTCCACTTATGGTCCTATAGCTTAGGGAAATTAAAATCAAAAAGACACAGCCACCCCAATGTTTGGGACGCCTCTGTTTACAAGAACCTCGTTTACCGTACAAGTTCAATATCACAGAAAGTGAAAAATGGATAAAGAACTTGTGGTACTTACGTACAATGCAGTATCACTCAGCAGTGAAATCTATGCCATCAGGCCCGTAGCAGCACAATGAGTGGATTCAGGTACGATGATTCTAACTGAAATAAGTCACACAGAAAAAGAAACATCATAAGATATCAGTAATACACGGAATGTAAACTTGGCTACACAGGAACTGAATTACAGAACAGAACAGGGTCTCAAATTTAGAAAACCAACTTATGCTTGTTTAAGGGTAAAGGTGAGTTGGGGTGCTGCATAAAACCAGAGATTGAAATGAGCACAGATAAAGTTCCTTAAGCCAAATATGGAATAGACAAGAGCTACTCCTTGCTCAACGAAATGGACTCAACACCGCATATTAAACGCCTAAGAATGTACCTGACTCTTAAGTATCTTAAAACCTATGGATTGCTATGTCTCCGAAAGAGAATCAAGCATGTGTACAGGGACATAAACGCAGCAGTGATAGGATTGGAGAGGTTCGGTGAGCAAATGAAGACCCTTTGAAGTCATATTGCATGGTACCCATTCCACGGGTTTCAACTACCCAGGTTTAAGGTATTCTTCCTTCAGCTAAAACATGCATGTGGAACCTAGAGTATGATCAACCATGTGATCGGGAGACGTGTTCAAATATGTCTCAGTTTTCGTACCCTGGTACTCGGGTGCAACATTCCAGACGCTTTACTAACACTCTCCCGACTTGGAGAGTCAGTCCCTTTAACCTCCTGTTTGGCCCAGTTTGCAATTTCTGCGGAAGATGAACAGGAATAGCGAGAACCAATGAGAGACTAGCTGGAGGTGTCTGGACGGGCAAATTTAACTCTCATTTCCCACCAGGAAGAGGAAATAACCAAAGGCTCAGCGTGCCGTGCCGGAACCAGATTAGGGCCTGAAGCCATCCTGCGGTGTTGCGGCCAGCTCACAAGAAAGCGAGTTGAAGAAAGGAGCTCAGGGGCACTGTAATTCACAAACCTGCAGAGTTATAAATGACAGCTATCGTCCAAAAATATACTGAAGTAAGGCTGCCAAGAGGACTTGAAAGCGGGGCAGAATTGCAGGAAACCGATTTCAGGAGGTAGACTGGAATTGCATTGAAAGCATAGGAAAAGAGGCAGAACGTCCACAATGATGCACTTGGCCAAAAAGGGCGTATGCGTTTTTTCCTGAATATATTCAGGAAAAAACGCATACGCCCTTTTTGGCCAACCAAGCAAGCTTGCAAAGGAAATCTGCACTACAATGAAGTCTCACTTCCCCCCGGTCAAAAGGGCCATCTGAAAAAAGTGTAAAATCCAGAAAGGCAGGACAGGCCATGGAGAACTGGGAGCCTTGTTATGCTGATGGGCGGGATGTAAACTGCCAACAGACACTCGGGAGAAGTGTATGGTGTTTCCTGAAACATCTAAAAAACAAAGCAACAGAGCCTAGGGCACTTCCACTTATGGTCCTATAGCTTAGGGAAATTAAAATCAAAAAGACACAGCCACCCCAATGTTTGGGACGCCTCTGTTTACAAGAACCTCGTTTACCGTACAAGTTCAATATCACAGAAAGTGAAAAATGGATAAAGAACTTGTGGTACTTACGTACAATGCAGTATCACTCAGCAGTGAAATCTATGCCATCAGGCCCGTAGCAGCACAATGAGTGGATTCAGGTACGATGATTCTAACTGAAATAAGTCACACAGAAAAAGAAACATCATAAGATATCAGTAATACACGGAATGTAAACTTGGCTACACAGGAACTGAATTACAGAACAGAACAGGGTCTCAAATTTAGAAAACCAACTTATGCTTGTTTAAGGGTAAAGGTGAGTTGGGGTGCTGCATAAAACCAGAGATTGAAATGAGCACAGATAAAGTTCCTTAAGCCAAATATGGAATAGACAAGAGCTACTCCTTGCTCAACGAAATGGACTCAACACCGCATATTAAACGCCTAAGAATGTACCTGACTCTTAAGTATCTTAAAACCTATGGATTGCTATGTCTCCGAAAGAGAATCAAGCATGTGTACAGGGACATAAACGCAGCAGTGATAGGATTGGAGAGGTTCGGTGAGCAAATGAAGACCCTTTGAAGTCATATTGCATGGTACCCATTCCACGGGTTTCAACTACCCAGGTTTAAGGTATTCTTCCTTCAGCTAAAACATGCATGTGGAACCTAGAGTATGATCAACCATGTGATCGGGAGACGTGTTCAAATATGTCTCAGTTTTCGTACCCTGGTACTCGGGTGCAACATTCCAGACGCTTTACTAACACTCTCCCGACTTGGAGAGTCAGTCCCTTTAACCTCCTGTTTGGCCCAGTTTGCAATTTCTGCGGAAGATGAACAGGAATAGCGAGAACCAATGAGAGACTAGCTGGAGGTGTCTGGACGGGCAAATTTAACTCTCATTTCCCACCAGGAAGAGGAAATAACCAAAGGCTCAGCGTGCCGTGCCGGAACCAGATTAGGGCCTGAAGCCATCCTGCGGTGTTGCGGCCAGCTCACAAGAAAACGAGTTGAAGAAAGGAGCTCAGGGGCACTGTAATTCACAAACCTGCAGAGTTATAAATGACAGCTATCGTCCAAAAATATACTGAAGTAAGGCTGCCAAGAGGACTTGAAAGCGGGGCAGAATTGCAGGAAACCGATTTCAGGAGGTAGACTGGAATTGCATTGAAAGCATAGGAAAAGAGGCAGAACGTCCACAATGATGCACTTGGCCAAAAAGGGCGTATGCGTTTTTTCCTGAATATATTCAGGAAAAAACGCATACGCCCTTTTTGGCCAACCAAGCAAGCTTGCAAAGGAAATCTGCACTACAATGAAGTCTCACTTCCCGCCGGTCAAAAGGGCCATCTGAAAAAAGTGTAAAATCCAGAAAGGCAGGACAGGCCATGGAGAACTGGGAGCCTTGTTATGCTGATGGGCGGGATGTAAACTGCCAACAGATACTCGGGAGAAGTGTATGGTGTTTCCTGAAACATCTAAAAAACAAAGCAACAGAGCCTAGGGCACTTCCACTTATGGTCCTATAGCTTAGGGAAATTAAAATCAAAAAGACACAGCCACCCCAATGTTTGGGACGCCTCTGTTTACAAGAACCTCGTTTACCGTACAAGTTCAATATCACAGAAAGTGAAAAATGGATAAAGAACTTGTGGTACTTACGTACAATGCAGTATCACTCAGCAGCGAAATCTATGTCATCAGGCCCGTAGCAGCACAATGAGTGGATTCAGGTACGATGATTCTAACTGAAATAAGTCACACAGAAAAAGAAACATCATAAGATATCAGTAATACACGGAATGTAAACTTGGCTACACAGGAACTGAATTACAGAACAGAACAGGGTCTCAAATTTAGAAAACCAACTTATGCTTGTTTAAGGGTAAAGGTGAGTTGGGGTGCTGCATAAAACCAGAGATTGAAATGAGCACAGATAAAGTTCCTTAAGCCAAATATGGAATAGACAAGAGCTACTCCTTGCTCAACGAAATGGACTCAACACCGCATATTAAACGCCTAAGAATGTACCTGACTCTTAAGTATCTTAAAACCTATGGATTGCTATGTCTCCGAAAGAGAATCAAGCATGTGTACAGGGACATAAACGCAGCAGTGATAGGATTGGAGAGGTTCGGTGAGCAAATGAAGACCCTTTGAAGTCATATTGCATGGTACCCATTCCACGGGTTTCAACTACCCAGGTTTAAGGTATTCTTCCTTCAGCTAAAACATGCATGTGGAACCTAGAGTATGATCAACCATGTGATCGGGAGACGTGTTCAAATATGTCTCAGTTTTCGTACCCTGGTACTCGGGTGCAACATTCCAGACGCTTTACTAACACTCTCCCGACTTGGAGAGTCAGTCCCTTTAACCTCCTGTTTGGCCCAGTTTGCAATTTTTGCGGAAGATGAACAGGAATAGCGAGAACCAATGAGAGACTAGCTGGAGGTGTCTGGACGGGCAAATTTAACTCTCATTTCCCACCAGGAAGAGGAAATAACCAAAGGCTCAGCGTGCCGTGCCGGAACCACATTAGGGCCTGAAGCCATCCTGCGGTGTTGCGGCCAGCTCACAAGAAAACGAGTTGAAGAAAGGAGCTCAGGGGCACTGTAATTCACAAACCTGCAGAGTTATAAATGACAACTATCGTCCAAAAATATACTGAAGTAAGGCTGCCAAGAGGACTTGAAAGCGGGGCAGAATTGCAGGAAACCGATTTCAGGAGGTAGACTGGAATTGCATTGAAAGCATAGGAAAAGAGGCAGAACGTCCACAATGATGCACTTGGCCAAAAAGGGCGTATGCGTTTTTTCCTGAATATATTCAGGAAAAAACGCATACGCCCTTTTTGGCCAACCAAGCAAGCTTGCAAAGGAAATCTGCACTACAATGAAGTCTCACTTCCCCCCGGTCAAAAGGGCCATCTGAAAAAAGTGTAAAATCCAGAAAGGCAGGACAGGCCATGGAGAACTGGGAGCCTTGTTATGCTGATGGGCGGGATGTAAACTGCCAACAGACACTCGGGAGAAGTGTATGGTGTTTCCTGAAACATCTAAAAAACAAAGCAACAGAGCCTAGGGCACTTCCACTTATGGTCCTATAGCTTAGGGAAATTAAAATCAAAAAGACACAGCCACCCCAATGTTTGGGACGCCTCTGTTTACAAGAACCTCGTTTACCGTACAAGTTCAATATCACAGAAAGTGAAAAATGGATAAAGAACTTGTGGTACTTACGTACAATGCAGTATCACTCAGCAGTGAAATCTATGTCATCAGGCCCGTAGCAGCACAATGAGTGGATTCAGGTACGATGATTCTAACTGAAATAAGTCACACAGAAAAAGAAACATCATAAGATATCAGTAATACACGGAATGTAAACTTGGCTACACAGGAACTGAATTACAGAACAGAACAGGGTCTCAAATTTAGAAAACCAACTTATGCTTGTTTAAGGGTAAAGGTGAGTTGGGGTGCTGCATAAAACCAGAGATTGAAATGAGCACAGATAAAGTTCCTTAAGCCAAATATGGAATAGACAAGAGCTACTCCTTGCTCAACGAAATGGACTCAACACCGCATATTAAACGCCTAAGAATGTACCTGACTCTTAAGTATCTTAAAACGTATGGATTGCTATGTCTCCGAAAGAGAATCAAGCATGTGTACAGGGACATAAACGCAGCAGTGATAGGATTGGAGAGGTTCGGTGAGCAAATGAAGACCCTTTGAAGTCATATTGCATGGTACCCATTCCACGGGTTTCAACTACCCAGGTTTAAGGTATTCTTCCTTCAGCTAAAACATGCATGTGGAACCTAGAGTATGATCAACCATGTGATCGGGAGACGTGTTCAAATATGTCTCAGTTTTCGTACCCTGGTACTCGGGTGCAACATTCCAGACGCTTTACTAACACTCTCCCGACTTGGAGAGTCAGTCCCTTTAACCTCCTGTTTGGCCCAGTTTGCAATTTCTGCGGAAGATGAACAGGAATAGCGAGAACCAATGAGAGACTAGCTGGAGGTGTCTGGACGGGCAAATTTAACTCTCATTTCCCACCAGGAAGAGGAAATAACCAAAGGCTCAGCGTGCCGTGCCGGAACCAGATTAGGGCCTGAAGCCATCCTGCGGTGTTGCGGCCAGCTCACAAGAAAACGAGTTGAAGAAAGGAGCTCAGGGGCACTGTAATTCACAAACCTGCAGAGTTATAAATGACAGCTATCGTCCAAAAATATACTGAAGTAAGGCTGCCAAGAGGACTTGAAAGCGGGGCAGAATTGCAGGAAACCGATTTCAGGAGGTAGACTGGAATTGCATTGAAAGCATAGGAAAAGAGGCAGAACGTCCACAATGATGCACTTGGCCAAAAAGGGCGTATGCGTTTTTTCCTGAATATATTCAGGAAAAAACGCATACGCCCTTTTTGGCCAACCAAGCAAGCTTGCAAAGGAAATCTGCACTACAATGAAGTCTCACTTCCCCCGGGTCAAAAGGGCCATCTGAAAAAAGTGTAAAATCCAGAAAGGCAGGACAGGCCATGGAGAACTGGGAGCCTTGTTATGCTGATGGGCGGGATGTAAACTGCCAACAGACACTCGGGAGAAGTGTATGGTGTTTCCTGAAACATCTAAAAAACAAAGCAACAGAGCCTAGGGCACTTCCACTTATGGTCCTATAGCTTAGGGAAATTAAAATCAAAAAGACACAGCCACCCCAATGTTTGGGACGCCTCTGTTTACAAGAACCTCGTTTACCGTACAAGTTCAATATCACAGAAAGTGAAAAATGGATAAAGAACTTGTGGTACTTACGTACAATGCAGTATCACTCAGCAGTGAAATCTATGCCATCAGGCCCGTAGCAGCACAATGAGTGGATTCAGGTACGATGATTCTAACTGAAATAAGTCACACAGAAAAAGAAACATCATAAGATATCAGTAATACACGGAATGTAAACTTGGCTACACAGGAACTGAATTACAGAACAGAACAGGGTCTCAAATTTAGAAAACCAACTTATGCTTGTTTAAGGGTAAAGGTGAGTTGGGGTGCTGCATAAAACCAGAGATTGAAATGAGCACAGATAAAGTTCCTTAAGCCAAATATGGAATAGACAAGAGCTACTCCTTGCTCAACGAAATGGACTCAACACCGCATATTAAACGCCTAAGAATGTACCTGACTCTTAAGTATCTTAAAACCTATGGATTGCTATGTCTCCGAAAGAGAATCAAGCATGTGTACAGGGACATAAACGCAGCAGTGATAGGATTGGAGAGGTTCGGTGAGCAAATGAAGACCCTTTGAAGTCATATTGCATGGTACCCATTCCACGGGTTTCAACTACCCAGGTTTAAGGTATTCTTCCTTCAGCTAAAACATGCATGTGGAACCTAGAGTATGATCAACCATGTGATCGGGAGACGTGTTCAAATATGTCTCAGTTTTCGTACCCTGGTACTCGGGTGCAACATTCCAGACGCTTTACTAACACTCTCCCGACTTGGAGAGTCAGTCCCTTTAACCTCCTGTTTGGCCCAGTTTGCAATTTCTGCGGAAGATGAACAGGAATAGCGAGAACCAATGAGAGACTAGCTTGAGGTGTCTGGACGGGCAAATTTAACTCTCATTTCCCACCAGGAAGAGGAAATAACCAAAGGCTCAGCGTGCCGTGCCGGAACCAGATTAGGGCCTGAAGCCATCCTGCGGTGTTGCGGCCAGCTCACAAGAAAACGAGTTGAAGAAAGGAGCTCAGGGGCACTGTAATTCACAAACCTGCAGAGTTATAAATGACAGCTATCGTCCAAAAATATACTGAAGTAAGGCTGCCAAGAGGACTTGAAAGCGGGGCAGAATTGCAGGAAACCGATTTCAGGTTCAGGAGGTAGACTGGAATTGCATTGAAAGCATAGGAAAAGAGGCAGAACGTCCACAATGATGCACTTGGCCAAAAAGGGCATATGCGTTTTTTCCTGAATATATTCAGGAAAAAACGCATACGCCCTTTTTGGCCAACCAAGCAAGCTTGCAAAGGAAATCTGCACTACAATGAAGTCTCACTTCCCCCCGGTCAAAAGGGCCATCTGAAAAAAGTGTAAAATCCAGAAAGGCAGGACAGGCCATGGAGAACTGGGAGCCTTGTTATGCTGATGGGCGGGATGTAAACTGCCAACAGACACTCGGGAGAAGTGTATGGTGTTTCCTGAAACATCTAAAAAACAAAGCAACAGAGCCTAGGGCACTTCCACTTATGGTCCTATAGCTTAGGGAAATTAAAATCAAAAAGATACAGCCACCCCAATGTTTGGCACGCCTCTGTTTACAAGAACCTCGTTTACCGTACAAGTTCAATATCACAGAAAGTGAAAAATGGATAAAGAACTTGTGGTACTTATGTACAATGCAGTATCACTCAGCAGTGAAATCTATGTCATCAGGCCCGTAGCAGCACAATGAGTGGATTCAGGTCGATGATTCTAACTGAAATAAGTCACACAGAAAAAGAAACATCATAAGATATCAGTAATACACGGAATGTAAACTTGGCTACACAGGAACTGAATTACAGAACAGAACAGGGTCTCAAATTTAGAAAACCAACTTATGCTTGTTTAAGGGTAAAGGTGAGTTGGGGTGCTGCATAAAACCAGAGATTGAAATGAGCACAGATAAAGTTCCTTAAGCCAAATATGGAATACACAAGAGCTACTCCTTGCTCAACGAAATGGACTCAACACCGCATATTAAACGCCTAAGAATGTACCTGACTCTTAAGTATCTTAAAACCTATGGATTGCTATGTCTCTGAAAGAGAATCAAGCATGTGTACAGGGACATAAACGCAGCAGTGATAGGATTGGAGAGGTTCGGTGAGCAAATGAAGACCCTTTGAAGTCATATTGCATGGTACCCATTCCACGGGTTTCAACTACCCAGGTTTAAGGTATTCTTCCTTCAGCTAAAACATGCATGTGGAACCTAGAGTATGATCAACCATGTGATCGGGAGACGTGTTCAAATATGTCTCAGTTTTCGTACCCTGGTACTCGGGTGCAACATTCCAGACGCTTTACTAACACTCTCCCGACTTGGAGAGTCAGTCCCTTTAACCTCCTGTCTGGCCCAGTTTGCAATTTCTGCTGAAGATGAACAGGAATAGCGAGAACCAATGAGAGACTAGCTGGCGGTGTCTGGACGGGCAAATTTAACTCTCATTTCCCACCAGGAAGAGGAAATAACCAAAGGCTCAGCGTGCCGTGCCGGAACCAGATTAGGGCCTGAAGCCATCCTGCGGTGTTGCGGCCAGCTCACAAGAAAACGAGTTGAAGAAAGGAGCTCAGGGGCACTGTAATTCACAAACCTGCAGAGTTATAAATGACAACTATCGTCCAAAAATATACTGAAGTAAGGCTGCCAAGAGGACTTGAAAGCGGGGCAGAATTGCAGGAAACCGATTTCAGGAGGTAGACTGGAATTGCATTGAAAGCATAGGAAAAGAGGCAGAACGTCCACAATGATGCACTTGGCCAAAAAGGGCGTATGCGTTTTTTCCTGAATATATTCAGGAAAAAACACATACGCCCTTTTTGGCCAACCAAGCAAGCTTGCAAAGGAAATCTGCACTACAATGAAGTCTCACTTCCCCCCGGTCAAAAGGGCCATCTGAAAAAAGTGTAAAATCCAGAAAGGCAGGACAGGCCATGGAGAACTGGGAGCCTTGTTATGCTGATGGGCGGGATGTAAACTGCCAACAGACACTCGGGAGAAGTGTATGGTGTTTCCTGAAACATCTAAAAAACAAAGCAACAGAGCCTAGGGCACTTCCACTTATGGTCCTATAGCTTAGGGAAATTAAAATCAAAAAGATACAGCCACCCCAATGTTTGGCACGCCTCTGTTTACAAGAACCTCGTTTACCGTACAAGTTCAATATCACAGAAAGTGAAAAATGGATAAAGAACTTGTGGTACTTACGTACAATGCAGTATCACTCAGCAGTGAAATCTATGTCATCAGGCCCGTAGCAGCACAATGAGTGGATTCAGGTACGATGATTCTAACTGAAATAAGTCACACAGAGAAAGAAACATCATAAGATATCAGTAATACACGGAATGTAAACTTGGCTACACAGGAACTGAATTACAGAACAGAACAGGGTCTCAAATTTAGAAAACCAACTTATGCTTGTTTAAGGGTAAAGGTGAGTTGGGGTGCTGCATAAAACCAGAGATTGAAATGAGCACAGATAAAGTTCCTTAAGCCAAATATGGAATAGACAAGAGCTACTCCTTGCTCAACGAAATGGACTCAACACCGCATATTAAACGCCTAAGAATGTACCTGACTCTTAAGTATCTTAAAACCTATGGATTGCTATGTCTCCGAAAGAGAATCAAGCATGTGTACAGGGACATAAACGCAGCAGTGATAGGATTGGAGAGGTTCGGTGAGCAAATGAAGACCCTTTGAAGTCATATTGCATGGTACCCATTCCACGGGTTTCAACTACCCAGGTTTAAGGTATTCTTCCTTCAGCTAAAACATGCATGTGGAACCTAGAGTATGATCAACCATGTGATCGGGAGACGTGTTCAAATATGTCTCAGTTTTCGTACCCTGGTACTCGGGTGCAACATTCCAGACGCTTTACTAACACTCTCCCGACTTGGAGAGTCAGTCCCTTTAACCTCCTGTTTGGCCCAGTTTGCAATTTCTGCGGAAGATGAACAGGAATAGCGAGAACCAATGAGAGACTAGCTGGAGGTGTCTGGACGGGCAAATTTAACTCTCATTTCCCACCAGGAAGAGGAAATAACCAAAGGCTCAGCGTGCCGTGCCGGAACCAGATTAGGGCCTGAAGCCATCCTGCGGTGTTGCGGCCAGCTCACAAGAAAGCGAGTTGAAGAAAGGAGCTCAGGGACACTGTAATTCACAAACCTGCAGAGTTATAAATGACAGCTATCGTCCAAAAATATACTGAAGTAAGGCTGCCAAGAGGACTTGAAAGCGGGGCAGAATTGCAGGAAACCGATTTCAGGAGGTAGACTGGAATTGCATTGAAAGCATAGGAAAAGAGGCAGAACGTCCACAATGATGCACTTGGCCCAAAAGGGCGTATGCGTTTTTTCCTGAATATATTCAGGAAAAAGCGCATACGCCCTTTTTGGCCAACCAAGCAAACTTGCAAAGGAAATCTGCACTACAATGAAGTCTCACTTCCCCCCCCCGCCCGGTAAAAAGGGCCATCTGAAAAAAGTGTAAAATCCAGAAAGGCAGGACAGGCCATGGAGAACTGGGAGCCTTGTTATGCTGATGGGCGGGATGTAAATTGCCAACAGACACTCGGGAGAAGTGTATGGTGTTTCCTGAAACATCTAAAAAACAAAGCAACAGAGCCTAGGGCACTTCCACTTATGGTCCTATAGCTTAGGGAAATTAAAATCAAAAAGATACAGCCACCCCAATGTTTGGGACACCTCTGTTTACAAGAACCTCGTTTACCGTACAAGTTCAATATCACAGAAAGTGAAAAATGGATAAAGAACTTGTGGTACTTACGTACAATGCAGTATCACTCAGCAGTGAAATCTATGCCATCAGGCCCGTAGCAGCACAATGAGTGGATTCAGGTACGATGATTCTAACTGAAATAAGTCACACAGAAAAAGAAACATCATAAGATATCAGTAATACACGGAATGTAAACTTGGCTACACAGGAACTGAATTACAGAACAGAACAGGGTCTCAAATTTAGAAAACCAACTTATGCTTGTTTAAGGGTAAAGGTGAGTTGGGGTGCTGCATAAAACCAGAGATTGAAATGAGCACAGATAAAGTTCCTTAAGCCAAATATGGAATAGACAAGAGCTACTCCTTGCTCAACGAAATGGACTCAACACCGCATATTAAACGCCTAAGAATGTACCTGACTCTTAAGTATCTTAAAACCTATGGATTGCTATGTCTCCGAAAGAGAATCAAGCATGTGTACAGGGACATAAACACAGCAGTGATAGGATTGGAGAGGTTCGGTGAGCAAATGAAGACCCTTTGAAGTCATATTGCATGGTACCCATTCCACGGGTTTCAACTACCCAGGTTTAAGGTATTCTTCCTTCAGCTAAAACATGCATGTGGAACCTAGAGTATGATCAACCATGTGATCGGGAGACGTGTTCAAATATGTCTCAGTTTTTGTACCCTGGTACTCGGGTGCAACATTCCAGACGCTTTACTAACACTCTCCCGACTTGGAGAGTCAGTCCCTTTAACCTCCTGTTTGGCCCAGTTTGCAATTTCTGCGGAAGATGAACAGGAATAGCGAGAACCAATGAGAGACTAGCTGGAGGTGTCTGGACGGGCAAATTTAACTCTCATTTCCCACCAGGAAGAGGAAATAACCAAAGGCTCAGCGTGCCGTGCCGGAACCAGATTAGGGCCTGAAGCCATCCTGCGGTGTTGCGGCCAGCTCACAAGAAAACGAGTTGAAGAAAGGAGCTCAGGGGCACTGTAATTCACAAACCTGCAGAGTTATAAATGACAACTATCGTCCAAAAATATACTGAAGTAAGGCTGCCAAGAGGACTTGAAAGCGGGGCAGAATTGCAGGAAACCGATTTCAGGAGGTAGACTGGAATTGCATTGAAAGCATAGGAAAAGAGGCAGAACGTCCACAATGATGCACTTGGCCAAAAAGGGCGTATGCGTTTTTTCCTGAATATATTCAGGAAAAAACGCATATGCCCTTTTTGGCCAACCAAGCAAGCTTGCAAAGGAAATCTGCACTACAATGAAGTCTCACTTCCCCCCGGTCAAAAGGGCCATCTGAAAAAAGTGTAAAATCCAGAAAGGCAGGACAGGCCATGGAGAACTGGGAGCCTTGTTATGCTGATGGGCGGGATGTAAACTGCCAACAGACACTCGGGAGAAGTGTATGGTGTTTCCTGAAACATCTAAAAAACAAAGCAACAGAGCCTAGGGCACTTCCACTTATGGTCCTATAGCTTAGGGAAATTAAAATCAAAAAGATACAGCCACCCCAATGTTTGGGACGCCTCTGTTTACAAGAACCTCGTTTACCGTACAAGTTCAATATCACAGAAAGTGAAAAATGGATAAAGAACTTGTGGTACTTACGTACAATGCAGTATCACTCAGCAGTGAAATCTATGCCATCAGGCCCGTAGCAGCACAATGAGTGGATTCAGGTACGATGATTCTAACTGAAATAAGTCACACAGAGAATGAAACATCATAAGATATCAGTAATACACGGAATGTAAACTTGGCTACACAGGAACTGAATTACAGAACAGAACAGGGTCTCAAATTTAGAAAACCAACTTATGCTTGTTTAAGGGTAAAGGTGAGTTGGGGTGCTGCATAAAACCAGAGATTGAAATGAGCACAGATAAAGTTCCTTAAGCCAAATATGGAATAGACAAGAGCTACTCCTTGCTCAACGAAATGGACTCAACACCGCATATTAAACGCCTAAGAATGTACCTGACTCTTAAGTATCTTAAAACCTATGGATTGCTATGTCTCCGAAAGAGAATCAAGCATGTGTACAGGGACATAAACGCAGCAGTGATAGGATTGGAGAGGTTCGGTGAGCAAATGAAGACCCTTTGAAGTCATATTGCATGGTACCCATTCCACGGGTTTCAACTACCCAGGTTTAAGGTATTCTTCCTTCAGCTAAAACATGCATGTGGAACCTAGAGTATGATCAACCATGTGATCGGGAGACGTGTTCAAATATGTCTCAGTTTTTGTACCCTGGTACTCGGGTGCAACATTCCAGACGCTTTACTAACACTCTCCCGACTTGGAGAGTCAGTCCCTTTAACCTCCTGTTTGGCCCAGTTTGCAATTTCTGCGGAAGATGAACAGGAATAGCGAGAACCAATGAGAGACTAGCTGGAGGTGTCTGGACGGGCAAATTTAACTCTCATTTCCCACCAGGAAGAGGAAATAACCAAAGGCTCAGCGTGCCGTGCCGGAACCAGATTAGGGCCTGAAGCCATCCTGCGGTGTTGCGGCCAGCTCACAAGAAAGCGAGTTGAAGAAAGGAGCTCAGGGACACTGTAATTCACAAACCTGCAGAGTTATAAATGACAGCTATCGTCCAAAAATATACTGAAGTAAGGCTGCCAAGAGGACTTGAAAGCGGGGCAGAATTGCAGGAAACCGATTTCAGGAGGTAGACTGGAATTGCATTGGAAGCATAGGAAAAGAGGCAGAACGTCCACAATGATGCACTTGGCCCAAAAGGGCGTATGCGTTTTTTCCTGAATATATTCAGGAAAAAGCGCATACGCCCTTTTTGGCCAACCAAGCAAACTTGCAAAGGAAATCTGCACTACAATGAAGTCTCACTTCCCCCCCCCGCCCGGTCAAAAGGGCCATCTGAAAAAAGTGTAAAATCCAGAAAGGCAGGACAGGCCATGGAGAACTGGGAGCCTTGTTATGCTGATGGGCGGGATGTAAATTGCCAACAGACACTCGGGAGAAGTGTATGGTGTTTCCTGAAACATCTAAAAAACAAAGCAACAGAGCCTAGGGCACTTCCACTTATGGTCCTATAGCTTAGGGAAATTAAAATCAAAAAGATACAGCCACCCCAATGTTTGGGACACCTCTGTTTACAAGAACCTCGTTTACCGTACAAGTTCAATATCACAGAAAGTGAAAAATGGATAAAGAACTTGTGGTACTTACGTACAATGCAGTATCACTCAGCAGTGAAATCTATGCCATCAGGCCCGTAGCAGCACAATGAGTGGATTCAGGTACGATGATTCTAACTGAAATAAGTCACACAGAAAAAGAAACATCATAAGATATCAGTAATACACGGAATGTAAACTTGGCTACACAGGAACTGAATTACAGAACAGAACAGGGTCTCAAATTTAGAAAACCAACTTATGCTTGTTTAAGGGTAAAGGTGAGTTGGGGTGCTGCATAAAACCAGAGATTGAAATGAGCACAGATAAAGTTCCTTAAGCCAAATATGGAATAGACAAGAGCTACTCCTTGCTCAACGAAATGGACTCAACACCGCATATTAAACGCCTAAGAATGTACCTGACTCTTAAGTATCTTAAAACCTATGGATTGCTATGTCTCCGAAAGAGAATCAAGCATGTGTACAGGGACATAAACGCAGCAGTGATAGGATTGGAGAGGTTCGGTGAGCAAATGAAGACCCTTTGAAGTCATATTGCATGGTACCCATTCCACGGGTTTCAACTACCCAGGTTTAAGGTATTCTTCCTTCAGCTAAAACATGCATGTGGAACCTAGAGTATGATCAACCATGTGATCGGGAGACGTGTTCAAATATGTCTCAGTTTTTGTACCCTGGTACTCGGGTGCAACATTCCAGACGCTTTACTAACACTCTCCCGACTTGGAGAGTCAGTCCCTTTAACCTCCTGTTTGGCCCAGTTTGCAATTTCTGCGGAAGATGAACAGGAATATCGAGAACCAATGAGAGACTAGCTGGAGGTGTCTGGACGGGCAAATTTAACTCTCATTTCCCACCAGGAAGAGGAAATAACCAAAGGCTCAGCGTTCCGTGCCGGAACCAGATTAGGGCCTGAAGCCATCCTGCGGTGTTGCGGCCAGCTCACAAGAAAACGAGTTGAAGAAAGGAGCTCAGGGGCACTGTAATTCACAAACCTGCAGAGTTATAAATGACAACTATCGTCCAAAAATATACTGAAGTAAGGCTGCCAAGAGGACTTGAAAGCGGGGCAGAATTGCAGGAAACCGATTTCAGGAGGTAGACTGGAATTGCATTGAAAGCATAGGAAAAGAGGCAGAACGTCCACAATGATGCACTTGGCCAAAAAGGGCGTATGCGTTTTTTCCTGAATATATTCAGGAAAAAACGCGTACGCCCTTTTTGGCCAACCAAGCAAGCTTGCAAAGGAAATCTGCACTACAATGAAGTCTCACTTCCCCCCGGTCAAAAGGGCCATCTGAAAAAAGTGTAAAATCCAGAAAGGCAGGACAGGCCATGGAGAACTGGGAGCCTTGTTATGCTGATGGGCGGGATGTAAACTGCCAACAGACACTCGGGAGAAGTGTATGGTGTTTCCTGAAACATCTAAAAAACAAAGCAACAGAGCCTAGGGCACTTCCACTTATGGTCCTATAGCTTAGGGAAATTAAAATAAAAAAGACACAGCCACCCCAATGTTTGGGACGCCTCTGTTTACAAGAACCTCGTTTACCGTACAAGTTCAATATCACAGAAAGTGAAAAATGGATAAAGAACTTGTGGTACTTACGTACAATGCAGTATCACTCAGCAGTGAAATCTATGTCATCAGGCCCGTAGCAGCACAATGAGTGGATTCAGGTACGATGATTCTAACTGAAATAAGTCACACAGAAAAAGAAACATCATAAGATATCAGTAATACACGGAATGTAAACTTGGCTACACAGGAACTGAATTACAGAACAGAACAGGGTCTCAAATTTAGAAAACCAACTTATGCTTGTTTAAGGGTAAAGGTGAGTTGGGGTGCTGCATAAAACCAGAGATTGAAATGAGCACAGATAAAGTTCCTTAAGCCAAATATGGAATAGACAAGAGCTACTCCTTGCTCAACGAAATGGACTCAACACCCCATATTAAACGCCTAAGAATGTACCTGACTCTTAAGTATCTTAAAACCTATGGATTGCTATGTCTCCGAAAGAGAATCAAGCATGTGTACAGGGACATAAACGCAGCAGTGATAGGATTGGAGAGGTTCGGTGAGCAAATGAAGACCCTTTGAAGTCATATTGCATGGTACCCATTCCACGGGTTTCAACTACCCAGGTTTAAGGTATTCTTCCTTCAGCTAAAACATGCATGTGGAACCTAGAGTATGATCAACCATGTGATCGGGAGACGTGTTCAAATATGTCTCAGTTTTCGTACCCTGGTACTCGGGTGCAACATTCCAGACGCTTTACTAACACTCTCCCGACTTGGAGAGTCAGTCCCTTTAACCTCCTGTTTGGCCCAGTTTGCAATTTCTGCGGAAGATGAACGGGAATAGCGAGAACCAATGAGAGACTAGCTGGAGGTGTCTGGACGGGCAAATTTAACTCTCATTTCCCACCAGGAAGAGGAAATAACCAAAGGCTCAGCGTGCCGTGCCGGAACCAGATTAGGGCCTGAAGCCATCCTGCGGTGTTGCGGCCAGCTCACAAGAAAGCGAGTTGAAGAAAGGAGCTCAGGGGCACTGTAATTCACAAACCTGCAGAGTTATAAATGACAGCTATCGTCCAAAAATATACTGAAGTAAGGCTGCCAAGAGGACTTGAAAGCGGGGCAGAATTGCAGGAAACCGATTTCAGGAGGTAGACTGGAATTGCATTGAAAGCATAGGAAAAGAGGCAGAACGTCCACAATGATGCACTTGGCCAAAAAGGGCGTATGCGTTTTTTCCTGAATATATTCAGGAAAAAACGCGTACGCCCTTTTTGGCCAACCAAGCAAGCTTGCAAAGGAAATCTGCACTACAATGAAGTCTCACTTCCCCCCGGTCAAAAGGGCCATCTGAAAAAAGTGTAAAATCCAGAAAGGCAGGACAGGCCATGGAGAACTGGGAGCCTTGTTATGCTGATGGGCGGGATGTAAACTGCCAACAGACACTCGGGAGAAGTGTATGGTGTTTCCTGAAACATCTAAAAAACAAAGCAACAGAGCCTAGGGCACTTCCACTTATGGTCCTATAGCTTAGGGAAATTAAAATCAAAAAGATACAGCCACCCCAATGTTTGGGACGCCTCTGTTTACAAGAACCTCGTTTACCGTACAAGTTCAATATCACAGAAAGTGAAAAATGGATAAAGAACTTGTGGTACTTACGTACAATGCAGTATCACTCAGCAGTGAAATCTATGTCATCAGGCCCGTAGCAGCACAATGAGTGGATTCAGGTACGATGATTCTAACTGAAATAAGTCACACAGAAAAAGAAACATCATAAGATATCAGTAATACACGGAATGTAAACTTGGCTACACAGGAACTGAATTACAGAACAGAACAGGGTCTCAAATTTAGAAAACCAACTTATGCTTGTTTAAGGGTAAAGGTGAGTTGGGGTGCTGCATAAAACCAGAGATTGAAATGAGCACAGATAAAGTTCCTTAAGCCAAATATGGAATAGACAAGAGCTACTCCTTGCTCAACGAAATGGACTCAACACCCCATATTAAACGCCTAAGAATGTACCTGACTCTTAAGTATCTTAAAACCTATGGATTGCTATGTCTCCGAAAGAGAATCAAGCATGTGTACAGGGACATAAACGCAGCAGTGATAGGATTGGAGAGGTTCGGTGAGCAAATGAAGACCCTTTGAAGTCATATTGCATGGTACCCATTCCACGGGTTTCAACTACCCAGGTTTAAGATATTCTTCCTTCAGCTAAAACATGCATGTGGAACCTAGAGTATGATCAACCATGTGATCGGGAGACGTGTTCAAATATGTCTCAGTTTTCGTACCCTGGTACTCGGGTGCAACATTCCAGACGCTTTACTAACACTCTCCCGACTTGGAGAGTCTGTCCCTTTAACCTCCTGTTTGGCCCAGTTTGCAATTTCTGCGGAAGATGAACAGGAATAGCGAGAACCAATGAGAGACTAGCTGGAGGTGTCTGGACGGGCAAATTTAACTCTCATTTCCCACCAGGAAGAGGAAATAACCAAAGGCTCAGCGTGCCATGCCGGAACCAGATTAGGGCCTGAAGCCATCCTGCGGTGTTGCGGCCAGCTCACAAGAAAGCGAGTTGAAGAAAGGAGCTCAGGGGCACTGTAATTCACAAACCTGCAGAGTTATAAATGACAGCTATCGTCCAAAAATATACTGAAGTAAGGCTGCCAAGAGGACTTGAAAGCGGGGCAGAATTGCAGGAAACCGATTTCAGGAGGTAGACTGGAATTGCATTGAAAGCATAGGAAAAGAGGCAGAACGTCCACAATGATGCACTTGGCCAAAAAGGGCGTATGCGTTTTTTCCTGAATATATTCAGGAAAAAACGCGTACGCCCTTTTTGGCCAACCAAGCAAGCTTGCAAAGGAAATCTGCACTACAATGAAGTCTCACTTCCCCCCGGTCAAAAGGGCCATCTGAAAAAAGTGTAAAATCCAGAAAGGCAGGACAGGCCATGGAGAACTGGGAGCCTTGTTATGCTGATGGGCGGGATGTAAACTGCCAACAGACACTCGGGAGAAGTGTATGGTGTTTCCTGAAACATCTAAAAAACAAAGCAACAGAGCCTAGGGCACTTCCACTTATGGTCCTATAGCTTAGGGAAATTAAAATCAAAAAGACACAGCCACCCCAATGTTTGGGACGTCTCTGTTTACAAGAACCTCGTTTACCGTACAAGTTCAATATCACAGAAAGTGAAAAATGGATAAAGAACTTGTGGTACTTACGTACAATGCAGTATCACTCAGCAGTGAAATCTATGTCATCAGGCCCGTAGCAGCACAATGAGTGGATTCAGGTACGATGATTCTAACTGAAATAAGTCACACAGAAAAAGAAACATCATAAGATATCAGTAATACACGGAATGTAAACTTGGCTACACAGGAACTGAATTACAGAACAGAACAGGGTCTCAAATTTAGAAAACCAACTTATGCTTGTTTAAGGGTAAAGGTGAGTTGGGGTGCTGCATAAAACCAGAGATTGAAATGAGCACAGATAAAGTTCCTTAAGCCAAATATGGAATAGACAAGAGCTACTCCTTGTTCAACGAAATGGACTCAACACCCCATATTAAACGCCTAAGAATGTACCTGACTCTTAAGTATCTTAAAACCTATGGATTGCTATGTCTCCGAAAGAGAATCAAGCATGTGTACAGGGACATAAACGCAGCAGTGATAGGATTGGAGAGGTTCGGTGAGCAAATGAAGACCCTTTGAAGTCATATTGCATGGTACCCATTCCACGGGTTTCAACTACCCAGGTTTAAGGTATTCTTCCTTCAGCTAAAACATGCATGTGGAACCTAGAGTATGATCAACCATGTGATCGGGAGACGTGTTCAAATATGTCTCAGTTTTCGTACCCTGGTACTCGGGTGCAACATTCCAGACGCTTTACTAACACTCTCCCGACTTGGAGAGTCTGTCCCTTTAACCTCCTGTTTGGCCCAGTTTGCAATTTCTGCGGAAGATGAACAGGAATAGCGAGAACCAATGAGAGACTAGCTGGAGGTGTCTGGACGGGCAAATTTAACTCTCATTTCCCACCAGGAAGAGGAAATAACCAAAGGCTCAGCGTGCCGTGCCGGAACCAGATTAGGGCCTGAAGCCATCCTGCGGTGTTGCGGCCAGCTCACAAGAAAGCGAGTTGAAGAAAGGAGCTCAGGGGCACTGTAATTCACAAACCTGCAGAGTTATAAATGACAGCTATCGTCCAAAAATATACTGAAGTAAGGCTGCCAAGAGGACTTGAAAGCGGGGCAGAATTGCAGGAAACCGATTTCAGGAGGTAGACTGGAATTGCATTGAAAGCATAGGAAAAGAGGCAGAACGTCCACAATGATGCACTTGGCCAAAAAGGGCGTATGCGTTTTTTCCTGAATATATTCAGGAAAAAACGCGTACGCCCTTTTTGGCCAACCAAGCAAGCTTGCAAAGGAAATCTGCACTACAATGAAGTCTCACTTCCCCCCGGTCAAAAGGGCCATCTGAAAAAAGTGTAAAATCCAGAAAGGCAGGACAGGCCATGGAGAACTGGGAGCCTTGTTATGCTGATGGGCGGGATGTAAACTGCCAACAGACACTCGGGAGAAGTGTATGGTGTTTCCTGAAACATCTAAAAAACAAAGCAACAGAGCCTAGGGCACTTCCACTTATGGTCCTATAGCTTAGGGAAATTAAAATAAAAAAGACACAGCCACCCCAATGTTTGGGACGCCTCTGTTTACAAGAACCTCGTTTACCGTACAAGTTCAATATCACAGAAAGTGAAAAATGGATAAAGAACTTGTGGTACTTACGTACAATGCAGTATCACTCAGCAGTGAAATCTATGTCATCAGGCCCGTAGCAGCACAATGAGTGGATTCAGGTACGATGATTCTAACTGAAATAAGTCACACAGAAAAAGAAACATCATAAGATATCAGTAATACACGGAATGTAAACTTGGCTACACAGGAACTGAATTACAGAACAGAACAGGGTCTCAAATTTAGAAAACCAACTTATGCTTGTTTAAGGGTAAAGGTGAGTTGGGGTGCTGCATAAAACCAGAGATTGAAATGAGCACAGATAAAGTTCCTTAAGCCAAATATGGAATAGACAAGAGCTACTCCTTGCTCAACGAAATGGACTCAACACCGCATATTAAACGCCTTAGAATGTACCTGACTCTAAAGTATCTTAAAACCTATGGATTGCTATGTCTCCGAAAGAGAATCAAGCATGTTTACAGGGACATAAACGCAGCAGTGATAGGATTGGAGAGGTTCGGTGAGCAAATGAAGACCCTTTGAAGTCATATTGCATGGTACCCATTCCACGGGTTTCAACTACCCAGGTTTAAGGTATTCTTCCTTCAGCTAAAACATGCATGTGGAACCTAGAGTATGATCAACCATGTGATCGGGAGACGTGTTCAAATATGTCTCAGTTTTCGTACCCTGGTACTCGGGTGCAACATTCCAGACGCTTTACTAACACTCTCCCGACTTGGAGAGTCAGTCCCTTTAACCTCCTGTTTGGCCCAGTTTGCAATTTCTGCGGAAGATGAACAGGAATAGCGAGAACCAATGAGAGACTAGCTGGAGGTGTCTGGACGGGCAAATTTAACTCTCATTTCCCACCAGGAAGAGGAAATAACCAAAGGCTCAGCGTGCCATGCCGGAACCAGATTAGGGCCTGAAGCCATCCTGCGGTGTTGCGGCCAGCTCACAAGAAAGCGAGTTGAAGAAAGGAGCTCAGGGGCACTGTAATTCACAAACCTGCAGAGTTATAAATGACAGCTATCGTCCAAAAATATACTGAAGTAAGGCTGCCAAGAGGACTTGAAAGCGGGGCAGAATTGCAGGAAACCGATTTCAGGAGGTAGACTGGAATTGCATTGAAAGCATAGGAAAAGAGGCAGAACGTCCACAATGATGCACTTGGCCAAAAAGGGCGTATGCGTTTTTTCCTGAATATATTCAGGAAAAAACGCATACGCCCTTTTTGGCCAACCAAGCAAGCTTGCAAAGGAAATCTGCACTACAATGAAGTCTCACTTCCCCCCGGTCAAAAGGGCCATCTGAAAAAAGTGTAAAATCCAGAAAGGCAGGACAGGCCATGGAGAACTGGGAGCCTTGTTATGCTGATGGGCGGGATGTAAACTGCCAACAGACACTCGGGAGAAGTGTATGGTGTTTCCTGAAACATCTAAAAAACAAAGCAACAGAGCCTAGGGCACTTCCACTTATGGTCCTATAGCTTAGGGAAATTAAAATAAAAAAGACACAGCCACCCCAATGTTTGGGACGCCTCTGTTTACAAGAACCTCGTTTACCGTACAAGTTCAATATCACAGAAAGTGAAAAATGGATAAAGAACTTGTGGTACTTACGTACAATGCAGTATCACTCAGCAGTGAAATCTATGTCATCAGGCCCGTAGCAGCACAATGAGTGGATTCAGGTACGATGATTCTAACTGAAATAAGTCACACAGAAAAAGAAACATCATAAGATATCAGTAATACACGGAATGTAAACTTGGCTACACAGGAACTGAATTACAGAACAGAACAGGGTCTCAAATTTAGAAAACCAACTTATGCTTGTTTAAGGGTAAAGGTGAGTTGGGGTGCTGCATAAAACCAGAGATTGAAATGAGCACAGATAAAGTTCCTTAAGCCAAATATGGAATAGACAAGAGCTACTCCTTGCTCAACGAAATGGACTCAACACCGCATATTAAACGCCTAAGAATGTACCTGACTCTTAAGTATCTTAAAACCTATGGATTGCTATGTCTCCGAAAGAGAATCAAGCATGTGTACAGGGACATAAACGCAGCAGTGATAGGATTGGAGAGGTTCGGTGAGCAAATGAAAACCCTTTGAAGTCATATTGCATGGTACCCATTCCACGGGTTTCAACTACCCAGGTTTAAGGTATTCTTCCTTCAGCTAAAACATGCATGTGGAACCTAGAGTATGATCAACCATGTGATCGGGAGACGTGTTCAAATATGTCTCAGTTTTCGTACCCTGGTACTCGGGTGCAACATTCCAGACGCTTTACTAACACTCTCCCGACTTGGAGAGTCAGTCCCTTTAACCTCCTGTTTGGCCCAGTTTGCAATTTCTGCGGAAGATGAACGGGAATAGCGAGAACCAATGAGAGACTAGCTGGAGGTGTCTGGACGGGCAAATTTAACTCTCATTTCCCACCAGGAAGAGGAAATAACCAAAGGCTCAGCGTGCCGTGCCGGAACCAGATTAGGGCCTGAAGCCATCCTGCGGTGTTGCGGCCAGCTCACAAGAAAACGAGTTGAAGAAAGGAGCTCAGGGGCACTGTAATTCACAAACCTGCAGAGTTATAAATGACAACTATCGTCCAAAAATATACTGAAGTAAGGCTGCCATGAGGACTTGAAAGCGGGCAGAATTGCAGGAAACCGATTTCAGGAGGTAGACTGGAATTGCATTGAAAGCATAGGAAAAGAGGCAGAACGTCCACAATGATGCACTTGGCCAAAAAGGGCGTATGCGTTTTTTCCTGAATATATTCAGGAAAAAACGCATACGCCCTTTTTGGCCAACCAAGCAAGCTTGCAAAGGAAATCTGCACTACAATGAAGTCTCACTTCCCCCCGGTCAAAAGGGCCATCTGAAAAAAGTGTAAAATCCAGAAAGGCAGGACAGGCCATGGAGAACTGGGAGCCTTGTTATGCTGATGGGCGGGATGTAAATTGCCAACAGACACTCGGGAGAAGTGTATGGTGTTTCCTGAAACATCTAAAAAACAAAGCAACAGAGCCTAGGGCACTTCCACTTATGGTCCTATAGCTTAGGGAAATTAAAATCAAAAAGACACAGCCACCCCAATGTTTGGGACGCCTCTGTTTACAAGAACCTCGTTTACCGTACAAGTTCAATATCACAGAAAGTGAAAAATGGATAAAGAACTTGTGGTACTTACGTACAATGCAGTATCACTCAGCAGTGAAATCTATGTCATCAGGCCCGTAGCAGCACAATGAGTGGATTCAGGTACGATGATTCTAACTGAAATAAGTCACACAGAAAAAGAAACATCATAAGATATCAGTAATACACGGAATGTAAACTTGGCTACACAGGAACTGAATTACAGAACAGGAGAGGGTCTCAAATTTAGAAAACCAACTTATGCTTGTTTAAGGGTAAAGGTGAGTTGGGGTGCTGCATAAAACCAGAGATTGAAATGAGCACAGATAAAGTTCCTTAAGCCAAATATGGAATAGACAAGAGCTACTCCTTGCTCAACGAAATGGACTCAACACCGCATATTAAACGCCTTAGAATGTACCTGACTCTTAAGTATCTTAAAACCTATGGATTGCTATGTCTCCGAAAGAGAATCAAGCATGTTTACAGGGACATAAACGCAGCAGTGATAGGATTGGAGAGGTTCGGTGAGCAAATGAAGACCCTTTGAAGTCATATTGCATGGTACCCATTCCACGGGTTTCAACTACCCAGGTTTAAGGTATTCTTCCTTCAGCTAAAACATGCATGTGGAACCTAGAGTATGATCAACCATGTGATCGGGAGACGTGTTCAAATATGTCTCAGTTTTCGTACCCTGGTACTCGGGTGCAACATTCCAGACGCTTTACTAACACTCTCCCGACTTGGAGAGTCAGTCCCTTTAACCTCCTGTTTGGCCCAGTTTGCAATTTCTGCGGAAGATGAACGGGAATAGCGAGAACCAATGAGAGACTAGCTGGAGGTGTCTGGACGGGCAAATTTAACTCTCATTTCCCACCAGGCAGAGGAAATAACCAAAGGCTCAGCGTGCCGGGCCGGAACCAGATTAGGGCCTGAAGCCATCCTGCGGTGTTGCGGCCAGCTCACAAGAAAACGAGTTGAAGAAAGGAGCTCAGGGGCACTGTAATTCACAAACCTGCAGAGTTATAAATGACAACTATCGTCCAAAAATATACTGAAGTAAGGCTGCCAAGAGGACTTGAAAGCGGGGCAGAATTGCAGGAAACCGATTTCAGGAGGTAGACTGGAATTGCATTGAAAGCATAGGAAAAGAGGCAGAACGTCCACAATGATGCACTTGGCCAAAAAGGGCGTATGCGTTTTTTCCTGAATATATTCAGGAAAAAACGCATACGCCCTTTTTGGCCAACCAAGCAAGCTTGCAAAGGAAATCTGCACTACAATGAAGTCTCACTTCCCCCCGGTCAAAAGGGCCATCTGAAAAAAGTGTAAAATCCAGAAAGGCAGGACAGGCCATGGAGAACTGGGAGCCTTGTTATGCTGATGGGCGGGATGTAAACTGCCAACAGACACTCGGGAGAAGTGTATGGTGTTTCCTGAAACATCTAAAAAACAAAGCAACAGAGCCTAGGGCACTTCCACTTATGGTCCTATAGCTTAGGGAAATTAAAATCAAAAAGACACAGCCACCCCAATGTTTGGGACGCCTCTGTTTACAAGAACCTCGTTTACCGTACAAGTTCAATATCACAGAAAGTGAAAAATGGATAAAGAACTTGTGGTACTTACGTACAATGCAGTATCACTCAGCAGTGAAATCTATGCCATCAGGCCCGTAGCAGCACAATGAGTGGATTCAGGTACGATGATTCTAACTGAAATAAGTCACACAGAAAAAGAAACATCATAAGATATCAGTAATACACGGAATGTAAACTTGGCTACACAGGAACTGAATTACAGAACAGAACAGGGTCTCAAATTTAGAAAACCAACTTATGCTTGTTTAAGGGTAAAGGTGAGTTGGGGTGCTGCATAAAACCAGAGATTGAAATGAGCACAGATAAAGTTCCTTAAGCCAAATATGGAATAGACAAGAGCTACTCCTTGCTCAACGAAATGGACTCAACACCGCATATTAAACGCCTAAGAATGTACCTGACTCTTAAGTATCTTAAAACCTATGGATTGCTATGTCTCCGAAAGAGAATCAAGCATGTGTACAGGGACATAAACGCAGCAGTGATAGGATTGGAGAGGTTCGGTGAGCAAATGAAGACCCTTTGAAGTCATATTGCATGGTACCCATTCCACGGGTTTCAACTACCCAGGTTTAAGGTATTCTTCCTTCAGCTAAAACATGCATGTGGAACCTAGAGTATGATCAACCATGTGATCGGGAGACGTGTTCAAATATGTCTCAGTTTTCGTACCCTGGTACTCGGGTGCAACATTCCAGACGCTTTACTAACACTCTCCCGACTTGGAGAGTCAGTCCCTTTAACCTCCTGTTTGGCCCAGTTTGCAATTTCTGCGGAAGATGAACAGGAATAGCGAGAACCAATGAGAGACTAGCTGGAGGTGTCTGGACGGGCAAATTTAACTCTCATTTCCCACCAGGAAGAGGAAATAACCAAAGGCTCAGCGTGCCGTGCCGGAACCAGATTAGGGCCTGAAGCCATCCTGCGGTGTTGCGGCCAGCTCACAAGAAAACGAGTTGAAGAAAGGAGCTCAGGGGCACTGTAATTCACAAACCTGCAGAGTTATAAATGACAACTATCGTCCAAAAATATACTGAAGTAAGGCTGCCAAGAGGACTTGAAAGCGGGGCAGAATTGCAGGAAACCGATTTCAGGAGGTAGACTGGAATTGCATTGAAAGCATAGGAAAAGAGGCAGAACGTCCACAATGATGCACTTGGCCAAAAAGGGCGTATGCGTCTTTTCCTGAATATATTCAGGAAAAAACGCATACGCCCTTTTTGGCCAACCAAGCAAGCTTGCAAAGGAAATCTGCACTACAATGAAGTCTCACTTCCCCCCGGTCAAAAGGGCCATCTGAAAAAAGTGTAAAATCCAGAAAGGCAGGACAGGCCATGGAGAACTGGGAGCCTTGTTATGCTGATGGGCGGGATGTAAACTGCCAACAGACACTCGGGAGAAGTGTATGGTGTTTCCTGAAACATCTAAAAAACAAAGCAACAGAGCCTAGGGCACTTCCACTTATGGTCCTATAGCTTAGGGAAATTAAAATCAAAAAGACACAGCCACCCCAATGTTTGGGACGCCTCTGTTTACAAGAACCTCGTTTACCGTACAAGTTCAATATCACAGAAAGTGAAAAATGGATAAAGAACTTGTGGTACTTACGTACAATGCAGTATCACTCAGCAGTGAAATCTATGTCATCAGGCCCGTAGCAGCACAATGAGTGGATTCAGGTCGATGATTCTAACTGAAATAAGTCACACAGAAAAAGAAACATCATAAGATATCAGTAATACACGGAATGTAAACTTGGCTACACAGGAACTGAATTACAGAACAGAACAGGGTCTCAAATTTAGAAAACCAACTTATGCTTGTTTAAGGGTAAAGGTGAGTTGGGGTGCTGCATAAAACCAGAGATTGAAATGAGCACAGATAAAGTTCCTTAAGCCAAATATGGAATAGACAAGAGCTACTCCTTGCTCAACGAAATGGACTCAACACCCCATATTAAACGCCTAAGAATGTACCTGACTCTTAAGTATCTTAAAACCTATGGATTGCTATGTCTCCGAAAGAGAATCAAGCATGTGTACAGGGACATAAACGCAGCAGTGATAGGATTGGAGAGGTTCGGTGAGCAAATGAAGACCCTTTGAAGTCATATTGCATGGTACCCATTCCACGGGTTTCAACTACCCAGGTTTAAGGTATTCTTCCTTCAGCTAAAACATGCATGTGGAACCTAGAGTATGATCAACCATGTGATCGGGAGACGTGTTCAAATATGTCTCAGTTTTCGTACCCTGGTACTCGGGTGCAACATTCCAGACGCTTTACTAACACTCTCCCGACTTGGAGAGTCAGTCCCTTTAACCTCCTGTTTGGCCCAGTTTGCAATTTCTGCGGAAGATGAACAGGAATAGCGAGAACCAATGAGAGACTAGCTGGAGGTGTCTGGACGGGCAAATTTAACTCTCATTTCCCACCAGGAAGAGGAAATAACCAAAGGCTCAGCGTGCCGTGCCGGAACCAGATTAGGGCCTGAAGCCATCCTGCGGTGTTGCGGCCAGCTCACAAGAAAACGAGTTGAAGAAAGGAGCTCAGGGGCACTGTAATTCACAAACCTGCAGAGTTATAAATGACAACTATCGTCCAAAAATATACTGAAGTAAGGCTGCCAAGAGGACTTGAAAGCGGGGCAGAATTGCAGGAAACCGATTTCAGGAGGTAGACTGGAATTGCATTGAAAGCATAGGAAAAGAGGCAGAACGTCCACAATGATGCACTTGGCCAAAAAGGGCGTATGCGTCTTTTCCTGAATATATTCAGGAAAAAACGCATACGCCCTTTTTGGCCAACCAAGCAAGCTTGCAAAGGAAATCTGCACTACAATGAAGTCTCACTTCCCCCCGGTCAAAAGGGCCATCTGAAAAAAGTGTAAAATCCAGAAAGGCAGGACAGGCCATGGAGAACTGGGAGCCTTGTTATGCTGATGGGCGGGATGTAAACTGCCAACAGACACTCGGGAGAAGTGTATGGTGTTTCCTGAAACATCTAAAAAACAAAGCAACAGAGCCTAGGGCACTTCCACTTATGGTCCTATAGCTTAGGGAAATTAAAATCAAAAAGACACAGCCACCCCAATGTTTGGGACGCCTCTGTTTACAAGAACCTCGTTTACCGTACAAGTTCAATATCACAGAAAGTGAAAAATGGATAAAGAACTTGTGGTACTTACGTACAATGCAGTATCACTCAGCAGTGAAATCTATGTCATCAGGCCCGTAGCAGCACAATGAGTGGATTCAGGTACGATGATTCTAACTGAAATAAGTCACACAGAAAAAGAAACATCATAAGATATCAGTAATACACGGAATGTAAACTTGGCTACACAGGAACTGAATTACAGAACAGAACAGGGTCTCAAATTTAGAAAACCAACTTATGCTTGTTTAAGGGTAAAGGTGAGTTGGGGTGCTGCATAAAACCAGAGATTGAAATGAGCACAGATAAAGTTCCTTAAGCCAAATATGGAATAGACAAGAGCTACTCCTTGCTCAACGAAATGGACTCAACACCCCATATTAAACGCCTAAGAATGTACCTGACTCTTAAGTATCTTAAAACCTATGGATTGCTATGTCTCCGAAAGAGAATCAAGCATGTGTACAGGGACATAAACGCAGCAGTGATAGGATTGGAGAGGTTCGGTGAGCAAATGAAGACCCTTTGAAGTCATATTGCATGGTACCCATTCCACGGGTTTCAACTACCCAGGTTTAAGGTATTCTTCCTTCAGCTAAAACATGCATGTGGAACCTAGAGTATGATCAACCATGTGATCGGGAGACGTGTTCAAATATGTCTCAGTTTTCGTACCCTGGTACTCGGGTGCAACATTCCAGACGCTTTACTAACACTCTCCCGACTTGGAGAGTCTGTCCCTTTAACCTCCTGTTTGGCCCAGTTTGCAATTTCTGCGGAAGATGAACAGGAATAGCCAGAACCAATGAGAGACTAGCTGGAGGTGTCTGGACGGGCAAATTTAACTCTCATTTCCCACCAGGAAGAGGAAATAACCAAAGGCTCAGCGTGCCGTGCCGGAACCAGATTAGGGCCTGAAGCCATCCTGCGGTGTTGCGGCCAGCTCACAAGAAAGCGAGTTGAAGAAAGGAGCTCAGGGGCACTGTAATTCACAAACCTGCAGAGTTATAAATGACAGCTATCGTCCAAAAATATACTGAAGTAAGGCTGCCAAGAGGACTTGAAAGCGGGGCAGAATTGCAGGAAACCGATTTCAGGAGGTAGACTGGAATTGCATTGAAAGCATAGGAAAAGAGGCAGAACGTCCACAATGATGCACTTGGCCAAAAAGGGTGTATGCGTTTTTTCCTGAATATATTCAGGAAAAAACGCGTACGCCCTTTTTGGCCAACCAAGCAAGCTTGCAAAGGAAATCTGCACTACAATGAAGTCTCACTTCCCCCCGGTCAAAAGGGCCATCTGAAAAAAGTGTAAAATCCAGAAAGGCAGGACAGGCCATGGAGAACTGGGAGCCTTGTTATGCTGATGGGCGGGATGTAAACTGCCAACAGACACTCGGGAGAAGTGTATGGTGTTTCCTGAAACATCTAAAAAACAAAGCAACAGAGCCTAGGGCACTTCCACTTATGGTCCTATAGCTTAGGGAAATTAAAATAAAAAAGACACAGCCACCCCAATGTTTGGGACGCCTCTGTTTACAAGAACCTCGTTTACCGTACAAGTTCAATATCACAGAAAGTGAAAAATGGATAAAGAACTTGTGGTACTTACGTACAATGCAGTATCACTCAGCAGTGAAATCTATGTCATCAGGCCCGTAGCAGCACAATGAGTGGATTCAGGTACGATGATTCTAACTGAAATAAGTCACACAGAAAAAGAAACATCATAAGATATCAGTAATACACGGAATGTAAACTTGGCTACACAGGAACTGAATTACAGAACAGAACAGGGTCTCAAATTTAGAAAACCAACTTATGCTTGTTTAAGGGTAAAGGTGAGTTGGGGTGCTGCATAAAACCAGAGATTGAAATGAGCACAGATAAAGTTCCTTAAGCCAAATATGGAATAGACAAGAGCTACTCCTTGCTCAACGAAATGGACTCAACACCCCATATTAAACGCCTAAGAATGTACCTGACTCTTAAGTATCTTAAAACCTATGGATTGCTATGTCTCCGAAAGAGAATCAAGCATGTGTACAGGGACATAAACGCAGCAGTGATAGGATTGGAGAGGTTCGGTGAGCAAATGAAGACCCTTTGAAGTCATATTGCATGGTACCCATTCCACGGGTTTCAACTACCCAGGTTTAAGGTATTCTTCCTTCAGCTAAAACATGCATGTGGAACCTAGAGTATGATCAACCATGTGATCGGGAGACGTGTTCAAATATGTCTCAGTTTTCGTACCCTGGTACTCGGGTGCAACATTCCAGACGCTTTACTAACACTCTCCCGACTTGGAGAGTCTGTCCCTTTAACCTCCTGTTTGGCCCAGTTTGCAATTTCTGCGGAAGATGAACGGGAATAGACAGAAACAATGAGAGACTAGCTGGAGGTGTCTGGACGGGCAAATTTAACTCTCATTTCCCACCAGGAAGAGGAAATAACCAAAGGCTCAGCGTGCCGTGCCGGAACCAGATTAGGGCCTGAAGCCATCCTGCGGTGTTGCGGCCAGCTCACAAGAAAGCAAGTTGAAGAAAGGAGCTCAGGGGCACTGTAATTCACAAACCTGCAGAGTTATAAATGACAGCTATCGTCCAAAAATATACTGAAGTAAGGCTGCCAAGAGGACTTGAAAGCGGGGCAGAATTGCAGGAAACCGATTTCAGGAGGTAGACTGGAATTGCATTGAAAGCATAGGAAAAGAGGCAGAACGTCCACAATGATGCACTTGGCCAAAAAGGGCGTATGCGTTTTTTCCTGAATATATTCAGGAAAAAACGCGTACGCCCTTTTTGGCCAACCAAGCAAGCTTGCAAAGGAAATCTGCACTACAATGAAGTCTCACTTCCCCCCGGTCAAAAGGGCCATCTGAAAAAAGTGTAAAATCCAGAAAGGCAGGAGAGGCCATGGAGAACTGGGAGCCTTGTTATGCTGATGGGCGGGATGTAAACTGCCAACAGACACTCGGGAGAAGTGTATGGTGTTTCCTGAAATATCTAAAAAACAAAGCAACAGAGCCTAGGGCACTTCCACTTATGGTCCTATAGCTTAGGGAAATTAAAATCAAAAAGACACAGCCACCCCAATGTTTGGGACGCCTCTGTTTACAAGAACCTCGTTTACCGTACAAGTTCAATATCACAGAAAGTGAAAAATGGATAAAGAACTTGTGGTACTTACGTACAATGCAGTATCACTCAGCAGTGAAATCTATGTCATCAGGCCCGTAGCAGCACAATGAGTGGATTCAGGTACGATGATTCTAACTGAAATAAGTCACACAGAAAAAGAAACATCATAAGATATCAGTAATACACGGAATGTAAACTTGGCTACACAGGAACTGAATTACAGAACAGAACAGGGTCTCAAATTTAGAAAACCAACTTATGCTTGTTTAAGGGTAAAGGTGAGTTGGGGTGCTGCATAAAACCAGAGATTGAAATGAGCACAGATAAAGTTCCTTAAGCCAAATATGGAATAGACAAGAGCTACTCCTTGCTCAACGAAATGGACTCAACACCCCATATTAAACGCCTAAGAATGTACCTGACTCTTAAGTATCTTAAAACCTATGGATTGCTATGTCTCCGAAAGAGAATCAAGCATGTGTACAGGGACATAAACGCAGCAGTGATAGGATTGGAGAGGTTCGGTGAGCAAATGAAGACCCTTTGAAGTCATATTGCATGGTACCCATTCCACGGGTTTCAACTACCCAGGTTTAAGGTATTCTTCCTTCAGCTAAAACATGCATGTGGAACCTAGAGTATGATCAACCATGTGATCGGGAGACGTGTTCAAATATGTCTCAGTTTTCGTACCCTGGTACTCGGGTGCAACATTCCAGACGCTTTACTAACACTCTCCCGACTTGGAGAGTCTGTCCCTTTAACCTCCTGTTTGGCCCAGTTTGCAATTTCTGCGGAAGATGAACAGGAATAGCCAGAACCAATGAGAGACTAGCTGGAGGTGTCTGGACGGGCAAATTTAACTCTCATTTCCCACCAGGAAGAGGAAATAACCAAAGGCTCAGCGTGCCGTGCCGGAACCAGATTAGGGCCTGAAGCCATCCTGCGGTGTTGCGGCCAGCTCACAAGAAAGCGAGTTGAAGAAAGGAGCTCAGGGGCACTGTAATTCACAAACCTGCAGAGTTATAAATGACAGCTATCGTCCAAAAATATACTGAAGTAAGGCTGCCAAGAGGACTTGAAAGCGGGGCAGAATTGCAGGAAACCGATTTCAGGAGGTAGACTGGAATTGCATTGAAAGCATAGGAAAAGAGGCAGAACGTCCACAATGATGCACTTGGCCAAAAAGGGCGTATGCGTTTTTTCCTGAATATATTCAGGAAAAAACGCGTACGCCCTTTTTGGCCAACCAAGCAAGCTTGCAAAGGAAATCTGCACTACAATGAAGTCTCACTTCCCCCCGGTCAAAAGGGCCATCTGAAAAAAGTGTAAAATCCAGAAAGGCAGGACAGGCCATGGAGAACTGGGAGCCTTGTTATGCTGATGGGCGGGATGTAAACTTCCAACAGACACTCGGGAGAAGTGTATGGTGTTTCCTGAAACATCTAAAAAACAAAGCAACAGAGCCTAGGGCACTTCCACTTATGGTCCTATAGCTTAGGGAAATTAAAATCAAAAAGACACAGCCACCCCAATGTTTGGGACGCCTCTGTTTACAAGAACCTCGTTTACCGTACAAGTTCAATATCACAGAAAGTGAAAAATGGATAAAGAACTTGTGGTACTTACGTACAATGCAGTATCACTCAGCAGTGAAATCTATGTCATCAGGCCCGTAGCAGCACAATGAGTGGATTCAGGTACGATGATTCTAACTGAAATAAGTCACACAGAAAAAGAAACATCATAAGATATCAGTAATACACGGAATGTAAACTTGGATACACAGGAACTGAATTACAGAACAGAACAGGGTCTCAAATTTAGAAAACCAACTTATGCTTGTTTAAGGGTAAAGGTGAGTTGGGGTGCTGCATAAAACCAGAGATTGAAATGAGCACAGATAAAGTTCCTTAAGCCAAATATGGAATAGACAAGAGCTACTCCTTGCTCCACGAAATGGACTCAACACCGCATATTAAACGCCTAAGAATGTACCTGACTCTTAAGTATCTTAAAACCTATGGATTGCTATGTCTCTGAAAGAGAATCAAGCATGTGTACAGGGACATAAACGCAGCAGTGATAGGATTGGAGAGGTTCGGTGAGCAAATGAAGACCCTTTGAAGTCATATTGCATGGTACCCATTCCACGGGTTTCAACTACCCAGGTTTAAGGTATCCTTCCTTCAGCTAAAACATGCATGTGGAACCTAGAGTATGATCAACCATGTGATCGGGAGACGTGTTCAAATATGTCTCAGTTTTCGTACCCTGGTACTCGGGTGCAACATTCCAGACGCTTTACTAACACTCTCCCGACTTGGAGAGTCAGTCCCTTTAAACTCCTGTTTGGCCCAGTTTGCAATTTCTGCGGAAGATGAACGGGAATAGCGAGAACCAATGAGAGACTAGCTGGAGGTGTCTGGACGGGCAAATTTAACTCTCATTTCCCACCAGGAAGAGGAAATAACCAAAGGCTCAGCGTGCCGTGCCGGAACCAGATTAGGGCCTGAAGCCATCCTGCGGTGTTGCGGCCAGCTCACAAGAAAACGAGTTGAAGAAAGGAGCTCAGGGGCACTGTAATTCACAAACCTGCAGAGTTATAAATGACAACTATCGTCCAAAAATATACTGAAGTAAGGCTGCCAAGAGGACTTGAAAGCGGGGCAGAATTGCAGGAAACCGATTTCAGGAGGTAGACTGGAATTGCATTGAAAGCATAGGAAAAGAGGCAGAACGTCCACAATGATGCACTTGGCCAAAAAGGGCGTACGCGTTTTTTCCTGAATATATTCAGGAAAAAACGCGTACGCCCTTTTTGGCCAACCAAGCAAGCTTGCAAAGGAAATCTGCACTACAATGAAGTCTCACTTCCCCCCGGTCAAAAGGGCCATCTGAAAAAGTGTAAAATCCAGAAAGGCAGGACAGGCCATGGAGAACTGGGAGCCTTGTTATGCTGATGGGCGGGATGTAAACTGCCAACAGACACTCGGGAGAAGTGTATGGTGTTTCCTGAAACATCTAAAAAACAAAGCAACAGAGCCTAGGGCATTTCCACTTATGGTCCTATAGCTTAGGGAAATTAAAATCAAAAAGACACAGCCACCCCAATGTTTGGGACGCCTCTGTTTACAAGAACCTCGTTTACCGTACAAGTTCAATATCACAGAAAGTGAAAAATGGATAAAGAACTTGTGGTACTTACGTACAATGCAGTATCACTCAGCAGTGAAATCTATGTCATCAGGCCCGTAGCAGCACAATGAGTGGATTCAGGTACGATGATTCTAACTGAAATAAGTCACACAGAAAAAGAAACATCATAAGATATCAGTAATACACGGAATGTAAACTTGGCTACACAGGAACTGAATTACAGAACAGAACAGGGTCTCAAATTTAGAAAACCAACTTATGCTTGTTTAAGGGTAAAGGTGAGTTGGGGTGCTGCATAAAACCAGAGATTGAAATGAGCACAGATAAAGTTCCTTAAGCCAAATATGGAATACACAAGAGCTACTCCTTGCTCAACGAAATGGACTCAACACCGCATATTAAACGCCTAAGAATGTACCTGACTCTTAAGTATCTTAAAACCTATGGATTGCTATGTCTCCGAAAGAGAATCAAGCATGTGTACAGGGACATAAACGCAGCAGTGATAGGATTGGAGAGGTTCGGTGAGCAAATGAAGACCCTTTGAAGTCATATTGCATGGTACCCATTCCACGGGTTTCAACTACCCAGGTTTAAGGTATCCTTCCTTCAGCTAAAACATGCACGTGGAACCTAGAGTATGATCAACCATGTGATCGGGAGACGTGTTCAAATATGTCTCAGTTTTCGTACCCTGGTACTCGGGTGCAACATTCCAGACGCTTTACTAACACTCTCCCGACTTGGAGAGTCAGTCCCTTTAACCTCCTGTTTGGCCCAGTTTGCAATTTCTGCGGAAGATGAACAGGAATAGCGAGAACCAATGAGAGACTAGCTGGAGGTGTCTGGACGGGCAAATTTAACTCTCATTTCCCACCAGGAAGAGGAAATAACCAAAGGCTCAGCGTGCCGTGCCGGAACCAGATTAGGGCCTGAAGCCATCCTGCGGTGTTGCGGCCAGCTCACAAGAAAACGAGTTGAAGAAAGGAGCTCAGGGGCACTGTAATTCACAAACCTGCAGAGTTATAAATGACAACTATCGTCCAAAAATATACTGAAGTAAGGCTGCCAAGAGGACTTGAAAGCGGGGCAGAATTGCAGGAAACCGATTTCAGGAGGTAGACTGGAATTGCATTGAAAGCATAGGAAAAGAGGCAGAACGTCCACAATGATGCACTTGGCCAGAAAGGGCGTACGCGTTTTTTCCTGAATATATTCAGGAAAAAACGCATACGCCCTTTTTGGCCAACCAAGCAAGCTTGCAAAGGAAATCTGCACTACAATGAAGTCTCACTTCCCCCCGGTCAAAAGGGCCATCTGAAAAAAGTGTAAAATCCAGAAAGGCAGGACAGGCCATGGAGAACTGGGAGCCTTGTTATGCTGATGGGCGGGATGTAAACTGCCAACAGACACTCGGGAGAAGTGTATGGTGTTTCCTGAAACATCTAAAAAACAAAGCAACAGAGCCTAGGGCACTTCCACTTATGGTCCTATAGCTTAGGGAAATTAAAATCAAAAAGACACAGCCACCCCAATGTTTGGGACGCCTCTGTTTACAAGAACCTCGTTTACCGTACAAGTTCAATATCACAGAAAGTGAAAAATGGATAAAGAACTTGTGGTACTTACGTACAATGCAGTATCACTCAGCAGTGAAATCTATGTCATCAGGCCCGTAGCAGCACAATGAGTGGATTCAGGTACGATGATTCTAACTGAAATAAGTCACACAGAAAAAGAAACATCATAAGATATCAGTAATACACGGAATGTAAACTTGGCTACACAGGAACTGAATTACAGAACAGAACAGGGTCTCAAATTTAGAAAACCAACTTATGCTTGTTTAAGGGTAAAGGTGAGTTGGGGTGCTGCATAAAACCAGAGATTGAAATGAGCACAGATAAAGTTCCTTAAGCCAAATATGGAATAGACAAGAGCTACTCCTTGCTCAACGAAATGGACTCAACACCGCATATTAAACGCCTAAGAATGTACCTGACTCTTAAGTATCTTAAAACCGATGGATTGCTATGTCTCCGAAAGAGAATCAAGCATGTGTACAGGGACATAAACGCAGCAGTGATAGGATTGGAGAGGTTCGGTGAGCAAATGAAGACCCTTTGAAGTCATATTGCATGGTACCCATTCCACGGGTTTCAACTACCCAGGTTTAAGGTATTCTTCCTTCAGCTAAAACATGCACGTGGAACCTAGAGTATGATCAACCATGTGATTGGGAGACGTGTTCAAATATGTCTCAGTTTTCGTACCCTGGTACTCGGGTGCAACATTCCAGACGCTTTACTAACACTCTCCCGACTTGGAGAGTCAGTCCCTTTAACCTCCTGTTTGGCCCAGTTTGCAATTTCTGCGGAAGATGAACAGGAATAGCGAGAACCAATGAGAGACTAGCTGGAGGTGTCTGGACGGGCAAATTTAACTCTCATTTCCCACCAGGAAGAGGAAATAACCAAAGGCTCAGCGTGCCGTGCCGGAACCAGATTAGGGCCTGAAGCCATCCTGCGGTGTTGCGGCCAGCTCACAAGAAAACGAGTTGAAGAAAGGAGCTCAGGGGCACTGTAATTCACAAACCTGCAGAGTTATAAATGACAACTATCGTCCAAAAATATACTGAAGTAAGGCTGCCAAGAGGACTTGAAAGCGGGGCAGAATTGCAGGAAACCGATTTCAGGAGGTAGACTGGAATTGCATTGAAAGCATAGGAAAAGAGGCAGAACGTCCACAATGATGCACTTGGCCAGAAAGGGCGTACGCGTTTTTTCCTGAATATATTCAGGAAAAAACGCATACGCCCTTTTTGGCCAACCAAGCAAGCTTGCAAAGGAAATCTGCACTACAATGAAGTCTCACTTCCCCCCGGTCAAAAGGGCCATCTGAAAAAAGTGTAAAATCCAGAAAGGCAGGACAGGCCATGGAGAACTGGGAGCCTTGTTATGCTGATGGGCGGGATGTAAACTGCCAACAGACACTCGGGAGAAGTGTATGGTGTTTCCTGAAACATCTAAAAAACAAAGCAACAGAGCCTAGGGCACTTCCACTTATGGTCCTATAGCTTAGGGAAATTAAAATCAAAAAGACACAGCCACCCCAATGTTTGGGACGCCTCTGTTTACAAGAACCTCGTTTACCGTACAAGTTCAATATCACAGAAAGTGAAAAATGGATAAAGAACTTGTGGTACTTACGTACAATGCAGTATCACTCAGCAGTGAAATCTATGTCATCAGGCCCGTAGCAGCACAATGAGTGGATTCAGGTACGATGATTCTAACTGAAATAAGTCACACAGAAAAAGAAACATCATAAGATATCAGTAATACACGGAATGTAAACTTGGCTACACAGGAACTGAATTACAGAACAGAACAGGGTCTCAAATTTAGAAAACCAACTTATGCTTGTTTAAGGGTAAAGGTGAGTTGGGGTGCTGCATAAAACCAGAGATTGAAATGAGCACAGATAAAGTTCCTTAAGCCAAATATGGAATAGACAAGAGCTACTCCTTGCTCAACGAAATGGACTCAACACCGCATATTAAACGCCTAAGAATGTACCTGACTCTTAAGTATCTTAAAACCGATGGATTGCTATGTCTCCGAAAGAGAATCAAGCATGTGTACAGGGACATAAACGCAGCAGTGATAGGATTGGAGAGGTTCGGTGAGCAAATGAAGACCCTTTGAAGTCATATTGCATGGTACCCATTCCACGGGTTTCAACTACCCAGGTTTAAGGTATTCTTCCTTCAGCTAAAACATGCATGTGGAACCTAGAGTATGATCAACCATGTGATCGGGAGACGTGTTCAAATATGTCTCAGTTTTCGTACCCTGGTACTCGGGTGCAACATTCCAGACGCTTTACTAACACTCTCCCGACTTGGAGAGTCAGTCCCTTTAACCTCCTGTTTGGCCCAGTTTGCAATTTCTGCGGAAGATGAACAGGAATAGCGAGAACCAATGAGAGACTAGCTGGAGGTGTCTGGACGGGCAAATTTAACTCTCATTTCCCACCAGGAAGAGGAAATAACCAAAGGCTCAGCGTGCCGTGCCGGAACCAGATTAGGGCCTGAAGCCATCCTGCGGTGTTGCGGCCAGCTCACAAGAAAACGAGTTGAAGAAAGGAGCTCAGGGGCACTGTAATTCACAAACCTGCAGAGTTATAAATGACAACTATCGTCCAAAAATATAATGAAGTAAGGCTGCCAAGAGGACTTGAAAGCGGGGCAGAATTGCAGGAAACCGATTTCAGGAGGTAGACTGGAATTGCATTGAAAGCATAGGAAAAGAGGCAGAACGTCCACAATGATGCACTTGGCCAGAAAGGGCGTACGCGTTTTTTCCTGAATATATTCAGGAAAAAACGCATACGCCCTTTTTGGCCAACCAAGCAAGCTTGCAAAGGAAATCTGCACTACAATGAAGTCTCACTTCCCCCCGGTCAAAAGGGCCATCTGAAAAAAGTGTAAAATCCAGAAAGGCAGGACAGGCCATGGAGAACTGGGAGCCTTGTTATGCTGATGGGCGGGATGTAAACTGCCAACAGACACTCGGGAGAAGTGTATGGTGTTTCCTGAAACATCTAAAAAACAAAGCAACAGAGCCTAGGGCACTTCCACTTATGGTCCTATAGCTTAGGGAAATTAAAATCAAAAAGACACAGCCACCCCAATGTTTGGGACGCCTCTGTTTACAAGAACCTCGTTTACCGTACAAGTTCAATATCACAGAAAGTGAAAAATGGATAAAGAACTTGTGGTACTTACGTACAATGCATTATCACTCAGCAGTGAAATCTATGTCATCAGGCCCGTAGCAGCACAATGAGTGGATTCAGGTACGATGATTCTAACTGAAATAAGTCACACAGAAAAAGAAACATCATAAGATATCAGTAATACACGGAATGTAAACTTGGCTACACAGGAACTGAATTACAGAACAGAACAGGGTCTCAAATTTAGAAAACCAACTTATGCTTGTTTAAGGGTAAAGGTGAGTTGGGGTGCTGCATAAAACCAGAGATTGAAATGAGCACAGATAAAGTTCCTTAAGCCAAATATGGAATAGACAAGAGCTACTCCTTGCTCAACGAAATGGACTCAACACCGCATATTAAACGCCTAAGAATGTACCTGACTCTTAAGTATCTTAAAACCGATGGATTGCTATGTCTCCGAAAGAGAATCAAGCATGTGTACAGGGACATAAACGCAGCAGTGATAGGATTGGAGAGGTTCGGTGAGCAAATGAAGACCCTTTGAAGTCATATTGCATGGTACCCATTCCACGGGTTTCAACTACCCAGGTTTAAGGTATTCTTCCTTCAGCTAAAACATGCATGTGGAACCTAGAGTATGATCAACCATGTGATCGGGAGACGTGTTCAAATATGTCTCAGTTTTCGTACCCTGGTACTCGGGTGCAACATTCCAGACGCTTTACTAACACTCTCCCGACTTGGAGAGTCAGTCCCTTTAACCTCCTGTTTGGCCCAGTTTGCAATTTCTGCGGAAGATGAACAGGAATAGCGAGAACCAATGAGAGACTAGCTGGAGGTGTCTGGACGGGCAAATTTAACTCTCATTTCCCACCAGGAAGAGGAAATAACCAAAGGCTCAGCGTGCCGTGCCGGAACCAGATTAGGGCCTGAAGCCATCCTGCGGTGTTGCGGCCAGCTCACAAGAAAACGAGTTGAAGAAAGGAGCTCAGGGGCACTGTAATTCACAAACCTGCAGAGTTATAAATGACAACTATCGTCCAAAAATATACTGAAGTAAGGCTGCCAAGAGGACTTGAAAGCGGGGCAGAATTGCAGGAAACCGATTTCAGGAGGTAGACTGGAATTGCATTGAAAGCATAGGAAAAGAGGCAGAACGTCCACAATGATGCACTTGGCCAGAAAGGGCGTACGCGTTTTTTCCTGAATATATTCAGGAAAAAACGCATACGCCCTTTTTGGCCAACCAAGCAAGCTTGCAAAGGAAATCTGCACTACAATGAAGTCTCACTTCCCCCCGGTCAAAAGGGCCATCTGAAAAAAGTGTAAAATCCAGAAAGGCAGGACAGGCCATGGAGAACTGGGAGCCTTGTTATGCTGATGGGCGGGATGTAAACTGCCAACAGACACTCGGGAGAAGTGTATGGTGTTTCCTGAAACATCTAAAAAACAAAGCAACAGAGCCTAGGGCACTTCCACTTATGGTCCTATAGCTTAGGGAAATTAAAATCAAAAAGATACAGCCACCCCAATGTTTGGGACGCCTCTGTTTACAAGAACCTCGTTTACCGTACAAGTTCAATATCACAGAAAGTGAAAAATGGATAAAGAACTTGTGGTACTTACGTACAATGCAGTATCACTCAGCAGTGAAATCTATGTCATCAGGCCCGTAGCAGCACAATGAGTGGATTCAGGTACGATGATTCTAACTGAAATAAGTCACACAGAAAAAGAAACATCATAAGATATCAGTAATACACGGAATGTAAACTTGGCTACACAGGAACTGAATTACAGAACAGAACAGGGTCTCAAATTTAGAAAACCAACTTATGCTTGTTTAAGGGTAAAGGTGAGTTGGGGTGCTGCATAAAACCAGAGATTGAAATGAGCACAGATAAAGTTCCTTAAGCCAAATATGGAATAGACAAGAGCTACTCCTTGCTCAACGAAATGGACTCAACACCGCATATTAAACGCCTAAGAATGTACCTGACTCTTAAGTATCTTAAAACCTATGGATTGCTATGTCTCCGAAAGAGAATCAAGCATGTGTACAGGGACATAAACGCAGCAGTGATAGGATTGGAGAGGTTCGGTGAGCAAATGAAGACCCTTTGAAGTCATATTGCATGGTACCCATTCCACGGGTTTCAACTACCCAGGTTTAAGGTATTCTTCCTTCAGCTAAAACATGCACGTGGAACCTAGAGTATGATCAACCATGTGATCGGGAGACGTGTTCAAATATGTCTCAGTTTTCGTACCCTGGTACTCGGGTGCAACATTCCAGACGCTTTACTAACACTCTCCCGACTTGGAGAGTCAGTCCCTTTAACCTCCTGTTTGGCCCAGTTTGCAATTTCTGCGGAAGATGAACAGGAATAGCGAGAACCAATGAGAGACTAGCTGGAGGTGTCTGGACGGGCAAATTTAACTCTCATTTCCCACCAGGAAGAGGAAATAACCAAAGGCTCAGCGTGCTGTGCCGGAACCAGATTAGGGCCTGAAGCCATCCTGCGGTGTTGCGGCCAGCTCACAAGAAAACGAGTTGAAGAAAGGAGCTCAGGGGCACTGTAATTCACAAACCTGCAGAGTTATAAATGACAACTATCGTCCAAAAATATACTGAAGTAAGGCTGCCAAGAGGACTTGAAAGCGGGGCAGAATTGCAGGAAACCGATTTCAGGAGGTAGACTGGAATTGCATTGAAAGCATAGGAAAAGAGGCAGAACGTCCACAATGATGCACTTGGCCAGAAAGGGCGTACGCGTTTTTTCCTGAATATATTCAGGAAAAAACGCATACGCCCTTTTTGGCCAACCAAGCAAGCTTGCAAAGGAAATCTGCACTACAATGAAGTCTCACTTCCCCCCGGTCAAAAGGGCCATCTGAAAAAAGTGTAAAATCCAGAAAGGCAGGACAGGCCATGGAGAACTGGGAGCCTTGTTATGCTGATGGGCGGGATGTAAACTGCCAACAGACACTCGGGAGAAGTGTATGGTGTTTCCTGAAACATCTAAAAAACAAAGCAACAGAGCCTAGGGCACTTCCACTTATGGTCCTATAGCTTAGGGAAATTAAAATCAAAAAGACACAGCCACCCCAATGTTTGGGACGCCTCTGTTTACAAGAACCTCGTTTACCGTACAAGTTCAATATCACAGAAAGTGAAAAATGGATAAAGAACTTGTGGTACTTACGTACAATGCATTATCACTCAGCAGTGAAATCTATGTCATCAGGCCCGTAGCAGCACAATGAGTGGATTCAGGTACGATGATTCTAACTGAAATAAGTCACACAGAAAAAGAAACATCATAAGATATCAGTAATACACGGAATGTAAACTTGGCTACACAGGAACTGAATTACAGAACAGAACAGGGTCTCAAATTTAGAAAACCAACTTATGCTTGTTTAAGGGTAAAGGTGAGTTGGGGTGCTGCATAAAACCAGAGATTGAAATGAGCACAGATAAAGTTCCTTAAGCCAAATATGGAATAGACAAGAGCTACTCCTTGCTCAACGAAATGGACTCAACACCGCATATTAAACGCTTAAGAATGTACCTGACTCTTAAGTATCTTAAAACCTATGGATTGCTATGTCTCCGAAAGAGAATCAAGCATGTGTACAGGGACATAAACGCAGCAGTGATAGGATTGGAGAGGTTCGGTGAGCAAATGAAGACCCTTTGAAGTCATATTGCATGGTACCCATTCCACGGGTTTCAACTACCCAGGTTTAAGGTATTCTTCCTTCAGCTAAAACATGCATGTGGAACCTAGAGTATGATCAACCATGTGATCGGGAGACGTGTTCAAATATGTCTCAGTTTTCGTACCCTGGTACTCGGGTGCAACATTCCAGACGCTTTACTAACACTCTCCCGACTTGGAGAGTCAGTCCCTTTAACCTCCTGTTTGGCCCAGTTTGCAATTTCTGCGGAAGATGAACAGGAATAGCGAGAACCAATGAGAGACTAGCTGGAGGTGTCTGGACGGGCAAATTTAACTCTCATTTCCCACCAGGAAGAGGAAATAACCAAAGGCTCAGCGTGCCGTGCCGGAACCAGATTAGGGCCTGAAGCCATTCTGCGGTGTTGCGGACAGCTCACAAGAAAACGAGTTGAAGAAAGGAGCTCAGGGGCACTGTAATTCACAAACCTGCAGAGTTATAAATGACAACTATCGTCCAAAAATATACTGAAGTAAGGCTGCCAAGAGGACTTGAAAGCGGGGCAGAATTGCAGGAAACCGATTTCAGGAGGTAGACTGGAATTGCATTGAAAGCATAGGAAAAGAGGCAGAACGTCCACAATGATGCACTTGGCCAAAAAGGGCGTATGCGTTTTTTCCTGAATATATTCAGGAAAAAACGCATACGCCCTTTTTGGCCAACCAAGCAAGCTTGCAAAGGAAATCTGCACTACAATGAAGTCTCACTTCCCCCCGGTCAAAAGGGCCATCTGAAAAAAGTGTAAAATCCAGAAAGGCAGGACAGGCCATGGAGAACTGGGAGCCTTGTTATGCTGACGGGCGGGATGTAAACTGCCAACAGACACTCGGGAGAAGTGTATGGTGTTTCCTGAAACATCTAAAAAACAAAGCAACAGAGCCTAGGGCACTTCCACTTATGGTCCTATAGCTTAGGGAAATTAAAATCAAAAAGACACAGCCACCCCAATGTTTGGGACGCCTCTGTTTACAAGAACCTCGTTTACCGTACAAGTTCAATATCACAGAAAGTGAAAAATGGATAAAGAACTTGTGGTACTTACGTACAATGCAGTATCACTCAGCAGTGAAATCTATGTCATCAGGCCCGTAGCAGCACAATGAGTGGATTCAGGTACGATGATTCTAACTGAAATAAGTCACACAGAAAAAGAAACATCATAAGATATCAGTAATACACGGAATGTAAACTTGGCTACACAGGAACTGCATTACAGAACAGAACAGGGTCTCAAATTTAGAAAACCAACTTATGCTTGTTTAAGGGTAAAGGTGAGTTGGGGTGCTGCATAAAACCAGAGATTGAAATGAGCACAGATAAAGTTCCTTAAGCCAAATATGGAATAGACAAGAGCTACTCCTTGCTCAACGAAATGGACTCAACACCGCATATTAAACGCCTAAGAATGTACCTGACTCTTAAGTATCTTAAAACCTATGGATTGCTATGTCTCCAAAAGAGAATCAAGCATGTGTACAGGGACATAAACGCAGCAGTGATAGGATTGGAGAGGTTCGGTGAGCAAATGAAGACCCTTTGAAGTCATATTGCATGGTACCCATTCCACGGGTTTCAACTACCCAGGTTTAAGGTATTCTTCCTTCAGCTAAAACATGCATGTGGAACCTAGAGTATGATCAACCATGTGATCGGGAGACGTGTTCAAATATGTCTCAGTTTTCGTACCCTGGTACTCGGGTGCAACATTCCAGACGCTTTACTAACACTCTCCCGACTTGGAGAGTCTGTCCCTTTAACCTCCTGTTTGGCCCAGTTTGCAATTTCTGCGGAAGATGAACAGGAATAGCGAGAACCAATGAGAGACTAGCTGGAGGTGTCTGGACGGGCAAATTTAGCTCTCATTTCCCACCAGGAAGAGGAAATAACCAAAGGCTCAGCGTGCCGTGCCGGAACCAGATTAGGGCCTGAAGCCATCCTGCGGTGTTGCGGCCAGCTCACAAGAAAGCGAGTTGAAGAAAGGAGCTCAGGGGCACTGTAATTCACAAACCTGCAGAGTTATAAATGACAGCTATCGTCCAAAAATATACTGAAGTAAGGCTGCCAAGAGGACTTGAAAGCGGGGCAGAATTGCAGGAAACCGATTTCAGGAGGTAGACTGGAATTGCATTGAAAGCATAGGAAAAGAGGCAGAACGTCCACAATGATGCACTTGGCCAAAAAGGGCGTATGCGTTTTTTCCTGAATATATTCAGGAAAAAACGCATACGCCCTTTTTGGCCAACTAAGCAAGCTTGCAAAGGAAATCTGCACTACAATGAAGTCTCACTTCCCCCCGGTCAAAAGGGCCATCTGAAAAAAGTGTAAAATCCAGAAAGGCAGGACAGGCCATGGAGAACTGGGAGCCTTGTTATGCTGATGGGCGGGATGTAAACTGCCAACAGACACTCGGGAGAAGTGTATGGTGTTTCCTGAAACATCTAAAAAACAAAGCAACAGAGCCTAGGGCACTTCCACTTATGGTCCTATAGCTTAGGGAAATTAAAATCAAAAAGACACAGCCACCCCAATGTTTGGGACGCCTCTGTTTACAAGAACCTTGTTTACCGTACAAGTTCAGTATCACAGAAAGTGAAAAATGGATAAAGAACTTGTGGTACTTACGTACAATGCAGTATCACTCAGCAGTGAAATCTATGTCATCAGGCCCGTAGCAGCACAATGAGTGGATTCAGGTACGATGATTCTAACTGAAATAAGTCACACAGAAAAAGAAACATCATAAGATATCAGTAATACACGGAATGTAAACTTGGCTACACAGGAACTGAATTACAGAACAGAACAGGGTCTCAAATTTAGAAAACCAACTTATGCTTGTTTAAGGGTAAAGGTGAGTTGGGGTGCTGCATAAAACCAGAGATTGAAATGAGCACAGATAAAGTTCCTTAAGCCAAATATGGAATAGACAAGAGCTACTCCTTGCTCAACGAAATGGACTCAACACCGCATATTAAACGCTTAAGAATGTACCTGACTCTTAAGTATCTTAAAACCTATGGATTGCTATGTCTCCGAAAGAGAATCAAGCATGTGTACAGGGACATAAACGCAGCAGTGATAGGATTGGAGAGGTTCGGTGAGCAAATGAAGACCCTTTGAAGTCATATTGCATGGTACCCATTCCACGGGTTTCAACTACCCAGGTTTAAGGTATTCTTCCTTCAGCTAAAACATGCATGTGGAACCTAGAGTATGATCAACCATGTGATCGGGAGACGTGTTCAAATATGTCTCAGTTTTCGTACCCTGGTACTCGGGTGCAACATTCCAGACGCTTTACTAACACTCTCCCGAGTTGGAGAGTCTGTCCCTTTAACCTCCTGTTTGGCCCAGTTTGCAATTTCTGCGGAAGATGAACAGGAATAGCGAGAACCAATGAGAGACTAGCTGGAGGTGTCTGGACGGGCAAATTTAACTCTCATTTCCCACCAGGAAGAGGAAATAACCAAAGGCTCAGCGTGCCGTGCCGGAACCAGATTAGGGCCTGAAGCCATCCTGCGGTGTTGCGGCCAGCTCACAAGAAAGCAAGTTGAAGAAAGGAGCTCAGGGGCACTGTAATTCACAAACCTGCAGAGTTATAAATGACAGCTATCGTCCAAAAATATACTGAAGTAAGGCTGCCAAGAGGACTTGAAAGCGGGGCAGAATTGCAGGAAACCGATTTCAGGAGGTAGACTGGAATTGCATTGAAAGCATAGGAAAAGAGGCAGAACGTCCACAATGATGCACTTGGCCAAAAAGGGCGTACGCGTTTTTTCCTGAATATATTCAGGAAAAAACGCGTACGCACTTTTTGGCCAACCAAGCAAGCTTGCAAAGGAAATCTGCACTACAATGAAGTCTCACTTCCCCCCGGTCAAAAGGGCCATCTGAAAAAAGTGTAAAATCCAGAAAGGCAGGACAGGCCATGGAGAACTGGGAGCCTTGTTATGCTGATGGGCGGGATGTAAACTGCCAACAGACACTCGGGAGAAGTGTATGGTGTTTCCTGAAACATCTAAAAAACAAAGCAACAGAGCCTAGGGCACTTCCACTTATGGTCCTATAGCTTAGGGAAATTAAAATCAAAAAGACACAGCCACCCCAATGTTTGGGATGCCTCTGTTTACAAGAACCTCGTTTACCGTACAAGTTCAATATCACAGAAAGTGAAAAATGGATAAAGAACTTGTGGTACTTACGTACAATGCAGTATCACTCAGCAGTGAAATCTATGTCATCAGGCCCGTAGCAGCACAATGAGTGGATTCAGGTACGATGATTCTAACTGAAATAAGTCACACAGAAAAAGAAACATCATAAGATATCAGTAATACACGGAATGTAAACTTGGCTACACAGGAACTGAATTACAGAACAGAACAGGGTCTCAAATTTAGAAAACCAACTTATGCTTGTTTAAGGGTAAAGGTGAGTTGGGGTGCTGCATAAAACCAGAGATTGAAATGAGCACAGATAAAGTTCCTTAAGCCAAATATGGAATAGACAAGAGCTACTCCTTGCTCAACGAAATGGACTCAACACCGCATATTAAACGCCTAAGAATGTACCTGACTCTTAAGTATCTTAAAACCTATGGATTGCTATGTCTCCGAAAGAGAATCAAGCATGTGTACAGGGACATAAACGCAGCAGTGATAGGATTGGAGAGGTTCGGTGAGCAAATGAAGACCCTTTGAAGTCATATTGCATGGTACCCATTCCACGGGTTTCAACTACCCAGGTTTAAGGTATTCTTCCTTCAGCTAAAACATGCATGTGGAACCTAGAGTATGATCAACCATGTGATCGGGAGACGTGTTCAAATATGTCTCAGTTTTCGTACCCTGGTACTCGGGTGCAACATTCCAGACGCTTTACTAACACTCTCCCGACTTGGAGAGTCAGTCCCTTTAACCTCCTGTTTGGCCCAGTTTGCAATTTCTGCGGAAGATGAACGGGAATAGCGAGAACCAATGAGAGACTAGCTGGAGGTGTCTGGACGGGCAAATTTAACTCTCATTTCCCACCAGGAAGAGGAAATAACCAAAGGCTCAGCGTGCCGTGCCGGAACCAGATTAGGGCCTGAAGCCATCCTGCGGTGTTGCGGCCAGCTCACAAGAAAGCGAGTTGAAGAAAGGAGCTCAGGGGCACTGTAATTCACAAACCTGCAGAGTTATAAATGACAGCTATCGTCCAAAAATATACTGAAGTAAGGCTGCCAAGAGGACTTGAAAGCGGGGCAGAATTGCAGGAAACCGATTTCAGGAGGTAGACTGGAATTGCATTGAAAGCATAGGAAAAGAGGCAGAACGTCCACAATGATGCACTTGGCCAAAAAGGGCGTATGCGTTTTTTCCTGAATATATTCAGGAAAAAACGCATACGCCCTTTTTGGCCAACCAAGCAAGCTTACAAAGGAAATCTGCACTACAATGAAGTCTCACTTCCCCCCGGTCAAAAGGGCCATCTGAAAAAAGTGTAAAATCCAGAAAGGCAGGACAGGCCATGGAGAACTGGGAGCCTTGTTATGCTGATGGGCGGGATGTAAACTGCCAACAGACACTCGGGAGAAGTGTATGGTGTTTCCTGAAACATCTAAAAAACAAAGCAACAGAGCCTAGGGCACTTCCACTTATGGTCCTATAGCTTAGGGAAATTAAAATCAAAAAGACACAGCCACCCCAATGTTTGGGACGCCTCTGTTTACAAGAACCTCGTTTACCGTACAAGTTCAATATCACAGAAAGTGAAAAATGGATAAAGAACTTGTGGTACTTATGTACAATGCAGTATCACTCAGCAGTGAAATCTATGTCATCAGGCCCGTAGCAGCACAATGAGTGGATTCAGGTACGATGATTCTAACTGAAATAAGTCACACAGAAAAAGAAACATCATAAGATATCAGTAATACACGGAATGTAAACTTGGCTACACAGGAATTGAATTACAGAACAGAACAGGGTCTCAAATTTAGAAAACCAACTTATGCTTGTTTAATGGTAAAGGTGAGTTGGGGTGCTGCATAAAACCAGAGATTGAAATGAGCACAGATAAAGTTCCTTAAGCCAAATATGGAATAGACAAGAGCTACTCCTTGCTCAACGAAATGGACTCAACACCGCATATTAAACGCCTAAGAATGTACCTGACTCTTAAGTATCTTAAAACCTATGGATTGCTATGTCTCCGAAAGAGAATCAAGCATGTGTACAGGGACATAAACGCAGCAGTGATAGGATTGGAGAGGTTCGGTGAGCAAATGAAGACCCTTTGAAGTCATATTGCATGGTACCCATTCCACGGGTTTCAACTACCCAGGTTTAAGGTATTCTTCCTTCAGCTAAAACATGCATGTGGAACCTAGAGTATGATCAACCATGTGATCGGGAGACGTGTTCAAATATGTCTCAGTTTTCGTACCCTGGTACTCGGGTGCAACATTCCAGACGCTTTACTAACACTCTCCCGACTTGGAGAGTCAGTCCCTTTAACCTCCTGTTTGGCCCAGTTTGCAATTTCTGCGGAAGATGAACGGGAATAGCGAGAACCAATGAGAGACTAGCTGGAGGTGTCTGGAAGGGCAAATTTAACTCTCATTTCCCACCAGGAAGAGGAAATAACCAAAGGCTCAGCGTGCCGTGCCGGAACCAGATTAGGGCCTGAAGCCATCCTGCGGTGTTGCGGCCAGCTCACAAGAAAACGAGTTGAAGAAAGGAGCTCAGGGGCACTGTAATTCACAAACCTGCAGAGTTATAAATGACAACTATCGTCCAAAAATATACTGAAGTAAGGCTGCCAAGAGGACTTGAAAGCGGGGCAGAATTGCAGGAAACCGATTTCAGGAGGTAGACTGGAATTGCATTGAAAGCATAGGAAAAGAGGCAGAACGTCCACAATGATGCACTTGGCCAAAAAGGGCGTATGCGTTTTTTCCTGAATATATTCAGGAAAAAACGCATACGCCCTTTTTGGCCAACCAAGCAAGCTTGCAAAGGAAATCTGCACTACAATGAAGTCTCACTTCCCCCCGGTCAAAAGGGCCATCTGAAAAAAGTGTAAAATCCAGAAAGGCAGGACAGGCCATGGAGAACTGGGAGTCTTGTTATGCTGATGGGCGGGATGTAAACTGCCAACAGCCACTCGGGAGAAGTGTATGGTGTTTCCTGAAACATCTAAAAAACAAAGCAACAGAGCCTAGGGCACTTCCACTTATGGTCCTATAGCTTAGGGAAATTAAAATCAAAAAGATACAGCCACCCCAATGTTTGGGACGCCTCTGTTTACAAGAACCTCGTTTACCGTACAAGTTCAATATCACAGAAAGTGAAAAATGGATAAAGAACTTGTGGTACTTACGTACAATGCAGTATCACTCAGCAGTGAAATCTATGTCATCAGGCCCGTAGCAGCACAATGAGTGGATTCAGGTACGATGATTCTAACTGAAATAAGTCACACAGAGAAAGAAACATCATAAGATATCAGTAATACACGGAATGTAAACTTGGCTACACAGGAACTGAATTACAGAACAGAACAGGGTCTCAAATTTAGAAAACCAACTTATGCTTGTTTAAGGGTAAAGGTGAGTTGGGGTGCTGCATAAAACCAGAGATTGAAATGAGCACAGATAAAGTTCCTTAAGCCAAATATGGAATAGACAAGAGCTACTCCTTGCTCAACGAAATGGACTCAACACCCCATATTAAACGCCTAAGAACGTACCTGACTCTTAAGTATCTTAAAACCTATGGATTGCTATGTCTCCGAAAGAGAATCAAGCATGTGTACAGGGACATAAACGCAGCAGTGATAGGATTGGAGAGGTTCGGTGAGCAAATGAAGACCCTTTGAAGTCATATTGCATGGTACCCATTCCACGGGTTTCAACTACCCAGGTTTAAGGTATTCTTCCTTCAGCTAAAACATGCACGTGGAACCTAGAGTATGATCAACCATGTGATCGGGAGACGTGTTCAAATATGTCTCAGTTTTCGTACCCTGGTACTCGGGTGCAACATTCCAGACGCTTTACTAACACTCTCCCGACTTGGAGAGTCTGTCCCTTTAACCTCCTGTTTGGCCCAGTTTGCAATTTCTGCGGAAGATGAACGGGAATAGCGAGAACCAATGAGAGACTAGCTGGAGGTGTCTGGACGGGCAAATTTAACTCTCATTTCCCACCAGGAAGAGGAAATAACCAAAGGCTCAGCGTGCCGTGCCGGAACCAGATTAGGGCCTGAAGCCATCCTGCGGTGTTGCGGCCAGCTCACAAGAAAACGAGTTGAAGAAAGGAGCTCAGGGGCACTGTAATTCACAAACCTGCAGAGTTATAAATGACAACTATCGTCCAAAAATATACTGAAGTAAGGCTGCCAAGAGGACTTGAAAGCGGGGCAGAATTGCAGGAAACCGATTTCAGGAGGTAGACTGGAATTGCATTGAAAGCATAGGAAAAGAGGCAGAACGTCCACAATGATGCACTTGGCCAAAAAGGGCGTATGCGTTTTTTCCTGAATATATTCAGGAAAAAACGCATACGCCCTTTTTGGCCAACCAAGCAAGCTTGCAAAGGAAATCTGCACTACAATGAAGTCTCACTTCCCCCCGGTCAAAAGGGCCATCTGAAAAAAGTGTAAAATCCAGAAAGGCAGGACAGGCCATGGAGAACTGGGAGCCTTGTTATGCTGATGGGCGGGATGTAAACTGCCAACAGACACTCGGGAGAAGTGTATGGTGTTTCCTGAAACATCTAAAAAACAAAGCAACAGAGCCTAGGGCACTTCCACTTATGGTCCTATAGCTTAGGGAAATTAAAATCAAAAAGACACAGCCACCCCAATGTTTGGGACGCCTCTGTTTACAAGAACCTCGTTTACCGTACAAGTTCAATATCACAGAAAGTGAAAAATGGATAAAGAACTTGTGGTACTTACGTACAATGCAGTATCACTCAGCAGTGAAATCTATGTCATCAGGCCCGTAGCAGCACAATGAGTGGATTCAGGTACGATGATTCTAACTGAAATAAGTCACACAGAAAAAGAAACATCATAAGATATCAGTAATACACGGAATGTAAACTTGGCTACACAGGAACTGAATTACAGAACAGATCAGGGTCTCAAATTTAGAAAACCAACTTATGCTTGTTTAAGGGTAAAGGTGAGTTGGGGTGCTGCATAAAACCAGAGATTGAAATGAGCACAGATAAAGTTCCTTAAGCCAAATATGGAATAGACAAGAGCTACTCCTTGCTCAACGAAATGGACTCAACACCGCATATTAAACGCCTAAGAATGTACCTGACTCTTAAGTATCTTAAAACCTATGGATTGCTATGTCTCCAAAAGAGAATCAAGCATGTGTACAGGGACATAAACGCAGCAGTGATAGGATTGGAGAGGTTCGGTGAGCAAATGAAGACCCTTTGAAGTCATATTGCATGGTACCCATTCCACGGGTTTCAACTACCCAGGTTTAAGGTATTCTTCCTTCAGCTAAAACATGCATGTGGAACCTAGAGTATGATCAACCATGTGATCGGGAGACGTGTTCTAATATGTCTCAGTTTTCGTACCCTGGTACTCGGGTGCAACATTCCAGACGCTTTACTAACACTCTCCCGACTTGGAGAGTCTGTCCCTTTAACCTCCTGTTTGGCCCAGTTTGCAATTTCTGCGGAAGATGAACAGGAATAGCGAGAACCAATGAGAGACTAGCTGGAGGTGTCTGGACGGGCAAATTTAACTCTCATTTCCCACCAGGAAGAGGAAATAACCAAAGGCTCAGCGTGCCGTGCCGGAACCAGATTAGGGCCTGAAGCCATCCTGCGGTGTTGCGGCCAGCTCACAAGAAAGCGAGTTGAAGAAAGGAGCTCAGGGGCACTGTAATTCACAAACCTGCAGAGTTATAAATGACAGCTATCGTCCAAAAATATACTGAAGTAAGGCTGCCAAGAGGACTTGAAAGCGGGGCAGAATTGCAGGAAACCGATTTCAGGAGGTAGACTGGAATTGCATTGAAAGCATAGGAAAAGAGGCAGAACGTCCACAATGATGCACTTGGCCAAAAAGGGCGTATGCGTTTTTTCCTGAATATATTCAGGAAAAAACGCGTACGCCCTTTTTGGCCAACCAAGCAAGCTTACAAAGGAAATCTGCACTACAATGAAGTCTCACTTCCCCCCGGTCAAAAGGGCCATCTGAAAAAAGTGTAAAATCCAGAAAGGCAGGACAGGCCATGGAGAACTGGGAGCCTTGTTATGCTGATGGGCGGGATGTAAACTGCCAACAGACACTCGGGAGAAGTGTATGGTGTTTCCTGAAACATCTAAAAAACAAAGCAACAGAGCCTAGGGCACTTCCACTTATGGTCCTATAGCTTAGGGAAATTAAAATCAAAAAGACACAGCCACCCCAATGTTTGGGACGCCTCTGTTTACAAGAACCTCGTTTACCGTACAAGTTCAATATCACAGAAAGTGAAAAATGGATAAAGAACTTGTGGTACTTACGTACAATGCAGTATCACTCAGCAGTGAAATCTATGTCATCAGGCCCGTAGCAGCACAATGAGTGGATTCAGGTACGATGATTCTAACTGAAATAAGTCACACAGAAAAAGAAACATCATAAGATATCAGTAATACACGGAATGTAAACTTGGCTACACAGGAACTGAATTACAGAACAGAACAGGGTCTCAAATTTAGAAAACCAACTTATGCTTGTTTAAGGGTAAAGGTGAGTTGGGGTGCTGCATAAAACCAGAGATTGAAATGAGCACAGATAAAGTTCCTTAAGCCAAATATGGAATAGACAAGAGCTACTCCTTGCTCAACGAAATGGACTCAACACCGCATATTAAACGCCTAAGAATGTACCTGACTCTTAAGTATCTTAAAACCTATGGATTGCTATGTCTCCGAAAGAGAATCAAGCATGTGTACAGGGACATAAACGCAGCAGTGATAGGATTGGAGAGGTTCGGTGAGCAAATGAAGACCCTTTGAAGTCATATTGCATGGTACCCATTCCACGGGTTTCAACTACCCAGGTTTAAGGTATTCTTCCTTCAGCTAAAACATGCATGTGGAACCTAGAGTATGATCAACCATGTGATCGGGAGACGTGTTCAAATATGTCTCAGTTTTCGTACCCTGGTACTCGGGTGCAACATTCCAGACGCTTTACTAACACTCTCCCGACTTGGAGAGTCAGTCCCTTTAACCTCCTGTTTGGCCCAGTTTGCAATTTCTGCGGAAGATGAACGGGAATAGCGAGAACCAATGAGAGACTAGCTGGAGGTGTCTGGACGGGCAAATTTAACTCTCATTTCCCACCAGGAAGAGGAAATAACCAAAGGCTCAGCGTGCCGTGCCGGAACCAGATTAGGGTCTGAAGCCATCCTGCGGTGTTGCGGCCAGCTCACAAGAAAACGAGTTGAAGAAAGGAGCTCAGGGGCACTGTAATTCACAAACCTGCAGAGTTATAAATGACAACTATCGTCCAAAAATATACTGAAGTAAGGCTGCCAAGAGGACTTGAAAGCGGGGCAGAATTGCAGGAAACCGATTTCAGGAGGTAGACTGGAATTGCATTGAAAGCATAGGAAAAGAGGCAGAACGTCCACAATGATGCACTTGGCCAAAAAGGGCGTACGTGTTTTTTCCTGAATATATTCAGGAAAAAACGCATACGCCCTTTTTGGCCAACCAAGCAAGCTTGCAAAGGAAATCTGCAATACAATGAAGTCTCACTTCCCCCCGGTCAAAAGGGCCATCTGAAAAAAGTGTAAAATCCAGAAAGGCAGGACAGGCCATGGAGAACTGGGAGCCTTGTTATGCTGATGGGCGGGATGTAAACTGCCAACAGACACTCGGGAGAAGTGTATGGTGTTTCCTGAAACATCTAGAAAACAAAGCAACAGAGCCTAGGGCACTTCCACTTATGGTCCTATAGCTTAGGGAAATTAAAATCAAAAAGACACAGCCACCTCAATGTTTGGGACGACTCTGTTTACAAGAACCTCGTTTACCGTACAAGTTCAATATCACAGAAAGTGAAAAATGGATAAAGAACTTGTGGTACTTACGCACAATGCAGTATCACTCAGCAGTGAAATCTATGTCATCAGGCCTGTAGCAGCACAATGAGTGGATTCAGGTACGATGATTCTAACTGAAATAAGTCACACAGAAAAAGAAACATCATAAGATATCAGTAATACACGGAATGTAAACTTGGCTACACAGGAACTGAATTACAGAACAGAACAGGGTCTCAAATTTAGAAAACCAACTTATGCTTGTTTAAGGGTAAAAGTGAGTTGGGCTGCTGCATAAAACCAGAGATTGAAATGAGCACAGATAAAGTTCCTTAAGCCAAATATGGAATAGACAAGAGCTACTCCTTGCTCAACGAAATGGACTCAACACCACATATTAAACGCCTAAGAATGTACCTGACTCTTAAGTATCTTAAAACCTATGGATTGCTATGTCTCCGAAAGAGAATCAAGCATGTGTACAGGGACATAAACGCAGCAGTGATAGGATTGGAGAGGTTCGGTGAGCAAATGAAGACCCTTTGAGGTCATATTGCATGGTACCCATTCCACGGGTTTCAACTACCCAGGTTTAAGGTATTCTTCCTTCAGCTAAAACATGCATGTGGAACCTAGAGTATGATCAACCATGTGATCGGGAGACGTGTTCAAATATGTCTCAGTTTTCGTACCCTGGTACTCGGGTGCAACATTCCAGACGCTTTACTAACACTCTCCCGACTTGGAGAGTCAGTCCCTTTAACCTCCTGTTTGGCCCAGTTTGCAATTTCTGCGGAAGATGAACGGGAATAGCGAGAACCAATGAGAGACTAGCTGGAGGTGTCTGGACGGGCAAATTTAACTCTCATTTCCCACCAGGAAGAGGAAATAACCAAAGGCTCAGCGTGCCGTGCCGGAACCAGATTAGGGCCTGAAGCCATCCTGCGGTGTTGCGGCCAGCTCACAAGAAAACGAGTTGAAGAAAGGAGCTCAGGGGCACTGTAATTCACAAACCTGCAGAGTTATAAATGACAACTATCGTCCAAAAATATACTGAAGTAAGGCTGCCAAGAGGACTTGAAAGCGGGGCAGAATTGCAGGAAACCGATTTCAGGAGGTAGACTGGAATTGCATTGAAAGCATAGGAAAAGAGGCAGAACGTCCACAATGATGCACTTGGCCAAAAAGGGTGTATGCGTTTTTTCCTGAATATATTCAGGAAAAAACGCATACGCCCTTTTTGGCCAACCAAGCAAGCTTGCAAAGGAAATCTGCACTACAATGAAGTCTCACTTCCCCCCGGTCAAAAGGGCCATCTGAAAAAAGTGTAAAATCCAGAAAGGCAGGACAGGCCATGGAGAACTGGGAGCCTTGTTATGCTGATGGGCGGGATGTAAACTGCCAACAGCCACTCGGGAGAAGTGTATGGTGTTTCCTGAAACATCTAAAAAACAAAGCAACAGAGCCTAGGGCACTTCCACTTATGGTCCTATAGCTTAGGGAAATTAAAATCAAAAAGATACAGCCACCCCAATGTTTGGGACGCCTCTGTTTACAAGAACCTCGTTTACCGTACAAGTTCAATATCACAGAAAGTGAAAAATGGATAAAGAACTTGTGGTACTTACGTACAATGCAGTATCACTCAGCAGTGAAATCTATGTCATCAGGCCCGTAGCAGCACAATGAGTGGATTCAGGTACGATGATTCTAACTGAAATAAGTCACACAGAAAAAGAAACATCATAAGATATCAGTAATACACGGAATGTAAACTTGGCTACACAGGAACTGAATTACAGAACAGAACAGGGTCTCAAATTTAGAAAACCAACTTATGCTTGTTTAAGGGTAAAGGTGAGTTGGGGTGCTGCATAAAACCAGAGATTGAAATGAGCACAGATAAAGTTCCTTAAGCCAAATATGGAATAGACAAGAGCTACTCCTTGCTCAACGAAATGGACTCAACACCCCATATTAAACGCCTAAGAATGTACCTGACTCTTAAGTATCTTAAAACCTATGGATTGCTATGTCTCCGAAAGAGAATCAAGCATGTGTACAGGGACATAAACGCAGCAGTGATAGGATTGGAGAGGTTCGGTGAGCAAATGAAGACCCTTTGAAGTCATATTGCATGGTACCCATTCCACGGGTTTCAACTACCCAGGTTTAAGGTATTCTTCCTTCAGCTAAAACATGCATGTGGAACCTAGAGTATGATCAACCATGTGATCGGGAGACGTGTTCAAATATGTCTCAGTTTTCGTACCCTGGTACTCGGGTGCAACATTCCAGACGCTTTACTAACACTCTCCCGACTTGGAGAGTCAGTCCCTTTAACCTCCTGTTTGGCCCAGTTTGCAATTTCTGCGGAAGATGAACAGGAATAGCGAGAACCAATGAGAGACTAGCTGGAGGTGTCTGGACGGGCAAATTTAACTCTCATTTCCCACCAGGAAGAGGAAATAACAAAAGGCTCAGCGTGCCGTGCCGGAACCAGATTAGGGCCTGAAGCCATCCTGCGGTGTTGCGGCCAGCTCACAAGAAAACGAGTTGAAGAAAGGAGCTCAGGGGCACTGTAATTCACAAACCTGCAGAGTTATAAATGACAACTATCGTCCAAAAATATACTGAAGTAAGGCTGCCAAGAGGACTTGAAAGCGGGGCAGAATTGCAGGAAACCGATTTCAGGAGGTAGACTGGAATTGCATTGAAAGCATAGGAAAAGAGGCAGAACGTCCACAATGATGCACTTGGCCAAAAAGGGCGTATGCGTTTTTTCCTGAATATATTCAGGAAAAAACGCGTACGCACTTTTTGGCCAACCAAGCAAGCTTGCAAAGGAAATCTGCACTACAATGAAGTCTCACTTCCCCCCGGTCAAAAGGGCCATCTGAAAAAAGTGTAAAATCCAGAAAGGCAGGACAGGCCATGGAGAACTGGGAGCCTTGTTATGCTGATGGGCGGGATGTAAACTGCCAACAGACACTCGGGAGAAGTGTATGGTGTTTCCTGAAACATCTAAAAAACAAAGCAACAGAGCCTAGGGCACTTCCACTTATGGTCCTATAGCTTAGGGAAATTAAAATCAAAAAGACACAGCCACCCCAATGTTTGGGACGCCTCTGTTTACAAGAACCTCGTTTACCATACAAGTTCAATATCACAGAAAGTGAAAAATGGATAAAGAACTTGTGGTACTTACGTACAATGCAGTATCACTCAGCAGTGAAATCTATGTCATCAGGCCCGTAGCAGCACAATGAGTGGATTCAGGTACGATGATTCTAACTGAAATAAGTCACACAGAAAAAGAAACATCATAAGATATCAGTAATACACGGAATGTAAACTTGGCTACACAGGAACTGAATTACAGAACAGAACAGGGTCTCAAATTTAGAAAACCAACTTATGCTTGTTTAAGGGTAAAGGTGAGTTGGGGTGCTGCATAAAACCAGAGATTGAAATGAGCACAGATAAAGTTCCTTAAGCCAAATATGGAATAGACAAGAGCTACTCCTTGCTCAACGAAATGGACTCAACACCGCATATTAAACGCCTAAGAATGTACCTGACTCTTAAGTATCTTAAAACCTATGGATTGCTATGTCTCCGAAAGAGAATCAAGCATGTGTACAGGGACATAAACGCAGCAGTGATAGGATTGGAGAGGTTCGGTGAGCAAATGAAGACCCTTTGAAGTCATATTGCATGGTACCCATTCCACGGGTTTCAACTACCCAGGTTTAAGGTATTCTTCCTTCAGCTAAAACATGCATGTGGAACCTAGAGTATGATCAACCATGTGATCGGGAGACGTGTTCAAATATGTCTCAGTTTTCGTACCCTGGTACTCGGGTGCAACATTCCAGACGCTTTACTAACACTCTCCCGACTTGGAGAGTCAGTCCCTTTAACCTCCTGTTTGGCCCAGTTTGCAATTTCTGCGGAAGATGAACGGGAATAGCGAGAACCAATGAGAGACTAGCTGGAGGTGTCTGGACGGGCAAATTTAACTCTCATTTCCCACCAGGAAGAGGAAATAACCAAAGGCTCAGCGTGCCGTGCCGGAACCAGATTAGGGCCTGAAGCCATCCTGCGGTGTTGCGGCCAGCTCACAAGAAAGCGAGTTAAAGAAAGGAGCTCAGGGGCACTGTAATTCACAAACCTGCAGAGTTATAAATGACAGCTATCGTCCAAAAATATACTGAAGTAAGGCTGCCAAGAGGACTTGAAAACGGGGCAGAATTGCAGGAAACCGATTTCAGGAGGTAGACTGGAATTGCATTGAAAGCATAGGAAAAGAGGCAGAACGTCCACAATGATGCACTTGGCCAAAAAGGGCGTACGCGTTTTTTCCTGAATATATTCAGGAAAAAACGCATACGCCCTTTTTGGCCAACCAAGCAAGCTTGCAAAGGAAATCTGCACTACAATGAAGTCTCACTTCCCCCCGGTCAAAAGGGCCATCTGAAAAAAGTGTAAAATCCAGAAAGGCAGGACAGGCCATGGAGAACTGGGAGCCTTGTTATGCTGATGGGCGGGATGTAAACTGCCAACAGACACTCGGGAGAAGTGTATGGTGTTTCCTGAAACATCTAAAAAACAAAGCAACAGAGCCTAGGGCACTTCCACTTATGGTCCTATAGCTTAGGGAAATTAAAATCAAAAAGACACAGCCACCCCAATGTTTGGGACGCCTCTGTTTACAAGAACCTCGTTTACCGTACAAGTTCAATATCACAGAAAGTGAAAAATGGATAAAGAACTTGTGGTACTTACGTACAATGCAGTATCACTCAGCAGTGAAATCTATGTCATCAGGCCCGTAGCAGCACAATGAGTGGATTCAGGTACGATGATTCTAACTGAAATAAGTCACACAGAAAAAGAAACATCATAAGATATCAGTAATACACGGAATGTAAACTTGGCTACACAGGAACTGAATTACAGAACAGAACAGGGTCTCAAATTTAGAAAACCAACTTATGCTTGTTTAAGGGTAAAGGTGAGTTGGGGTGCTGCATAAAACCAGAGATTGAAATGAGCACAGATAAAGTTCCTTAAGCCAAATATGGAATAGACAAGAGCTACTCCTTGCTCAACGAAATGGACTCAACACCGCATATTAAACGCCTAAGAATGTACCTGACTCTTAAGTATCTTAAAACCTATGGATTGCTATGTCTCCGAAAGAGAATCAAGCATGTGTACAGGGACATAAACGCAGCAGTGATAGGATTGGAGAGGTTCGGTGAGCAAATGAAGACCCTTTGAAGTCATATTGCATGGTACCCATTCCACGGGTTTCAACTACCCAGGTTTAAGGTATTCTTCCTTCAGCTAAAACATGCATGTGGAACCTAGAGTATGATCAACCATGTGATCGGGAGACGTGTTCAAATATGTCTCAGTTTTCGTACCCTGGTACTCGGGTGCAACATTCCAGACGCTTTACTAACACTCTCCCGACTTGGAGAGTCAGTCCCTTTAACCTCCTGTTTGGCCCAGTTTGCAATTTCTGCGGAAGATGAACGGGAATAGCGAGAACCAATGAGAGACTAGCTGGAGGTGTCTGGACGGGCAAATTTAACTCTCATTTCCCACCAGGAAGAGGAAATAACCAAAGGCTCAGCGTGCTGTGCCGGAACCAGATTAGGGTCTGAAGCCATCCTGCGGTGTTGCGGCCAGCTCACAAGAAAACGAGTTGAAGAAAGGAGCTCAGGGGCACTGTAATTCACAAACCTGCAGAGTTATAAATGACAACTATCGTCCAAAAATATACTGAAGTAAGGCTGCCAAGAGGACTTGAAAGCGGGGCAGAATTGCAGGAAACCGATTTCAGGAGGTAGACTGGAATTGCATTGAAAGCATAGGAAAAGAGGCAGAACGTCCACAATGATGCACTTGGCCAAAAAGGGCGTACGCGTTTTTTCCTGAATATATTCAGGAAAAAACGCGTACGCCCTTTTTGGCCAACCAAGCAAGCTTGCAAAGGAAATCTGCACTACAATGAAGTCTCACTTCCCCCCGGTCAAAAGGGCCATCTGAAAAAAGTGTAAAATCCAGAAAGGCAGGACAGGCCATGGAGAACTGGGAGCCTTGTTATGCTGATGGGCGGGATGTAAACTGCCAACAGACACTCGGGAGAAGTGTATGGTGTTTCCTGAAACATCTAAAAAACAAAGCAACAGAGCCTAGGGCACTTCCACTTATGGTCCTATAGCTTAGGGAAATTAAAATCAAAAAGACACAGCCACCTCAATGTTTGGGACGACTCTGTTTACAAGAACCTCGTTTACCGTACAAGTTCAATATCACAGAAAGTGAAAAATGGATAAAGAACTTGTGGTACTTACGTACAATGCAGTATCACTCAGCAGTGAAATCTATGTCATCAGGCCCGTAGCAGCACAATGAGTGGATTCAGGTACGATGATTCTAACTGAAATAAGTCACACAGAAAAAGAAACATCATAAGATATCAGTAATACACGGAATGTAAACTTGGCTACACAGGAACTGAATTACAGAACAGAACAGGGTCTCAAATTTAGAAAACCAACTTATGCTTGTTTAAGGGTAAAGGTGAGTTGGGGTGCTGCATAAAACCAGAGATTGAAATGAGCACAGATAAAGTTCCTTAAGCCAAATATGGAATAGACAAGAGCTACTCCTTGCTCAACGAAATGGACTCAACACCACATATTAAACGCCTAAGAATGTACCTGACTCTTAAGTATCTTAAAACCTATGGATTGCTATGTCTCCGAAAGAGAATCAAGCATGTGTACAGGGACATAAACGCAGCAGTGATAGGATTGGAGAGGTTCGGTGAGCAAATGAAGACCCTTTGAAGTCATATTGCATGGTACCCATTCCACGGGTTTCAACTACCCAGGTTTAAGGTATTCTTCCTTCAGCTAAAACATGCATGTGGAACCTAGAGTATGATCAACCATGTGATCGGGAGACGTGTTCAAATATGTCTCAGTTTTCGTACCCTGGTACTCGGGTGCAACATTCCAGACGCTTTACTAACACTCTCCCGACTTGGAGAGTCAGTCCCTTTAACCTCCTGTTTGGCCCAGTTTGCAATTTCTGCGGAAGATGAACGGGAATAGCGAGAACCAATGAGAGACTAGCTGGAGGTGTCTGGACGGGCAAATTTAACTCTCATTTCCCACCAGGAAGAGGAAATAACCAAAGGCTCAGCGTGCCGTGCCGGAACCAGATTAGGGCCTGAAGCCATCCTGCGGTGTTGCGGCCAGCTCACAAGAAAACGAGTTGAAGAAAGGAGCTCAGGGGCACTGTAATTCACAAACCTGCAGAGTTATAAATGACAACTATCGTCCAAAAATATACTGAAGTAAGGCTGCCAAGAGGACTTGAAAGCGGGGCAGAATTGCAGGAAACCGATTTCAGGAGGTAGACTGGAATTGCATTGAAAGCATAGGAAAAGAGGCAGAACGTCCACAATGATGCACTTGGCCAAAAAGGGCGTATGCGTTTTTTCCTGAATATATTCAGGAAAAAACGCATACGCCCTTTTTGGCCAACCAAGCAAGCTTGCAAAGGAAATCTGCACTACAATGAAGTCTCACTTCCCCCCGGTCAAAAGGGCCATCTGAAAAAAGTGTAAAATCCAGAAAGGCAGGACAGGCCATGGAGAACTGGGAGCCTTGTTATGCTGATGGGCGGGATGTAAACTGCCAACAGCCACTTGGGAGAAGTGTATGGTGTTTCCTGAAACATCTAAAAAACAAAGCAACAGAGCCTAGGGCACTTCCACTTATGGTCCTATAGCTTAGGGAAATTAAAATCAAAAAGATACAGCCACCCCAATGTTTGGGACGCCTCTGTTTACAAGAACCTCGTTTACCGTACAAGTTCAATATCACAGAAAGTGAAAAATGGATAAAGAACTTGTGGTACTTACGTACAATGCAGTATCACTCAGCAGTGAAATCTATGTCATCAGGCCCGTAGCAGCACAATGAGTGGATTCAGGTACGATGATTCTAACTGAAATAAGTCACACAGAAAAAGAAACATCATAAGATATCAGTAATACACGGAATGTAAACTTGGCTACACAGGAACTGAATTACAGAACAGAACAGGGTCTCAAATTTAGAAAACCAACTTATGCTTGTTTAAGGGTAAAGGTGAGTTGGGGTGCTGCATAAAACCAGAGATTGAAATGAGCACAGATAAAGTTCCTTAAGCCAAATATGGAATAGACAAGAGCTACTCCTTGCTCAACGAAATGGACTCAACACCCCATATTAAACGCCTAAGAATGTACCTGACTCTTAAGTATCTTAAAACCTATGGATTGCTATGTCTCCGAAAGAGAATCAAGCATGTGTACAGGGACATAAACGCAGCAGTGATAGGATTGGAGAGGTTCGGTGAGCAAATGAAGACCCTTTGAAGTCATATTGCATGGTACCCATTCCACGGGTTTCAACTACCCAGGTTTAAGGTATTCTTCCTTCAGCTAAAACATGCATGTGGAACCTAGAGTATGATCAACCATGTGATCGGGAGACGTGTTCAAATATGTCTCAGTTTTCGTACCCTGGTACTCGGGTGCAACATTCCAGACGCTTTACTAACACTCTCCCGACTTGGAGAGTCTGTCCCTTTAACCTCCTGTTTGGCCCAGTTTGCAATTTCTGCGGAAGATGAACGGGAATAGCGAGAACCAATGAGAGACTAGCTGGAGGTGTCTGGACGGGCAAATTTAACTCTCATTTCCCACCAGGAAGAGGAAATAACCAAAGGCTCAGCGTGCCGTGCCGGAACCAGATTAGGGCCTGAAGCCATCCTGCGGTGTTGCGGCCAGCTCACAAGAAAACGAGTTGAAGAAAGGAGCTCAGGGGCACTGTAATTCACAAACCTGCAGAGTTATAAATGACAACTATCGTCCAAAAATATACTGAAGTAAGGCTGCCAAGAGGACTTGAAAGCGGGGCAGAATTGCAGGAAACCGATTTCAGGAGGTAGACTGGAATTGCATTGAAAGCATAGGAAAAGAGGCAGAACGTCCACAATGATGCACTTGGCCAAAAAGGGCGTATGCGTTTTTTCCTGAATATATTCAGGAAAAAACGCATACGCCCTTTTTGGCCAACCAAGCAAGCTTGCAAAGGAAATCTGCACTACAATGAAGTCTCACTTCCCCCCGGTCAAAAGGGCCATCTGAAAAAAGTGTAAAATCCAGAAAGGCAGGACAGGCCATGGAGAACTGGGAGCCTTGTTATGCTGATGGGCGGGATGTAAATTGCCAACAGACACTCGGGAGAAGTGTATGGTGTTTCCTGAAACATCTAAAAAACAAAGCAACAGAGCCTAGGGCACTTCCACTTATGGTCCTATAGCTTAGGGAAATTAAAATCAAAAAGACACAGCCACCCCAATGTTTGGGACGACTCTGTTTACAAGAACCTCGTTTACCGTACAAGTTCAATATCACAGAAAGTGAAAAATGGATAAAGAACTTGTGGTACTTACGTACAATGCAGTATCACTCAGCAGTGAAATCTATGTCATCAGGCCCGTAGCAGCACAATGAGTGGATTCAGGTATGATGATTCTAACTGAAATAAGTCACACAGAAAAAGAAACATCATAAGATATCAGTAATACACGGAATGTAAACTTGGCTACACAGGAACTGAATTACAGAACAGAACAGGGTCTCAAATTTAGAAAACCAACTTATGCTTGTTTAAGGGTAAAGGTGAGTTGGGGTGCTGCATAAAACCAGAGATTGAAATGAGCACAGATAAAGTTCCTTAAGCCAAATATGGAATAGACAAGAGCTACTCCTTGCTCAACGAAATGGACTCAACACCGCATATTAAACGCCTAAGAATGTACCTGACTCTTAAGTATCTTAAAACCTATGGATTGCTATGTCTCCGAAAGAGAATCAAGCATGTGTACAGGGACATAAACGCAGCAGTGATAGGATTGGAGAGGTTCGGTGAGCAAATGAAGACCCTTTGAAGTCATATTGCATGGTACCCATTCCACGGGTTTCAACTACCCAGGTTTAAGGTATTCTTCCTTCAGCTAAAACATGCATGTGGAACCTAGAGTATGATCAACCATGTGATCGGGAGACGTGTTCAAATATGTCTCAGTTTTCGTACCCTGGTACTCGGGTGCAACATTCCAGACGCTTTACTAACACTCTCCCGACTTGGAGAGTCAGTCCCTTTAACCTCCTGTTTGGCCCAGTTTGCAATTTCTGCGGAAGATGAACAGGAATAGCGAGAACCAATGAGAGACTAGCTGGAGGTGTCTGGACGGGCAAATTTAACTCTCATTTCCCACCAGGAAGAGGAAATAACCAAAGGCTCAGCGTGCCGTGCCGGAACCAGATTAGGGCCTGAAGCCATCCTGCGGTGTTGCGGCCAGCTCACAAGAAAACGAGTTGAAGAAAGGAGCTCAGGGGCACTGTAATTCACAAACCTGCAGAGTTATAAATGACAACTATCGTCCAAAAATATACTGAAGTAAGGCTGCCAAGAGGACTTGAAAGTGGGGCAGAATTGCAGGAAACCGATTTCAGGAGGTAGACTGGAATTGCATTGAAAGCATAGGAAAAGAGGCAGAACGTCCACAATGATGCACTTGGCCAAAAAGGGCGTACGCGTTTTTTCCTGAATATATTCAGGAAAAAACGCGTACGCCCTTTTTGGCCAACCAAGCAAGCTTGCAAAGGAAATCTGCACTACAATGAAGTCTCACTTCCCCCCGGTCAAAAGGGCCATCTGAAAAAAGTGTAAAATCCAGAAAGGCAGGACAGGCCATGGAGAACTGGGAGCCTTGTTATGCTGATGGGCGGGATGTAAACTGCCAACAGACACTCGGGAGGAGTGTATGGTGTTTCCTGAAACATCTAAAAAACAAAGCAACAGAGCCTAGGGCACTTCCACTTATGGTCCTATAGCTTAGGGAAATTAAAATCAAAAAGACACAGCCACCCCAATGTTTGGGACGCCTCTGTTTACAAGAACCTCGTTTACCGTACAAGTTCAATATCACAGAAAGTGAAAAATGGATAAAGAACTTGTGGTACTTACGTACAATGCAGTATCACTCAGCAGTGAAATCTATGTCATCAGGCCCGTAGCAGCACAATGAGTGGATTCAGGTACGATGATTCTAACTGAAATAAGTCACACAGAAAAAGAAACATCATAAGATATCAGTAATACACGGAATGTAAACTTGGCTACACAGGAACTGAATTACAGAACAGAACAGGGTCTCAAATTTAGAAAACCAACTTATGCTTGTTTAAGGGTAAAGGTGAGTTGGGGTGCTGCATAAAACCAGAGATTGAAATGAGCACAGATAAAGTTCCTTAAGCCAAATATGGAATAGACAAGAGCTACTCCTTGCTCAACGAAATGGACTCAACACCCCATATTAAACGCCTAAGAATGTACCTGACTCTTAAGTATCTTAAAACCTATGAATTGCTATGTCTCCGAAAGAGAATCAAGCATGTGTACAGGGACATAAACGCAGCAGTGATAGGATTGGAGAGGTTCGGTGAGCAAATGAAGACCCTTTGAAGTCATATTGCATGGTACCCATTCCACGGGTTTCAACTACCCAGGTTTAAGGTATTCTTCCTTCAGCTAAAACATGCATGTGGAACCTAGAGTATGATCAACCATGTGATCGGGAGACGTGTTCAAATATGTCTCAGTTTTCGTACCCTGGTACTCGGGTGCAACATTCCAGACGCTTTACTAACACTCTCCCGACTTGGAGAGTCTGTCCCTTTAACCTCCTGTTTGGCCCAGTTTGCAATTTCTGCGGAAGATGAACAGGAATAGCGAGAACCAATGAGAGACTAGCTGGAGGTGTCTGGACGGGCAAATTTAACTCTCATTTCCCACCAGGAAGAGGAAATAACCAAAGGCTCAGCGTGCCGTGCCGGAACCAGATTAGGGCCTGAAGCCATCCTGCGGTGTTGCGGCCAGCTCACAAGAAAGCGAGTTGAAGAAAGGAGCTCAGGGGCACTGTAATTCACAAACCTGCAGAGTTATAAATGACAGCTATCGTCCAAAAATATACTGAAGTAAGGCTGCCAAGAGGACTTGAAAGCGGGGCAGAATTGCAGGAAACCGATTTCAGGAGGTAGACTGGAATTGCTTTGAAAGCATAGGAAAAGAGGCAGAACGTCCACAATGATGCACTTGGCCAAAAAGGGCGTACGCGTTTTTTCCTGAATATATTCAGGAAAAAACGCGTACGCCCTTTTTGGCCAACCAAGCAAGCTTGCAAAGGAAATCTGCACTACAATGAAGTCTCACTTCCCCCCGGTCAAAAGGGCCATCTGAAAAAAGTGTAAAATCCAGAAAGGCAGGACAGGCCATGGAGAACTGGGAGCCTTGTTATGCTGATGGGCGGGATGTAAACTGCCAACAGACACTCGGGAGGAGTGTATGGTGTTTCCTGAAACATCTAAAAAACAAAGCAACAGAGCCTAGGGCACTTCCACTTATGGTCCTATAGCTTAGGGAAATTAAAATCAAAAAGACACAGCCACCCCAATGTTTGGGACGCCTCTGTTTACAAGAACCTCGTTTACCGTACAAGTTCAATATCACAGAAAGTGAAAAATGGATAAAGAACTTGTGGTACTTACGTACAATGCAGTATCACTCAGCAGTGAAATCTATGTCATCAGGCCCGTAGCAGCACAATGAGTGGATTCAGGTACGATGATTCTAACTGAAATAAGTCACACAGAAAAAGAAACATCATAAGATATCAGTAATACACGGAATGTAAACTTGGCTACACAGGAACTGAATTACAGAACAGAACAGGGTCTCAAATTTAGAAAACCAACTTATGCTTGTTTAAGGGTAAAGGTGAGTTGGGGTGCTGCATAAAACCAGAGATTGAAATGAGCACAGATAAAGTTCCTTAAGCCAAATATGGAATAGACAAGAGCTACTCCTTGCTCAACGAAATGGACTCAACACCCCATATTAAACGCCTAAGAATGTACCTGACTCTTAAGTATCTTAAAACCTATGGATTGCTATGTCTCCGAAAGAGAATCAAGCATGTGTACAGGGACATAAACGCAGCAGTGATAGGATTGGAGAGGTTCGGTGAGCAAATGAAGACCCTTTGAAGTCATATTGCATGGTACCCATTCCACGGGTTTCAACTACCCAGGTTTAAGGTATTCTTCCTTCAGCTAAAACATGCATGTGGAACCTAGAGTATGATCAACCATGTGATCGGGAGACGTGTTCAAATATGTCTCAGTTTTCGTACCCTGGTACTCGGGTGCAACATTCCAGACGCTTTACTAACACTCTCCCGACTTGGAGAGTCTGTCCCTTTAACCTCCTGTTTGGCCCAGTTTGCAATTTCTGCGGAAGATGAACAGGAATAGCGAGAACCAATGAGAGACTAGCTGGAGGTGTCTGGACGGGCAAATTTAACTCTCATTTCCCACCAGGAAGAGGAAATAACCAAAGGCTCAGCGTGCCGTGCCGGAACCAGATTAGGGCCTGAAGCCATCCTGCGGTGTTGCGGCCAGCTCACAAGAAAGCGAGTTGAAGAAAGGAGCTCAGGGGCACTGTAATTCACAAACCTGCAGAGTTATAAATGACAGCTATCGTCCAAAAATATACTGAAGTAAGGCTGCCAAGAGGACTTGAAAGCGGGGCAGAATTGCAGGAAACCGATTTCAGGAGGTAGACTGGAATTGCATTGAAAGCATAGGAAAAGAGGCAGAACGTCCACAATGATGCACTTGGCCAAAAAGGGCGTACGCGTTTTTTCCTGAATATATTCAGGAAAAAACGCGTACGCCCTTTTTGGCCAACCAAGCAAGCTTGCAAAGGAAATCTGCACTACAATGAAGTCTCACTTCCCCCCGGTCAAAAGGGCCATCTGAAAAAAGTGTAAAATCCAGAAAGGCAGGACAGGCCATGGAGAACTGGGAGCCTTGTTATGCTGATGGGCGGGATGTAAACTGCCAACAGACACTCGGGAGGAGTGTATGGTGTTTCCTGAAACATCTAAAAAACAAAGCAACAGAGCCTAGGGCACTTCCACTTATGGTCCTATAGCTTAGGGAAATTAAAATCAAAAAGACACAGCCACCCCAATGTTTGGGACGCCTCTGTTTACAAGAACCTCGTTTACCGTACAAGTTCAATATCACAGAAAGTGAAAAATGGATAAAGAACTTGTGGTACTTACGTACAATGCAGTATCACTCAGCAGTGAAATCTATGTCATCAGGCCCGTAGCAGCACAATGAGTGGATTCAGGTACGATGATTCTAACTGAAATAAGTCACACAGAAAAAGAAACATCATAAGATATCAGTAATACACGGAATGTAAACTTGGCTACACAGGAACTGAATTACAGAACAGAACAGGGTCTCAAATTTAGAAAACCAACTTATGCTTGTTTAAGGGTAAAGGTGAGTTGGGGTGCTGCATAAAACCAGAGATTGAAATGAGCACAGATAAAGTTCCTTAAGCCAAATATGGAATAGACAAGAGCTACTCCTTGCTCAACGAAATGGACTCAACACCCCATATTAAACGCCTAAGAATGTACCTGACTCTTAAGTATCTTAAAACCTATGGATTGCTATGTCTCCGAAAGAGAATCAAGCATGTGTACAGGGACATAAACGCAGCAGTGATAGGATTGGAGAGGTTCGGTGAGCAAATGAAGACCCTTTGAAGTCATATTGCATGGTACCCATTCCACGGGTTTCAACTACCCAGGTTTAAGGTATTCTTCCTTCAGCTAAAACATGCATGTGGAACCTAGAGTATGATCAACCATGTGATCGGGAGACGTGTTCAAATATGTCTCAGTTTTCGTACCCTGGTACTCGGGTGCAACATTCCAGACGCTTTACTAACACTCTCCCGACTTGGAGAGTCTGTCCCTTTAACCTCCTGTTTGGCCCAGTTTGCAATTTCTGCGGAAGATGAACAGGAATAGCGAGAACCAATGAGAGACTAGCTGGAGGTGTCTGGACGGGCAAATTTAACTCTCATTTCCCACCAGGAAGAGGAAATAACCAAAGGCTCAGCGTGCCGTGCCGGAACCAGATTAGGGCCTGAAGCCATCCTGCGGTGTTGCGGCCAGCTCACAAGAAAGCGAGTTGAAGAAAGGAGCTCAGGGGCACTGTAATTCACAAACCTGCAGAGTTATAAATGACAGCTATCGTCCAAAAATATACTGAAGTAAGGCTGCCAAGAGGACTTGAAAGCGGGGCAGAATTGCAGGAAACCGATTTCAGGAGGTAGACTGGAATTGCTTTGAAAGCATAGGAAAAGAGGCAGAACGTCCACAATGATGCACTTGGCCAAAAAGGGCGTACGCGTTTTTTCCTGAATATATTCAGGAAAAAACGCGTACGCCCTTTTTGGCCAACCAAGCAAGCTTGCAAAGGAAATCTGCACTACAATGAAGTCTCACTTCCCCCCGGTCAAAAGGGCCATCTGAAAAAAGTGTAAAATCCAGAAAGGCAGGACAGGCCATGGAGAACTGGGAGCCTTGTTATGCTGATGGGCGGGATGTAAACTGCCAACAGACACTCGGGAGGAGTGTATGGTGTTTCCTGAAACATCTAAAAAACAAAGCAACAGAGCCTAGGGCACTTCCACTTATGGTCCTATAGCTTAGGGAAATTAAAATCAAAAAGACACAGCCACCCCAATGTTTGGGACGCCTCTGTTTACAAGAACCTCGTTTACCGTACAAGTTCAATATCACAGAAAGTGAAAAATGGATAAAGAACTTGTGGTACTTACGTACAATGCAGTATCACTCAGCAGTGAAATCTATGTCATCAGGCCCGTAGCAGCACAATGAGTGGATTCAGGTACGATGATTCTAACTGAAATAAGTCACACAGAAAAAGAAACATCATAAGATATCAGTAATACACGGAATGTAAACTTGGCTACACAGGAACTGAATTACAGAACAGAACAGGGTCTCAAATTTAGAAAACCAACTTATGCTTGTTTAAGGGTAAAGGTGAGTTGGGGTGCTGCATAAAACCAGAGATTGAAATGAGCACAGATAAAGTTCCTTAAGCCAAATATGGAATAGACAAGAGCTACTCCTTGCTCAACGAAATGGACTCAACACCCCATATTAAACGCCTAAGAATGTACCTGACTCTTAAGTATCTTAAAACCTATGGATTGCTATGTCTCCGAAAGAGAATCAAGCATGTGTACAGGGACATAAACGCAGCAGTGATAGGATTGGAGAGGTTCGGTGAGCAAATGAAGACCCTTTGAAGTCATATTGCATGGTACCCATTCCACGGGTTTCAACTACCCAGGTTTAAGGTATTCTTCCTTCAGCTAAAACATGCATGTGGAACCTAGAGTATGATCAACCATGTGATCGGGAGACGTGTTCAAATATGTCTCAGTTTTCGTACCCTGGTACTCGGGTGCAACATTCCAGACGCTTTACTAACACTCTCCCGACTTGGAGAGTCTGTCCCTTTAACCTCCTGTTTGGCCCAGTTTGCAATTTCTGCGGAAGATGAACAGGAATAGCGAGAACCAATGAGAGACTAGCTGGAGGTGTCTGGACGGGCAAATTTAACTCTCATTTCCCACCAGGAAGAGGAAATAACCAAAGGCTCAGCGTGCCGTGCCGGAACCAGATTAGGGCCTGAAGCCATCCTGCGGTGTTGCGGCCAGCTCACAAGAAAGCGAGTTGAAGAAAGGAGCTCAGGGGCACTGTAATTCACAAACCTGCAGAGTTATAAATGACAGCTATCGTCCAAAAATATACTGAAGTAAGGCTGCCAAGAGGACTTGAAAGCGGGGCAGAATTGCAGGAAACCGATTTCAGGAGGTAGACTGGAATTGCATTGAAAGCATAGGAAAAGAGGCAGAACGTCCACAATGATGCACTTGGCCAAAAAGGGCGTACGCGTTTTTTCCTGAATATATTCAGGAAAAAACGCGTACGCCCTTTTTGGCCAACCAAGCAAGCTTGCAAAGGAAATCTGCACTACAATGAAGTCTCACTTCCCCCCGGTCAAAAGGGCCATCTGAAAAAAGTGTAAAATCCAGAAAGGCAGGACAGGCCATGGAGAACTGGGAGCCTTGTTATGCTGATGGGCGGGATGTAAACTGCCAACAGACACTCGGGAGGAGTGTATGGTGTTTCCTGAAACATCTAAAAAACAAAGCAACAGAGCCTAGGGCACTTCCACTTATGGTCCTATAGCTTAGGGAAATTAAAATCAAAAAGACACAGCCACCCCAATGTTTGGGACGCCTCTGTTTACAAGAACCTCGTTTACCGTACAAGTTCAATATCACAGAAAGTGAAAAATGGATAAAGAACTTGTGGTACTTACGTACAATGCAGTATCACTCAGCAGTGAAATCTATGTCATCAGGCCCGTAGCAGCACAATGAGTGGATTCAGGTACGATGATTCTAACTGAAATAAGTCACACAGAAAAAGAAACATCATAAGATATCAGTAATACACGGAATGTAAACTTGGCTACACAGGAACTGAATTACAGAACAGAACAGGGTCTCAAATTTAGAAAACCAACTTATGCTTGTTTAAGGGTAAAGGTGAGTTGGGGTGCTGCATAAAACCAGAGATTGAAATGAGCACAGATAAAGTTCCTTAAGCCAAATATGGAATAGACAAGAGCTACTCCTTGCTCAACGAAATGGACTCAACACCCCATATTAAACGCCTAAGAATGTACCTGACTCTTAAGTATCTTAAAACCTATGGATTGCTATGTCTCCGAAAGAGAATCAAGCATGTGTACAGGGACATAAACGCAGCAGTGATAGGATTGGAGAGGTTCGGTGAGCAAATGAAGACCCTTTGAAGTCATATTGCATGGTACCCATTCCACGGGTTTCAACTACCCAGGTTTAAGGTATTCTTCCTTCAGCTAAAACATGCATGTGGAACCTAGAGTATGATCAACCATGTGATCGGGAGACGTGTTCAAATATGTCTCAGTTTTCGTACCCTGGTACTCGGGTGCAACATTCCAGACGCTTTACTAACACTCTCCCGACTTGGAGAGTCTGTCCCTTTAACCTCCTGTTTGGCCCAGTTTGCAATTTCTGCGGAAGATGAACAGGAATAGCGAGAACCAATGAGAGACTAGCTGGAGGTGTCTGGACGGGCAAATTTAACTCTCATTTCCCACCAGGAAGAGGAAATAACCAAAGGCTCAGCGTGCCGTGCCGGAACCAGATTAGGGCCTGAAGCCATCCTGCGGTGTTGCGGCCAGCTCACAAGAAAGCGAGTTGAAGAAAGGAGCTCAGGGGCACTGTAATTCACAAACCTGCAGAGTTATAAATGACAGCTATCGTCCAAAAATATACTGAAGTAAGGCTGCCAAGAGGACTTGAAAGCGGGGCAGAATTGCAGGAAACCGATTTCAGGAGGTAGACTGGAATTGCATTGAAAGCATAGGAAAAGAGGCAGAACGTCCACAATGATGCACTTGGCCAAAAAGGGCGTACGCGTTTTTTCCTGAATATATTCAGGAAAAAACGCGTACGCCCTTTTTGGCCAACCAAGCAAGCTTGCAAAGGAAATCTGCACTACAATGAAGTCTCACTTCCCCCCGGTCAAAAGGGCCATCTGAAAAAAGTGTAAAATCCAGAAAGGCAGGACAGGCCATGGAGAACTGGGAGCCTTGTTATGCTGATGGGCGGGATGTAAACTGCCAACAGACACTCGGGAGGAGTGTATGGTGTTTCCTGAAACATCTAAAAAACAAAGCAACAGAGCCTAGGGCACTTCCACTTATGGTCCTATAGCTTAGGGAAATTAAAATCAAAAAGACACAGCCACCCCAATGTTTGGGACGCCTCTGTTTACAAGAACCTCGTTTACCGTACAAGTTCAATATCACAGAAAGTGAAAAATGGATAAAGAACTTGTGGTACTTACGTACAATGCAGTATCACTCAGCAGTGAAATCTATGTCATCAGGCCCGTAGCAGCACAATGAGTGGATTCAGGTACGATGATTCTAACTGAAATAAGTCACACAGAAAAAGAAACATCATAAGATATCAGTAATACACGGAATGTAAACTTGGCTACACAGGAACTGAATTACAGAACAGAACAGGGTCTCAAATTTAGAAAACCAACTTATGCTTGTTTAAGGGTAAAGGTGAGTTGGGGTGCTGCATAAAACCAGAGATTGAAATGAGCACAGATAAAGTTCCTTAAGCCAAATATGGAATAGACAAGAGCTACTCCTTGCTCAACGAAATGGACTCAACACCCCATATTAAACGCCTAAGAATGTACCTGACTCTTAAGTATCTTAAAACCTATGGATTGCTATGTCTCCGAAAGAGAATCAAGCATGTGTACAGGGACATAAACGCAGCAGTGATAGGATTGGAGAGGTTCGGTGAGCAAATGAAGACCCTTTGAAGTCATATTGCATGGTACCCATTCCACGGGTTTCAACTACCCAGGTTTAAGGTATTCTTCCTTCAGCTAAAACATGCATGTGGAACCTAGAGTATGATCAACCATGTGATCGGGAGACGTGTTCAAATATGTCTCAGTTTTCGTACCCTGGTACTCGGGTGCAACATTCCAGACGCTTTACTAACACTCTCCCGACTTGGAGAGTCTGTCCCTTTAACCTCCTGTTTGGCCCAGTTTGCAATTTCTGCGGAAGATGAACAGGAATAGCGAGAACCAATGAGAGACTAGCTGGAGGTGTCTGGACGGGCAAATTTAACTCTCATTTCCCACCAGGAAGAGGAAATAACCAAAGGCTCAGCGTGCCGTGCCGGAACCAGATTAGGGCCTGAAGCCATCCTGCGGTGTTGCGGCCAGCTCACAAGAAAGCGAGTTGAAGAAAGGAGCTCAGGGGCACTGTAATTCACAAACCTGCAGAGTTATAAATGACAGCTATCGTCCAAAAATATACTGAAGTAAGGCTGCCAAGAGGACTTGAAAGCGGGGCAGAATTGCAGGAAACCGATTTCAGGAGGTAGACTGGAATTGCTTTGAAAGCATAGGAAAAGAGGCAGAACGTCCACAATGATGCACTTGGCCAAAAAGGGCGTACGCGTTTTTTCCTGAATATATTCAGGAAAAAACGCGTACGCCCTTTTTGGCCAACCAAGCAAGCTTGCAAAGGAAATCTGCACTACAATGAAGTCTCACTTCCCCCCGGTCAAAAGGGCCATCTGAAAAAAGTGTAAAATCCAGAAAGGCAGGACAGGCCATGGAGAACTGGGAGCCTTGTTATGCTGATGGGCGGGATGTAAACTGCCAACAGACACTCGGGAGGAGTGTATGGTGTTTCCTGAAACATCTAAAAAACAAAGCAACAGAGCCTAGGGCACTTCCACTTATGGTCCTATAGCTTAGGGAAATTAAAATCAAAAAGACACAGCCACCCCAATGTTTGGGACGCCTCTGTTTACAAGAACCTCGTTTACCGTACAAGTTCAATATCACAGAAAGTGAAAAATGGATAAAGAACTTGTGGTACTTACGTACAATGCAGTATCACTCAGCAGTGAAATCTATGTCATCAGGCCCGTAGCAGCACAATGAGTGGATTCAGGTACGATGATTCTAACTGAAATAAGTCACACAGAAAAAGAAACATCATAAGATATCAGTAATACACGGAATGTAAACTTGGCTACACAGGAACTGAATTACAGAACAGAACAGGGTCTCAAATTTAGAAAACCAACTTATGCTTGTTTAAGGGTAAAGGTGAGTTGGGGTGCTGCATAAAACCAGAGATTGAAATGAGCACAGATAAAGTTCCTTAAGCCAAATATGGAATAGACAAGAGCTACTCCTTGCTCAACGAAATGGACTCAACACCCCATATTAAACGCCTAAGAATGTACCTGACTCTTAAGTATCTTAAAACCTATGGATTGCTATGTCTCCGAAAGAGAATCAAGCATGTGTACAGGGACATAAACGCAGCAGTGATAGGATTGGAGAGGTTCGGTGAGCAAATGAAGACCCTTTGAAGTCATATTGCATGGTACCCATTCCACGGGTTTCAACTACCCAGGTTTAAGGTATTCTTCCTTCAGCTAAAACATGCATGTGGAACCTAGAGTATGATCAACCATGTGATCGGGAGACGTGTTCAAATATGTCTCAGTTTTCGTACCCTGGTACTCGGGTGCAACATTCCAGACGCTTTACTAACACTCTCCCGACTTGGAGAGTCTGTCCCTTTAACCTCCTGTTTGGCCCAGTTTGCAATTTCTGCGGAAGATGAACAGGAATAGCGAGAACCAATGAGAGACTAGCTGGAGGTGTCTGGACGGGCAAATTTAACTCTCATTTCCCACCAGGAAGAGGAAATAACCAAAGGCTCAGCGTGCCGTGCCGGAACCAGATTAGGGCCTGAAGCCATCCTGCGGTGTTGCGGCCAGCTCACAAGAAAGCGAGTTGAAGAAAGGAGCTCAGGGGCACTGTAATTCACAAACCTGCAGAGTTATAAATGACAGCTATCGTCCAAAAATATACTGAAGTAAGGCTGCCAAGAGGACTTGAAAGCGGGGCAGAATTGCAGGAAACCGATTTCAGGAGGTAGACTGGAATTGCATTGAAAGCATAGGAAAAGAGGCAGAACGTCCACAATGATGCACTTGGCCAAAAAGGGCGTACGCGTTTTTTCCTGAATATATTCAGGAAAAAACGCGTACGCCCTTTTTGGCCAACCAAGCAAGCTTGCAAAGGAAATCTGCACTACAATGAAGTCTCACTTCCCCCCGGTCAAAAGGGCCATCTGAAAAAAGTGTAAAATCCAGAAAGGCAGGACAGGCCATGGAGAACTGGGAGCCTTGTTATGCTGATGGGCGGGATGTAAACTGCCAACAGACACTCGGGAGGAGTGTATGGTGTTTCCTGAAACATCTAAAAAACAAAGCAACAGAGCCTAGGGCACTTCCACTTATGGTCCTATAGCTTAGGGAAATTAAAATCAAAAAGACACAGCCACCCCAATGTTTGGGACGCCTCTGTTTACAAGAACCTCGTTTACCGTACAAGTTCAATATCACAGAAAGTGAAAAATGGATAAAGAACTTGTGGTACTTACGTACAATGCAGTATCACTCAGCAGTGAAATCTATGTCATCAGGCCCGTAGCAGCACAATGAGTGGATTCAGGTACGATGATTCTAACTGAAATAAGTCACACAGAAAAAGAAACATCATAAGATATCAGTAATACACGGAATGTAAACTTGGCTACACAGGAACTGAATTACAGAACAGAACAGGGTCTCAAATTTAGAAAACCAACTTATGCTTGTTTAAGGGTAAAGGTGAGTTGGGGTGCTGCATAAAACCAGAGATTGAAATGAGCACAGATAAAGTTCCTTAAGCCAAATATGGAATAGACAAGAGCTACTCCTTGCTCAACGAAATGGACTCAACACCGCATATTAAACGCCTAAGAATGTACCTGACTCTTAAGTATCTTAAAACCTATGGATTGCTATGTCTCCGAAAGAGAATCAAGCATGTGTACAGGGACATAAACGCAGCAGTGATAGGATTGGAGAGGTTCGGTGAGCAAATGAAGACCCTTTGAAGTCATATTGCATGGTACCCATTCCACGGGTTTCAACTACCCAGGTTTAAGGTATTCTTCCTTCAGCTAAAACATGCATGTGGAACCTAGAGTATGATCAACCATGTGATCGGGAGACGTGTTCAAATATGTCTCAGTTTTCGTACCCTGGTACTCGGGTGCAACATTCCAGACGCTTTACTAACACTCTCCCGACTTGGAGAGTCTGTCCCTTTAACCTCCTGTTTGGCCCAGTTTGCAATTTCTGCGGAAGATGAACAGGAATAGCGAGAACCAATGAGAGACTAGCTGGAGGTGTCTGGACGGGCAAATTTAACTCTCATTTCCCACCAGGAAGAGGAAATAACCAAAGGCTCAGCGTGCCGTGCCGGAACCAGATTAGGGCCTGAAGCCATCCTGCGGTGTTGCGGCCAGCTCACAAGAAAGCGAGTTGAAGAAAGGAGCTCAGGGGCACTGTAATTCACAAACCTGCAGAGTTATAAATGACAGCTATCGTCCAAAAATATACTGAAGTAAGGCTGCCAAGAGGACTTGAAAGCGGGGCAGAATTGCAGGAAACCGATTTCAGGAGGTAGACTGGAATTGCATTGAAAGCATAGGAAAAGAGGCAGAACGTCCACAATGATGCACTTGGCCAAAAAGGGCGTACGCGTTTTTTCCTGAATATATTCAGGAAAAAACGCGTACGCCCTTTTTGGCCAACCAAGCAAGCTTGCAAAGAAAATCTGCACTACAATGAAGTCTCACTTCCCCCCGGTCAAAAGGGCCATCTGAAAAAAGTGTAAAATCCAGAAAGGCAGGACAGGCCATGGAGAACTGGGAGCCTTGTTATGCTGATGGGCGGGATGTAAACTGCCAACAGACACTCGGGAGGAGTGTATGGTGTTTCCTGAAACATCTAAAAAACAAAGCAACAGAGCCTAGGGCACTTCCACTTATGGTCCTATAGCTTAGGGAAATTAAAATAAAAAAGACACAGCCACCCCAATGTTTGGGACGCCTCTGTTTACAAGAACCTCGTTTACCGTACAAGTTCAATATCACAGAAAGTGAAAAATGGATAAAGAACTTGTGGTACTTACGTACAATGCAGTATCACTCAGCAGTGAAATCTATGTCATCAGGCCCGTAGCAGCACAATGAGTGGATTCAGGTACGATGATTCTAACTGAAATAAGTCACACAGAAAAAGAAACATCATAAGATATCAGTAATACACGGAATGTAAACTTGGCTACACAGGAACTGAATTACAGAACAGAACAGGGTCTCAAATTTAGAAAACCAACTTATGCTTGTTTAAGGGTAAAGGTGAGTTGGGGTGCTGCATAAAACCAGAGATTGAAATGAGCACAGATAAAGTTCCTTAAGCCAAATATGGAATAGACAAGAGCTACTCCTTGCTCAACGAAATGGACTCAACACCGCATATTAAACGCCTAAGAATGTACCTGACTCTTAAGTATCTTAAAACCTATGGATTGCTATGTCTCCGAAAGAGAATCAAGCATGTGTACAGGGACATAAACGCAGCAGTGATAGGATTGGAGAGGTTCGGTGAGCAAATGAAGACCCTTTGAAGTCATATTGCATGGTACCCATTCCACGGGTTTCAACTACCCAGGTTTAAGGTATTCTTCCTTCAGCTAAAACATGCATGTGGAACCTAGAGTATGATCAACCATGTGATCGGGAGACGTGTTCAAATATGTCTCAGTTTTCGTACCCTGGTACTCGGGTGCAACATTCCAGACGCTTTACTAACACTCTCCCGACTTGGAGAGTCAGTCCCTTTAACCTCCTGTTTGGCCCAGTTTGCAATTTCTGCGGAAGATGAACAGGAATAGCGAGAACCAATGAGAGACTAGCTGGAGGTGTCTGGACGGGCAAATTTAACTCTCATTTCCCACCAGGAAGAGGAAATAACCAAAGGCTCAGCGTGCCGTGCCGGAACCAGATTAGGGCCTGAAGCCATCCTGCGGTGTTGCGGCCAGCTCACAAGAAAACGAGTTGAAGAAAGGAGCTCAGGGGCACTGTAATTCACAAACCTGCAGAGTTATAAATGACAACTATCGTCCAAAAATATACTGAAGTAAGGCTGCCAAGAGGACTTGAAAGCGGGGCAGAATTGCAGGAAACCGATTTCAGGAGGTAGACTGGAATTGCATTGAAAGCATAGGAAAAGAGGCAGAACGTCCACAATGATGCACTTGGCCAAAAAGGGCGTATGCGTTTTTTCCTGAATATATTCAGGAAAGAACGCATACGCCCTTTTTGGCCAACCAAGCAAGCTTGCAAAGGAAATCTGCACTACAATGAAGTCTCACTTCCCCCCGGTCAAAAGGGCCATCTGAAAAAAGTGTAAAATCCAGAAAGGCAGGACAGGCCATGGAGAACTGGGAGCCTTGTTATGCTGATGGGCGGGATGTAAATTGCCAACAGACACTCGGGAGAAGTGTATGGTGTTTCCTGAAACATCTAAAAAACAAAGCAACAGAGCCTAGGGCACTTCCACTTATGGTCCTATAGCTTAGGGAAATTAAAATCAAAAAGATACAGCCACCCCAATGTTTGGGACGCCTCTGTTTACAAGAACCTCGTTTACCGTACAAGTTCAATATCACAGAAAGTGAAAAATGGATAAAGAACTTGTGGTACTTACGTACAATGCAGTATCACTCAGCAGTGATATCTATGCCATCAGGCCCGTAGCAGCACAATGAGTGGATTCAGGTACGATGATTCTAACTGAAATAAGTCACACAGAAAAAGAAACATCATAAGATATCAGTAATACACGGAATGTAAACTTGGCTACACAGGAACTGAATTACAGAACAGAACAGGGTCTCAAATTTAGAAAACCAACTTATGCTTGTTTAAGGGTAAAGGTGAGTTGGGGTGCTGCATAAAACCAGAGATTGAAATGAGCACAGATAAAGTTCCTTAAGCCAAATATGGAATAGACAAGAGCTACTCCTTGCTCAACGAAATGGACTCAACACCGCATATTAAACGCCTAAGAATGTACCTGACTCTTAAGTATCTTAAAACCTATGGATTGCTATGTCTCCGAAAGAGAATCAAGCATGTGTACAGGGACATAAACGCAGCAGTGATAGGATTGGAGAGGTTCGGTGAGCAAATGAAGACCCTTTGAAGTCATATTGCATGGTACCCATTCCACGGGTTTCAACTACCCAGGTTTAAGGTATTCTTCCTTCAGCTAAAACATGCATGTGGAACCTAGAGTATGATCAACCATGTGATCGGGAGACGTGTTCAAATATGTCTCAGTTTTCGTACCCTGGTACTCGGGTGCAACATTCCAGATGCTTTACTAACACTCTCCCGACTTGGAGAGTCAGTCCCTTTAACCTCCTGTTTGGCCCAGTTTGCAATTTCTGCGGAAGATGAACAGGAATAGCGAGAACCAATGAGAGACTAGCTGGAGGTGTCTGGACGGGCAAATTTAACTCTCATTTCCCACCAGGAAGAGGAAATAACCAAAGGCTCAGCGTGCTGTGCCGGAACCAGATTAGGGCCTGAAGCCATCCTGCGGTGTTGCGGCCAGCTCACAAGAAAGCGAGTTGAAGAAAGGAGCTCAGGGGCACTGTAATTCACAAACCTGCAGAGTTATAAATGACAACTATCGTCCAAAAATATACTGAAGTAAGGCTGCCAAGAGGACTTGAAAGCGGGGCAGAATTGCAGGAAACCGATTTCAGGAGGTAGACTGGAATTGCATTGAAAGCATAGGAAAAGAGGCAGAACGTCCACAATGATGCACTTGGCCAAAAAGGGCGTATGCGTTTTTTCCTGAATATATTCAGGAAAGAACGCATACGCCCTTTTTGGCCAACCAAGCAAGCTTGCAAAGGAAATCTGCACTACAATGAAGTCTCACTTCCCCCCGGTCAAAAGGGCCATCTGAAACAAGTGTAAAATCCAGAAAGGCAGGACAGGCCATGGAGAACTGGGAGCCTTGTTATGCTGATGGGCGGGATGTAAACTGCCAACAGACACTCGGGAGAAGTGTATGGTGTTTCCTGAAACATCTAAAAAACAAAGCAACAGAGCCTAGGGCACTTCCACTTATGGTCCTATAGCTTAGGGAAATTAAAATCAAAAAGACACAGCCACCCCAATGTTTGGGACGCCTCTGTTTACAAGAACCTCGTTTACCGTACAAGTTCAATATCACAGAAAGTGAAAAATGGATAAAGAACTTGTGGTACTTACGTACAATGCAGTATCACTCAGCAGTGAAATCTATGTCATCAGGCCCGTAGCAGCACAATGAGTGGATTCAGGTACGATGATTCTAACTGAAATAAGTCACACAGAAAAAGAAACATCATAAGATATCAGTAATACACGGAATGTAAACTTGGCTACACAGGAACTGAATTACAGAACAGAACAGGGTCTCAAATTTAGAAAACCAACTTATGCTTGTTTAAGGGTAAAGGTGAGTTGGGGTGCTGCATAAAACCAGAGATTGAAATGAGCACAGATAAAGTTCCTTAAGCCAAATATGGAATAGACAAGAGCTACTCCTTGCTCAACGAAATGGACTCAACACCGCATATTAAACGCCTAAGAATGTACCTGACTCTTAAGTATCTTAAAACCGATGGATTGCTATGTCTCCGAAAGAGAATCAAGCATGTGTACAGGGACATAAACGCAGCAGTGATAGGATTGGAGAGGTTCGGTGAGCAAATGAAGACCCTTTGAAGTCATATTGCATGGTACCCATTCCACGGGTTTCAACTACCCAGGTTTAAGGTATTCTTCCTTCAGCTAAAACATGCATGTGGAACCTAGAGTATGATCAACCATGTGATCGGGAGACGTGTTCAAATATGTCTCAGTTTTCGTACCCTGGTACTCGGGTGCAACATTCCAGACGCTTTACTAACACTCTCCCGACTTGGAGAGTCAGTCCCTTTAACCTCCTGTTTGGCCCAGTTTGCAATTTCTGCGGAAGATGAACAGGAATAGCGAGAACCAATGAGAGACTAGCTGGAGGTGTCTGGACGGGCAAATTTAACTCTCATTTCCCACCAGGAAGAGGAAATAACCAAAGGCTCAGCGTGCCGTGCCGGAACCAGATTAGGGCCTGAAGCCATCCTGCGGTGTTGCGGCCAGCTCACAAGAAAACGAGTTGAAGAAAGGAGCTCAGGGGCACTGTAATTCACAAACCTGCAGAGTTATAAATGACAACTATCGTCCAAAAATATACTGAAGTAAGGCTGCCAAGAGGACTTGAAAGCGGGGCAGAATTGCAGGAAACCGATTTCAGGAGGTAGACTGGAATTGCATTGAAAGCATAGGAAAAGAGGCAGAACGTCCACAATGATGCACTTGGCCAAAAAGGGCGTATGCGTTTTTTCCTGAATATATTCAGGAAAAAACGCATACGCCCTTTTTGGCCAACCAAGCAAGCTTGCAAAGGAAATCTTCACTACAATGAAGTCTCACTTCCCCCCCCCCCGGTCAAAAGGGCCATCTGAAAAAAGTGTAACATCCAGAAAGGCAGGACAGGCCATGGAGAACTGGGAGCCTTGTTATGCTGATGGGCGGGATGTAAATTGCCAACAGACACTCGGGAGAAGTGTATGGTGTTTCCTGAAACATCTAAAAAACAAAGCAACAGAGCCTAGGGCACTTCCACTTATGGTCCTATAGCTTAGGGAAATTAAAATCAAAAAGATACAGCCACCCCAATGTTTGGGACGCCTCTGTTTACAAGAACCTCGTTTACCGTACAAGTTCAATATCACAGAAAGTGAAAAATGGATAAAGAACTTGTGGTACTTACGTACAATGCAGTATCACTCAGCAGTGATATCTATGCCATCAGGCCCGTAGCAGCACAATGAGTGGATTCAGGTACGATGATTCTAACTGAAATAAGTCACACAGAAAAAGAAACATCATAAGATATCAGTAATACACGGAATGTAAACTTGGCTACACAGGAACTGAATTACAGAACAGAACAGGGTCTCAAATTTAGAAAACCAACTTATGCTTGTTTAAGGGTAAAGGTGAGTTGGGGTGCTGCATAAAACCAGAGATTGAAATGAGCACAGATAAAGTTCCTTAAGCCAAATATGGAATAGACAAGAGCTACTCCTTGCTCAACGAAATGGACTCAACACCGCATATTAAACGCCTAAGAATGTACCTGACTCTTAAGTATCTTAAAACCTATGGATTGCTATGTCTCCGAAAGAGAATCAAGCATGTGTACAGGGACATAAACGCAGCAGTGATAGGATTGGAGAGGTTCGGTGAGCAAATGAAGACCCTTTGAAGTCATATTGCATGGTACCCATTCCACGGGTTTCAACTACCCAGGTTTAAGGTATTCTTCCTTCAGCTAAAACATGCATGTGGAACCTAGAGTATGATCAACCATGTGATCGGGAGACATGTTCAAATATGTCTCAGTTTTCGTACCCTGGTACTCGGGTGCAACATTCCAGACGCTTTACTAACACTCTCCCGACTTGGAGAGTCAGTCCCTTTAACCTCCTGTTTGGCCCAGTTTGCAATTTCTGCGGAAGATGAACAGGAATAGCGAGAACCAATGAGAGACTAGCTGGAGGTGTCTGGACGGGCAAATTTAACTCTCATTTCCCACCAGGAAGAGGAAATAACCAAAGGCTCAGCGTGCTGTGCCGGAACCAGATTAGGGCCTGAAGCCATCCTGCGGTGTTGCGGCCAGCTCACAAGAAAGCGAGTTGAAGAAAGGAGCTCAGGGGCACTGTAATTCACAAACCTGCAGAGTTATAAATGACAACTATCGTCCAAAAATATACTGAAGTAAGGCTGCCAAGAGGACTTGAAAGCGGGGCAGAATTGCAGGAAACCGATTTCAGGAGGTAGACTGGAATTGCATTGAAAGCATAGGAAAAGAGGCAGAACGTCCACAATGATGCACTTGGCCAAAAAGGGCGTATGCGTTTTTTCCTGAATATATTCAGGAAAAAACGCATACGCCCTTTTTGGCCAACCAAGCAAGCTTGCAAAGGAAATCTGCACTACAATGAAGTCTCACTTCCCCCCGGTCAAAAGGGCCATCTGAAACAAGTGTAAAATCCAGAAAGGCAGGACAGGCCATGGAGAACTGGGAGCCTTGTTATGCTGATGGGCGGGATGTAAACTGCCAACAGACACTCGGGAGAAGTGTATGGTGTTTCCTGAAACATCTAAAAAACAAAGCAACAGAGCCTAGGGCACTTCCACTTATGGTCCTATAGCTTAGGGAAATTAAAATCAAAAAGATACAGCCACCCCAATGTTTGGCACGCCTCTGTTTACAAGAACCTCGTTTACCGTACAAGTTCAATATCACAGAAAGTGAAAAATGGATAAAGAACTTGTGGTACTTACGTACAATGCAGTATCACTCAGCAGTGAAATCTATGCCATCAGGCCCGTAGCAGCACAATGAGTGGATTCAGGTACGATGATTCTAACTGAAATAAGTCACACAGAAAAAGAAACATCATAAGATATCAGTAATACACGGAATGTAAACTTGGCTACACAGGAACTGAATTACAGAACAGAACAGGGTCTCAAATTTAGAAAACCAACTTATGCTTGTTTAAGGGTAAAGGTGAGTTGGGGTGCTGCATAAAACCAGAGATTGAAATGAGCACAGATAAAGTTCCTTAAGCCAAATATGGAATAGACAAGAGCTACTCCTTGCTCAACGAAATGGACTCAACACCGCATATTAAACGCCTAAGAATGTACCTGACTCTTAAGTATCTTAAAACCGATGGATTGCTATGTCTCCGAAAGAGAATCAAGCATGTGTACAGGGACATAAACGCAGCAGTGATAGGATTGGAGAGGTTCGGTGAGCAAATGAAGACCCTTTGAAGTCATATTGCATGGTACCCATTCCACGGGTTTCAACTACCCAGGTTTAAGGTATTCTTCCTTCAGCTAAAACATGCATGTGGAACCTAGAGTATGATCAACCATGTGATCGGGAGACGTGTTCAAATATGTCTCAGTTTTCGTACCCTGGTACTCGGGTGCAACATTCCAGACGCTTTACTAACACTCTCCCGACTTGGAGAGTCAGTCCCTTTAACCTCCTGTTTGGCCCAGTTTGCAATTTCTGCGGAAGATGAACAGGAATAGCGAGAACCAATGAGAGACTAGCTGGAGGTGTCTGGACGGGCAAATTTAACTCTCATTTCCCACCAGGAAGAGGAAATAACCAAAGGCTCAGCGTGCCGTGCCGGAACCAGATTAGGGCCTGAAGCCATCCTGCGGTGTTGCGGCCAGCTCACAAGAAAACGAGTTGAAGAAAGGAGCTCAGGGGCACTGTAATTCACAAACCTGCAGAGTTATAAATGACAACTATCGTCCAAAAATATACTGAAGTAAGGCTGCCAAGAGGACTTGAAAGCGGGGCAGAATTGCAGGAAACCGATTTCAGGAGGTAGACTGGAATTGCATTGAAAGCATAGGAAAAGAGGCAGAACGTCCACAATGATGCACTTGGCCAAAAAGGGCATATGCGTTTTTTCCTGAATATATTCAGGAAAAAACGCATACGCCCTTTTTGGCCAACCAAGCAAGCTTGCAAAGGAAATCTGCACTACAATGAAGTCTCACTTCCCCCCGGTCAAAAGGGCCATCTGAAAAAAGTGTAAAATCCAGAAAGGCAGGACAGGCCATGGAGAACTGGGAGCCTTGTTATGCTGATGGGCGGGATGTAAACTGCCAACAGACACTCGGGAGAAGTGTATGGTGTTTCCTGAAACATCTAAAAAACAAAGCAACAGAGCCTAGGGCACTTCCACTTATGGTCCTATAGCTTAGGGAAATTAAAATCAAAAAGACACAGCCACCCCAATGTTTGGGACGCCTCTGTTTACAAGAACCTCGTTTACCGTACAAGTTCAATATCACAGAAAGTGAAAAATGGATAAAGAACTTGTGGTACTTACGTACAATGCAGTATCACTCAGCAGTGAAATCTATGTCATCAGGCCCGTAGCAGCACAATGAGTGGATTCAGGTACGATGATTCTAACTGAAATAAGTCACACAGAAAAAGAAACATCATAAGATATCAGTAATACACGGAATGTAAACTTGGCTACACAGGAACTGAATTACAGAACAGAACAGGGTCTCAAATTTAGAAAACCAACTTATGCTTGTTTAAGGGTAAAGGTGAGTTGGGGTGCTGCATAAAACCAGAGATTGAAATGAGCACAGATAAAGTTCCTTAAGCCAAATATGGAATAGACAAGAGCTACTCCTTGCTCAACGAAATGGACTCAACACCGCATATTAAACGCCTAAGAATGTACCTGACTCTTAAGTATCTTAAAACCTATGGATTGCTATGTCTCCGAAAGAGAATCAAGCATGTGTACAGGGACATAAACGCAGCAGTGATAGGATTGGAGAGGTTCGGCGAGCAAATGAAGACCCTTTGAAGTCATATTGCATGGTACCCATTCCACGGGTTTCAACTACCCAGGTTTAAGGTATTCTTCCTTCAGCTAAAACATGCATGTGGAACCTAGAGTATGATCAACCATGTGATCGGGAGACGTGTTCAAATATGTCTCAGTTTTCGTACCCTGGTACTCGGGTGCAACATTCCAGACGCTTTACTAACACTCTCCCGACTTGGAGAGTCAGTCCCTTTAACCTCCTGTTTGGCCCAGTTTGCAATTTCTGCGGAAGATGAACAGGAATAGCGAGAACCAATGAGAGACTAGCTGGAGGTGTCTGGACGGGCAAATTTAACTCTCATTTCCCACCAGGAAGAGGAAATAACCAAAGGCTCAGCGTGCCGTGCCGGAACCAGATTAGGGCCTGAAGCCATCCTGCGGTGTTGCGGCCAGCTCACAAGAAAACGAGTTGAAGAAAGGAGCTCAGGGGCACTGTAATTCACAAACCTGCAGAGTTATAAATGACAACTATCGTCCAAAAATATACTGAAGTAAGGCTGCCAAGAGGACTTGAAAGCGGGGCAGAATTGCAGGAAACCGATTTCAGGAGGTAGACTGGAATTGCATTGAAAGCATAGGAAAAGTGGCAGAACGTCCACAATGATGCACTTGGCCAAAAAGGGCGTATGCGTTTTTTCCTGAATATATTCAGGAAAAAACGCATACGCCCTTTTTGGCCAACCAAGCAAGCTTGCAAAGGAAATCTGCACTACAACGAAGTCTCACTTCCCCCCCCGCGGTCAAAAGGGCCATCTGAAAAAAGTGTAACATCCAGAAAGGCAGGACAGGCCATGGAGAACTGGGAGCCTTGTTATGCTGATGGGCGGGATGTAAATTGCCAACAGACACTCGGGAGAAGTGTATGGTGTTTCCTGAAACATCTAAAAAACAAAGCAACAGAGCCTAGGGCACTTCCACTTATGGTCCTATAGCTTAGGGAAATTAAAATCAAAAAGATACAGCCACCCCAATGTTTGGGACGCCTCTGTTTACAAGAACCTCGTTTACCGTACAAGTTCAATATCACAGAAAGTGAAAAATGGATAAAGAACTTGTGGTACTTACGTACAATGCAGTATCACTCAGCAGTGATATCTATGCCATCAGGCCCGTAGCAGCACAATGAGTGGATTCAGGTACGATGATTCTAACTGAAATAAGTCACACAGAAAAAGAAACATCATAAGATATCAGTAATACACGGAATGTAAACTTGGCTACACAGGAACTGAATTACAGAACAGAACAGGGTCTCAAATTTAGAAAACCAACTTATGCTTGTTTAAGGGTAAAGGTGAGTTGGGGTGCTGCATAAAACCAGAGATTGAAATGAGCACAGATAAAGTTCCTTAAGCCAAATATGGAATAGACAAGAGCTACTCCTTGCTCAACGAAATGGACTCAACACCGCATATTAAACGCCTAAGAATGTACCTGACTCTTAAGTATCTTAAAACCTATGGATTGCTATGTCTCCGAAAGAGAATCAAGCATGTGTACAGGGACATAAACGCAGCAGTGATAGGATTGGAGAGGTTCGGTGAGCAAATGAAGACCCTTTGAAGTCATATTGCATGGTACCCATTCCACGGGTTTCAACTACCCAGGTTTAAGGTATTCTTCCTTCAGCTAAAACATGCATGTGGAACCTAGAGTATGATCAACCATGTGATCGGGAGACGTGTTCAAATATGTCTCAGTTTTCGTACCCTGGTACTCGGGTGCAACATTCCAGATGCTTTACTAACACTCTCCCGACTTGGAGAGTCAGTCCCTTTAACCTCCTGTTTGGCCCAGTTTGCAATTTCTGCGGAAGATGAACAGGAATAGCGAGAACCAATGAGAGACTAGCTGGAGGTGTCTGGACGGGCAAATTTAACTCTCATTTCCCACCAGGAAGAGGAAATAACCAAAGGCTCAGCGTGCTGTGCCGGAACCAGATTAGGGCCTGAAGCCATCCTGCGGTGTTGCGGCCAGCTCACAAGAAAGCGAGTTGAAGAAAGGAGCTCAGGGGCACTGTAATTCACAAACCTGCAGAGTTATAAATGACAACTATCGTCCAAAAATATACTGAAGTAAGGCTGCCAAGAGGACTTGAAAGCGGGGCAGAATTGCAGGAAACCGATTTCAGGAGGTAGACTGGAATTGCATTGAAAGCATAGGAAAAGAGGCAGAACGTCCACAATGATGCACTTGGCCAAAAAGGGCGTATGCGTTTTTTCCTGAATATATTCAGGAAAGAACGCATACGCCCTTTTTGGCCAACCAAGCAAGCTTGCAAAGGAAATCTGCACTACAATGAAGTCTCACTTCCCCCCGGTCAAAAGGGCCATCTGAAACAAGTGTAAAATCCAGAAAGGCAGGACAGGCCATGGAGAACTGGGAGCCTTGTTATGCTGATGGGCGGGATGTAAACTGCCAACAGACACTCGGGAGAAGTGTATGGTGTTTCCTGAAACATCTAAAAAACAAAGCAACAGAGCCTAGGGCACTTCCACTTATGGTCCTATAGCTTAGGGAAATTAAAATCAAAAAGACACAGCCACCCCAATGTTTGGGACGCCTCTGTTTACAAGAACCTCGTTTACCGTACAAGTTCAATATCACAGAAAGTGAAAAATGGATAAAGAACTTGTGGTACTTACGTACAATGCAGTATCACTCAGCAGTGAAATCTATGTCATCAGGCCCGTAGCAGCACAATGAGTGGATTCAGGTACGATGATTCTAACTGAAATAAGTCACACAGAAAAAGAAACATCATAAGATATCAGTAATACACGGAATGTAAACTTGGCTACACAGGAACTGAATTACAGAACAGAACAGGGTCTCAAATTTAGAAAACCAACTTATGCTTGTTTAAGGGTAAAGGTGAGTTGGGGTGCTGCATAAAACCAGAGATTGAAATGAGCACAGATAAAGTTCCTTAAGCCAAATATGGAATAGACAAGAGCTACTCCTTGCTCAACGAAATGGACTCAACACCGCATATTAAACGCCTAAGAATGTACCTGACTCTTAAGTATCTTAAAACCTATGGATTGCTATGTCTCCGAAAGAGAATCAAGCATGTGTACAGGGACATAAACGCAGCAGTGATAGGATTGGAGAGGTTCGGTGAGCAAATGAAGACCCTTTGAAGTCATATTGCATGGTACCCATTCCACGGGTTTCAACTACCCAGGTTTAAGGTATTCTTCCTTCAGCTAAAACATGCATGTGGAACCTAGAGTATGATCAACCATGTGATCGGGAGACGTGTTCAAATATGTCTCAGTTTTCGTACCCTGGTACTCGGGTGCAACATTCCAGACGCTTTACTAACACTCTCCCGACTTGGAGAGTCAGTCCCTTTAACCTCCTGTTTGGCCCAGTTTGCAATTTCTGCGGAAGATGAACAGGAATAGCGAGAACCAATGAGAGACTAGCTGGAGGTGTCTGGACGGGCAAATTTAACTCTCATTTCCCACCAGGAAGAGGAAATAACCAAAGGCTCAGCGTGCCGTGCCGGAACCAGATTAGGGCCTGAAGCCATCCTGCGGTGTTGCGGCCAGCTCACAAGAAAACGAGTTGAAGAAAGGAGCTCAGGGGCACTGTAATTCACAAACCTGCAGAGTTATAAATGACAACTATCGTCCAAAAATATACTGAAGTAAGGCTGCCAAGAGGACTTGAAAGCGGGGCAGAATTGCAGGAAACCGATTTCAGGAGGTAGACTGGAATTGCATTGAAAGCATAGGAAAAGAGGCAGAACGTCCACAATGATGCACTTGGCCAAAAAGGGCGTATGCGTTTTTTCCTGAATATATTCAGGAAAAAACGCATACGCCCTTTTTGGCCAACCAAGCAAGCTTGCAAAGGAAATCTGCACTACAATGAAGTCTCACTTCCCCCCCCCCCCGGTCAAAAGGGCCATCTGAAAAAAGTGTAAAATCCAGAAAGGCAGGACAGGCCATGGAGAACTGGGAGCCTTGTTATGCTGATGGGCGGGATGTAAATTGCCAACAGACACTCGGGAGAAGTGTATGGTGTTTCCTGAAACATCTAAAAAACAAAGCAACAGAGCCTAGGGCACTTCCACTTATGGTCCTATAGCTTAGGGAAATTAAAATCAAAAAGATACAGCCACCCCAATGTTTGGGACGCCTCTGTTTACAAGAACCTCGTTTACCGTACAAGTTCAATATCACAGAAAGTGAAAAATGGATAAAGAACTTGTGGTACTTACGTACAATGCAGTATCACTCAGCAGTGATATCTATGCCATCAGGCCCGTAGCAGCACAATGAGTGGATTCAGGTACGATGATTCTAACTGAAATAAGTCACACAGAAAAAGAAACATCATAAGATATCAGTAATACACGGAATGTAAACTTGGCTACACAGGAACTGAATTACAGAACAGAACAGGGTCTCAAATTTAGAAAACCAACTTATGCTTGTTTAAGGGTAAAGGTGAGTTGGGGTGCTGCATAAAACCAGAGATTGAAATGAGCACAGATAAAGTTCCTTAAGCCAAATATGGAATAGACAAGAGCTACTCCTTGCTCAACGAAATGGACTCAACACCGCATATTAAACGCCTAAGAATGTACCTGACTCTTAAGTATCTTAAAACCGATGGATTGCTATGTCTCCGAAAGAGAATCAAGCATGTGTACAGGGACATAAACGCAGCAGTGATAGGATTGGAGAGGTTCGGTGAGCAAATGAAGACCCTTTGAAGTCATATTGCATGGTACCCATTCCACGGGTTTCAACTACCCAGGTTTAAGGTATTCTTCCTTCAGCTAAAACATGCATGTGGAACCTAGAGTATGATCAACCATGTGATCGGGAGACGTGTTCAAATATGTCTCAGTTTTCGTACCCTGGTACTCGGGTGCAACATTCCAGACGCTTTACTAACACTCTCCCGACTTGGAGAGTCAGTCCCTTTAACCTCCTGTTTGGCCCAGTTTGCAATTTCTGCGGAAGATGAACAGGAATAGCGAGAACCAATGAGAGACTAGCTGGAGGTGTCTGGACGGGCAAATTTAACTCTCATTTCCCACCAGGAAGAGGAAATAACCAAAGGCTCAGTGTGCCGTGCCGGAACCAGATTAGGGCCTGAAGCCATCCTGCGGTGTTGCGGCCAGCTCACAAGAAAACGAGTTGAAGAAAGGAGCTCAGGGGCACTGTAATTCACAAACCTGCAGAGTTATAAATGACAACTATCGTCCAAAAATATACTGAAGTAAGGCTGCCAAGAGGACTTGAAAGCGGGGCAGAATTGCAGGAAACCGATTTCAGGAGGTAGACTGGAATTGCATTGAAAGCATAGGAAAAGAGGCAGAACGTCCACAATGATGCACTTGGCCAAAAAGGGCGTATGCGTTTTTTCCTGAATATATTCAGGAAAAAACGCATACGCCCTTTTTGGCCAACCAAGCAAGCTTGCAAAGGAAATCTGCACTACAATGAAGTCTCACTTCCCCCCCCCCCGGTCAAAAGGGCCATCTGAAAAAAGTGTAAAATCCAGAAAGGCAGGACAGGCCATGGAGAACTGGGAGCCTTGTTATGCTGATGGGCGGGATGTAAATTGCCAACAGACACTCGGGAGAAGTGTATGGTGTTTCCTGAAACATCTAAAAAACAAAGCAACAGAGCCTAGGGCACTTCCACTTATGGTCCTATAGCTTAGGGAAATTAAAATCAAAAAGATACAGCCACCCCAATGTTTGGGACGCCTCTGTTTACAAGAACCTCGTTTACCGTACAAGTTCAATATCACAGAAAGTGAAAAATGGATAAAGAACTTGTGGTACTTACGTACAATGCAGTATCACTCAGCAGTGATATCTATGCCATCAGGCCCGTAGCAGCACAATGAGTGGATTCAGGTACGATGATTCTAACTGAAATAAGTCACACAGAAAAAGAAACATCATAAGATATCAGTAATACACGGAATGTAAACTTGGCTACACAGGAACTGAATTACAGAACAGAACAGGGTCTCAAATTTAGAAAACCAACTTATGCTTGTTTAAGGGTAAAGGTGAGTTGGGGTGCTGCATAAAACCAGAGATTGAAATGAGCACAGATAAAGTTCCTTAAGCCAAATATGGAATAGACAAGAGCTACTCCTTGCTCAACGAAATGGACTCAACACCGCATATTAAACGCCTAAGAATGTACCTGACTCTTAAGTATCTTAAAACCTATGGATTGCTATGTCTCCGAAAGAGAATCAAGCATGTGTACAGGGACATAAACGCAGCAGTGATAGGATTGGAGAGGTTCGGTGAGCAAATGAAGACCCTTTGAAGTCATATTGCATGGTACCCATTCCACGGGTTTCAACTACCCAGGTTTAAGGTATTCTTCCTTCAGCTAAAACATGCATGTGGAACCTAGAGTATGATCAACCATGTGATCGGGAGACGTGTTCAAATATGTCTCAGTTTTCGTACCCTGGTACTCGGGTGCAACATTCCAGACGCTTTACTAACACTCTCCCGACTTGGAGAGTCAGTCCCTTTAACCTCCTGTTTGGCCCAGTTTGCAATTTCTGCGGAAGATGAACAGGAATAGCGAGAACCAATGAGAGACTAGCTGGAGGTGTCTGGACGAGCAAATTTAACTCTCATTTCCCACCAGGAAGAGGAAATAACCAAAGGCTCAGCGTGCTGTGCCGGAACCAGATTAGGGCCTGAAGCCATCCTGCGGTGTTGCGGCCAGCTCACAAGAAAGCGAGTTGAAGAAAGGAGCTCAGGGGCACTGTAATTCACAAACCTGCAGAGTTATAAATGACAACTATCGTCCAAAAATATACTGAAGTAAGGCTGCCAAGAGGACTTGAAAGCGGGGCAGAATTGCAGGAAACCGATTTCAGGAGGTAGACTGGAATTGCATTGAAAGCATAGGAAAAGAGGCAGAACGTCCACAATGATGCACTTGGCCAAAAAGGGCGTATGCGTTTTTTCCTGAATATATTCAGGAAAAAACGCATACGCCCTTTTTGGCCAACCAAGCAAGCTTGCAAAGGAAATCTGCACTACAATGAAGTCTCACTTCCCCCCGGTCAAAAGGGCCATCTGAAAAAAGTGTAAAATCCAGAAAGGCAGGACAGGCCATGGAGAACTGGGAGCCTTGTTATGCTGATGGGCGGGATGTAAATTGCCAACAGACACTCGGGAGAAGTGTATGGTGTTTCCTGAAACATCTAAAAAACAAAGCAACAGAGCCTAGGGCACTTCCACTTATGGTCCTATAGCTTAGGGAAATTAAAATCAAAAAGATACAGCCACCCCAATGTTTGGGACGCCTCTGTTTACAAGAACCTCGTTTACCGTACAAGTTCAATATCACAGAAAGTGAAAAATGGATAAAGAACTTGTGGTACTTACGTACAATGCAGTATCACACAGCAGTGATATGTATGCCATCAGGCCCGTAGCAGCACAATGAGTGGATTCAGGTACGATGATTCTAACTGAAATAAGTCACACAGAGAATGAAACATCATAAGATATCAGTAATACACGGAATGTAAACTTGGCTACACAGGAACTGAATTACAGAACAGAACAGGGTCTCAAATTTAGAAAACCAACTTATGCTTGTTTAAGGGTAAAGGTGAGTTGGGGTGCTGCATAAAACCAGAGATTGAAATGAGCACAGATAAAGTTCCTTAAGCCAAATATGGAATAGACAAGAGCTACTCCTTGCTCAACGAAATGGACTCAACACCGCATATTAAACGCCTAAGAATGTACCTGACTCTTAAGTATCTTAAAACCTATGGATTGCTATGTCTCCGAAAGAGAATCAAGCATGTGTACAGGGACATAAACGCAGCAGTGATAGGATTGGAGAGGTTCGGTGAGCAAATGAAGACCCTTTGAAGTCATATTGCATGGTACCCATTCCACGGGTTTCAACTACCCAGGTTTAAGGTATTCTTCCTTCAGCTAAAACATGCATGTGGAACCTAGAGTATGATCAACCATGTGATCGGGAGACGTGTTCAAATATGTCTCAGTTTTCGTACCCTGGTACTCGGGTGCAACATTCCAGACGCTTTACTAACACTCTCCCGACTTGGAGAGTCAGTCCCTTTAACCTCCTGTTTGGCCCAGTTTGCAATTTCTGCGGAAGATGAACAGGAATAGCGAGAACCAATGAGAGACTAGCTGGCGGTGTCTGGACGGGCAAATTTAACTCTCATTTCCCACCAGGAAGAGGAAATAACCAAAGGCTCAGCGTGCCGTGCCGGAACCAGATTAGGGCCTGAAGCCATCCTGCGGTGTTGCGGCCAGCTCACAAGAAAACGAGTTGAAGAAAGGAGCTCAGGGTCACTGTAATTCACAAACCTGCAGAGTTATAAATGACAACTATCGTCCAAAAATATACTGAAGTAAGGCTGCCAAGAGGACTTGAAAGCGGGGCAGAATTGCAGGAAACCGATTTCAGGAGGTAGACTGGAATTGCATTGAAAGCATAGGAAAAGAGGCAGAACGTCCACAATGATGCACTTGGCCAAAAAGGGCGTATGCGTTTTTTCCTGAATATATTCAGGAAAAAACGCATACGCCCTTTTTGGCCAACCAAGCAAGCTTGCAAAGGAAATCTGCACTACAATGAAGTCTCACTTCCCCCCGGTCAAAAGGGCCATCTGAAACAAGTGTAAAATCCAGAAAGGCAGGACAGGCCATGGAGAACTGGGAGCCTTGTTATGCTGATGGGCGGGATGTAAACTGCCAACAGACACTCGGGAGAAGTGTATGGTGTTTCCTGAAACATCTAAAAAACAAAGCAACAGAGCCTAGGGCACTTCCACTTATGGTCCTATAGCTTAGGGAAATTAAAATCAAAAAGATACAGCCACCCCAATGTTTGGGACGCCTCTGTTTACAAGAACCTCGTTTACCGTACAAGTTCAATATCACAGAAAGTGAAAAATGGATAAAGAACTTGTGGTACTTACGTACAATGCAGTATCACTCAGCAGTGAAATCTATGCCATCAGGCCCGTAGCAGCACAATGAGTGGATTCAGGTACGATGATTCTAACTGAAATAAGTCACACAGAAAAAGAAACATCATAAGATATCAGTAATACACGGAATGTAAACTTGGCTACACAGGAACTGAATTACAGAACAGAACAGGGTCTCAAATTTAGAAAACCAACTTATGCTTGTTTAAGGGTAAAGGTGAGTTGGGGTGCTGCATAAAACCAGAGATTGAAATGAGCACAGATAAAGTTCCTTAAGCCAAATATGGAATAGACAAGAGCTACTCCTTGCTCAACGAAATGGACTCAACACCGCATATTAAACGCCTAAGAATGTACCTGACTCTTAAGTATCTTAAAACCGATGGATTGCTATGTCTCCGAAAGAGAATCAAGCATGTGTACAGGGACATAAACGCAGCAGTGATAGGATTGGAGAGGTTCGGTGAGCAAATGAAGACCCTTTGAAGTCATATTGCATGGTACCCATTCCACGGGTTTCAACTACCCAGGTTTAAGGTATTCTTCCTTCAGCTAAAACATGCATGTGGAACCTAGAGTATGATCAACCATGTGATCGGGAGACGTGTTCAAATATGTCTCAGTTTTCGTACCCTGGTACTCGGGTGCAACATTCCAGACGCTTTACTAACACTCTCCCGACTTGGAGAGTCAGTCCCTTTAACCTCCTGTTTGGCCCAGTTTGCAATTTCTGCGGAAGATGAACAGGAATAGCGAGAACCAATGAGAGACTAGCTGGAGGTGTCTGGACGGGCAAATTTAACTCTCATTTCCCACCAGGAAGAGGAAATAACCAAAGGCTCAGCGTGCCGTGCCGGAACCAGATTAGGGCCTGAAGCCATCCTGCGGTGTTGCGGCCAGCTCACAAGAAAGCGAGTTGAAGAAAGGAGCTCAGGGACACTGTAATTCACAAACCTGCAGAGTTATAAATGACAGCTATCGTCCAAAAATATACTGAAGTAAGGCTGCCAAGAGGACTTGAAAGCGGGGCAGAATTGCAGGAAACCGATTTCAGGAGGTAGACTGGAATTGCATTGAAAGCATAGGAAAAGAGGCAGAACGTCCACAATGATGCACTTGGCCCAAAAGGGCGTATGCGTTTTTTCCTGAATATATTCAGGAAAAAGCGCATACGCCCTTTTTGGCCAACCAAGCAAACTTGCAAAGGAAATCTGCACTACAATGAAGTCTCACTTCCCCCCCCCGCCCGGTCAAACGGGCCATCTGAAAAAAGTGTAAAATCCAGAAAGGCAGGACAGGCCATGGAGAACTTTGAGCCTTGTTATGCTGATGGGCGGGATGTAAATTGCCAACAGACACTCGGGAGAAGTGTATGGTGTTTCCTGAAACATCTAAAAAACAAAGCAACAGAGCCTAGGGCACTTCCACTTATGGTCCTATAGCTTAGGGAAATTAAAATCAAAAAGATACAGCCACCCCAATGTTTGGGACACCTCTGTTTACAAGAACCTCGTTTACCGTACAAGTTCAATATCACAGAAAGTGAAAAATGGATAAAGAACTTGTGGTACTTACGTACAATGCAGTATCACTCAGCAGTGAAATCTATGCCATCAGGCCCGTAGCAGCACAATGAGTGGATTCAGGTACGATGATTCTAACTGAAATAAGTCACACAGAAAAAGAAACATCATAAGATATCAGTAATACACGGAATGTAAACTTGGCTACACAGGAACTGAATTACAGAACAGAACAGGGTCTCAAATTTAGAAAACCAACTTATGCTTGTTTAAGGGTAAAGGTGAGTTGGGGTGCTGCATAAAACCAGAGATTGAAATGAGCACAGATAAAGTTCCTTAAGCCAAATATGGAATAGACAAGAGCTACTCCTTGCTCAACGAAATGGACTCAACACCGCATATTAAACGCCTAAGAATGTACCTGACTCTTAAGTATCTTAAAACCTATGGATTGCTATGTCTCCGAAAGAGAATCAAGCATGTGTACAGGGACATAAACGCAGCAGTGATAGGATTGGAGAGGTTCGGTGAGCAAATGAAGACCCTTTGAAGTCATATTGCATGGTACCCATTCCACGGGTTTCAACTACCCAGGTTTAAGGTATTCTTCCTTCAGCTAAAACATGCATGTGGAACCTAGAGTATGATCAACCATGTGATCGGGAGACGTGTTCAAATATGTCTCAGTTTTTGTACCCTGGTACTCGGGTGCAACATTCCAGACGCTTTACTAACACTCTCCCGACTTGGAAAGTCAGTCCCTTTAACCTCCTGTTTGGCCCAGTTTGCAATTTCTGCGGAAGATGAACAGGAATAGTGAGAACCAATGAGAGACTAGCTGGAGGTGTCTGGACGGGCAAATTTAACTCTCATTTCCCACCAGGAAGAGGAAATAACCAAAGGCTCAGCGTGCCGTGCCGGAACCAGATTAGGGCCTGAAGCCATCCTGCGGTGTTGCGGCCAGCTCACAAGAAAACGAGTTGAAGAAAGGAGCTCAGGGGCACTGTAATTCACAAACCTGCAGAGTTATAAATGACAACTATCGTCCAAAAATATACTGAAGTAAGGCTGCCAAGAGGACTTGAAAGCGGGGCAGAATTGCAGGAAACCGATTTCAGGAGGTAGACTGGAATTGCATTGAAAGCATAGGAAAAGAGGCAGAACGTCCACAATGATGCACTTGGCCAGAAAGGGCGTACGCGTTTTTTCCGGAATATATTCAGGAAAAAACGCATACGCCCTTTTTGGCCAACCAAGCAAGCTTGCAAAGGAAATCTGCACTACAATGAAGTCTCACTTCCCCCCGGTCAAAAGGGCCATCTGAAAAAAGTGTAAAATCCAGAAAGGCAGGACAGGCCATGGAGAACTGGGAGCCTTGTTATGCTGATGGGCGGGATGTAAACTGCCAACAGACACTCGGGAGAAGTGTATGGTGTTTCCTGAAACATCTAAAAAACAAAGCAACAGAGCCTAGGGCACTTCCACTTATGGTCCTATAGCTTAGGGAAATTAAAATCAAAAAGACACAGCCACCCCAATGTTTGGGACGCCTCTGTTTACAAGAACCTCGTTTACCGTACAAGTTCAATATCACAGAAAGTGAAAAATGGATAAAGAACTTGTGGTACTTACGTACAATGCAGTATCACTCAGCAGTGAAATCTATGTCATCAGGCCCGTAGCAGCACAATGAGTGGATTCAGGTACGATGATTCTAACTGAAATAAGTCACACAGAAAAAGAAACATCATAAGATATCAGTAATACACGGAATGTAAACTTGGCTACACAGGAACTGAATTACAGAACAGAACAGGGTCTCAAATTTAGAAAACCAACTTATGCTTGTTTAAGGGTAAAGGTGAGTTGGGGTGCTGCATAAAACCAGAGATTGAAATGAGCACAGATAAAGTTCCTTAAGCCAAATATGGAATAGACAAGAGCTACTCCTTGCTCAACGAAATGGACTCAACACCGCATATTAAACGCTTAAGAATGTACCTGACTCTTAAGTATCTTAAAACCTATGGATTGCTATGTCTCCGAAAGAGAATCAAGCATGTGTACAGGGACATAAACGCAGCAGTGATAGGATTGGAGAGGTTCGGTGAGCAAATGAAGACCCTTTGAAGTCATATTGCATGGTACCCATTCCACGGGTTTCAACTACCCAGGTTTAAGGTATTCTTCCTTCAGCTAAAACATGCATGTGGAACCTAGAGTATGATCAACCATGTGATCGGGAGACGTGTTCAAATATGTCTCAGTTTTCGTACCCTGGTACTCGGGTGCAACATTCCAGACGCTTTACTAACACTCTCCCGACTTGGAGAGTCAGTCCCTTTAACCTCCTGTTTGGCCCAGTTTGCAATTTCTGCGGAAGATGAACAGGAATAGCGAGAACCAATGAGAGACTAGCTGGAGGTGTCTGGACGGGCAAATTTAACTCTCATTTCCCACCAGGAAGAGGAAATAACCAAAGGCTCAGCGTGCCGTGCCGGAACCAGATTAGGGCCTGAAGCCATTCTGCGGTGTTGCGGCCAGCTCACAAGAAAACGAGTTGAAGAAAGGAGCTCAGGGGCACTGTAATTCACAAACCTGCAGAGTTATAAATGACAACTATCGTCCAAAAATATACTGAAGTAAGGCTGCCAAGAGGACTTGAAAGCGGGGCAGAATTGCAGGAAACCGATTTCAGGAGGTAGACTGGAATTGCATTGAAAGCATAGGAAAAGAGGCAGAACGTCCACAATGATGCACTTGGCCAAAAAGGGCGTATGCGTTTTTTCCTGAATATATTCAGGAAAAAACGCATACGCCCTTTTTGGCCAACCAAGCAAGCTTGCAAAGGAAATCTGCACTACAATGAAGTCTCACTTCCCCCCGGTCAAAAGGGCCATCTGAAAAAAGTGTAAAATCCAGAAAGGCAGGACAGGCCATGGAGAACTGGGAGCCTTGTTATGCTGACGGGCGGGATGTAAACTGCCAACAGACACTCGGGAGAAGTGTATGGTGTTTCCTGAAACATCTAAAAAACAAAGCAACAGAGCCTAGGGCACTTCCACTTATGGTCCTATAGCTTAGGGAAATTAAAATCAAAAAGACACAGCCACCCCAATGTTTGGGACGCCTCTGTTTACAAGAACCTCGTTTACCGTACAAGTTCAATATCACAGAAAGTGAAAAATGGATAAAGAACTTGTGGTACTTACGTACAATGCAGTATCACTCAGCAGTGAAATCTATGTCATCAGGCCCGTAGCAGCACAATGAGTGGATTCAGGTACGATGATTCTAACTGAAATAAGTCACACAGAAAAAGAAACATCATAAGATATCAGTAATACACGGAATGTAAACTTGGCTACACAGGAACTGCATTACAGAACAGAACAGGGTCTCAAATTTAGAAAACCAACTTATGCTTGTTTAAGGGTAAAGGTGAGTTGGGGTGCTGCATAAAACCAGAGATTGAAATGAGCACAGATAAAGTTCCTTAAGCCAAATATGGAATAGACAAGAGCTACTCCTTGCTCAACGAAATGGACTCAACACCGCATATTAAACGCCTAAGAATGTACCTGACTCTTAAGTATCTTAAAACCGATGGATTGCTATGTCTCCGAAAGAGAATCAAGCATGTGTACAGGGACATAAACGCAGCAGTGATAGGATTGGAGAGGTTCGGTGAGCAACTGAAGACCCTTTGAAGTCATATTGCATGGTACCCATTCCACGGGTTTCAACTACCCAGGTTTAAGGTATTCTTCCTTCAGCTAAAACATGCATGTGGAACCTAGAGTATGATCAACCATGTGATCGGGAGACGTGTTCAAATATGTCTCAGTTTTCGTACCCTGGTACTCGGGTGCAACATTCCAGACGCTTTACTAACACTCTCCCGACTTGGAGAGTCTGTCCCTTTAACCTCCTGTTTGGCCCAGTTTGCAATTTCTGCGGAAGATGAACAGGAATAGCCAGAACCAATGAGAGACTAGCTGGAGGTGTCTGGACGGGCAAATTTAACTCTCATTTCCCACCAGGAAGAGGAAATAACCAAAGGCTCAGCGTGCCGTGCCGGAACCAGATTAGGGCCTGAAGCCATCCTGCGGTGTTGCGGCCAGCTCACAAGAAAGCGAGTTGAAGAAAGGATCTCAGGGGCACTGTAATTCACAAACCTGCAGAGTTATAAATGACAGCTATCGTCCAAAAATATACTGAAGTAAGGCTGCCAAGAGGACTTGAAAGCGGGGCAGAATTGCAGGAAACCGATTTCAGGAGGTAGACTGGAATTGCATTGAAAGCATAGGAAAAGAGGCAGAACGTCCACAATGATGCACTTGGCCAAAAAGGGCGTATGCGTTTTTTCCTGAATATATTCAGGAAAAAACGCATACGCCCTTTTTGGCCAACCAAGCAAGCTTGCAAAGGAAATCTGCACTACAATGAAGTCTCACTTCCCCCCGGTCAAAAGGGCCATCTGAAAAAAGTGTAAAATCCGGAAAGGCAGGACAGGCCATGGAGAACTGGGAGCCTTGTTATGCTGATGGGCGGGATGTAAACTGCCAACAGACACTCGGGAGAAGTGTATGGTGTTTCCTGAAACATCTAAAAAACAAAGCAACAGAGCCTAGGGCACTTCCACTTATGGTCCTATAGCTTAGGGAAATTAAAATCAAAAAGACACAGCCACCCCAATGTTTGGGACGCCTCTGTTTACAAGAACCTCGTTTACCGTACAAGTTCAGTATCACAGAAAGTGAAAAATGGATAAAGAACTTGTGGTACTTACGTACAATGCAGTATCACTCAGCAGTGAAATCTATGTCATCAGGCCCGTAGCAGCACAATGAGTGGATTCAGGTACGATGATTCTAACTGAAATAAGTCACACAGAAAAAGAAACATCATAAGATATCAGTAATACACGGAATGTAAACTTGGCTACACAGGAACTGAATTACAGAACAGAACAGGGTCTCAAATTTAGAAAACCAACTTATGCTTGTTTAAGGGTAAAGGTGAGTTGGGGTGCTGCATAAAACCAGAGATTGAAATGAGCACAGATAAAGTTCCTTAAGCCAAATATGGAATAGACAAGAGCTACTCCTTGCTCAACGAAATGGACTCAACACCGCATATTAAACGCTTAAGAATGTACCTGACTCTTAAGTATCTTAAAACCTATGGATTGCTATGTCTCCGAAAGAGAATCAAGCATGTGTACAGGGACATAAACGCAGCAGTGATAGGATTGGAGAGGTTCGGTGAGCAAATGAAGACCCTTTGAAGTCATATTGCATGGTACCCATTCCACGGGTTTCAACTACCCAGGTTTAAGGTATTCTTCCTTCAGCTAAAACATGCATGTGGAACCTAGAGTATGATCAACCATGTGATCGGGAGACGTGTTCAAATATGTCTCAGTTTTCGTACCCTGGTACTCGGGTGCAACATTCCAGACGCTTTACTAACACTCTCCCGAGTTGGAGAGTCTGTCCCTTTAACCTCCTGTTTGGCCCAGTTTGCAATTTCTGCGGAAGATGAACAGGAATAGCGAGAACCAATGAGAGACTAGCTGGAGGTGTCTGGACGGGCAAATTTAACTCTCATTTCCCACCAGGAAGAGGAAATAACCAAAGGCTCAGCGTGCCGTGCCGGAACCAGATTAGGGCCTGAAGCCATCCTGCGGTGTTGCGGCCAGCTCACAAGAAAGCAAGTTGAAGAAAGGAGCTCAGGGGCACTGTAATTCACAAACCTGCAGAGTTATAAATGACAGCTATCGTCCAAAAATATACTGAAGTAAGGCTGCCAAGAGGACTTGAAAGCGGGGCAGAATTGCAGGAAACCGATTTCAGGAGGTAGACAGGAATTGCATTGAAAGCATAGGAAAAGAGGCAGAACGTCCACAATGATGCACTTGGCCAAAAAGGGCGTACGCGTTTTTTCCTGAATATATTCAGGAAAAAACGCGTACGCCCTTTTTGGCCAACCAAGCAAGCTTGCAAAGGAAATCTGCACTACAATGAAGTCTCACTTCCCCCCGGTCAAAAGGGCCATCTGAAAAAAGTGTAAAATCCAGAAAGGCAGGACAGGCCATGGAGAACTGGGAGCCTTGTTATGCTGATGGGCGGGATGTAAACTGCCAACAGACACTCGGGAGAAGTGTATGGTGTTTCCTGAAACATCTAAAAAACAAAGCAACAGAGCCTAGGGCACTTCCACTTATGGTCCTATAGCTTAGGGAAATTAAAATCAAAAAGACACAGCCACCCCAATGTTTGGGATGCCTCTGTTTACAAGAACCTCGTTTACCGTACAAGTTCAATATCACAGAAAGTGAAAAATGGATAAAGAACTTGTGGTACTTACGTACAATGCAGTATCACTCAGCAGTGAAATCTATGTCATCAGGCCCGTAGCAGCACAATGAGTGGATTCAGGTACGATGATTCTAACTGAAATAAGTCACACAGAAAAAGAAACATCATAAGATATCAGTAATACACGGAATGTAAACTTGGCTACACAGGAACTGAATTACAGAACAGAACAGGGTCTCAAATTTAGAAAACCAACTTATGCTTGTTTAAGGGTAAAGGTGAGTTGGGGTGCTGCATAAAACCAGAGATTGAAATGAGCACAGATAAAGTTCCTTAAGCCAAATATGGAATAGACAAGAGCTACTCCTTGCTCAACGAAATGGACTCAACACCGCATATTAAACGCCTAAGAATGTACCTGACTCTTAAGTATCTTAAAACCTATGGATTGCTATGTCTCCGAAAGAGAATCAAGCATGTGTACAGGGACATAAACGCAGCAGTGATAGGATTGGAGAGGTTCGGTGAGCAAATGAAGACCCTTTGAAGTCATATTGCATGGTACCCATTCCACGGGTTTCAACTACCCAGGTTTAAGGTATTCTTCCTTCAGCTAAAACATGCATGTGGAACCTAGAGTATGATCAACCATGTGATCGGGAGACGTGTTCAAATATGTCTCAGTTTTCGTACCCTGGTACTCGGGTGCAACATTCCAGACGCTTTACTAACACTCTCCCGACTTGGAGAGTCAGTCCCTTTAACCTCCTGTTTGGCCCAGTTTGCAATTTCTGCGGAAGATGAACGGGAATAGCGAGAACCAATGAGAGACTAGCTGGAGGTGTCTGGACGGGCAAATTTAACTCTCATTTCCCACCAGGAAGAGGAAATAACCAAAGGCTCAGCGTGCCGTGCCGGAACCAGATTAGGGCCTGAAGCCATCCTGCGGTGTTGCGGCCAGCTCACAAGAAAGCGAGTTGAAGAAAGGAGCTCAGGGGCACTGTAATTCACAAACCTGCAGAGTTATAAATGACAGCTATCGTCCAAAAATATACTGAAGTAAGGCTGCCAAGAGGACTTGAAAGCGGGGCAGAATTGCAGGAAACCGATTTCAGGAGGTAGACTGGAATTGCATTGAAAGCATAGGAAAAGAGGCAGAACGTCCACAATGATGCACTTGGCCAAAAAGGGCGTATGCGTTTTTTCCTGAATATATTCAGGAAAAAACGCATACGCCCTTTTTGGCCAACCAAGCAAGCTTACAAAGGAAATCTGCACTACAATGAAGTCTCACTTCCCCCCGGTCAAAAGGGCCATCTGAAAAAAGTGTAAAATCCAGAAAGGCAGGACAGGCCATGGAGAACTGGGAGCCTTGTTATGCTGATGGGCGGGATGTAAACTGCCAACAGACACTCGGGAGAAGTGTATGGTGTTTCCTGAAACATCTAAAAAACAAAGCAACAGAGCCTAGGGCACTTCCACTTATGGTCCTATAGCTTAGGGAAATTAAAATCAAAAAGACACAGCCACCCCAATGTTTGGGACGCCTCTGTTTACAAGAACCTCGTTTACCGTACAAGTTCAATATCACAGAAAGTGAAAAATGGATAAAGAACTTGTGGTACTTATGTACAATGCAGTATCACTCAGCAGTGAAATCTATGTCATCAGGCCCGTAGCAGCACAATGAGTGGATTCAGGTACGATGATTCTAACTGAAATAAGTCACACAGAAAAAGAAACATCATAAGATATCAGTAATACACGGAATGTAAACTTGGCTACACAGGAATTGAATTACAGAACAGAACAGGGTCTCAAATTTAGAAAACCAACTTATGCTTGTTTAATGGTAAAGGTGAGTTGGGGTGCTGCATAAAACCAGAGATTGAAATGAGCACAGATAAAGTTCCTTAAGCCAAATATGGAATAGACAAGAGCTACTCCTTGCTCAACGAAATGGACTCAACACCGCATATTAAACGCCTAAGAATGTACCTGACTCTTAAGTATCTTAAAACCTATGGATTGCTATGTCTCCGAAAGAGAATCAAGCATGTGTACAGGGACATAAACGCAGCAGTGATAGGATTGGAGAGGTTCGGTGAGCAAATGAAGACCCTTTGAAGTCATATTGCATGGTACCCATTCCACGGGTTTCAACTACCCAGGTTTAAGGTATTCTTCCTTCAGCTAAAACATGCATGTGGAACCTAGAGTATGATCAACCATGTGATCGGGAGACGTGTTCAAATATGTCTCAGTTTTCGTACCCTGGTACTCGGGTGCAACATTCCAGACGCTTTACTAACACTCTCCCGACTTGGAGAGTCAGTCCCTTTAACCTCCTGTTTGGCCCAGTTTGCAATTTCTGCGGAAGATGAACGGGAATAGCGAGAACCAATGAGAGACTAGCTGGAGGTGTCTGGAAGGGCAAATTTAACTCTCATTTCCCACCAGGAAGAGGAAATAACCAAAGGCTCAGCGTGCCGTGCCGGAACCAGATTAGGGCCTGAAGCCATCCTGCGGTGTTGCGGCCAGCTCACAAGAAAACGAGTTGAAGAAAGGAGCTCAGGGGCACTGTAATTCACAAACCTGCAGAGTTATAAATGACAACTATCGTCCAAAAATATACTGAAGTAAGGCTGCCAAGAGGACTTGAAAGCGGGGCAGAATTGCAGGAAACCGATTTCAGGAGGTAGACTGGAATTGCATTGAAAGCATAGGAAAAGAGGCAGAACGTCCACAATGATGCACTTGGCCAAAAAGGGTGTATGCGTTTTTTCCTGAATATATTCAGGAAAAAACGCATACGCCCTTTTTGGCCAACCAAGCAAGCTTGCAAAGGAAATCTGCACTACAATGAAGTCTCACTTCCCCCCGGTCAAAAGGGCCATCTGAAAAAAGTGTAAAATCCAGAAAGGCAGGACAGGCCATGGAGAACTGGGAGTCTTGTTATGCTGATGGGCGGGATGTAAACTGCCAACAGCCACTCGGGAGAAGTGTATGGTGTTTCCTGAAACATCTAAAAAACAAAGCAACAGAGCCTAGGGCACTTCCACTTATGGTCCTATAGCTTAGGGAAATTAAAATCAAAAAGATACAGCCACCCCAATGTTTGGGACGCCTCTGTTTACAAGAACCTCGTTTACCGTACAAGTTCAATATCACAGAAAGTGAAAAATGGATAAAGAACTTGTGGTACTTACGTACAATGCAGTATCACTCAGCAGTGAAATCTATGTCATCAGGCCCGTAGCAGCACAATGAGTGGATTCAGGTACGATGATTCTAACTGAAATAAGTCACACAGAAAAAGAAACATCATAAGATATCAGTAATACACGGAATGTAAACTTGGCTACACAGGAACTGAATTACAGAACAGAACAGGGTCTCAAATTTAGAAAACCAACTTATGCTTGTTTAAGGGTAAAGGTGAGTTGGGGTGCTGCATAAAACCAGAGATTGAAATGAGCACATATAAAGTTCCTTAAGCCAAATATGGAATAGACAAGAGCTACTCCTTGCTCAACGAAATGGACTCAACACCCCATATTAAACGCCTAAGAATGTACCTGACTCTTAAGTATCTTAAAACCTATGGATTGCTATGTCTCCGAAAGAGAATCAAGCATGTGTACAGGGACATAAACGCAGCAGTGATAGGATTGGAGAGGTTCGGTGAGCAAATGAAGACCCTTTGAAGTCATATTGCATGGTACCCATTCCACGGGTTTCAACTACCCAGGTTTAAGGTATTCTTCCTTCAGCTAAAACATGCACGTGGAACCTAGAGTATGATCAACCATGTGATCGGGAGACGTGTTCAAATATGTCTCAGTTTTCGTACCCTGGTACTCGGGTGCAACATTCCAGACGCTTTACTAACACTCTCCCGACTTGGAGAGTCTGTCCCTTTAACCTCCTGTTTGGCCCAGTTTGCAATTTCTGCGGAAGATGAACGGGAATAGCGAGAACCAATGAGAGACTAGCTGGAGGTGTCTGGACGGGCAAATTTAACTCTCATTTCCCACCAGGAAGAGGAAATAACCAAAGGCTCAGCGTGCCGTGCCGGAACCAGATTAGGGCCTGAAGCCATCCTGCGGTGTTGCGGCCAGCTCACAAGAAAACGAGTTGAAGAAAGGAGCTCAGGGGCACTGTAATTCACAAACCTGCAGAGTTATAAATGACAACTATCGTCCAAAAATATACTGAAGTAAGGCTGCCAAGAGGACTTGAAAGCGGGGCAGAATTGCAGGAAACCGATTTCAGGAGGTAGACTGGAATTGCATTGAAAGCATAGGAAAAGAGGCAGAACGTCCACAATGATGCACTTGGCCAAAAAGGGCGTATGCGTTTTTTCCTGAATATATTCAGGAAAAAACGCATACGCCCTTTTTGGCCAACCAAGCAAGCTTGCAAAGGAAATCTGCACTACAATGAAGTCTCACTTCCCCCCGGTCAAAAGGGCCATCTGAAAAAAGTGTAAAATCCAGAAAGGCAGGACAGGCCATGGAGAACTGGGAGCCTTGTTATGCTGATGGGCGGGATGTAAACTGCCAACAGACACTCGGGAGAAGTGTATGGTGTTTCCTGAAACATCTAAAAAACAAAGCAACAGAGCCTAGGGCACTTCCACTTATGGTCCTATAGCTTAGGGAAATTAAAATCAAAAAGACACAGCCACCCCAATGTTTGGGACGCCTCTGTTTACAAGAACCTCGTTTACCGTACAAGTTCAATATCACAGAAAGTGAAAAATGGATAAAGAACTTGTGGTACTTACGTACAATGCAGTATCACTCAGCAGTGAAATCTATGTCATCAGGCCCGTAGCAGCACAATGAGTGGATTCAGGTACGATGATTCTAACTGAAATAAGTCACACAGAAAAAGAAACATCATAAGATATCAGTAATACACGGAATGTAAACTTGGCTACACAGGAACTGAATTACAGAACAGATCAGGGTCTCAAATTTAGAAAACCAACTTATGCTTGTTTAAGGGTAAAGGTGAGTTGGGGTGCTGCATAAAACCAGAGATTGAAATGAGCACAGATAAAGTTCCTTAAGCCAAATATGGAATAGACAAGAGCTACTCCTTGCTCAACGAAATGGACTCAACACCGCATATTAAACGCCTAAGAATGTACCTGACTCTTAAGTATCTTAAAACCTATGGATTGCTATGTCTCCAAAAGAGAATCAAGCATGTGTACAGGGACATAAACGCAGCAGTGATAGGATTGGAGAGGTTCGGTGAGCAAATGAAGACCCTTTGAAGTCATATTGCATGGTACCCATTCCACGGGTTTCAACTACCCAGGTTTAAGGTATTCTTCCTTCAGCTAAAACATGCATGTGGAACCTAGAGTATGATCAACCATGTGATCGGGAGACGTGTTCAAATATGTCTCAGTTTTCGTACCCTGATACTCGGGTGCAACATTCCAGACGCTTTACTAACACTCTCCCGACTTGGAGAGTCTGTCCCTTTAACCTCCTGTTTGGCCCAGTTTGCAATTTCTGCGGAAGATGAACAGGAATAGCGAGAACCAATGAGAGACTAGCTGGAGGTGTCTGGACGGGCAAATTTAACTCTCATTTCCCACCAGGAAGAGGAAATAACCAAAGGCTCAGCGTGCCGTGCCGGAACCAGATTAGGGCCTGAAGCCATCCTGCGGTGTTGCGGCCAGCTCACAAGAAAGCGAGTTGAAGAAAGGAGCTCAGGGGCACTGTAATTCACAAACCTGCAGAGTTATAAATGACAGCTATCGTCCAAAAATATACTGAAGTAAGGCTGCCAAGAGGACTTGAAAGCGGGGCAGAATTGCAGGAAACCGATTTCAGGAGGTAGACTGGAATTGCATTGAAAGCATAGGAAAAGAGGCAGAACGTCCACAATGATGCACTTGGCCAAAAAGGGCGTATGCGTTTTTTCCTGAATATATTCAGGAAAAAACGCATACGCCCTTTTTGGCCAACTAAGCAAGCTTGCAAAGGAAATCTGCACTACAATGAAGTCTCACTTCCCCCCGGTCAAAAGGGCCATCTGAAAAAAGTGTAAAATCCAGAAAGGCAGGACAGGCCATGGAGAACTGGGAGCCTTGTTATGCTGATGGGCGGGATGTAAACTGCCAACAGACACTCGGGAGAAGTGTATGGTGTTTCCTGAAACATCTAAAAAACAAAGCAACAGAGCCTAGGGCACTTCCACTTATGGTCCTATAGCTTAGGGAAATTAAAATCAAAAAGACACAGCCACCCCAATGTTTGGGACGCCTCTGTTTACAAGAACCTCGTTTACCGTACAAGTTCAGTATCACAGAAAGTGAAAAATGGATAAAGAACTTGTGGTACTTACGTACAATGCAGTATCACTCAGCAGTGAAATCTATGTCATCAGGCCCGTAGCAGCACAATGAGTGGATTCAGGTACGATGATTCTAACTGAAATAAGTCACACAGAAAAAGAAACATCATAAGATATCAGTAATACACGGAATGTAAACTTGGCTACACAGGAACTGAATTACAGAACAGAACAGGGTCTCAAATTTAGAAAACCAACTTATGCTTGTTTAAGGGTAAAGGTGAGTTGGGGTGCTGCATAAAACCAGAGATTGAAATGAGCACAGATAAAGTTCCTTAAGCCAAATATGGAATAGACAAGAGCTACTCCTTGCTCAACGAAATGGACTCAACACCGCATATTAAACGCCTAAGAATGTACCTGACTCTTAAGTATCTTAAAACCTATGGATTGCTATGTCTCCGAAAGAGAATCAAGCATGTGTACAGGGACAAAAACGCAGCAGTGATAGGATTGGAGAGGTTCGGTGAGCAAATGAAGACCCTTTGAAGTCATATTGCATGGTACCCATTCCACGGGTTTCAACTACCCAGGTTTAAGGTATTCTTCCTTCAGCTAAAACATGCATGTGGAACCTAGAGTATGATCAACCATGTGATCGGGAGACGTGTTCAAATATGTCTCAGTTTTCGTACCCTGGTACTCGGGTGCAACATTCCAGACGCTTTACTAACACTCTCCCGACTTGGAGAGTCAGTCCCTTTAACCTCCTGTTTGGCCCAGTTTGCAATTTCTGCGGAAGATGAACGGGAATAGCGAGAACCAATGAGAGACTAGCTGGAGGTGTCTGGACGGGCAAATTTAACTCTCATTTCCCACCAGGAAGAGGAAATAACCAAAGGCTCAGCGTGCCGTGCCGGAACCAGATTAGGGCCTGAAGCCATCCTGCGGTGTTGCGGCCAGCTCACAAGAAAGCGAGTTGAAGAAAGGAGCTCAGGGGCACTGTAATTCACAAACCTGCAGAGTTATAAATGACAGCTATCGTCCAAAAATATACTGAAGTAAGGCTGCCAAGAGGACTTGAAAGCGGGGCAGAATTGCAGGAAACCGATTTCAGGAGGTAGACTGGAATTGCATTGAAAGCATAGGAAAAGAGGCAGAACGTCCACAATGATGCACTTGGCCAAAAAGGGCGTATGCGTTTTTTCCTGAATATATTCAGGAAAAAACGCGTACGCCCTTTTTGGCCAACCAAGCAAGCTTACAAAGGAAATCTGCACTACAATGAAGTCTCACTTCCCCCCGGTCAAAAGGGCCATCTGAAAAAAGTGTAAAATCCAGAAAGGCAGGACAGGCCATGGAGAACTGGGAGCCTTGTTATGCTGATGGGCGGGATGTAAACTGCCAACAGACACTCGGGAGAAGTGTATGGTGTTTCCTGAAACATCTAAAAAACAAAGCAACAGAGCCTAGGGCACTTCCACTTATGGTCCTATAGCTTAGGGAAATTAAAATCAAAAAGACACAGCCACCCCAATGTTTGGGACGCCTCTGTTTACAAGAACCTCGTTTACCGTACAAGTTCAATATCACAGAAAGTGAAAAATGGATAAAGAACTTGTGGTACTTACGTACAATGCAGTATCACTCAGCAGTGAAATCTATGTCATCAGGCCCGTAGCAGCACAATGAGTGGATTCAGGTACGATGATTCTAACTGAAATAAGTCACACAGAAAAAGAAACATCATAAGATATCAGTAATACACGGAATGTAAACTTGGCTACACAGGAACTGAATTACAGAACAGAACAGGGTCTCAAATTTAGAAAACCAACTTATGCTTGTTTAAGGGTAAAGGTGAGTTGGGGTGCTGCATAAAACCAGAGATTGAAATGAGCACAGATAAAGTTCCTTAAGCCAAATATGGAATAGACAAGAGCTACTCCTTGCTCAACGAAATGGACTCAACACCGCATATTAAACGCCTAAGAATGTACCTGACTCTTAAGTATCTTAAAACCTATGGATTGCTATGTCTCCGAAAGAGAATCAAGCATGTGTACAGGGACATAAACGCAGCAGTGATAGGATTGGAGAGGTTCGGTGAGCAAATGAAGACCCTTTGAAGTCATATTGCATGGTACCCATTCCACGGGTTTCAACTACCCAGGTTTAAGGTATTCTTCCTTCAGCTAAAACATGCATGTGGAACCTAGAGTATGATCAACCATGTGATCGGGAGACGTGTTCAAATATGTCTCAGTTTTCGTACCCTGGTACTCGGGTGCAACATTCCAGACGCTTTACTAACACTCTCCCGACTTGGAGAGTCAGTCCCTTTAACCTCCTGTTTGGCCCAGTTTGCAATTTCTGCGGAAGATGAACGGGAATAGCGAGAACCAATGAGAGACTAGCTGGAGGTGTCTGGACGGGCAAATTTAACTCTCATTTCCCACCAGGAAGAGGAAATAACCAAAGGCTCAGCGTGCCGTGCCGGAACCAGATTAGGGTCTGAAGCCATCCTGCGGTGTTGCGGCCAGCTCACAAGAAAACGAGTTGAAGAAAGGAGCTCAGGGGCACTGTAATTCACAAACCTGCAGAGTTATAAATGACAACTATCGTCCAAAAATATACTGAAGTAAGGCTGCCAAGAGGACTTGAAAGCGGGGCAGAATTGCAGGAAACCGATTTCAGGAGGTAGACTGGAATTGCATTGAAAGCATAGGAAAAGAGGCAGAACGTCCACAATGATGCACTTGGCCAAAAAGGGCGTACGTGTTTTTTCCTGAATATATTCAGGAAAAAACGCATACGCCCTTTTTGGCCAACCAAGCAAGCTTGCAAAGGAAATCTGCAATACAATGAAGTCTCACTTCCCCCCGGTCAAAAGGGCCATCTGAAAAAAGTGTAAAATCCAGAAAGGCAGGACAGGCCATGGAGAACTGGGAGCCTTGTTATGCTGATGGGCGGGATGTAAACTGCCAACAGACACTCGGGAGAAGTGTATGGTGTTTCCTGAAACATCTAGAAAACAAAGCAACAGAGCCTAGGGCACTTCCACTTATGGTCCTATAGCTTAGGGAAATTAAAATCAAAAAGACACAGCCACCTCAATGTTTGGGACGACTCTGTTTACAAGAACCTCGTTTACCGTACAAGTTCAATATCACAGAAAGTGAAAAATGGATAAAGAACTTGTGGTACTTACGCACAATGCAGTATCACTCAGCAGTGAAATCTATGTCATCAGGCCTGTAGCAGCACAATGAGTGGATTCAGGTACGATGATTCTAACTGAAATAAGTCACACAGAAAAAGAAACATCATAAGATATCAGTAATACACGGAATGTAAACTTGGCTACACAGGAACTGAATTACAGAACAGAACAGGGTCTCAAATTTAGAAAACCAACTTATGCTTGTTTAAGGGTAAAGGTGAGTTGGGCTGCTGCATAAAACCAGAGATTGAAATGAGCACAGATAAAGTTCCTTAAGCCAAATATGGAATAGACAAGAGCTACTCCTTGCTCAACGAAATGGACTCAACACCACATATTAAACGCCTAAGAATGTACCTGACTCTTAAGTATCTTAAAACCTATGGATTGCTATGTCTCCGAAAGAGAATCAAGCATGTGTACAGGGACATAAACGCAGCAGTGATAGGATTGGAGAGGTTCGGTGAGCAAATGAAGACCCTTTGAAGTCATATTGCATGGTACCCATTCCACGGGTTTCAACTACCCAGGTTTAAGGTATTCTTCCTTCAGCTAAAACATGCATGTGGAACCTAGAGTATGATCAACCATGTGATCGGGAGACGTGTTCAAATATGTCTCAGTTTTCGTACCCTGGTACTCGGGTGCAACATTCCAGACGCTTTACTAACACTCTCCCGACTTGGAGAGTCAGTCCCTTTAACCTCCTGTTTGGCCCAGTTTGCAATTTCTGCGGAAGATGAACGGGAATAGCGAGAACCAATGAGAGACTAGCTGGAGGTGTCTGGACGGGCAAATTTAACTCTCATTTCCCACCAGGAAGAGGAAATAACCAAAGGCTCAGCGTGCCGTGCCGGAACCAGATTAGGGCCTGAAGCCATCCTGCGGTGTTGCGGCCAGCTCACAAGAAAACGAGTTGAAGAAAGGAGCTCAGGGGCACTGTAATTCACAAACCTGCAGAGTTATAAATGACAACTATCGTCCAAAAATATACTGAAGTAAGGCTGCCAAGAGGACTTGAAAGCGGGGCAGAATTGCAGGAAACCGATTTCAGGAGGTAGACTGGAATTGCATTGAAAGCATAGGAAAAGAGGCAGAACGTCCACAATGATGCACTTGGCCAAAAAGGGTGTATGCGTTTTTTCCTGAATATATTCAGGAAAAAACGCATACGCCCTTTTTGGCCAACCAAGCAAGCTTGCAAAGGAAATCTGCACTACAATGAAGTCTCACTTCCCCCCGGTCAAAAGGGCCATCTGAAAAAAGTGTAAAATCCAGAAAGGCAGGACAGGCCATGGAGAACTGGGAGCCTTGTTATGCTGATGGGCGGGATGTAAACTGCCAACAGCCACTCGGGAGAAGTGTATGGTGTTTCCTGAAACATCTAAAAAACAAAGCAACAGAGCCTAGGGCACTTCCACTTATGGTCCTATAGCTTAGGGAAATTAAAATCAAAAAGATACAGCCACCCCAATGTTTGGGACGCCTCTGTTTACAAGAACCTCGTTTACCGTACAAGTTCAATATCACAGAAAGTGAAAAATGGATAAAGAACTTGTGGTACTTACGTACAATGCAGTATCACTCAGCAGTGAAATCTATGTCATCAGGCCCGTAGCAGCACAATGAGTGGATTCAGGTACGATGATTCTAACTGAAATAAGTCACACAGAAAAAGAAACATCATAAGATATCAGTAATACACGGAATGTAAACTTGGCTACACAGGAACTGAATTACAGAACAGAACAGGGTCTCAAATTTAGAAAACCAACTTATGCTTGTTTAAGGGTAAAGGTGAGTTGGGGTGCTGCATAAAACCAGAGATTGAAATGAGCACAGATAAAGTTCCTTAAGCCAAATATGGAATAGACAAGAGCTACTCCTTGCTCAACGAAATGGACTCAACACCCCATATTAAACGCCTAAGAATGTACCTGACTCTTAAGTATCTTAAAACCTATGGATTGCTATGTCTCCGAAAGAGAATCAAGCATGTGTACAGGGACATAAACGCAGCAGTGATAGGATTGGAGAGGTTCGGTGAGCAAATGAAGACCCTTTGAAGTCATATTGCATGGTACCCATTCCACGGGTTTCAACTACCCAGGTTTAAGGTATTCTTCCTTCAGCTAAAACATGCATGTGGAACCTAGAGTATGATCAACCATGTGATCGGGAGACGTGTTCAAATATGTCTCAGTTTTCGTACCCTGGTACTCGGGTGCAACATTCCAGACGCTTTACTAACACTCTCCCGACTTGGAGAGTCAGTCCCTTTAACCTCCTGTTTGGCCCAGTTTGCAATTTCTGCGGAAGATGAACAGGAATAGCGAGAACCAATGAGAGACTAGCTGGAGGTGTCTGGACGGGCAAATTTAACTCTCATTTCCCACCAGGAAGAGGAAATAACCAAAGGCTCAGCGTGCCGTGCCGGAACCAGATTAGGGCCTGAAGCCATCCTGCGGTGTTGCGGCCAGCTCACAAGAAAACGAGTTGAAGAAAGGAGCTCAGGGGCACTGTAATTCACAAACATGCAGAGTTATAAATGACAACTATCGTCCAAAAATATACTGAAGTAAGGCTGCCAAGAGGACTTGAAAGCGGGGCAGAATTGCAGGAAACCGATTTCAGGAGGTAGACTGGAATTGCATTGAAAGCATAGGAAAAGAGGCAGAACGTCCACAATGATGCACTTGGCCAAAAAGGGCGTATGCGTTTTTTCCTGAATATATTCAGGAAAAAACGCGTACGCACTTTTTGGCCAACCAAGCAAGCTTGCAAAGGAAATCTGCACTACAATGAAGTCTCACTTCCCCCCGGTCAAAAGGGCCATCTGAAAAAAGTGTAAAATCCAGAAAGGCAGGACAGGCCATGGAGAACTGGGAGCCTTGTTATGCTGATGGGCGGGATGTAAACTGCCAACAGACACTCGGGAGAAGTGTATGGTGTTTCCTGAAACATCTAAAAAACAAAGCAACAGAGCCTAGGGCACTTCCACTTATGGTCCTATAGCTTAGGGAAATTAAAATCAAAAAGACACAGCCACCCCAATGTTTGGGACGCCTCTGTTTACAAGAACCTCGTTTACCGTACAAGTTCAATATCACAGAAAGTGAAAAATGGATAAAGAACTTGTGGTACTTACGTACAATGCAGTATCACTCAGCAGTGAAATCTATGTCATCAGGCCCGTAGCAGCACAATGAGTGGATTCAGGTACGATGATTCTAACTGAAATAAGTCACACAGAAAAAGAAACATCATAAGATATCAGTAATACACGGAATGTAAACTTGGCTACACAGGAACTGAATTACAGAACAGAACAGGGTCTCAAATTTAGAAAACCAACTTATGCTTGTTTAAGGGTAAAGGTGAGTTGGGGTGCTGCATAAAACCAGAGATTGAAATGAGCACAGATAAAGTTCCTTAAGCCAAATATGGAATAGACAAGAGCTACTCCTTGCTCAACGAAATGGACTCAACACCGCATATTAAACGCCTAAGAATGTACCTGACTCTTAAGTATCTTAAAACCTATGGATTGCTATGTCTCCGAAAGAGAATCAAGCATGTGTACAGGGACATAAACGCAGCAGTGATAGGATTGGAGAGGTTCGGTGAGCAAATGAAGACCCTTTGAAGTCATATTGCATGGTACCCATTCCACGGGTTTCAACTACCCAGGTTTAAGGTATTCTTCCTTCAGCTAAAACATGCATGTGGAACCTAGAGTATGATCAACCATGTGATCGGGAGACGTGTTCAAATATGTCTCAGTTTTCGTACCCTGGTACTCGGGTGCAACATTCCAGACGCTTTACTAACACTCTCCCGACTTGGAGAGTCAGTCCCTTTAACCTCCTGTTTGGCCCAGTTTGCAATTTCTGCGGAAGATGAACGGGAATAGCGAGAACCAATGAGAGACTAGCTGGAGGTGTCTGGACGGGCAAATTTAACTCTCATTTCCCACCAGGAAGAGGAAATAACCAAAGGCTCAGCGTGCCGTGCCGGAACCAGATTAGGGCCTGAAGCCATCCTGCGGTGTTGCGGCCAGCTCACAAGAAAGCGAGTTGAAGAAAGGAGCTCAGGGGCACTGTAATTCACAAACCTGCAGAGTTATAAATGACAGCTATCATCCAAAAATATACTGAAGTAAGGCTGCCAAGAGGACTTGAAAACGGGGCAGAATTGCAGGAAACCGATTTCAGGAGGTAGACTGGAATTGCATTGAAAGCATAGGAAAAGAGGCAGAACGTCCACAATGATGCACTTGGCCAAAAGGGGCGTACGCGTTTTTTCCTGAATATATTCAGGAAAAAACGCATACGCCCTTTTTGGCCAACCAAGCAAGCTTGCAAAGGAAATCTGCACTACAATGAAGTCTCACTTCCCCCCGGTCAAAAGGGCCATCTGAAAAAAGTGTAAAATCCAGAAAGGCAGGACAGGCCATGGAGAACTGGGAGCCTTGTTATGCTGATGGGCGGGATGTAAACTGCCAACAGACACTCGGGAGAAGTGTATGGTGTTTCCTGAAACATCTAAAAAACAAAGCAACAGAGCCTAGGGCACTTCCACTTATGGTCCTATAGCTTAGGGAAATTAAAATCAAAAAGACACAGCCACCCCAATGTTTGGGACGCCTCTGTTTACAAGAACCTCGTTTACCGTACAAGTTCAATATCACAGAAAGTGAAAAATGGATAAAGAACTTGTGGTACTTACGTACAATGCAGTATCACTCAGCAGTGAAATCTATGTCATCAGGCCCGTAGCAGCACAATGAGTGGATTCAGGTACGATGATTCTAACTGAAATAAGTCACACAGAAAAAGAAACATCATAAGATATCAGTAATACACGGAATGTAAACTTGGCTACACAGGAACTGAATTACAGAACAGAACATGGTCTCAAATTTAGAAAACCAACTTATGCTTGTTTAAGGGTAAAGGTGAGTTGGGGTGCTGCATAAAACCAGAGATTGAAATGAGCACAGATAAAGTTCCTTAAGCCAAATATGGAATAGACAAGAGCTACTCCTTGCTCAACGAAATGGACTCAACACCGCATATTAAACGCCTAAGAATGTACCTGACTCTTAAGTATCTTAAAACCTATGGATTGCTATGTCTCCGAAAGAGAATCAAGCATGTGTACAGGGACATAAACGCAGCAGTGATAGGATTGGAGAGGTTCGGTGAGCAAATGAAGACCCTTTGAAGTCATATTGCATGGTACCCATTCCACGGGTTTCAACTACCCAGGTTTAAGGTATTCTTCCTTCAGCTAAAACATGCATGTGGAACCTAGAGTATGATCAACCATGTGATCGGGAGACGTGTTCAAATATGTCTCAGTTTTCGTACCCTGGTACTCGGGTGCAACATTCCAGACGCTTTACTAACACTCTCCCGACTTGGAGAGTCAGTCCCTTTAACCTCCTGTTTGGCCCAGTTTGCAATTTCTGCGGAAGATGAACGGGAATAGCGAGAACCAATGAGAGACTAGCTGGAGGTGTCTGGACGGGCAAATTTAACTCTCATTTCCCACCAGGAAGAGGAAATAACCAAAGGCTCAGCGTGCTGTGCCGGAACCAGATTAGGGTCTGAAGCCATCCTGCGGTGTTGCGGCCAGCTCACAAGAAAACGAGTTGAAGAAAGGAGCTCAGGGGCACTGTAATTCACAAACCTGCAGAGTTATAAATGACAACTATCGTCCAAAAATATACTGAAGTAAGGCTGCCAAGAGGACTTGAAAGCGGGGCAGAATTGCAGGAAACCGATTTCAGGAGGTAGACTGGAATTGCATTGAAAGCATAGGAAAAGAGGCAGAACGTCCACAATGATGCACTTGGCCAAAAAGGGCGTACGCGTTTTTTCCTGAATATATTCAGGAAAAAACGCGTACGCCCTTTTTGGCCAACCAAGCAAGCTTGCAAAGGAAATCTGCACTACAATGAAGTCTCACTTCCCCCCGGTCAAAAGGGCCATCTGAAAAAAGTGTAAAATCCAGAAAGGCAGGACAGGCCATGGAGAACTGGGAGCCTTGTTATGCTGATGGGCGGGATGTAAACTGCCAACAGACACTCGGGAGAAGTGTATGGTGTTTCCTGAAACATCTAAAAAACAAAGCAACAGAGCCTAGGGCACTTCCACTTATGGTCCTATAGCTTAGGGAAATTAAAATCAAAAAGACACAGCCACCTCAATGTTTGGGACGACTCTGTTTACAAGAACCTCGTTTACCGTACAAGTTCAATATCACAGAAAGTGAAAAATGGATAAAGAACTTGTGGTACTTACGTACAATGCAGTATCACTCAGCAGTGAAATCTATGTCATCAGGCCCGTAGCAGCACAATGAGTGGATTCAGGTACGATGATTCTAACTGAAATAAGTCACACAGAAAAAGAAACATCATAAGATATCAGTAATACACGGAATGTAAACTTGGCTACACAGGAACTGAATTACAGAACAGAACAGGGTCTCAAATTTAGAAAACCAACTTATGCTTGTTTAAGGGTAAAGGTGAGTTGGGGTGCTGCATAAAACCAGAGATTGAAATGAGCACAGATAAAGTTCCTTAAGCCAAATATGGAATAGACAAGAGCTACTCCTTGCTCAACGAAATGGACTCAACACCACATATTAAACGCCTAAGAATGTACCTGACTCTTAAGTATCTTAAAACCTATGGATTGCTATGTCTCCGAAAGAGAATCAAGCATGTGTACAGGGACATAAACGCAGCAGTGATAGGATTGGAGAGGTTCGGTGAGCAAATGAAGACCCTTTGAAGTCATATTGCATGGTACCCATTCCACGGGTTTCAACTACCCAGGTTTAAGGTATTCTTCCTTCAGCTAAAACATGCATGTGGAACCTAGAGTATGATCAACCATGTGATCGGGAGACGTGTTCAAATATGTCTCAGTTTTCGTACCCTGGTACTCGGGTGCAACATTCCAGACGCTTTACTAACACTCTCCCGACTTGGAGAGTCAGTCCCTTTAACCTCCTGTTTGGCCCAGTTTGCAATTTCTGCGGAAGATGAACGGGAATAGCGAGAACCAATGAGAGACTAGCTGGAGGTGTCTGGACGGGCAAATTTAACTCTCATTTCCCACCAGGAAGAGGAAATAACCAAAGGCTCAGCGTGCCGTGCCGGAACCAGATTAGGGCCTGAAGCCATCCTGCGGTGTTGCGGCCAGCTCACAAGAAAACGAGTTGAAGAAAGGAGCTCAGGGGCACTGTAATTCACAAACCTGCAGAGTTATAAATGACAACTATCGTCCAAAAATATACTGAAGTAAGGCTGCCAAGAGGACTTGAAAGCGGGGCAGAATTGCAGGAAACCGATTTCAGGAGGTAGACTGGAATTGCATTGAAAGCATAGGAAAAGAGGCAGAACGTCCACAATGATGCACTTGGCCAAAAAGGGCGTATGCGTTTTTTCCTGAATATATTCAGGAAAAAACGCATACGCCCTTTTTGGCCAACCAAGCAAGCTTGCAAAGGAAATCTGCACTACAATGAAGTCTCACTTCCCCCCGGTCAAAAGGGCCATCTGAAAAAAGTGTAAAATCCAGAAAGGCAGGACAGGCCATGGAGAACTGGGAGCCTTGTTATGCTGATGGGCGGGATGTAAACTGCCAACAGCCACTTGGGAGAAGTGTATGGTGTTTCCTGAAACATCTAAAAAACTAAGCAACAGAGCCTAGGGCACTTCCACTTATGGTCCTATAGCTTAGGGAAATTAAAATCAAAAAGATACAGCCACCCCAATGTTTGGGACGCCTCTGTTTACAAGAACCTCGTTTACCGTACAAGTTCAATATCACAGAAAGTGAAAAATGGATAAAGAACTTGTGGTACTTACGTACAATGCAGTATCACTCAGCAGTGAAATCTATGTCATCAGGCCCGTAGCAGCACAATGAGTGGATTCAGGTACGATGATTCTAACTGAAATAAGTCACACAGAAAAAGAAACATCATAAGATATCAGTAATACACGGAATGTAAACTTGGCTACACAGGAACTGAATTACAGAACAGAACAGGGTCTCAAATTTAGAAAACCAACTTATGCTTGTTTAAGGGTAAAGGTGAGTTGGGGTGCTGCATAAAACCAGAGATTGAAATGAGCACAGATAAAGTTCCTTAAGCCAAATATGGAATAGACAAGAGCTACTCCTTGCTCAACGAAATGGACTCAACACCCCATATTAAACGCCTAAGAATGTACCTGACTCTTAAGTATCTTAAAACCTATGGATTGCTATGTCTCCGAAAGAGAATCAAGCATGTGTACAGGGACATAAACGCAGCAGTGATAGGATTGGAGAGGTTCGGTGAGCAAATGAAGACCCTTTGAAGTCATATTGCATGGTACCCATTCCACGGGTTTCAACTACCCAGGTTTAAGGTATTCTTCCTTCAGCTAAAACATGCATGTGGAACCTAGAGTATGATCAACCATGTGATCGGGAGACGTGTTCAAATATGTCTCAGTTTTCGTACCCTGGTACTCGGGTGCAACATTCCAGACGCTTTACTAACACTCTCCCGACTTGGAGAGTCTGTCCCTTTAACCTCCTGTTTGGCCCAGTTTGCAATTTCTGCGGAAGATGAACGGGAATAGCGAGAACCAATGAGAGACTAGCTGGAGGTGTCTGGACGGGCAAATTTAACTCTCATTTCCCACCAGGAAGAGGAAATAACCAAAGGCTCAGCGTGCCGTGCCGGAACCAGATTAGGGCCTGAAGCCATCCTGCGGTGTTGCGGCCAGCTCACAAGAAAACGAGTTGAAGAAAGGAGCTCAGGGGCACTGTAATTCACAAACCTGCAGAGTTATAAATGACAACTATCGTCCAAAAATATACTGAAGTAAGGCTGCCAAGAGGACTTGAAAGCGGGGCAGAATTGCAGGAAACCGATTTCAGGAGGTAGACTGGAATTGCATTGAAAGCATAGGAAAAGAGGCAGAACGTCCACAATGATGCACTTGGCCAAAAAGGGCGTATGCGTTTTTTCCTGAATATATTCAGGAAAAAACGCATACGCCCTTTTTGGCCAACCAAGCAAGCTTGCAAAGGAAATCTGCACTACAATGAAGTCTCACTTCCCCCCGGTCAAAAGGGCCATCTGAAAAAAGTGTAAAATCCAGAAAGGCAGGACAGGCCATGGAGAACTGGGAGCCTTGTTATGCTGATGGGCGGGATGTAAATTGCCAACAGACACTCGGGAGAAGTGTATGGTGTTTCCTGAAACATCTAAAAAACAAAGCAACAGAGCCTAGGGCACTTCCACTTATGGTCCTATAGCTTAGGGAAATTAAAATCAAAAAGACACAGCCACCCCAATGTTTGGGACGACTCTGTTTACAAGAACCTCGTTTACCGTACAAGTTCAATATCACAGAAAGTGAAAAATGGATAAAGAACTTGTGGTACTTACGTACAATGCAGTATCACTCAGCAGTGAAATCTATGTCATCAGGCCCGTAGCAGCACAATGAGTGGATTCAGGTATGATGATTCTAACTGAAATAAGTCACACAGAAAAAGAAACATCATAAGATATCAGTAATACACGGAATGTAAACTTGGCTACACAGGAACTGAATTACAGAACAGAACAGGGTCTCAAATTTAGAAAACCAACTTATGCTTGTTTAAGGGTAAAGGTGAGTTGGGGTGCTGCATAAAACCAGAGATTGAAATGAGCACAGATAAAGTTCCTTAAGCCAAATATGGAATAGACAAGAGCTACTCCTTGCTCAACGAAATGGACTCAACACCGCATATTAAACGCCTAAGAATGTACCTGACTCTTAAGTATCTTAAAACCTATGGATTGCTATGTCTCCGAAAGAGAATCAAGCATGTGTACAGGGACATAAACGCAGCAGTGATAGGATTGGAGAGGTTCGGTGAGCAAATGAAGACCCTTTGAAGTCATATTGCATGGTACCCATTCCACGGGTTTCAACTACCCAGGTTTAAGGTATTCTTCCTTCAGCTAAAACATGCATGTGGAACCTAGAGTATGATCAACCATGTGATCGGGAGACGTGTTCAAATATGTCTCAGTTTTCGTACCCTGGTACTCGGGTGCAACATTCCAGACGCTTTACTAACACTCTCCCGACTTGGAGAGTCAGTCCCTTTAACCTCCTGTTTGGCCCAGTTTGCAATTTCTGCGGAAGATGAACAGGAATAGCGAGAACCAATGAGAGACTAGCTGGAGGTGTCTGGACGGGCAAATTTAACTCTCATTTCCCACCAGGAAGAGGAAATAACCAAAGGCTCAGCGTGCCGTGCCGGAACCAGATTAGGGCCTGAAGCCATCCTGCGGTGTTGCGGCCAGCTCACAAGAAAACGAGTTGAAGAAAGGAGCTCAGGGGCACTGTAATTCACAAACCTGCAGAGTTATAAATGACAACTATCGTCCAAAAATATACTGAAGTAAGGCTGCCAAGAGGACTTGAAAGCGGGGCAGAATTGCAGGAAACCGATTTCAGGAGGTAGACTGGAATTGCATTGAAAGCATAGGAAAAGAGGCAGAACGTCCACAATGATGCACTTGGCCAAAAAGGGCGTATGCGTTTTTTCCTGAATATATTCAGGAAAAAACGCGTACGCACTTTTTGGCCAACCAAGCAAGCTTGCAAAGGAAATCTGCACTACAATGAAGTCTCACTTCCCCCCGGTCAAAAGGGCCATCTGAAAAAAGTGTAAAATCCAGAAAGGCAGGACAGGCCATGGAGAACTGGGAGCCTTGTTATGCTGATGGGCGGGATGTAAATTGCCAACAGACACTCGGGAGAAGTGTATGGTGTTTCCTGAAACATCTAAAAAACAAAGCAACAGAGCCTAGGGCACTTCCACTTATGGTCCTATAGCTTAGGGAAATTAAAATCAAAAAGACACAGCCACCCCAATGTTTGGGACGACTCTGTTTACAAGAACCTCGTTTACCGTACAAGTTCAATATCACAGAAAGTGAAAAATGGATAAAGAACTTGTGGTACTTACGTACAATGCAGTATCACTCAGCAGTGAAATCTATGTCATCAGGCCCGTAGCAGCACAATGAGTGGATTCAGGTATGATGATTCTAACTGAAATAAGTCACACAGAAAAAGAAACATCATAAGATATCAGTAATACACGGAATGTAAACTTGGCTACACAGGAACTGAATTACAGAACAGAACAGGGTCTCAAATTTAGAAAACCAACTTATGCTTGTTTAAGGGTAAAGGTGAGTTGGGGTGCTGCATAAAACCAGAGATTGAAATGAGCACAGATAAAGTTCCTTAAGCCAAATATGGAATAGACAAGAGCTACTCCTTGCTCAACGAAATGGACTCAACACCCCATATTAAACGCCTAAGAATGTACCTGACTCTTAAGTATCTTAAAACCTATGGATTGCTATGTCTCCGAAAGAGAATCAAGCATGTGTACAGGGACATAAACGCAGCAGTGATAGGATTGGAGAGGTTCGGTGAGCAAATGAAGACCCTTTGAAGTCATATTGCATGGTACCCATTCCACGGGTTTCAACTACCCAGGTTTAAGGTATTCTTCCTTCAGCTAAAACATGCATGTGGAACCTAGAGTATGATCAACCATGTGATCGGGAGACGTGTTCAAATATGTCTCAGTTTTCGTACCCTGGTACTCGGGTGCAACATTCCAGACGCTTTACTAACACTCTCCCGACTTGGAGAGTCAGTCCCTTTAACCTCCTGTTTGGCCCAGTTTGCAATTTCTGCGGAAGATGAACAGGAATAGCGAGAACCAATGAGAGACTAGCTGGAGGTGTCTGGACGGGCAAATTTAACTCTCATTTCCCACCAGGAAGAGGAAATAACCAAAGGCTCAGCATGCCGTGCCGGAACCAGATTAGGGCCTGAAGCCATCCTGCGGTGTTGCGGCCAGCTCACAAGAAAACGAGTTGAAGAAAGGAGCTCAGGGGCACTGTAATTCACAAACCTGCAGAGTTATAAATGACAACTATCGTCCAAAAATATACTGAAGTAAGGCTGCCAAGAGGACTTGAAAGCGGGGCAGAATTGCAGGAAACCGATTTCAGGAGGTAGACTGGAATTGCATTGAAAGCATAGGAAAAGAGGCAGAACGTCCACAATGATGCACTTGGCCAAAAAGGGCGTATGCGTTTTTTCCTGAATATATTCAGGAAAAAACGCGTACGCACTTTTTGGCCAACCAAGCAAGCTTGCAAAGGAAATCTGCACTACAATGAAGTCTCACTTCCCCCCGGTCAAAAGGGCCATCTGAAAAAAGTGTAAAATCCAGAAAGGCAGGACAGGCCATGGAGAACTGGGAGCCTTGTTATGCTGATGGGCGAGATGTAAATTGCCAACAGACACTCGGGAGAAGTGTATGGTGTTTCCTGAAACATCTAAAAAACAAAGCAACAGAGCCTAGGGCACTTCCACTTATGGTCCTATAGCTTAGGGAAATTAAAATCAAAAAGACACAGCCACCCCAATGTTTGGGACGCCTCTGTTTACAAGAACCTCGTTTACCGTACAAGTTCAATATCACAGAAAGTGAAAAATGGATAAAGAACTTGTGGTACTTACGTACAATGCAGTATCACTCAGCAGTGAAATCTATGTCATCAGGCCCGTAGCAGCACAATGAGTGGATTCAGGTATGATGATTCTAACTGAAATAAGTCACACAGAAAAAGAAACATCATAAGATATCAGTAATACACGGAATGTAAACTTGGCTACACAGGAACTGAATTACAGAACAGAACAGGGTCTCAAATTTAGAAAACCAACTTATGCTTGTTTAAGGGTAAAGGTGAGTTGGGGTGCTGCATAAAACCAGAGATTGAAATGAGCACAGATAAAGTTCCTTAAGCCAAATATGGAATAGACAAGAGCTACTCCTTGCTCAACGAAATGGACTCAACACCCCATATTAAACGCCTAAGAATGTACCTGACTCTTAAGTATCTTAAAACCTATGGATTGCTATGTCTCCGAAAGAGAATCAAGCATGTGTACAGGGACATAAACGCAGCAGTGATAGGATTGGAGAGGTTCGGTGAGCAAATGAAGACCCTTTGAAGTCATATTGCATGGTACCCATTCCACGGGTTTCAACTACCCAGGTTTAAGGTATTCTTCCTTCAGCTAAAACATGCATGTGGAACCTAGAGTATGATCAACCATGTGATCGGGAGACGTGTTCAAATATGTCTCAGTTTTCGTACCCTGGTACTCGGGTGCAACATTCCAGACGCTTTACTAACACTCTCCCGACTTGGAGAGTCTGTCCCTTTAACCTCCTGTTTGGCCCAGTTTGCAATTTCTGCGGAAGATGAACAGGAATAGCGAGAACCAATGAGAGACTAGCTGGAGGTGTCTGGACGGGCAAATTTAACTCTCATTTCCCACCAGGAAGAGGAAATAACCAAAGGCTCAGCGTGCCGTGCCGGAACCAGATTAGGGCCTGAAGCCATCCTGCGGTGTTGCGGCCAGCTCACAAGAAAGCGAGTTGAAGAAAGGAGCTCAGGGGCACTGTAATTCACAAACCTGCAGAGTTATAAATGACAGCTATCGTCCAAAAATATACTGAAGTAAGGCTGCCAAGAGGACTTGAAAGCGGGGCAGAATTGCAGGAAACCGATTTCAGGAGGTAGACTGGAATTGCATTGAAAGCATAGGAAAAGAGGCAGAACGTCCACAATGATGCACTTGGCCAAAAAGGGCGTACGCGTTTTTTCCTGAATATATTCAGGAAAAAACGCGTACGCCCTTTTTGGCCAACCAAGCAAGCTTGCAAAGGAAATCTGCACTACAATGAAGTCTCACTTCCCCCCGGTCAAAAGGGCCATCTGAAAAAAGTGTAAAATCCAGAAAGGCAGGACAGGCCATGGAGAACTGGGAGCCTTGTTATGCTGATGGGCGGGATGTAAACTGCCAACAGACACTCGGGAGGAGTGTATGGTGTTTCCTGAAACATCTAAAAAACAAAGCAACAGAGCCTAGGGCACTTCCACTTATGGTCCTATAGCTTAGGGAAATTAAAATCAAAAAGACACAGCCACCCCAATGTTTGGGACGCCTCTGTTTACAAGAACCTCGTTTACCGTACAAGTTCAATATCACAGAAAGTGAAAAATGGATAAAGAACTTGTGGTACTTACGTACAATGCAGTATCACTCAGCAGTGAAATCTATGTCATCAGGCCCGTAGCAGCACAATGAGTGGATTCAGGTACGATGATTCTAACTGAAATAAGTCACACAGAAAAAGAAACATCATAAGATATCAGTAATACACGGAATGTAAACTTGGCTACACAGGAACTGAATTACAGAACAGAACAGGGTCTCAAATTTAGAAAACCAACTTATGCTTGTTTAAGGGTAAAGGTGAGTTGGGGTGCTGCATAAAACCAGAGATTGAAATGAGCACAGATAAAGTTCCTTAAGCCAAATATGGAATAGACAAGAGCTACTCCTTGCTCAACGAAATGGACTCAACACCCCATATTAAACGCCTAAGAATGTACCTGACTCTTAAGTATCTTAAAACCTATGAATTGCTATGTCTCCGAAAGAGAATCAAGCATGTGTACAGGGACATAAACGCAGCAGTGATAGGATTGGAGAGGTTCGGTGAGCAAATGAAGACCCTTTGAAGTCATATTGCATGGTACCCATTCCACGGGTTTCAACTACCCAGGTTTAAGGTATTCTTCCTTCAGCTAAAACATGCATGTGGAACCTAGAGTATGATCAACCATGTGATCGGGAGACGTGTTCAAATATGTCTCAGTTTTCGTACCCTGGTACTCGGGTGCAACATTCCAGACGCTTTACTAACACTCTCCCGACTTGGAGAGTCTGTCCCTTTAACCTCCTGTTTGGCCCAGTTTGCAATTTCTGCGGAAGATGAACAGGAATAGCGAGAACCAATGAGAGACTAGCTGGAGGTGTCTGGACGGGCAAATTTAACTCTCATTTCCCACCAGGAAGAGGAAATAACCAAAGGCTCAGCGTGCCGTGCCGGAACCAGATTAGGGCCTGAAGCCATCCTGCGGTGTTGCGGCCAGCTCACAAGAAAGCGAGTTGAAGAAAGGAGCTCAGGGGCACTGTAATTCACAAACCTGCAGAGTTATAAATGACAGCTATCGTCCAAAAATATACTGAAGTAAGGCTGCCAAGAGGACTTGAAAGCGGGGCAGAATTGCAGGAAACCGATTTCAGGAGGTAGACTGGAATTGCATTGAAAGCATAGGAAAAGAGGCAGAACGTCCACAATGATGCACTTGGCCAAAAAGGGCGTACGCGTTTTTTCCTGAATATATTCAGGAAAAAACGCGTACGCCCTTTTTGGCCAACCAAGCAAGCTTGCAAAGGAAATCTGCACTACAATGAAGTCTCACTTCCCCCCGGTCAAAAGGGCCATCTGAAAAAAGTGTAAAATCCAGAAAGGCAGGACAGGCCATGGAGAACTGGGAGCCTTGTTATGCTGATGGGCGGGATGTAAACTGCCAACAGACACTCGGGAGGAGTGTATGGTGTTTCCTGAAACATCTAAAAAACAAAGCAACAGAGCCTAGGGCACTTCCACTTATGGTCCTATAGCTTAGGGAAATTAAAATCAAAAAGACACAGCCACCCCAATGTTTGGGACGCCTCTGTTTACAAGAACCTCGTTTACCGTACAAGTTCAATATCACAGAAAGTGAAAAATGGATAAAGAACTTGTGGTACTTACGTACAATGCAGTATCACTCAGCAGTGAAATCTATGTCATCAGGCCCGTAGCAGCACAATGAGTGGATTCAGGTACGATGATTCTAACTGAAATAAGTCACACAGAAAAAGAAACATCATAAGATATCAGTAATACACGGAATGTAAACTTGGCTACACAGGAACTGAATTACAGAACAGAACAGGGTCTCAAATTTAGAAAACCAACTTATGCTTGTTTAAGGGTAAAGGTGAGTTGGGGTGCTGCATAAAACCAGAGATTGAAATGAGCACAGATAAAGTTCCTTAAGCCAAATATGGAATAGACAAGAGCTACTCCTTGCTCAACGAAATGGACTCAACACCCCATATTAAACGCCTAAGAATGTACCTGACTCTTAAGTATCTTAAAACCTATGGATTGCTATGTCTCCGAAAGAGAATCAAGCATGTGTACAGGGACATAAACGCAGCAGTGATAGGATTGGAGAGGTTCGGTGAGCAAATGAAGACCCTTTGAAGTCATATTGCATGGTACCCATTCCACGGGTTTCAACTACCCAGGTTTAAGGTATTCTTCCTTCAGCTAAAACATGCATGTGGAACCTAGAGTATGATCAACCATGTGATCGGGAGACGTGTTCAAATATGTCTCAGTTTTCGTACCCTGGTACTCGGGTGCAACATTCCAGACGCTTTACTAACACTCTCCCGACTTGGAGAGTCTGTCCCTTTAACCTCCTGTTTGGCCCAGTTTGCAATTTCTGCGGAAGATGAACAGGAATAGCGAGAACCAATGAGAGACTAGCTGGAGGTGTCTGGACGGGCAAATTTAACTCTCATTTCCCACCAGGAAGAGGAAATAACCAAAGGCTCAGCGTGCCGTGCCGGAACCAGATTAGGGCCTGAAGCCATCCTGCGGTGTTGCGGCCAGCTCACAAGAAAGCGAGTTGAAGAAAGGAGCTCAGGGGCACTGTAATTCACAAACCTGCAGAGTTATAAATGACAGCTATCGTCCAAAAATATACTGAAGTAAGGCTGCCAAGAGGACTTGAAAGCGGGGCAGAATTGCAGGAAACCGATTTCAGGAGGTAGACTGGAATTGCATTGAAAGCATAGGAAAAGAGGCAGAACGTCCACAATGATGCACTTGGCCAAAAAGGGCGTACGCGTTTTTTCCTGAATATATTCAGGAAAAAACGCGTACGCCCTTTTTGGCCAACCAAGCAAGCTTGCAAAGGAAATCTGCACTACAATGAAGTCTCACTTCCCCCCGGTCAAAAGGGCCATCTGAAAAAAGTGTAAAATCCAGAAAGGCAGGACAGGCCATGGAGAACTGGGAGCCTTGTTATGCTGATGGGCGGGATGTAAACTGCCAACAGACACTCGGGAGGAGTGTATGGTGTTTCCTGAAACATCTAAAAAACAAAGCAACAGAGCCTAGGGCACTTCCACTTATGGTCCTATAGCTTAGGGAAATTAAAATCAAAAAGACACAGCCACCCCAATGTTTGGGACGCCTCTGTTTACAAGAACCTCGTTTACCGTACAAGTTCAATATCACAGAAAGTGAAAAATGGATAAAGAACTTGTGGTACTTACGTACAATGCAGTATCACTCAGCAGTGAAATCTATGTCATCAGGCCCGTAGCAGCACAATGAGTGGATTCAGGTACGATGATTCTAACTGAAATAAGTCACACAGAAAAAGAAACATCATAAGATATCAGTAATACACGGAATGTAAACTTGGCTACACAGGAACTGAATTACAGAACAGAACAGGGTCTCAAATTTAGAAAACCAACTTATGCTTGTTTAAGGGTAAAGGTGAGTTGGGGTGCTGCATAAAACCAGAGATTGAAATGAGCACAGATAAAGTTCCTTAAGCCAAATATGGAATAGACAAGAGCTACTCCTTGCTCAACGAAATGGACTCAACACCGCATATTAAACGCCTAAGAATGTACCTGACTCTTAAGTATCTTAAAACCTATGGATTGCTATGTCTCCGAAAGAGAATCAAGCATGTGTACAGGGACATAAACGCAGCAGTGATAGGATTGGAGAGGTTCGGTGAGCAAATGAAGACCCTTTGAAGTCATATTGCATGGTACCCATTCCACGGGTTTCAACTACCCAGGTTTAAGGTATTCTTCCTTCAGCTAAAACATGCATGTGGAACCTAGAGTATGATCAACCATGTGATCGGGAGACGTGTTCAAATATGTCTCAGTTTTCGTACCCTGGTACTCGGGTGCAACATTCCAGACGCTTTACTAACACTCTCCCGACTTGGAGAGTCTGTCCCTTTAACCTCCTGTTTGGCCCAGTTTGCAATTTCTGCGGAAGATGAACAGGAATAGCGAGAACCAATGAGAGACTAGCTGGAGGTGTCTGGACGGGCAAATTTAACTCTCATTTCCCACCAGGAAGAGGAAATAACCAAAGGCTCAGCGTGCCGTGCCGGAACCAGATTAGGGCCTGAAGCCATCCTGCGGTGTTGCGGCCAGCTCACAAGAAAGCGAGTTGAAGAAAGGAGCTCAGGGGCACTGTAATTCACAAACCTGCAGAGTTATAAATGACAGCTATCGTCCAAAAATATACTGAAGTAAGGCTGCCAAGAGGACTTGAAAGCGGGGCAGAATTGCAGGAAACCGATTTCAGGAGGTAGACTGGAATTGCATTGAAAGCATAGGAAAAGAGGCAGAACGTCCACAATGATGCACTTGGCCAAAAAGGGCGTACGCGTTTTTTCCTGAATATATTCAGGAAAAAACGCGTACGCCCTTTTTGGCCAACCAAGCAAGCTTGCAAAGGAAATCTGCACTACAATGAAGTCTCACTTCCCCCCGGTCAAAAGGGCCATCTGAAAAAAGTGTAAAATCCAGAAAGGCAGGACAGGCCATGGAGAACTGGGAGCCTTGTTATGCTGATGGGCGGGATGTAAACTGCCAACAGACACTCGGGAGAAGTGTATGGTGTTTCCTGAAACATCTAAAAAACAAAGCAACAGAGCCTAGGGCACTTCCACTTATGGTCCTATAGCTTAGGGAAATTAAAATCAAAAAGACACAGCCACCCCAATGTTTGGGACGCCTCTGTTTACAAGAACCTCGTTTACCGTACAAGTTCAATATCACAGAAAGTGAAAAATGGATAAAGAACTTGTGGTACTTACGTACAATGCAGTATCACTCAGCAGTGAAATCTATGTCATCAGGCCCGTAGCAGCACAATGAGTGGATTCAGGTACGATGATTCTAACTGAAATAAGTCACACAGAAAAAGAAACATCATAAGATATCAGTAATACACGGAATGTAAACTTGGCTACACAGGAACTGAATTACAGAACAGAACAGGGTCTCAAATTTAGAAAACCAACTTATGCTTGTTTAAGGGTAAAGGTGAGTTGGGGTGCTGCATAAAACCAGAGATTGAAATGAGCACAGATAAAGTTCCTTAAGCCAAATATGGAATAGACAAGAGCTACTCCTTGCTCAACGAAATGGACTCAACACCGCATATTAAACGCCTAAGAATGTACCTGACTCTTAAGTATCTTAAAACCGATGGATTGCTATGTCTCCGAAAGAGAATCAAGCATGTGTACAGGGACATAAACGCAGCAGTGATAGGATTGGAGAGGTTCGGTGAGCAAATGAAGACCCTTTGAAGTCATATTGCATGGTACCCATTCCACGGGTTTCAACTACCCAGGTTTAAGGTATTCTTCCTTCAGCTAAAACATGCATGTGGAACCTAGAGTATGATCAACCATGTGATCGGGAGACGTGTTCAAATATGTCTCAGTTTTCGTACCCTGGTACTCGGGTGCAACATTCCAGACGCTTTACTAACACTCTCCCGACTTGGAGAGTCAGTCCCTTTAACCTCCTGTTTGGCCCAGTTTGCAATTTCTGCGGAAGATGAACAGGAATAGCGAGAACCAATGAGAGACTAGCTGGAGGTGTCTGGACGGGCAAATTTAACTCTCATTTCCCACCAGGAAGAGGAAATAACCAAAGGCTCAGCGTGCCGTGCCGGAACCAGATTAGGGCCTGAAGCCATCCTGCGGTGTTGCGGCCAGCTCACAAGAAAACGAGTTGAAGAAAGGAGCTCAGGGGCACTGTAATTCACAAACCTGCAGAGTTATAAATGACAACTATCGTCCAAAAATATACTGAAGTAAGGCTGCCAAGAGGACTTGAAAGCGGGGCAGAATTGCAGGAAACCGATTTCAGGAGGTAGACTGGAATTGCATTGAAAGCATAGGAAAAGAGGCAGAACGTCCACAATGATGCACTTGGCCAAAAAGGGCGTATGCGTTTTTTCCTGAATATATTCAGGAAAAAACGCATACGCCCTTTTTGGCCAACCAAGCAAGCTTGCAAAGGAAATCTTCACTACAATGAAGTCTCACTTCCCCCCCCCCCCGGTCAAAAGGGCCATCTGAAAAAAGTGTAACATCCAGAAAGGCAGGACAGGCCATGGAGAACTGGGAGCCTTGTTATGCTGATGGGCGGGATGTAAATTGCCAACAGACACTCGGGAGAAGTGTATGGTGTTTCCTGAAACATCTAAAAAACAAAGCAACAGAGCCTAGGGCACTTCCACTTATGGTCCTATAGCTTAGGGAAATTAAAATCAAAAAGATACAGCCACCCCAATGTTTGGGACGCCTCTGTTTACAAGAACCTCGTTTACCGTACAAGTTCAATATCACAGAAAGTGAAAAATGGATAAAGAACTTGTGGTACTTACGTACAATGCAGTATCACTCAGCAGTGATATCTATGCCATCAGGCCCGTAGCAGCACAATGAGTGGATTCAGGTACGATGATTCTAACTGAAATAAGTCACACAGAAAAAGAAACATCATAAGATATCAGTAATACACGGAATGTAAACTTGGCTACACAGGAACTGAATTACAGAACAGAACAGGGTCTCAAATTTAGAAAACCAACTTATGCTTGTTTAAGGGTAAAGGTGAGTTGGGGTGCTGCATAAAACCAGAGATTGAAATGAGCACAGATAAAGTTCCTTAAGCCAAATATGGAATAGACAAGAGCTACTCCTTGCTCAACGAAATGGACTCAACACCGCATATTAAACGCCTAAGAATGTACCTGACTCTTAAGTATCTTAAAACCTATGGATTGCTATGTCTCCGAAAGAGAATCAAGCATGTGTACAGGGACATAAACGCAGCAGTGATAGGATTGGAGAGGTTCGGTGAGCAAATGAAGACCCTTTGAAGTCATATTGCATGGTACCCATTCCACGGGTTTCAACTACCCAGGTTTAAGGTATTCTTCCTTCAGCTAAAACATGCATGTGGAACCTAGAGTATGATCAACCATGTGATCGGGAGACGTGTTCAAATATGTCTCAGTTTTCGTACCCTGGTACTCGGGTGCAACATTCCAGACGCTTTACTAACACTCTCCCGACTTGGAGAGTCAGTCCCTTTAACCTCCTGTTTGGCCCAGTTTGCAATTTCTGCGGAAGATGAACAGGAATAGCGAGAACCAATGAGAGACTAGCTGGAGGTGTCTGGACGGGCAAATTTAACTCTCATTTCCCACCAGGAAGAGGAAATAACCAAAGGCTCAGCGTGCTGTGCCGGAACCAGATTAGGGCCTGAAGCCATCCTGCGGTGTTGCGGCCAGCTCACAAGAAAGCGAGTTGAAGAAAGGAGCTCAGGGGCACTGTAATTCACAAACCTGCAGAGTTATAAATGACAACTATCGTCCAAAAATATACTGAAGTAAGGCTGCCAAGAGGACTTGAAAGCGGGGCAGAATTGCAGGAAACCGATTTCAGGAGGTAGACTGGAATTGCATTGAAAGCATAGGAAAAGAGGCAGAACGTCCACAATGATGCACTTGGCCAAAAAGGGCGTATGCGTTTTTTCCTGAATATATTCAGGAAAAAACGCATACGCCCTTTTTGGCCAACCAAGCAAGCTTGCAAAGGAAATCTGCACTACAATGAAGTCTCACTTCCCCCCGGTCAAAAGGGCCATCTGAAACAAGTGTAAAATCCAGAAAGGCAGGACAGGCCATGGAGAACTGGGAGCCTTGTTATGCTGATGGGCGGGATGTAAACTGCCAACAGACACTCGGGAGAAGTGTATGGTGTTTCCTGAAACATCTAAAAAACAAAGCAACAGAGCCTAGGGCACTTCCACTTATGGTCCTATAGCTTAGGGAAATTAAAATCAAAAAGATACAGCCACCCCAATGTTTGGGACGCCTCTGTTTACAAGAACCTCGTTTACCGTACAAGTTCAATATCACAGAAAGTGAAAAATGGATAAAGAACTTGTGGTACTTACGTACAATGCAGTATCACTCAGCAGTGAAATCTATGCCATCAGGCCCGTAGCAGCACAATGAGTGGATTCAGGTACGATGATTCTAACTGAAATAAGTCACACAGAAAAAGAAACATCATAAGATATCAGTAATACACGGAATGTAAACTTGGCTACACAGGAACTGAATTACAGAACAGAACAGGGTCTCAAATTTAGAAAACCAACTTATGCTTGTTTAAGGGTAAAGGTGAGTTGGGGTGCTGCATAAAACCAGAGATTGAAATGAGCACAGATAAAGTTCCTTAAGCCAAATATGGAATAGACAAGAGCTACTCCTTGCTCAACGAAATGGACTCAACACCGCATATTAAACGCCTAAGAATGTACCTGACTCTTAAGTATCTTAAAACCGATGGATTGCTATGTCTCCGAAAGAGAATCAAGCATGTGTACAGGGACATAAACGCAGCAGTGATAGGATTGGAGAGGTTCGGTGAGCAAATGAAGACCCTTTGAAGTCATATTGCATGGTACCCATTCCACGGGTTTCAACTACCCAGGTTTAAGGTATTCTTCCTTCAGCTAAAACATGCATGTGGAACCTAGAGTATGATCAACCATGTGATCGGGAGACGTGTTCAAATATGTCTCAGTTTTCGTACCCTGGTACTCGGGTGCAACATTCCAGACGCTTTACTAACACTCTCCCGACTTGGAGAGTCAGTCCCTTTAACCTCCTGTTTGGCCCAGTTTGCAATTTCTGCGGAAGATGAACAGGAATAGCGAGAACCAATGAGAGACTAGCTGGAGGTGTCTGGACGGGCAAATTTAACTCTCATTTCCCACCAGGAAGAGGAAATAACCAAAGGCTCAGCGTGCCGTGCCGGAACCAGATTAGGGCCTGAAGCCATCCTGCGGTGTTGCGGCCAGCTCACAAGAAAACGAGTTGAAGAAAGGAGCTCAGGGGCACTGTAATTCACAAACCTGCAGAGTTATAAATGACAACTATCGTCCAAAAATATACTGAAGTAAGGCTGCCAAGAGGACTTGAAAGCGGGGCAGAATTGCAGGAAACCGATTTCAGGAGGTAGACTGGAATTGCATTGAAAGCATAGGAAAAGAGGCAGAACGTCCACAATGATGCACTTGGCCAAAAAGGGCATATGCGTTTTTTCCTGAATATATTCAGGAAAAAACGCATACGCCCTTTTTGGCCAACCAAGCAAGCTTGCAAAGGAAATCTGCACTACAATGAAGTCTCACTTCCCCCCGGTCAAAAGGGCCATCTGAAAAAAGTGTAAAATCCAGAAAGGCAGGACAGGCCATGGAGAACTGGGAGCCTTGTTATGCTGATGGGCGGGATGTAAACTGCCAACAGACACTCGGGAGAAGTGTATGGTGTTTCCTGAAACATCTAAAAAACAAAGCAACAGAGCCTAGGGCACTTCCACTTATGGTCCTATAGCTTAGGGAAATTAAAATCAAAAAGACACAGCCACCCCAATGTTTGGGACGCCTCTGTTTACAAGAACCTCGTTTACCGTACAAGTTCAATATCACAGAAAGTGAAAAATGGATAAAGAACTTGTGGTACTTACGTACAATGCAGTATCACTCAGCAGTGAAATCTATGTCATCAGGCCCGTAGCAGCACAATGAGTGGATTCAGGTACGATGATTCTAACTGAAATAAGTCACACAGAAAAAGAAACATCATAAGATATCAGTAATACACGGAATGTAAACTTGGCTACACAGGAACTGAATTACAGAACAGAACAGGGTCTCAAATTTAGAAAACCAACTTATGCTTGTTTAAGGGTAAAGGTGAGTTGGGCTGCTGCATAAAACCAGAGATTGAAATGAGCACAGATAAAGTTCCTTAAGCCAAATATGGAATAGACAAGAGCTACTCCTTGCTCAACGAAATGGACTCAACACCGCATATTAAACGCCTAAGAATGTACCTGACTCTTAAGTATCTTAAAACCTATGGATTGCTATGTCTCCGAAAGAGAATCAAGCATGTGTACAGGGACATAAACGCAGCAGTGATAGGATTGGAGAGGTTCGGCGAGCAAATGAAGACCCTTTGAAGTCATATTGCATGGTACCCATTCCACGGGTTTCAACTACCCAGGTTTAAGGTATTCTTCCTTCAGCTAAAACATGCATGTGGAACCTAGAGTATGATCAACCATGTGATCGGGAGACGTGTTCAAATATGTCTCAGTTTTCGTACCCTGGTACTCGGGTGCAACATTCCAGACGCTTTACTAACACTCTCCCGACTTGGAGAGTCAGTCCCTTTAACCTCCTGTTTGGCCCAGTTTGCAATTTCTGCGGAAGATGAACAGGAATAGCGAGAACCAATGAGAGACTAGCTGGAGGTGTCTGGACGGGCAAATTTAACTCTCATTTCCCACCAGGAAGAGGAAATAACCAAAGGCTCAGCGTGCCGTGCCGGAACCAGATTAGGGCCTGAAGCCATCCTGCGGTGTTGCGGCCAGCTCACAAGAAAACGAGTTGAAGAAAGGAGCTCAGGGGCACTGTAATTCACAAACCTGCAGAGTTATAAATGACAACTATCGTCCAAAAATATACTGAAGTAAGGCTGCCAAGAGGACTTGAAAGCGGGGCAGAATTGCAGGAAACCGATTTCAGGAGGTAGACTGGAATTGCATTGAAAGCATAGGAAAAGAGGCAGAACGTCCACAATGATGCACTTGGCCAAAAAGGGCGTATGCGTTTTTTCCTGAATATATTCAGGAAAAAACGCATACGCCCTTTTTGGCCAACCAAGCAAGCTTGCAAAGGAAATCTGCACTACAATGAAGTCTCACTTCCCCCCCCCGCGGTCAAAAGGGCCATCTGAAAAAAGTGTAACATCCAGAAAGGCAGGACAGGCCATGGAGAACTGGGAGCCTTGTTATGCTGATGGGCGGGATGTAAATTGCCAACAGACACTCGGGAGAAGTGTATGGTGTTTCCTGAAACATCTAAAAAACAAAGCAACAGAGCCTAGGGCACTTCCACTTATGGTCCTATAGCTTAGGGAAATTAAAATCAAAAAGATACAGCCACCCCAATGTTTGGGACGCCTCTGTTTACAAGAACCTCGTTTACCGTACAAGTTCAATATCACAGAAAGTGAAAAATGGATAAAGAACTTGTGGTACTTACGTACAATGCAGTATCACTCAGCAGTGATATCTATGCCATCAGGCCCGTAGCAGCACAATGAGTGGATTCAGGTACGATGATTCTAACTGAAATAAGTCACACAGAAAAAGAAACATCATAAGATATCAGTAATACACGGAATGTAAACTTGGCTACACAGGAACTGAATTACAGAACAGAACAGGGTCTCAAATTTAGAAAACCAACTTATGCTTGTTTAAGGGTAAAGGTGAGTTGGGGTGCTGCATAAAACCAGAGATTGAAATGAGCACAGATAAAGTTCCTTAAGCCAAATATGGAATAGACAAGAGCTACTCCTTGCTCAACGAAATGGACTCAACACCGCATATTAAACGCCTAAGAATGTACCTGACTCTTAAGTATCTTAAAACCTATGGATTGCTATGTCTCCGAAAGAGAATCAAGCATGTGTACAGGGACATAAACGCAGCAGTGATAGGATTGGAGAGGTTCGGTGAGCAAATGAAGACCCTTTGAAGTCATATTGCATGGTACCCATTCCACGGGTTTCAACTACCCAGGTTTAAGGTATTCTTCCTTCAGCTAAAACATGCATGTGGAACCTAGAGTATGATCAACCATGTGATCGGGAGACGTGTTCAAATATGTCTCAGTTTTCGTACCCTGGTACTCGGGTGCAACATTCCAGATGCTTTACTAACACTCTCCCGACTTGGAGAGTCAGTCCCTTTAACCTCCTGTTTGGCCCAGTTTGCAATTTCTGCGGAAGATGAACAGGAATAGCGAGAACCAATGAGAGACTAGCTGGAGGTGTCTGGACGGGCAAATTTAACTCTCATTTCCCACCAGGAAGAGGAAATAACCAAAGGCTCAGCGTGCCGTGCCGGAACCAGATTAGGGCCTGAAGCCATCCTGCGGTGTTGCGGCCAGCTCACAAGAAAGCGAGTTGAAGAAAGGAGCTCAGGGGCACTGTAATTCACAAACCTGCAGAGTTATAAATGACAACTATCGTCCAAAAATATACTGAAGTAAGGCTGCCAAGAGGACTTGAAAGCGGGGCAGAATTGCAGGAAACCGATTTCAGGAGGTAGACTGGAATTGCATTGAAAGCATAGGAAAAGAGGCAGAACGTCCACAATGATGCACTTGGCCAAAAAGGGCGTATGCGTTTTTTCCTGAATATATTCAGGAAAGAACGCATACGCCCTTTTTGGCCAACCAAGCAAGCTTGCAAAGGAAATCTGCACTACAATGAAGTCTCACTTCCCCCCGGTCAAAAGGGCCATCTGAAACAAGTGTAAAATCCAGAAAGGCAGGACAGGCCATGGAGAACTGGGAGCCTTGTTATGCTGATGGGCGGGATGTAAACTGCCAACAGACACTCGGGAGAAGTGTATGGTGTTTCCTGAAACATCTAAAAAACAAAGCAACAGAGCCTAGGGCACTTCCACTTATGGTCCTATAGCTTAGGGAAATTAAAATCAAAAAGACACAGCCACCCCAATGTTTGGGACGCCTCTGTTTACAAGAACCTCGTTTACCGTACAAGTTCAATATCACAGAAAGTGAAAAATGGATAAAGAACTTGTGGTACTTACGTACAATGCAGTATCACTCAGCAGTGAAATCTATGTCATCAGGCCCGTAGCAGCACAATGAGTGGATTCAGGTACGATGATTCTAACTGAAATAAGTCACACAGAAAAAGAAACATCATAAGATATCAGTAATACACGGAATGTAAACTTGGCTACACAGGAACTGAATTACAGAACAGAACAGGGTCTCAAATTTAGAAAACCAACTTATGCTTGTTTAAGGGTAAAGGTGAGTTGGGGTGCTGCATAAAACCAGAGATTGAAATGAGCACAGATAAAGTTCCTTAAGCCAAATATGGAATAGACAAGAGCTACTCCTTGCTCAACGAAATGGACTCAACACCGCATATTAAACGCCTAAGAATGTACCTGACTCTTAAGTATCTTAAAACCTATGGATTGCTATGTCTCCGAAAGAGAATCAAGCATGTGTACAGGGACATAAACGCAGCAGTGATAGGATTGGAGAGGTTCGGTGAGCAAATGAAGACCCTTTGAAGTCATATTGCATGGTACCCATTCCACGGGTTTCAACTACCCAGGTTTAAGGTATTCTTCCTTCAGCTAAAACATGCATGTGGAACCTAGAGTATGATCAACCATGTGATCGGGAGACGTGTTCAAATATGTCTCAGTTTTCGTACCCTGGTACTCGGGTGCAACATTCCAGACGCTTTACTAACACTCTCCCGACTTGGAGAGTCAGTCCCTTTAACCTCCTGTTTGGCCCAGTTTGCAATTTCTGCGGAAGATGAACAGGAATAGCGAGAACCAATGAGAGACTAGCTGGAGGTGTCTGGACGGGCAAATTTAACTCTCATTTCCCACCAGGAAGAGGAAATAACCAAAGGCTCAGCGTGCCGTGCCGGAACCAGATTAGGGCCTGAAGCCATCCTGCGGTGTTGCGGCCAGCTCACAAGAAAACGAGTTGAAGAAAGGAGCTCAGGGGCACTGTAATTCACAAACCTGCAGAGTTATAAATGACAACTATCGTCCAAAAATATACTGAAGTAAGGCTGCCAAGAGGACTTGAAAGCGGGGCAGAATTGCAGGAAACCGATTTCAGGAGGTAGACTGGAATTGCATTGAAAGCATAGGAAAAGAGGCAGAACGTCCACAATGATGCACTTGGCCAAAAAGGGCGTATGCGTTTTTTCCTGAATATATTCAGGAAAAAACGCATACGCCCTTTTTGGCCAACCAAGCAAGCTTGCAAAGGAAATCTGCACTACAATGAAGTCTCACTTCCCCCCCCCCCGGTCAAAAGGGCCATCTGAAAAAAGTGTAAAATCCAGAAAGGCAGGACAGGCCATGGAGAACTGGGAGCCTTGTTATGCTGATGGGCGGGATGTAAATTGCCAACAGACACTCGGGAGAAGTGTATGGTGTTTCCTGAAACATCTAAAAAACAAAGCAACAGAGCCTAGGGCACTTCCACTTATGGTCCTATAGCTTAGGGAAATTAAAATCAAAAAGATACAGCCACCCCAATGTTTGGGACGCCTCTGTTTACAAGAACCTCGTTTACCGTACAAGTTCAATATCACAGAAAGTGAAAAATGGATAAAGAACTTGTGGTACTTACGTACAATGCAGTATCACTCAGCAGTGATATCTATGCCATCAGGCCCGTAGCAGCACAATGAGTGGATTCAGGTACGATGATTCTAACTGAAATAAGTCACACAGAAAAAGAAACATCATAAGATATCAGTAATACACGGAATGTAAACTTGGCTACACAGGAACTGAATTACAGAACAGAACAGGGTCTCAAATTTAGAAAACCAACTTATGCTTGTTTAAGGGTAAAGGTGAGTTGGGGTGCTGCATAAAACCAGAGATTGAAATGAGCACAGATAAAGTTCCTTAAGCCAAATATGGAATAGACAAGAGCTACTCCTTGCTCAACGAAATGGACTCAACACCGCATATTAAACGCCTAAGAATGTACCTGACTCTTAAGTATCTTAAAACCTATGGATTGCTATGTCTCCGAAAGAGAATCAAGCATGTGTACAGGGACATAAACGCAGCAGTGATAGGATTGGAGAGGTTCGGTGAGCAAATGAAGACCCTTTGAAGTCATATTGCATGGTACCCATTCCACGGGTTTCAACTACCCAGGTTTAAGGTATTCTTCCTTCAGCTAAAACATGCATGTGGAACCTAGAGTATGATCAACCATGTGATCGGGAGACGTGTTCAAATATGTCTCAGTTTTCGTACCCTGGTACTCGGGTGCAACATTCCAGACGCTTTACTAACACTCTCCCGACTTGGAGAGTCAGTCCCTTTAACCTCCTGTTTGGCCCAGTTTGCAATTTCTGCGGAAGATGAACAGGAATAGCGAGAACCAATGAGAGACTAGCTGGAGGTGTCTGGACGGGCAAATTTAACTCTCATTTCCCACCAGGAAGAGGAAATAACCAAAGGCTCAGCGTGCCGTGCCGGAACCAGATTAGGGCCTGAAGCCATCCTGCGGTGTTGCGGCCAGCTCACAAGAAAACGAGTTGAAGAAAGGAGCTCAGGGGCACTGTAATTCACAAACCTGCAGAGTTATAAATGACAACTATCGTCCAAAAATATACTGAAGTAAGGCTGCCAAGAGGACTTGAAAGCGGGGCAGAATTGCAGGAAACCGATTTCAGGAGGTAGACTGGAATTGCATTGAAAGCATAGGAAAAGAGGCAGAACGTCCACAATGATGCACTTGGCCAAAAAGGGCGTATGCGTTTTTTCCTGAATATATTCAGGAAAAAACGCATACGCCCTTTTTGGCCAACCAAGCAAGCTTGCAAAGGAAATCTGCACTACAATGAAGTCTCACTTCCCCCCCCCCCCGGTCAAAAGGGCCATCTGAAAAAAGTGTAAAATCCAGAAAGGCAGGACAGGCCATGGAGAACTGGGAGCCTTGTTATGCTGATGGGCGGGATGTAAATTGCCAACAGACACTCGGGAGAAGTGTATGGTGTTTCCTGAAACATCTAAAAAACAAAGCAACAGAGCCTAGGGCACTTCCACTTATGGTCCTATAGCTTAGGGAAATTAAAATCAAAAAGATACAGCCACCCCAATGTTTGGGACGCCTCTGTTTACAAGAACCTCGTTTACCGTACAAGTTCAATATCACAGAAAGTGAAAAATGGATAAAGAACTTGTGGTACTTACGTACAATGCAGTATCACTCAGCAGTGATATCTATGCCATCAGGCCCGTAGCAGCACAATGAGTGGATTCAGGTACGATGATTCTAACTGAAATAAGTCACACAGAAAAAGAAACATCATAAGATATCAGTAATACACGGAATGTAAACTTGGCTACACAGGAACTGAATTACAGAACAGAACAGGGTCTCAAATTTAGAAAACCAACTTATGCTTGTTTAAGGGTAAAGGTGAGTTGGGGTGCTGCATAAAACCAGAGATTGAAATGAGCACAGATAAAGTTCCTTAAGCCAAATATGGAATAGACAAGAGCTACTCCTTGCTCAACGAAATGGACTCAACACCGCATATTAAACGCCTAAGAATGTACCTGACTCTTAAGTATCTTAAAACCGATGGATTGCTATGTCTCCGAAAGAGAATCAAGCATGTGTACAGGGACATAAACGCAGCAGTGATAGGATTGGAGAGGTTCGGTGAGCAAATGAAGACCCTTTGAAGTCATATTGCATGGTACCCATTCCACGGGTTTCAACTACCCAGGTTTAAGGTATTCTTCCTTCAGCTAAAACATGCATGTGGAACCTAGAGTATGATCAACCATGTGATCGGGAGACGTGTTCAAATATGTCTCAGTTTTCGTACCCTGGTACTCGGGTGCAACATTCCAGACGCTTTACTAACACTCTCCCGACTTGGAGAGTCAGTCCCTTTAACCTCCTGTTTGGCCCAGTTTGCAATTTCTGCGGAAGATGAACAGGAATAGCGAGAACCAATGAGAGACTAGCTGGAGGTGTCTGGACGGGCAAATTTAACTCTCATTTCCCACCAGGAAGAGGAAATAACCAAAGGCTCAGCGTGCCGTGCCGGAACCAGATTAGGGCCTGAAGCCATCCTGCGGTGTTGCGGCCAGCTCACAAGAAAACGAGTTGAAGAAAGGAGCTCAGGGGCACTGTAATTCACAAACCTGCAGAGTTATAAATGACAACTATCGTCCAAAAATATACTGAAGTAAGGCTGCCAAGAGGACTTGAAAGCGGGGCAGAATTGCAGGAAACCGATTTCAGGAGGTAGACTGGAATTGCATTGAAAGCATAGGAAAAGAGGCAGAACGTCCACAATGATGCACTTGGCCAAAAAGGGCGTATGCGTTTTTTCCTGAATATATTCAGGAAAAAACGCATACGCCCTTTTTGGCCAACCAAGCAAGCTTGCAAAGGAAATCTGCACTACAATGAAGTCTCACTTCCCCCCCCCCCCGGTCAAAAGGGCCATCTGAAAAAAGTGTAAAATCCAGAAAGGCAGGACAGGCCATGGAGAACTGGGAGCCTTGTTATGCTGATGGGCGGGATGTAAATTGCCAACAGACACTCGGGAGAAGTGTATGGTGTTTCCTGAAACATCTAAAAAACAAAGCAACAGAGCCTAGGGCACTTCCACTTATGGTCCTATAGCTTAGGGAAATTAAAATCAAAAAGATACAGCCACCCCAATGTTTGGGACGCCTCTGTTTACAAGAACCTCGTTTACCGTACAAGTTCAATATCACAGAAAGTGAAAAATGGATAAAGAACTTGTGGTACTTACGTACAATGCAGTATCACTCAGCAGTGATATCTATGCCATCAGGCCCGTAGCAGCACAATGAGTGGATTCAGGTACGATGATTCTAACTGAAATAAGTCACACAGAAAAAGAAACATCATAAGATATCAGTAATACACGGAATGTAAACTTGGCTACACAGGAACTGAATTACAGAACAGAACAGGGTCTCAAATTTAGAAAACCAACTTATGCTTGTTTAAGGGTAAAGGTGAGTTGGGGTGCTGCATAAAACCAGAGATTGAAATGAGCACAGATAAAGTTCCTTAAGCCAAATATGGAATAGACAAGAGCTACTCCTTGCTCAACGAAATGGACTCAACACCGCATATTAAACGCCTAAGAATGTACCTGACTCTTAAGTATCTTAAAACCGATGGATTGCTATGTCTCCGAAAGAGAATCAAGCATGTGTACAGGGACATAAACGCAGCAGTGATAGGATTGGAGAGGTTCGGTGAGCAAATGAAGACCCTTTGAAGTCATATTGCATGGTACCCATTCCACGGGTTTCAACTACCCAGGTTTAAGGTATTCTTCCTTCAGCTAAAACATGCATGTGGAACCTAGAGTATGATCAACCATGTGATCGGGAGACGTGTTCAAATATGTCTCAGTTTTCGTACCCTGGTACTCGGGTGCAACATTCCAGACGCTTTACTAACACTCTCCCGACTTGGAGAGTCAGTCCCTTTAACCTCCTGTTTGGCCCAGTTTGCAATTTCTGCGGAAGATGAACAGGAATAGCGAGAACCAATGAGAGACTAGCTGGAGGTGTCTGGACGGGCAAATTTAACTCTCATTTCCCACCAGGAAGAGGAAATAACCAAAGGCTCAGTGTGCCGTGCCGGAACCAGATTAGGGCCTGAAGCCATCCTGCGGTGTTGCGGCCAGCTCACAAGAAAACGAGTTGAAGAAAGGAGCTCAGGGGCACTGTAATTCACAAACCTGCAGAGTTATAAATGACAACTATCGTCCAAAAATATACTGAAGTAAGGCTGCCAAGAGGACTTGAAAGCGGGGCAGAATTGCAGGAAACCGATTTCAGGAGGTAGACTGGAATTGCATTGAAAGCATAGGAAAAGAGGCAGAACGTCCACAATGATGCACTTGGCCAAAAAGGGCGTATGCGTTTTTTCCTGAATATATTCAGGAAAAAACGCATACGCCCTTTTTGGCCAACCAAGCAAGCTTGCAAAGGAAATCTGCACTACAATGAAGTCTCACTTCCCCCCGGTCAAAAGGGCCATCTGAAAAAAGTGTAAAATCCAGAAAGGCAGGACAGGCCATGGAGAACTGGGAGCCTTGTTATGCTGATGGGCGGGATGTAAATTGCCAACAGACACTCGGGAGAAGTGTATGGTGTTTCCTGAAACATCTAAAAAACAAAGCAACAGAGCCTAGGGCACTTCCACTTATGGTCCTATAGCTTAGGGAAATTAAAATCAAAAAGATACAGCCACCCCAATGTTTGGGACGCCTCTGTTTACAAGAACCTCGTTTACCGTACAAGTTCAATATCACAGAAAGTGAAAAATGGATAAAGAACTTGTGGTACTTACGTACAATGCAGTATCACACAGCAGTGATATGTATGCCATCAGGCCCGTAGCAGCACAATGAGTGGATTCAGGTACGATGATTCTAACTGAAATAAGTCACACAGAGAATGAAACATCATAAGATATCAGTAATACACGGAATGTAAACTTGGCTACACAGGAACTGAATTACAGAACAGAACAGGGTCTCAAATTTAGAAAACCAACTTATGCTTGTTTAAGGGTAAAGGTGAGTTGGGGTGCTGCATAAAACCAGAGATTGAAATGAGCACAGATAAAGTTCCTTAAGCCAAATATGGAATAGACAAGAGCTACTCCTTGCTCAACGAAATGGACTCAACACCGCATATTAAACGCCTAAGAATGTACCTGACTCTTAAGTATCTTAAAACCTATGGATTGCTATGTCTCCGAAAGAGAATCAAGCATGTGTACAGGGACATAAACGCAGCAGTGATAGGATTGGAGAGGTTCGGTGAGCAAATGAAGACCCTTTGAAGTCATATTGCATGGTACCCATTCCACGGGTTTCAACTACCCAGGTTTAAGGTATTCTTCCTTCAGCTAAAACATGCATGTGGAACCTAGAGTATGATCAACCATGTGATCGGGAGACGTGTTCAAATATGTCTCAGTTTTCGTACCCTGGTACTCGGGTGCAACATTCCAGACGCTTTACTAACACTCTCCCGACTTGGAGAGTCAGTCCCTTTAACCTCCTGTTTGGCCCAGTTTGCAATTTCTGCGGAAGATGAACAGGAATAGCGAGAACCAATGAGAGACTAGCTGGCGGTGTCTGGACGGGCAAATTTAACTCTCATTTCCCACCAGGAAGAGGAAATAACCAAAGGCTCAGCGTGCCGTGCCGGAACCAGATTAGGGCCTGAAGCCATCCTGCGGTGTTGCGGCCAGCTCACAAGAAAACGAGTTGAAGAAAGGAGCTCAGGGGCACTGTAATTCACAAACCTGCAGAGTTATAAATGACAACTATCGTCCAAAAATATACTGAAGTAAGGCTGCCAAGAGGACTTGAAAGCGGGGCAGAATTGCAGGAAACCGATTTCAGGAGGTAGACTGGAATTGCATTGAAAGCATAGGAAAAGAGGCAGAACGTCCACAATGATGCACTTGGCCAAAAAGGGCGTATGCGTTTTTTCCTGAATATATTCAGGAAAAAACGCATACGCCCTTTTTGGCCAACCAAGCAAGCTTGCAAAGGAAATCTGCACTACAATGAAGTCTCACTTCCCCCCGGTCAAAAGGGCCATCTGAAACAAGTGTAAAATCCAGAAAGGCAGGACAGGCCATGGAGAACTGGGAGCCTTGTTATGCTGATGGGCGGGATGTAAACTGCCAACAGACACTCGGGAGAAGTGTATGGTGTTTCCTGAAACATCTAAAAAACAAAGCAACAGAGCCTAGGGCACTTCCACTTATGGTCCTATAGCTTAGGGAAATTAAAATCAAAAAGATACAGCCACCCCAATGTTTGGGACGCCTCTGTTTACAAGAACCTCGTTTACCGTACAAGTTCAATATCACAGAAAGTGAAAAATGGATAAAGAACTTGTGGTACTTACGTACAATGCAGTATCACTCAGCAGTGAAATCTATGCCATCAGGCCCGTAGCAGCACAATGAGTGGATTCAGGTACGATGATTCTAACTGAAATAAGTCACACAGAAAAAGAAACATCATAAGATATCAGTAATACACGGAATGTAAACTTGGCTACACAGGAACTGAATTACAGAACAGAACAGGGTCTCAAATTTAGAAAACCAACTTATGCTTGTTTAAGGGTAAAGGTGAGTTGGGGTGCTGCATAAAACCAGAGATTGAAATGAACACAGATAAAGTTCCTTAAGCCAAATATGGAATAGACAAGAGCTACTCCTTGCTCAACGAAATGGACTCAACACCGCATATTAAACGCCTAAGAATGTACCTGACTCTTAAGTATCTTAAAACCGATGGATTGCTATGTCTCCGAAAGAGAATCAAGCATGTGTACAGGGACATAAACGCAGCAGTGATAGGATTGGAGAGGTTCGGTGAGCAAATGAAGACCCTTTGAAGTCATATTGCATGGTACCCATTCCACGGGTTTCAACTACCCAGGTTTAAGGTATTCTTCCTTCAGCTAAAACATGCATGTGGAACCTAGAGTATGATCAACCATGTGATCGGGAGACGTGTTCAAATATGTCTCAGTTTTCGTACCCTGGTACTCGGGTGCAACATTCCAGACGCTTTACTAACACTCTCCCGACTTGGAGAGTCAGTCCCTTTAACCTCCTGTTTGGCCCAGTTTGCAATTTCTGCGGAAGATGAACAGGAATAGCGAGAACCAATGAGAGACTAGCTGGAGGTGTCTGGACGGGCAAATTTAACTCTCATTTCCCACCAGGAAGAGGAAATAACCAAAGGCTCAGCGTGCCGTGCCGGAACCAGATTAGGGCCTGAAGCCATCCTGCGGTGTTGCGGCCAGCTCACAAGAAAACGAGTTGAAGAAAGGAGCTCAGGGGCACTGTAATTCACAAACCTGCAGAGTTATAAATGACAACTATCGTCCAAAAATATACTGAAGTAAGGCTGCCAAGAGGACTTGAAAGCGGGGCAGAATTGCAGGAAACCGATTTCAGGAGGTAGACTGGAATTGCATTGAAAGCATAGGAAAAGAGGCAGAACGTCCACAATGATGCACTTGGCCAAAAAGGGCGTATGCGTTTTTTCCTGAATATATTCAGGAAAAAACGCATACGCCCTTTTTGGCCAACCAAGCAAGCTTGCAAAGGAAATCTGCACTACAATGAAGTCTCACTTCCCCCCGGTCAAAAGGGCCATCTGAAAAAAGTGTAAAATCCAGAAAGGCAGGACAGGCCATGGAGAACTGGGAGCCTTGTTATGCTGATGGGCGGGATGTAAACTGCCAACAGACACTCGGGAGAAGTGTATGGTGTTTCCTGAAACATCTAAAAAACAAAGCAACAGAGCCTAGGGCACTTCCACTTATGGTCCTATAGCTTAGGGAAATTAAAATCAAAAAGACACAGCCACCCCAATGTTTGGGACGCCTCTGTTTACAAGAACCTCGTTTACCGTACAAGTTCAATATCACAGAAAGTGAAAAATGGATAAAGAACTTGTGGTACTTACGTACAATGCAGTATCACTCAGCAGTGAAATCTATGTCATCAGGCCCGTAGCAGCACAATGAGTGGATTCAGGTACGATGATTCTAACTGAAATAAGTCACACAGAAAAAGAAACATCATAAGATATCAGTAATACACGGAATGTAAACTTGGCTACACAGGAACTGAATTACAGAACAGAACAGGGTCTCAAATTTAGAAAACCAACTTATGCTTGTTTAAGGGTAAAGGTGAGTTGGGGTGCTGCATAAAACCAGAGATTGAAATGAGCACAGATAAAGTTCCTTAAGCCAAATATGGAATAGACAAGAGCTACTCCTTGCTCAACGAAATGGACTCAACACCGCATATTAAACGCCTAAGAATGTACCTGACTCTTAAGTATCTTAAAACCTATGGATTGCTATGTCTCCGAAAGAGAATCAAGCATGTGTACAGGGACATAAACGCAGCAGTGATAGGATTGGAGAGGTTCGGTGAGCAAATGAAGACCCTTTGAAGTCATATTGCATGGTACCCATTCCACGGGTTTCAACTACCCAGGTTTAAGGTATTCTTCCTTCAGCTAAAACATGCATGTGGAACCTAGAGTATGATCAACCATGTGATCGGGAGACGTGTTCAAATATGTCTCAGTTTTCGTACCCTGGTACTCGGGTGCAACATTCCAGACGCTTTACTAACACTCTCCCGACTTGGAGAGTCAGTCCCTTTAACCTCCTGTTTGGCCCAGTTTGCAATTTCTGCGGAAGATGAACAGGAATAGCGAGAACCAATGAGAGACTAGCTGGAGGTGTCTGGACGGGCAAATTTAACTCTCATTTCCCACCAGGAAGAGGAAATAACCAAAGGCTCAGCGTGCTGTGCCGGAACCAGATTAGGGCCTGAAGCCATCCTGCGGTGTTGCGGCCAGCTCACAAGAAAGCGAGTTGAAGAAAGGAGCTCAGGGGCACTGTAATTCACAAACCTGCAGAGTTATAAATGACAACTATCGTCCAAAAATATACTGAAGTAAGGCTGCCAAGAGGACTTGAAAGCGGGGCAGAATTGCAGGAAACCGATTTCAGGAGGTAGACTGGAATTGCATTGAAAGCATAGGAAAAGAGGCAGAACGTCCACAATGATGCACTTGGCCAAAAAGGGCGTATGCGTTTTTTCCTGAATATATTCAGGAAAGAACGCATACGCCCTTTTTGGCCAACCAAGCAAGCTTGCAAAGGAAATCTGCACTACAATGAAGTCTCACTTCCCCTCGGTCAAAAGGGCCATCTGAAACAAGTGTAAAATCCAGAAAGGCAGGACAGGCCATGGAGAACTGGGAGCCTTGTTATGCTGATGGGCGGGATGTAAACTGCCAACAGACACTCGGGAGAAGTGTATGGTGTTTCCTGAAACATCTAAAAAACAAAGCAACAGAGCCTAGGGCACTTCCACTTATGGTCCTATAGCTTAGGGAAATTAAAATCAAAAAGACACAGCCACCCCAATGTTTGGGACGCCTCTGTTTACAAGAACCTCGTTTACCGTACAAGTTCAATATCACAGAAAGTGAAAAATGGATAAAGAACTTGTGGTACTTACGTACAATGCAGTATCACTCAGCAGTGAAATCTATGTCATCAGGCCCGTAGCAGCACAATGAGTGGATTCAGGTACGATGATTCTAACTGAAATAAGTCACACAGAAAAAGAAACATCATAAGATATCAGTAATACACGGAATGTAAACTTGGCTACACAGGAACTGAATTACAGAACAGAACAGGGTCTCAAATTTAGAAAACCAACTTATGCTTGTTTAAGGGTAAAGGTGAGTTGGGGTGCTGCATAAAACCAGAGATTGAAATGAGCACAGATAAAGTTCCTTAAGCCAAATATGGAATAGACAAGAGCTACTCCTTGCTCAACGAAATGGACTCAACACCGCATATTAAACGCCTAAGAATGTACCTGACTCTTAAGTATCTTAAAACCGATGGATTGCTATGTCTCCGAAAGAGAATCAAGCATGTGTACAGGGACATAAACGCAGCAGTGATAGGATTGGAGAGGTTCGGTGAGCAAATGAAGACCCTTTGAAGTCATATTGCATGGTACCCATTCCACGGGTTTCAACTACCCAGGTTTAAGGTATTCTTCCTTCAGCTAAAACATGCATGTGGAACCTAGAGTATGATCAACCATGTGATCGGGAGACGTGTTCAAATATGTCTCAGTTTTCGTACCCTGGTACTCGGGTGCAACATTCCAGACGCTTTACTAACACTCTCCCGACTTGGAGAGTCAGTCCCTTTAACCTCCTGTTTGGCCCAGTTTGCAATTTCTGCGGAAGATGAACAGGAATAGCGAGAACCAATGAGAGACTAGCTGGAGGTGTCTGGACGGGCAAATTTAACTCTCATTTCCCACCAGGAAGAGGAAATAACCAAAGGCTCAGCGTGCCGTGCCGGAACCAGATTAGGGCCTGAAGCCATCCTGCGGTGTTGCGGCCAGCTCACAAGAAAACGAGTTGAAGAAAGGAGCTCAGGGGCACTGTAATTCACAAACCTGCAGAGTTATAAATGACAACTATCGTCCAAAAATATACTGAAGTAAGGCTGCCAAGAGGACTTGAAAGCGGGGCAGAATTGCAGGAAACCGATTTCAGGAGGTAGACTGGAATTGCATTGAAAGCATAGGAAAAGAGGCAGAACGTCCACAATGATGCACTTGGCCAAAAAGGGCGTATGCGTTTTTTCCTGAATATATTCAGGAAAAAACGCATACGCCCTTTTTGGCCAACCAAGCAAGCTTGCAAAGGAAATCTGCACTACAATGAAGTCTCACTTCCCCCCCCCCCCGGTCAAAAGGGCCATCTGAAAAAAGTGTAAAATCCAGAAAGGCAGGACAGGCCATGGAGAACTGGGAGCCTTGTTATGCTGATGGGCGGGATGTAAATTGCCAACAGACACTCGGGAGAAGTGTATGGTGTTTCCTGAAACATCTAAAAAACAAAGCAACAGAGCCTAGGGCACTTTCACTTATGGTCCTATAGCTTAGGGAAATTAAAATCAAAAAGATACAGCCACCCCAATGTTTGGGACGCCTCTGTTTACAAGAACCTCGTTTACCGTACAAGTTCAATATCACAGAAAGTGAAAAATGGATAAAGAACTTGTGGTACTTACGTACAATGCAGTATCACTCAGCAGTGATATCTATGCCATCAGGCCCGTAGCAGCACAATGAGTGGATTCAGGTACGATGATTCTAACTGAAATAAGTCACACAGAAAAAGAAACATCATAAGATATCAGTAATACACGGAATGTAAACTTGGCTACACAGGAACTGAATTACAGAACAGAACAGGGTCTCAAATTTAGAAAACCAACTTATGCTTGTTTAAGGGTAAAGGTGAGTTGGGGTGCTGCATAAAACCAGAGATTGAAATGAGCACAGATAAAGTTCCTTAAGCCAAATATGGAATAGACAAGAGCTACTCCTTGCTCAATGAAATGGACTCAACACCGCATATTAAACGCCTAAGAATGTACCTGACTCTTAAGTATCTTAAAACCTATGGATTGCTATGTCTCCGAAAGAGAATCAAGCATGTGTACAGGGACATAAACGCAGCAGTGATAGGATTGGAGAGGTTCGGTGAGCAAATGAAGACCCTTTGAAGTCATATTGCATGGTACCCATTCCACGGGTTTCAACTACCCAGGTTTAAGGTATTCTTCCTTCAGCTAAAACATGCATGTGGAACCTAGAGTATGATCAACCATGTGATCGGGAGACGTGTTCAAATATGTCTCAGTTTTCGTACCCTGGTACTCGGGTGCAACATTCCAGACGCTTTACTAACACTCTCCCGACTTGGAGAGTCAGTCCCTTTAACCTCCTGTTTGGCCCAGTTTGCAATTTCTGCGGAAGATGAACAGGAATAGCGAGAACCAATGAGAGACTAGCTGGAGGTGTCTGGACGGGCAAATTTAACTCTCATTTCCCACCAGGAAGAGGAAATAACCAAAGGCTCAGCGTGCTGTGCCGGAACCAGATTAGGGCCTGAAGCCATCCTGCGGTGTTGCGGCCAGCTCACAAGAAAGCGAGTTGAAGAAAGGAGCTCAGGGGCACTGTAATTCACAAACCTGCAGAGTTATAAATGACAACTATCGTCCAAAAATATACTGAAGTAAGGCTGCCAAGAGGACTTGAAAGCGGGGCAGAATTGCAGGAAACCGATTTCAGGAGGTAGACTGGAATTGCATTGAAAGCATAGGAAAAGAGGCAGAACGTCCACAATGATGCACTTGGCCAAAAAGGGCGTATGCGTTTTTTCCTGAATATATTCAGGAAAAAACGCATACGCCCTTTTTGGCCAACCAAGCAAGCTTGCAAAGGAAATCTGCACTACAATGAAGTCTCACTTCCCCCCGGTCAAAAGGGCCATCTGAAAAAAGTGTAAAATCCAGAAAGGCAGGACAGGCCATGGAGAACTGGGAGCCTTGTTATGCTGATGGGCGGGATGTAAATTGCCAACAGACACTCGGGAGAAGTGTATGGTGTTTCCTGAAACATCTAAAAAACAAAGCAACAGAGCCTAGGGCACTTCCACTTATGGTCCTATAGCTTAGGGAAATTAAAATCAAAAAGATACAGCCACCCCAATGTTTGGGACGCCTCTGTTTACAAGAACCTCGTTTACCGTACAAGTTCAATATCACAGAAAGTGAAAAATGGATAAAGAACTTGTGGTACTTACGTACAATGCAGTATCACACAGCAGTGATATGTATGCCATCAGGCCCGTAGCAGCACAATGAGTGGATTCAGGTACGATGATTCTAACTGAAATAAGTCACACAGAGAATGAAACATCATAAGATATCAGTAATACACGGAATGTAAACTTGGCTACACAGGAACTGAATTACAGAACAGAACAGGGTCTCAAATTTAGAAAACCAACTTATGCTTGTTTAAGGGTAAAGGTGAGTTGGGGTGCTGCATAAAACCAGAGATTGAAATGAGCACAGATAAAGTTCCTTAAGCCAAATATGGAATAGACAAGAGCTACTCCTTGCTCAACGAAATGGACTCAACACCGCATATTAAACGCCTAAGAATGTACCTGACTCTTAAGTATCTTAAAACCTATGGATTGCTATGTCTCCGAAAGAGAATCAAGCATGTGTACAGGGACATAAACGCAGCAGTGATAGGATTGGAGAGGTTCGGTGAGCAAATGAAGACCCTTTGAAGTCATATTGCATGGTACCCATTCCACGGGTTTCAACTACCCAGGTTTAAGGTATTCTTCCTTCAGCTAAAACATGCATGTGGAACCTAGAGTATGATCAACCATGTGATCGGGAGACGTGTTCAAATATGTCTCAGTTTTCGTACCCTGGTACTCGGGTGCAACATTCCAGACGCTTTACTAACACTCTCCCGACTTGGAGAGTCAGTCCCTTTAACCTCCTGTTTGGCCCAGTTTGCAATTTCTGCGGAAGATGAACAGGAATAGCGAGAACCAATGAGAGACTAGCTGGCGGTGTCTGGACGGGCAAATTTAACTCTCATTTCCCACCAGGAAGAGGAAATAACCAAAGGCTCAGCGTGCCGTGCCGGAACCAGATTAGGGCCTGAAGCCATCCTGCGGTGTTGCGGCCAGCTCACAAGAAAACGAGTTGAAGAAAGGAGCTCAGGGGCACTGTAATTCACAAACCTGCAGAGTTATAAATGACAACTATCGTCCAAAAATATACTGAAGTAAGGCTGCCAAGAGGACTTGAAAGCGGGGCAGAATTGCAGGAAACCGATTTCAGGAGGTAGACTGGAATTGCATTGAAAGCATAGGAAAAGAGGCAGAACGTCCACAATGATGCACTTGGCCAAAAAGGGCGTATGCGTTTTTTCCTGAATATATTCAGGAAAAAACGCATACGCCCTTTTTGGCCAACCAAGCAAGCTTGCAAAGGAAATCTGCACTACAATGAAGTCTCACTTCCCCCCGGTCAAAAGGGCCATCTGAAACAAGTGTAAAATCCAGAAAGGCAGGACAGGCCATGGAGAACTGGGAGCCTTGTTATGCTGATGGGCGGGATGTAAACTGCCAACAGACACTCGGGAGAAGTGTATGGTGTTTCCTGAAACATCTAAAAAACAAAGCAACAGAGCCTAGGGCACTTCCACTTATGGTCCTATAGCTTAGGGAAATTAAAATCAAAAAGATACAGCCACCCCAATGTTTGGGACGCCTCTGTTTACAAGAACCTCGTTTACCGTACAAGTTCAATATCACAGAAAGTGAAAAATGGATAAAGAACTTGTGGTACTTACGTACAATGCAGTATCACTCAGCAGTGAAATCTATGCCATCAGGCCCGTAGCAGCACAATGAGTGGATTCAGGTACGCTGATTCTAACTGAAATAAGTCACACAGAAAAAGAAACATCATAAGATATCAGTAATACACGGAATGTAAACTTGGCTACACAGGAACTGTATTACAGAACAGAACAGGGTCTCAAATTTAGAAAACCAACTTATGCTTGTTTAAGGGTAAAGGTGAGTTGGGGTGCTGCATAAAACCAGAGATTGAAATGAGCACAGATAAAGTTCCTTAAGCCAAATATGGAATAGACAAGAGCTACTCCTTGCTCAACGAAATGGACTCAACACCGCATATTAAACGCCTAAGAATGTACCTGACTCTTAAGTATCTTAAAACCGATGGATTGCTATGTCTCCGAAAGAGAATCAAGCATGTGTACAGGGACATAAACGCAGCAGTGATAGGATTGGAGAGGTTCGGTGAGCAAATGAAGACCCTTTGAAGTCATATTGCATGGTACCCATTCCACGGGTTTCAACTACCCAGGTTTAAGGTATTCTTCCTTCAGCTAAAACATGCATGTGGAACCTAGAGTATGATCAACCATGTGATCGGGAGACGTGTTCAAATATGTCTCAGTTTTCGTACCCTGGTACTCGGGTGCAACATTCCAGACGCTTTACTAACACTCTCCCGACTTGGAGAGTCAGTCCCTTTAACCTCCTGTTTGGCCCAGTTTGCAATTTCTGCGGAAGATGAACAGGAATAGCGAGAACCAATGAGAGACTAGCTGGAGGTGTCTGGACGGGCAAATTTAACTCTCATTTCCCACCAGGAAGAGGAAATAACCAAAGGCTCAGCGTGCCGTGCCGGAACCAGATTAGGGCCTGAAGCCATCCTGCGGTGTTGCGGCCAGCTCACAAGAAAACGAGTTGAAGAAAGGAGCTCAGGGGCACTGTAATTCACAAACCTGCAGAGTTATAAATGACAACTATCGTCCAAAAATATACTGAAGTAAGGCTGCCAAGAGGACTTGAAAGCGGGGCAGAATTGCAGGAAACCGATTTCAGGAGGTAGACTGGAATTGCATTGAAAGCATAGGAAAAGAGGCAGAACGTCCACAATGATGCACTTGGCCAAAAAGGGCGTATGCGTTTTTTCCTGAATATATTCAGGAAAAAACGCATACGCCCTTTTTGGCCAACCAAGCAAGCTTGCAAAGGAAATCTGCACTACAATGAAGTCTCACTTCCCCCCCCCCCCGGTCAAAAGGGCCATCTGAAAAAAGTGTAAAATCCAGAAAGGCAGGACAGGCCATGGAGAACTGGGAGCCTTGTTATGCTGATGGGCGGGATGTAAATTGCCAACAGACACTCGGGAGAAGTGTATGGTGTTTCCTGAAACATCTAAAAAACAAAGCAACAGAGCCTAGGGCACTTCCACTTATGGTCCTATAGCTTAGGGAAATTAAAATCAAAAAGATACAGCCACCCCAATGTTTGGGACGCCTCTGTTTACAAGAACCTCGTTTACCGTACAAGTTCAATATCACAGAAAGTGAAAAATGGATAAAGAACTTGTGGTACTTACGTACAATGCAGTATCACTCAGCAGTGATATCTATGCCATCAGGCCCGTAGCAGCACAATGAGTGGATTCAGGTACGATGATTCTAACTGAAATAAGTCACACAGAAAAAGAAACATCATAAGATATCAGTAATACACGGAATGTAAACTTGGCTACACAGGAACTGAATTACAGAACAGAACAGGGTCTCAAATTTAGAAAACCAACTTATGCTTGTTTAAGGGTAAAGGTGAGTTGGGGTGCTGCATAAAACCAGAGATTGAAATGAGCACAGATAAAGTTCCTTAAGCCAAATATGGAATAGACAAGAGCTACTCCTTGCTCAACGAAATGGACTCAACACCGCATATTAAACGCCTAAGAATGTACCTGACTCTTAAGTATCTTAAAACCGATGGATTGCTATGTCTCTGAAAGAGAATCAAGCATGTGTACAGGGACATAAACGCAGCAGTGATAGGATTGGAGAGGTTCGGTGAGCAAATGAAGACCCTTTGAAGTCATATTGCATGGTACCCATTCCACGGGTTTCAACTACCCAGGTTTAAGGTATTCTTCCTTCAGCTAAAACATGCATGTGGAACCTAGAGTATGATCAACCATGTGATCGGGAGACGTGTTCAAATATGTCTCAGTTTTCGTACCCTGGTACTCGGGTGCAACATTCCAGACGCTTTACTAACACTCTCCCGACTTGGAGAGTCAGTCCCTTTAACCTCCTGTCTGGCCCAGTTTGCAATTTCTGCAGAAGATGAACAGGAATAGCGAGAACCAATGAGAGACTAGCTGGAGGTGTCTGGACGGGCAAATTTAACTCTCATTTCCCACCAGGAAGAGGAAATAACCAAAGGCTCAGCGTGCCGTGCCGGAACCAGATTAGGGCCTGAAGCCATCCTGCGGTGTTGCGGCCAGCTCACAAGAAAACGAGTTGAAGAAAGGAGCTCAGGGGCACTGTAATTCACAAACCTGCAGAGTTATAAATGACAACTATCGTCCAAAAATATACTGAAGTAAGGCTGCCAAGAGGACTTGAAAGCGGGGCAGAATTGCAGGAAACCGATTTCAGGAGGTAGACTGGAATTGCATTGAAAGCATAGGAAAAGAGGCAGAACGTCCACAATGATGCACTTGGCCAAAAAGGGCGTATGCGTTTTTTCCTGAATATATTCAGGAAAAAACGCATACGCCCTTTTTGGCCAACCAAGCAAGCTTGCAAAGGAAATCTGCACTACAATGAAGTCTCACTCCCCCCACCCCGGTCAAAAGGGCCATCTGAAAAAAGTGTAAAATCCAGAAAGGCAGGACAGGCCATGGAGAACTGGGAGCCTTGTTATGCTGATGGGCGGGATGTAAACTGCCAACAGACACTCGGGAGAAGTGTATGGTGTTTCCTGAAACATCTAAAAAACAAAGCAACAGAGCCTAGGGCACTTCCACTTATGGTCCTATAGCTTAGGGAAATTAAAATCAAAAAGATACAGCCACCCCAATGTTTGGGACGCCTCTGTTTACAAGAACCTCGTTTACCGTACAAGTTCAATATCACAGAAAGTGAAAAATGGATAAAGAACTTTTGGTACTTACGTACAATGCAGTATCACTCAGCAGTGAAATCTATGTCATCAGGCCCGTAGCAGCACAATGAGTGGATTCAGGTACGATGATTCTAACTGAAATAAGTCACACAGAAAAAGAAACATCATAAGATATCAGTAATACACGGAATGTAAACTTGGCTACACAGGAACTGAATTACAGAACAGAACAGGGTCTCAAATTTAGAAAACCAACTTATGCTTGTTTAAGGGTAAAGGTGAGTTGGGGTGCTGCATAAAACCAGAGATTGAAATGAGCACAGATAAAGTTCCTTAAGCCAAATATGGAATAGACAAGAGCTACTCCTTGCTCAACGAAATGGACTCAACACCGCATATTAAACGCCTAAGAATGTACCTGACTCTTAAGTATCTTAAAACCTATGGATTGCTATGTCTCTGAAAGAGAATCAAGCATGTGTACAGGGACATAAACGCAGCAGTGATAGGATTGGAGAGGTTCGGTGAGCAAATGAAGACCCTTTGAAGTCATATTGCATGGTACCCATTCCACGGGTTTCAACTACCCAGGATTAAGGTATTCTTCCTTCAGCTAAAACATGCATGTGGAACCTAGAGTATGATCAACCATGTGATCGGGAGACGTGTTCTAATATGTCTCAGTTTTCGTACCCTGGTACTCGGGTGCAACATTCCAGACGCTTTACTAACACTCTCCCGACTTGGAGAGTCAGTCCCTTTAACCTCCTGTTTGGCCCAGTTTGCAATTTCTGCGGAAGATGAACAGGAATAGCGAGAACCAATGAGAGACTAGCTGGAGGTGTCTGGACGGGCAAATTTAACTCTCATTTCCCACCAGGAAGAGGAAATAACCAAAGGCTCAGCGTGCCGTGCCGGAACCAGATTAGGGCCTGAAGCCATCCTGCGGTGTTGCGGCCAGCTCACAAGAAAACGAGTTGAAGAAAGGAGCTCAGGGGCACTGTAATTCACAAACCTGCAGAGTTATAAATGACAACTATCGTCCAAAAATATACTGAAGTAAGGCTGCCAAGAGGACTTGAAAGCGGGGCAGAATTGCAGGAAACCGATTTCAGGAGGTAGACTGGAATTGCATTGAAAGCATAGGAAAAGAGGCAGAACGTCCACAATGATGCACTTGGCCAAAAAGGGCGTATGCGTTTTTTCCTGAATATATTCAGGAAAAAACGCATATGCCCTTTTTGGCCAACCAAGCAAGCTTGCAAAGGAAATCTGCACTACAATGAAGTCTCACTTCCCCCCGGTCAAAAGGGCCATCTGAAAAAAGTGTAAAATCCAGAAAGGCAGGACAGGCCATGGAGAACTGGGAGCCTTGTTATGCTGATGGGCGGGATGTAAATTGCCAACAGACACTCGGGAGAAGTGTATGGTGTTTCCTGAAACATCTAAAAAACAAAGCAACAGAGCCTAGGGCACTTCCACTTATGGTCCTATAGCTTAGGGAAATTAAAATCAAAAAGATACAGCCACCCCAATGTTTGGGACGCCTCTGTTTACAAGAACCTCGTTTACCGTACAAGTTCAATATCACAGAAAGTGAAAAATGGATAAAGAACTTGTGGTACTTACGTACAATGCAGTATCACTCAGCAGTGATATCTATGCCATCAGGCCCGTAGCAGCACAATGAGTGGATTCAGGTACGATGATTCTAACTGAAATAAGTCACACAGAAAAAGAAACATCATAAGATATCAGTAATACACGGAATGTAAACTTGGCTACACAGGAACTGAATTACAGAACAGAACAGGGTCTCAAATTTAGAAAACCAACTTATGCTTGTTTAAGGGTAAAGGTGAGTTGGGGTGCTGCATAAAACCAGAGATTGAAATGAGCACAGATAAAGTTCCTTAAGCCAAATATGGAATAGACAAGAGCTACTCCTTGCTCAACGAAATGGACTCAACACCGCATATTAAACGCCTAAGAATGTACCTGACTCTTAAGTATCTTAAAACCGATGGATTGCTATGTCTCCGAAAGAGAATCAAGCATGTGTACAGGGACATAAACGCAGCAGTGATAGGATTGGAGAGGTTCGGTGAGCAAATGAAGACCCTTTGAAGTCATATTGCATGGTACCCATTCCACGGGTTTCAACTACCCAGGTTTAAGGTATTCTTCCTTCAGCTAAAACATGCATGTGGAACCTAGAGTATGATCAACCATGTGATCGGGAGACGTGTTCAAATATGTCTCAGTTTTCGTACCCTGGTACTCGGGTGCAACATTCCAGACGCTTTACTAACACTCTCCCGACTTGGAGAGTCAGTCCCTTTAACCTCCTGTCTGGCCCAGTTTGCAATTTCTGCGGAAGATGAACAGGAATAGCGAGAACCAATGAGAGACTAGCTGGAGGTGTCTGGACGGGCAAATTTAACTCTCATTTCCCACCAGGAAGAGGAAATAACCAAAGGCTCAGCGTGCCGTGCCGGAACCAGATTAGGGCCTGAAGCCATCCTGCGGTGTTGCGGCCAGCTCACAAGAAAACGAGTTGAAGAAAGGAGCTCAGGGGCACTGTAATTCACAAACCTGCAGAGTTATAAATGACAACTATCGTCCAAAAATATACTGAAGTAAGGCTGCCAAGAGGACTTGAAAGCGGGGCAGAATTGCAGGAAACCGATTTCAGGAGGTAGACTGGAATTGCATTGAAAGCATAGGAAAAGAGGCAGAACGTCCACAATGATGCACTTGGCCAAAAAGGGCGTATGCGTTTTTTCCTGAATATATTCAGGAAAAAACGCATACGCCCTTTTTGGCCAACCAAGCAAGCTTGCAAAGGAAATCTGCACTACAATGAAGTCTCACTTCCCCCCGGTCAAAAGGGCCATCTGAAAAAAGTGTAAAATCCAGAAAGGCAGGACAGGCCATGGAGAACTGGGAGCCTTGTTATGCTGATGGGCGGGATGTAAACTGCCAACAGACACTCGGGAGAAGTGTATGGTGTTTCCTGAAACATCTAAAGAACAAAGCAACAGAGCCTAGGGCACTTCCACTTATGGTCCTATAGCTTAGGGAAATTAAAATCAAAAAGATACAGCCACCCCAATGTTTGGCACGCCTCTGTTTACAAGAACCTCGTTTACCGTACAAGTTCAATATCACAGAAAGTGAAAAATGGATAAAGAACTTGTGGTACTTATGTACAATGCAGTATCACTCAGCAGTGAAATCTATGTCATCAGGCCCGTAGCAGCACAATGAGTGGATTCAGGTCGATGATTCTAACTGAAATAAGTCACACAGAAAAAGAAACATCATAAGATATCAGTAATACACGGAATGTAAACTTGGCTACACAGGAACTGAATTACAGAACAGAACAGGGTCTCAAATTTAGAAAACCAACTTATGCTTGTTTAAGGGTAAAGGTGAGTTGGGGTGCTGCATAAAACCAGAGATTGAAATGAGCACAGATAAAGTTCCTTAAGCCAAATATGGAATACACAAGAGCTACTCCTTGCTCAACGAAATGGACTCAACACCGCATATTAAACGCCTAAGAATGTACCTGACTCTTAAGTATCTTAAAACCTATGGATTGCTATGTCTCTGAAAGAGAATCAAGCATGTGTACAGGGACATAAACGCAGCAGTGATAGGATTGGAGAGGTTCGGTGAGCAAATGAAGACCCTTTGAAGTCATATTGCATGGTACCCATTCCACGGGTTTCAACTACCCAGGTTTAAGGTATTCTTCCTTCAGCTAAAACATGCATGTGGAACCTAGAGTATGATCAACCATGTGATCGGGAGACGTGTTCAAATATGTCTCAGTTTTCGTACCCTGGTACTCGGGTGCAACATTCCAGACGCTTTACTAACACTCTCCCGACTTGGAGAGTCAGTCCCTTTAACCTCCTGTCTGGCCCAGTTTGCAATTTCTGCGGAAGATGAACAGGAATAGCGAGAACCAATGAGAGACTAGCTGGAGGTGTCTGGACGGGCAAATTTAACTCTCATTTCCCACCAGGAAGAGGAAATAACCAAAGGCTCAGCGTGCCGTGCCGGAACCAGATTAGGGCCTGAAGCCATCCTGCGGTGTTGCGGCCAGCTCACAAGAAAACGAGTTGAAGAAAGGAGCTCAGGGGCACTGTAATTCACAAACCTGCAGAGTTATAAATGACAACTATCGTCCAAAAATATACTGAAGTAAGGCTGCCAAGAGGACTTGAAAGCGGGGCAGAATTGCAGGAAACCGATTTCAGGAGGTAGACTGGAATTGCATTGAAAGCATAGGAAAAGAGGCAGAACGTCCACAATGATGCACTTGGCCAAAAAGGGCGTATGCGTTTTTTCCTGAATATATTCAGGAAAAAACACATACGCCCTTTTTGGCCAACCAAGCAAGCTTGCAAAGGAAATCTGCACTACAATGAAGTCTCACTTCCCCCCCCCCCCGGTCAAAAGGGCCATCTGAAAAAAGTGTAAAATCCAGAAAGGCAGGACAGGCCATGGAGAACTGGGAGCCTTGTTATGCTGATGGGCGGGATGTAAACTGCCAACAGACACTCGGGAGAAGTGTATGGTGTTTCCTGAAACATCTAAAAAACAAAGCAACAGAGCCTAGGGCACTTCCACTTATGGTCCTATAGCTTAGGGAAATTAAAATCAAAAAGATACAGCCACCCCAATGTTTGGCACGCCTCTGTTTACAAGAACCTCGTTTACCGTACAAGTTCAATATCACAGAAAGTGAAAAATGGATAAAGAACTTGTGGTACTTACGTACAATGCAGTATCACTCAGCAGTGAAATCTATGTCATCAGGCCCGTAGCAGCACAATGAGTGGATTCAGGTACGATGATTCTAACTGAAATAAGTCACACAGAAAAAGAAACATCATAAGATATCAGTAATACACGGAATGTAAACTTGGCTACACAGGAACTGAATTACAGAACAGAACAGGGTCTCAAATTTAGAAAACCAACTTATGCTTGTTTAAGGGTAAAGGTGAGTTGGGGTGCTGCATAAAACCAGAGATTGAAATGAGCACAGATAAAGTTCCTTAAGCCAAATATGGAATAGACAAGAGCTACTCCTTGCTCAACGAAATGGACTCAACACCGCATATTAAACGCCTAAGAATGTACCTGACTCTTAAGTATCTTAAAACCTATGGATTGCTATGTCTCCGAAAGAGAATCAAGCATGTGTACAGGGACATAAACGCAGCAGTGATAGGATTGGAGAGGTTCGGTGAGCAAATGAAGACCCTTTGAAGTCATATTGCATGGTACCCATTCCACGGGTTTCAACTACCCAGGTTTAAGGTATTCTTCCTTCAGCTAAAACATGCATGTGGAACCTAGAGTATGATCAACCATGTGATCGGGAGACGTGTTCAAATATGTCTCAGTTTTCGTACCCTGGTACTCGGGTGCAACATTCCAGACGCTTTACTAACACTCTCCCGACTTGGAGAGTCAGTCCCTTTAACCTCCTGTTTGGCCCAGTTTGCAATTTCTGCGGAAGATGAACAGGAATAGCGAGAACCAATGAGAGACTAGCTGGAGGTGTCTGGACGGGCAAATTTAACTCTCATTTCCCACCAGGAAGAGGAAATAACCAAAGGCTCAGCGTGCCGTGCCGGAACCAGATTAGGGCCTGAAGCCATCCTGCGGTGTTGCGGCCAGCTCACAAGAAAGCGAGTTGAAGAAAGGAGCTCAGGGACACTGTAATTCACAAACCTGCAGAGTTATAAATGACAGCTATCGTCCAAAAATATACTGAAGTAAGGCTGCCAAGAGGACTTGAAAGCGGGGCAGAATTGCAGGAAACTGATTTCAGGAGGTAGACTGGAATTGCATTGAAAGCATAGGAAAAGAGGCAGAACGTCCACAATGATGCACTTGGCCCAAAAGGGCGTATGCGTTTTTTCCTGAATATATTCAGGAAAAAGCGCATACGCCCTTTTTGGCCAACCAAGCAAACTTGCAAAGGAAATCTGCACTACAATGAAGTCTCACTTCCCCCCCCCGCCCGGTCAAAAGGGCCATCTGAAAAAAGTGTAAAATCCAGAAAGGCAGGACAGGCCATGGAGAACTTTGAGCCTTGTTATGCTGATGGGCGGGATGTAAATTGCCAACAGACACTCGGGAGAAGTGTATGGTGTTTCCTGAAACATCTAAAAAACAAAGCAACAGAGCCTAGGGCACTTCCACTTATGGTCCTATAGCTTAGGGAAATTAAAATCAAAAAGATACAGCCACCCCAATGTTTGGGACACCTCTGTTTACAAGAACCTCGTTTACCGTACAAGTTCAATATCACAGAAAGTGAAAAATGGATAAAGAACTTGTGGTACTTACGTACAATGCAGTATCACTCAGCAGTGAAATCTATGCCATCAGGCCCGTAGCAGCACAATGAGTGGATTCAGGTACGATGATTCTAACTGAAATAAGTCACACAGAAAAAGAAACATCATAAGATATCAGTAATACACGGAATGTAAACTTGGCTACACAGGAACTGAATTACAGAACAGAACAGGGTCTCAAATTTAGAAAACCAACTTATGCTTGTTTAAGGGTAAAGGTGAGTTGGGGTGCTGCATAAAACCAGAGATTGAAATGAGCACAGATAAAGTTCCTTAAGCCAAATATGGAATAGACAAGAGCTACTCCTTGCTCAACGAAATGGACTCAACACCGCATATTAAACGCCTAAGAATGTACCTGACTCTTAAGTATCTTAAAACCTATGGATTGCTATGTCTCCGAAAGAGAATCAAGCATGTGTACAGGGACATAAACGCAGCAGTGATAGGATTGGAGAGGTTCGGTGAGCAAATGAAGACCCTTTGAAGTCATATTGCATGGTACCCATTCCACGGGTTTCAACTACCCAGGTTTAAGGTATTCTTCCTTCAGCTAAAACATGCATGTGGAACCTAGAGTATGATCAACCATGTGATCGGGAGACGTGTTCAAATATGTCTCAGTTTTTGTACCCTGGTACTCGGGTGCAACATTCCAGACGCTTTACTAACACTCTCCCGACTTGGAGAGTCAGTCCCTTTAACCTCCTGTTTGGCCCAGTTTGCAATTTCTGCGGAAGATGAACAGGAATAGTGAGAACCAATGAGAGACTAGCTGGAGGTGTCTGGACGGGCAAATTTAACTCTCATTTCCCACCAGGAAGAGGAAATAACCAAAGGCTCAGCGTGCCGTGCCGGAACCAGATTAGGGCCTGAAGCCATCCTGCGGTGTTGCGGCCAGCTCACAAGAAAACGAGTTGAAGAAAGGAGCTCAGGGGCACTGTAATTCACAAACCTGCAGAGTTATAAATGACAACTATCGTCCAAAAATATACTGAAGTAAGGCTGCCAAGAGGACTTGAAAGCGGGGCAGAATTGCAGGAAACCGATTTCAGGAGGTAGACTGGAATTGCATTGAAAGCATAGGAAAAGAGGCAGAACGTCCACAATGATGCACTTGGCCAAAAAGGGCGTATGCGTTTTTTCCTGAATATATTCAGGAAAAAACGCATATGCACTTTTTGGCAAACCAAGCAAGCTTGCAAAGGAAATCTGCACTACAATGAAGTCTCACTTCCCCCCGGTCAAAAGGGCCATCTGAAAAAAGTGTAAAATCCAGAAAGGCAGGACAGGCCATGGAGAACTGGGAGCCTTGTTATGCTGATGGGCGGGATGTAAACTGCCAACAGACACTCGGGAGAAGTGTATGGTGTTTCCTGAAACATCTAAAAAACAAAGCAACAGAGCCTAGGGCACTTCCACTTATGGTCCTATAGCTTAGGGAAATTAAAATCAAAAAGATACAGCCACCCCAATGTTTGGGACGCCTCTGTTTACAAGAACCTCGTTTACCGTACAAGTTCAATATCACAGAAAGTGAAAAATGGATAAAGAACTTGTGGTACTTACGTACAATGCAGTATCACTCAGCAGTGAAATCTATGCCATCAGGCCCGTAGCAGCACAATGAGTGGATTCAGGTACGATGATTCTAACTGAAATAAGTCACACAGAGAATGAAACATCATAAGATATCAGTAATACACGGAATGTAAACTTGGCTACACAGGAACTGAATTACAGAACAGAACAGGGTCTCAAATTTAGAAAACCAACTTATGCTTGTTTAAGGGTAAAGGTGAGTTGGGGTGCTGCATAAAACCAGAGATTGAAATGAGCACAGATAAAGTTCCTTAAGCCAAATATGGAATACACAAGAGCTACTCCTTGCTCAACGAAATGGACTCAACACCGCATATTAAACGCCTAAGAATGTACCTGACTCTTAAGTATCTTAAAACCGATGGATTGCTATGTCTCCGAAAGAGAATCAAGCATGTGTACAGGGACATAAACGCAGCAGTGATAGGATTGGAGAGGTTCGGTGAGCAAATGAAGACCCTTTGAAGTCATATTGCATGGTACCCATTCCACGGGTTTCAACTACCCAGGTTTAAGGTATTCTTCCTTCAGCTAAAACATGCATGTGGAACCTAGAGTATGATCAACCATGTGATCGGGAGACGTGTTCAAATATGTCTCAGTTTTTGTACCCTGGTACTCGGGTGCAACATTCCAGACGCTTTACTAACACTCTCCCGACTTGGAGAGTCAGTCCCTTTAACCTCCTGTTTGGCCCAGTTTGCAATTTCTGCGGAAGATGAACAGGAATAGCGAGAACCAATGAGAGACTAGCTGGAGGTGTCTGGACGGGCAAATTTAACTCTCATTTCCCACCAGGAAGAGGAAATAACCAAAGGCTCAGCGTGCCGTGCCGGAACCAGATTAGGGCCTGAAGCCATCCTGCGGTGTTGCGGCCAGCTCACAAGAAAACGAGTTGAAGAAAGGAGCTCAGGGGCACTGTAATTCACAAACCTGCAGAGTTATAAATGACAACTATCGTCCAAAAATATACTGAAGTAAGGCTGCCAAGAGGACTTGAAAGCGGGGCAGAATTGCAGGAAACCGATTTCAGGAGGTAGACTGGAATTGCATTGAAAGCATAGGAAAAGAGGCAGAACGTCCACAATGATGCACTTGGCCAAAAAGGGCGTATGCGTTTTTTCCTGAATATATTCAGGAAAAAACGCATACGCCCTTTTTGGCCAACCAAGCAAGCTTGCAAAGGAAATCTGCACTACAATGAAGTCTCACTTCCCCCCGGTCAAAAGGGCCATCTGAAAAAAGTGTAAAATCCAGAAAGGCAGGACAGGCCATGGAGAACTGGGAGCCTTGTTATGCTGATGGGCGGGATGTAAACTGCCAACAGACACTCGGGAGAAGTGTATGGTGTTTCCTGAAACATCTAAAAAACAAAGCAACAGAGCCTAGGGCACTTCCACTTATGGTCCTATAGCTTAGGGAAATTAAAATCAAAAAGATACAGCCACCCCAATGTTTGGGACGCCTCTGTTTACAAGAACCTCGTTTACCGTACAAGTTCAATATCACAGAAAGTGAAAAATGGATAAAGAACTTGTGATACTTACGTACAATGCAGTATCACTCAGCAGTGAAATCTATGCCATCAGGCCCGTAGCAGCACAATGAGTGGATTCAGGTACGATGATTCTAACTGAAATAAGTCACACAGAGAATGAAACATCATAAGATATCAGTAATACACGGAATGTAAACTTGGCTACACAGGAACTGAATTACAGAACAGAACAGGGTCTCAAATTTAGAAAACCAACTTATGCTTGTTTAAGGGTAAAGGTGAGTTGGGGTGCTGCATAAAACCAGAGATTGAAATGAGCACAGATAAAGTTCCTTAAGCCAAATATGGAATAGAAAAGAGCTACTCCTTGCTCAACGAAATGGACTCAACACCGCATATTAAACGCCTAAGAATGTACCTGACTCTTAAGTATCTTAAAACCTATGGATTGCTATGTCTCCGAAAGAGAATCAAGCATGTGTACAGGGACATAAACGCAGCAGTGATAGGATTGGAGAGGTTCGGTGAGCAAATGAAGACCCTTTGAAGTCATATTGCATGGTACCCATTCCACGGGTTTCAACTACCCAGGTTTAAGGTATTCTTCCTTCAGCTAAAACATGCATGTGGAACCTAGAGTATGATCAACCATGTGATCGGGAGACGTGTTCAAATATGTCTCAGTTTTTGTACCCTGGTACTCGGGTGCAACATTCCAGACGCTTTACTAACACTCTCCCGACTTGGAGAGTCAGTCCCTTTAACCTCCTGTTTGGCCCAGTTTGCAATTTCTGCGGAAGATGAACAGGAATAGCGAGAACCAATGAGAGACTAGCTGGAGGTGTCTGGACGGGCAAATTTAACTCTCATTTCCCACCAGGAAGAGGAAATAACCAAAGGCTCAGCGTTCCGTGCCGGAACCAGATTAGGGCCTGAAGCCATCCTGCGGTGTTGCGGCCAGCTCACAAGAAAACGAGTTGAAGAAAGGAGCTCAGGGGCACTGTAATTCACAAACCTGCAGAGTTATAAATGACAACTATCGTCCAAAAATATACTGAAGTAAGGCTGCCAAGAGGACTTGAAAGCGGGGCAGAATTGCAGGAAACCGATTTCAGGAGGTAGACTGGAATTGCATTGAAAGCATAGGAAAAGAGGCAGAACGTCCACAATGATGCACTTGGCCAAAAAGGGCGTATGCGTTTTTTCCTGAATATATTCAGGAAAAAACGCATATGCCCTTTTTGGCCAACCAAGCAAGCTTGCAAAGGAAATCTGCACTACAATGAAGTCTCACTTCCCCCCGGTCAAAAGGGCCATCTGAAAAAAGTGTAAAATCCAGAAAGGCAGGACAGGCCATGGAGAACTGGGAGCCTTGTTATGCTGATGGGCGGGATGTAAATTGCCAACAGACACTCGGGAGAAGTGTATGGTGTTTCCTGAAACATCTAAAAAACAAAGCAACAGAGCCTAGGGCACTTCCACTTATGGTCCTATAGCTTAGGGAAATTAAAATCAAAAAGATACAGCCACCCCAATGTTTGGGACGCCTCTGTTTACAAGAACCTCGTTTACCGTACAAGTTCAATATCACAGAAAGTGAAAAATGGATAAAGAACTTGTGGTACTTACGTACAATGCAGTATCACTCAGCAGTGATATCTATGCCATCAGGCCCGTAGCAGCACAATGAGTGGATTCAGGTACGATGATTCTAACTGAAATAAGTCACACAGAAAAAGAAACATCATAAGATATCAGTAATACACGGAATGTAAACTTGGCTACACAGGAACTGAATTACAGAACAGAACAGGGTCTCAAATTTAGAAAACCAACTTATGCTTGTTTAAGGGTAAAGGTGAGTTGGGGTGCTGCATAAAACCAGAGATTGAAATGAGCACAGATAAAGTTCCTTAAGCCAAATATGGAATAGACAAGAGCTACTCCTTGCTCAACGAAATGGACTCAACACCGCATATTAAACGCCTAAGAATGTACCTGACTCTTAAGTATCGTAAAACCGATGGATTGCTATGTCTCCGAAAGAGAATCAAGCATGTGTACAGGGACATAAACGCAGCAGTGATAGGATTGGAGAGGTTCGGTGAGCAAATGAAGACCCTTTGAAGTCATATTGCATGGTACCCATTCCACGGGTTTCAACTACCCAGGTTTAAGGTATTCTTCCTTCAGCTAAAACATGCATGTGGAACCTAGAGTATGATCAACCATGTGATCGGGAGACGTGTTCAAATATGTCTCAGTTTTCGTACCCTGGTACTCGGGTGCAACATTCCAGACGCTTTACTAACACTCTCCCGACTTGGAGAGTCAGTCCCTTTAACCTCCTGTCTGGCCCAGTTTGCAATTTCTGCGGAAGATGAACAGGAATAGCGAGAACCAATGAGAGACTAGCTGGAGGTGTCTGGACGGGCAAATTTAACTCTCATTTCCCACCAGGAAGAGGAAATAACCAAAGGCTCAGCGTGCCGTGCCGGAACCAGATTAGGGCCTGAAGCCATCCTGCGGTGTTGCGGCCAGCTCACAAGAAAACGAGTTGAAGAAAGGAGCTCAGGGGCACTGTAATTCACAAACCTGCAGAGTTATAAATGACAACTATCGTCCAAAAATATACTGAAGTAAGGCTGCCAAGAGGACTTGAAAGCGGGGCAGAATTGCAGGAAACCGATTTCAGGAGGTAGACTGGAATTGCATTGAAAGCATAGGAAAAGAGGCAGAACGTCCACAATGATGCACTTGGCCAAAAAGGGCGTATGCGTTTTTTCCTGAATATATTCAGGAAAAAACGCATACGCCCTTTTTGGCCAACCAAGCAAGCTTGCAAAGGAAATCTGCACTACAATGAAGTCTCACTTCCCCCCGGTCAAAAGGGCCATCTGAAAAAAGTGTAAAATCCAGAAAGGCAGGACAGGCCATGGAGAACTGGGAGCCTTGTTATGCTGATGGGCGGGATGTAAACTGCCAACAGACACTCGGGAGAAGTGTATGGTGTTTCCTGAAACATCTAAAGAACAAAGCAACAGAGCCTAGGGCACTTCCACTTATGGTCCTATAGCTTAGGGAAATTAAAATCAAAAAGATACAGCCACCCCAATGTTTGGCACGCCTCTGTTTACAAGAACCTCGTTTACCGTACAAGTTCAATATCACAGAAAGTGAAAAATGGATAAAGAACTTGTGGTACTTATGTACAATGCAGTATCACTCAGCAGTGAAATCTATGTCATCAGGCCCGTAGCAGCACAATGAGTGGATTCAGGTCGATGATTCTAACTGAAATAAGTCACACAGAAAAAGAAACATCATAAGATATCAGTAATACACGGAATGTAAACTTGGCTACACAGGAACTGAATTACAGAACAGAACAGGGTCTCAAATTTAGAAAACCAACTTATGCTTGTTTAAGGGTAAAGGTGAGTTGGGGTGCTGCATAAAACCAGAGATTGAAATGAGCACAGATAAAGTTCCTTAAGCCAAATATGGAATACACAAGAGCTACTCCTTGCTCAACGAAATGGACTCAACACCGCATATTAAACGCCTAAGAATGTACCTGACTCTTAAGTATCTTAAAACCTATGGATTGCTATGTCTCTGAAAGAGAATCAAGCATGTGTACAGGGACATAAACGCAGCAGTGATAGGATTGGAGAGGTTCGGTGAGCAAATGAAGACCCTTTGAAGTCATATTGCATGGTACCCATTCCACGGGTTTCAACTACCCAGGTTTAAGGTATTCTTCCTTCAGCTAAAACATGCATGTGGAACCTAGAGTATGATCAACCATGTGATCGGGAGACGTGTTCAAATATGTCTCAGTTTTCGTACCCTGGTACTCGGGTGCAACATTCCAGACGCTTTACTAACACTCTCCCGACTTGGAGAGTCAGTCCCTTTAACCTCCTGTCTGGCCCAGTTTGCAATTTCTGCGGAAGATGAACAGGAATAGCGAGAACCAATGAGAGACTAGCTGGAGGTGTCTGGACGGGCAAATTTAACTCTCATTTCCCACCAGGAAGAGGAAATAACCAAAGGCTCAGCGTGCCGTGCCGGAACCAGATTAGGGCCTGAAGCCATCCTGCGGTGTTGCGGCCAGCTCACAAGAAAACGAGTTGAAGAAAGGAGCTCAGGGGCACTGTAATTCACAAACCTGCAGAGTTATAAATGACAACTATCGTCCAAAAATATACTGAAGTAAGGCTGCCAAGAGGACTTGAAAGCGGGGCAGAATTGCAGGAAACCGATTTCAGGAGGTAGACTGGAATTGCATTGAAAGCATAGGAAAAGAGGCAGAACGTCCACAATGATGCACTTGGCCAAAAAGGGCGTATGCGTTTTTTCCTGAATATATTCAGGAAAAAACACATACGCCCTTTTTGGCCAACCAAGCAAGCTTGCAAAGGAAATCTGCACTACAATGAAGTCTCACTTCCCCCCCCCCCGGTCAAAAGGGCCATCTGAAAAAAGTGTAAAATCCAGAAAGGCAGGACAGGCCATGGAGAACTGGGAGCCTTGTTATGCTGATGGGCGGGATGTAAACTGCCAACAGACACTCGGGAGAAGTGTATGGTGTTTCCTGAAACATCTAAAAAACAAAGCAACAGAGCCTAGGGCACTTCCACTTATGGTCCTATAGCTTAGGGAAATTAAAATCAAAAAGATACAGCCACCCCAATGTTTGGCACGCCTCTGTTTACAAGAACCTCGTTTACCGTACAAGTTCAATATCACAGAAAGTGAAAAATGGATAAAGAACTTGTGGTACTTACGTACAATGCAGTATCACTCAGCAGTGAAATCTATGTCATCAGGCCCGTAGCAGCACAATGAGTGGATTCAGGTACGATGATTCTAACTGAAATAAGTCACACAGAAAAAGAAACATCATAAGATATCAGTAATACACGGAATGTAAACTTGGCTACACAGGAACTGAATTACAGAACAGAACAGGGTCTCAAATTTAGAAAACCAACTTATGCTTGTTTAAGGGTAAAGGTGAGTTGGGGTGCTGCATAAAACCAGAGATTGAAATGAGCACAGATAAAGTTCCTTAAGCCAAATATGGAATAGACAAGAGCTACTCCTTGCTCAACGAAATGGACTCAACACCGCATATTAAACGCCTAAGAATGTACCTGACTCTTAAGTATCTTAAAACCTATGGATTGCTATGTCTCCGAAAGAGAATCAAGCATGTGTACAGGGACATAAACGCAGCAGTGATAGGATTGGAGAGGTTCGGTGAGCAAATGAAGACCCTTTGAAGTCATATTGCATGGTACCCATTCCACGGGTTTCAACTACCCAGGTTTAAGGTATTCTTCCTTCAGCTAAAACATGCATGTGGAACCTAGAGTATGATCAACCATGTGATCGGGAGACGTGTTCAAATATGTCTCAGTTTTCGTACCCTGGTACTCGGGTGCAACATTCCAGACGCTTTACTAACACTCTCCCGACTTGGAGAGTCAGTCCCTTTAACCTCCTGTTTGGCCCAGTTTGCAATTTCTGCGGAAGATGAACAGGAATAGCGAGAACCAATGAGAGACTAGCTGGAGGTGTCTGGACGGGCAAATTTAACTCTCATTTCCCACCAGGAAGAGGAAATAACCAAAGGCTCAGCGTGCCGTGCCGGAACCAGATTAGGGCCTGAAGCCATCCTGCGGTGTTGCGGCCAGCTCACAAGAAAGCGAGTTGAAGAAAGGAGCTCAGGGACACTGTAATTCACAAACCTGCAGAGTTATAAATGACAGCTATCGTCCAAAAATATACTGAAGTAAGGCTGCCAAGAGGACTTGAAAGCGGGGCAGAATTGCAGGAAACCGATTTCAGGAGGTAGACTGGAATTGCATTGAAAGCATAGGAAAAGAGGCAGAACGTCCACAATGATGCACTTGGCCCAAAAGGGCGTATGCGTTTTTTCCTGAATATATTCAGGAAAAAGCGCATACGCCCTTTTTGGCCAACCAAGCAAACTTGCAAAGGAAATCTGCACTACAATGAAGTCTCACTTCCCCCCCCCGCCCGGTCAAAAGGGCCATCTGAAAAAAGTGTAAAATCCAGAAAGGCAGGACAGGCCATGGAGAACTTTGAGCCTTGTTATGCTGATGGGCGGGATGTAAATTGCCAACAGACACTCGGGAGAAGTGTATGGTGTTTCCTGAAACATCTAAAAAACAAAGCAACAGAGCCTAGGGCACTTCCACTTATGGTCCTATAGCTTAGGGAAATTAAAATCAAAAAGATACAGCCACCCCAATGTTTGGGACGCCTCTGTTTACAAGAACCTCGTTTACCGTACAAGTTCAATATCACAGAAAGTGAAAAATGGATAAAGAACTTGTGGTACTTACGTACAATGCAGTATCACTCAGCAGTGAAATCTATGCCATCAGGCCCGTAGCAGCACAATGAGTGGATTCAGGTACGATGATTCTAACTGAAATAAGTCACACAGAAAAAGAAACATCATAAGATATCAGTAATACACGGAATGTAAACTTGGCTACACAGGAACTGAATTACAGAACAGAACAGGGTCTCAAATTTAGAAAACCAACTTATGCTTGTTTAAGGGTAAAGGTGAGTTGGGGTGCTGCATAAAACCAGAGATTGAAATGAGCACAGATAAAGTTCCTTAAGCCAAATATGGAATAGACAAGAGCTACTCCTTGCTCAACGAAATGGACTCAACACCGCATATTAAACGCCTAAGAATGTACCTGACTCTTAAGTATCTTAAAACCTATGGATTGCTATGTCTCCGAAAGAGAATCAAGCATGTGTACAGGGACATAAACGCAGCAGTGATAGGATTGGAGAGGTTCGGTGAGCAAATGAAGACCCTTTGAAGTCATATTGCATGGTACCCATTCCACGGGTTTCAACTACCCAGGTTTAAGGTATTCTTCCTTCAGCTAAAACATGCATGTGGAACCTAGAGTATGATCAACCATGTGATCGGGAGACGTGTTCAAATATGTCTCAGTTTTTGTACCCTGGTACTCGGGTGCAACATTCCAGACGCTTTACTAACACTCTCCCGACTTGGAGAGTCAGTCCCTTTAACCTCCTGTTTGGCCCAGTTTGCAATTTCTGCGGAAGATGAACAGGAATAGTGAGAACCAATGAGAGACTAGCTGGAGGTGTCTGGACGGGCAAATTTAACTCTCATTTCCCACCAGGAAGAGGAAATAACCAAAGGCTCAGCGTGCCGTGCCGGAACCAGATTAGGGCCTGAAGCCATCCTGCGGTGTTGCGGCCAGCTCACAAGAAAACGAGTTGAAGAAAGGAGCTCAGGGGCACTGTAATTCACAAACCTGCAGAGTTATAAATGACAACTATCGTCCAAAAATATACTGAAGTAAGGCTGCCAAGAGGACTTGAAAGCGGGGCAGAATTGCAGGAAACCGATTTCAGGAGGTAGACTGGAATTGCATTGAAAGCATAGGAAAAGAGGCAGAACGTCCACAATGATGCACTTGGCCAAAAAGGGCGTATGCGTTTTTTCCTGAATATATTCAGGAAAAAACGCATATGCCCTTTTTGGCCAACCAAGCAAGCTTGCAAAGGAAATCTGCACTACAATGAAGTCTCACTTCCCCCCGGTCAAAAGGGCCATCTGAAAAAAGTGTAAAATCCAGAAAGGCAGGACAGGCCATGGAGAACTGGGAGCCTTGTTATGCTGATGGGCGGGATGTAAACTGCCAACAGACACTCGGGAGAAGTGTATGGTGTTTCCTGAAACATCTAAAAAACAAAGCAACAGAGCCTAGGGCACTTCCACTTATGGTCCTATAGCTTAGGGAAATTAAAATCAAAAAGATACAGCCACCCCAATGTTTGGGACGCCTCTGTTTACAAGAACCTCGTTTACCGTACAAGTTCAATATCACAGAAAGTGAAAAATGGATAAAGAACTTGTGGTACTTACGTACAATGCAGTATCACTCAGCAGTGAAATCTATGCCATCAGGCCCGTAGCAGCACAATGAGTGGATTCAGGTACGATGATTCTAACTGAAATAAGTCACACAGAGAATGAAACATCATAAGATATCAGTAATACACGGAATGTAAACTTGGCTACACAGGAACTGAATTACAGAACAGAACAGGGTCTCAAATTTAGAAAACCAACTTATGCTTGTTTAAGGGTAAAGGTGAGTTGGGGTGCTGCATAAAACCAGAGATTGAAATGAGCACAGATAAAGTTCCTTAAGCCAAATATGGAATACACAAGAGCTACTCCTTGCTCAACGAAATGGACTCAACACCGCATATTAAACGCCTAAGAATGTACCTGACTCTTAAGTATCTTAAAACCGATGGATTGCTATGTCTCCGAAAGAGAATCAAGCATGTGTACAGGGACATAAACGCAGCAGTGATAGGATTGGAGAGGTTCGGTGAGCAAATGAAGACCCTTTGAAGTCATATTGCATGGTACCCATTCCACGGGTTTCAACTACCCAGGTTTAAGGTATTCTTCCTTCAGCTAAAACATGCATGTGGAACCTAGAGTATGATCAACCATGTGATCGGGAGACGTGTTCAAATATGTCTCAGTTTTTGTACCCTGGTACTCGGGTGCAACATTCCAGACGCTTTACTAACACTCTCCCGACTTGGAGAGTCAGTCCCTTTAACCTCCTGTTTGGCCCAGTTTGCAATTTCTGCGGAAGATGAACAGGAATAGCGAGAACCAATGAGAGACTAGCTGGAGGTGTCTGGACGGGCAAATTTAACTCTCATTTCCCACCAGGAAGAGGAAATAACCAAAGGCTCAGCGTGCCGTGCCGGAACCAGATTAGGGCCTGAAGCCATCCTGCGGTGTTGCGGCCAGCTCACAAGAAAACGAGTTGAAGAAAGGAGCTCAGGGGCACTGTAATTCACAAACCTGCAGAGTTATAAATGACAACTATCGTCCAAAAATATACTGAAGTAAGGCTGCCAAGAGGACTTGAAAGCGGGGCAGAATTGCAGGAAACCGATTTCAGGAGGTAGACTGGAATTGCATTGAAAGCATAGGAAAAGAGGCAGAACGTCCACAATGATGCACTTGGCCAAAAAGGGCGTATGCGTTTTTTCCTGAATATATTCAGGAAAAAACGCATACGCCCTTTTTGGCCAACCAAGCAAGCTTGCAAAGGAAATCTGCACTACAATGAAGTCTCACTTCCCCCCGGTCAAAAGGGCCATCTGAAAAAAGTGTAAAATCCAGAAAGGCAGGACAGGCCATGGAGAACTGGGAGCCTTGTTATGCTGATGGGCGGGATGTAAACTGCCAACAGACACTCGGGAGAAGTGTATGGTGTTTCCTGAAACATCTAAAAAACAAAGCAACAGAGCCTAGGGCACTTCCACTTATGGTCCTATAGCTTAGGGAAATTAAAATCAAAAAGATACAGCCACCCCAATGTTTGGGACGCCTCTGTTTACAAGAACCTCGTTTACCGTACAAGTTCAATATCACAGAAAGTGAAAAATGGATAAAGAACTTGTGGTACTTACGAACAATGCAGTATCACTCAGCAGTGAAATCTATGCCATCAGGCCCGTAGCAGCACAATGAGTGGATTCAGGTACGATGATTCTAACTGAAATAAGTCACACAGAGAATGAAACATCATAAGATATCAGTAATACACGGAATGTAAACTTGGCTACACAGGAACTGAATTACAGAACAGAACAGGGTCTCAAATTTAGAAAACCAACTTATGCTTGTTTAAGGGTAAAGGTGAGTTGGGGTGCTGCATAAAACCAGAGATTGAAATGAGCACAGATAAAGTTCCTTAAGCCAAATATGGAATAGAAAAGAGCTACTCCTTGCTCAACGAAATGGACTCAACACCGCATATTAAACGCCTAAGAATGTACCTGACTCTTAAGTATCTTAAAACCTATGGATTGCTATGTCTCCGAAAGAGAATCAAGCATGTGTACAGGGACATAAACGCAGCAGTGATAGGATTGGAGAGGTTCGGTGAGCAAATGAAGACCCTTTGAAGTCATATTGCATGGTACCCATTCCACGGGTTTCAACTACCCAGGTTTAAGGTATTCTTCCTTCAGCTAAAACATGCATGTGGAACCTAGAGTATGATCAACCATGTGATCGGGAGACGTGTTCAAATATGTCTCAGTTTTTGTACCCTGGTACTCGGGTGCAACATTCCAGACGCTTTACTAACACTCTCCCGACTTGGAGAGTCAGTCCCTTTAACCTCCTGTTTGGCCCAGTTTGCAATTTCTGCGGAAGATGAACGGGAATAGCGAGAACCAATGAGAGACTAGCTGGAGGTGTCTGGACGGGCAAATTTAACTCTCATTTCCCACCAGGAAGAGGAAATAACCAAAGGCTCAGCGTTCCGTGCCGGAACCAGATTAGGGCCTGAAGCCATCCTGCGGTGTTGCGGCCAGCTCACAAGAAAGCGAGTTGAAGAAAGGAGCTCAGGGGCACTGTAATTCACAAACCTGCAGAGTTATAAATGACAACTATCGTCCAAAAATATACTGAAGTAAGGCTGCCAAGAGGACTTGAAAGCGGGGCAGAATTGCAGGAAACCGATTTCAGGAGGTAGACTGGAATTGCATTGAAAGCATAGGAAAAGAGGCAGAACGTCCACAATGATGCACTTGGCCAAAAAGGGCGTATGCGTTTTTTCCTGAATATATTCAGGAAAAAACGCGTACGCCCTTTTTGGCCAACCAAGCAAGCTTGCAAAGGAAATCTGCACTACAATGAAGTCTCACTTCCCCCCGGTCAAAAGGGCCATCTGAAAAAAGTGTAAAATCCAGAAAGGCAGGACAGGCCATGGAGAACTGGGAGCCTTGTTATGCTGATGGGCGGGATGTAAACTGCCAACAGACACTCGGGAGAAGTGTATGGTGTTTCCTGAAACATCTAAAAAACAAAGCAACAGAGCCTAGGGCACTTCCACTTATGGTCCTATAGCTTAGGGAAATTAAAATCAAAAAGACACAGCCACCCCAATGTTTGGGACGCCTCTGTTTACAAGAACCTCGTTTACCGTACAAGTTCAATATCACAGAAAGTGAAAAATGGATAAAGAACTTGTGGTACTTACGTACAATGCAGTATCACTCAGCAGTGAAATCTATGTCATCAGGCCCGTAGCAGCACAATGAGTGGATTCAGGTACGATGATTCTAACTGAAATAAGTCACACAGAAAAAGAAACATCATAAGATATCAGTAATACACGGAATGTAAACTTGGCTACACAGGAACTGAATTACAGAACAGAACAGGGTCTCAAATTTAGAAAACCAACTTATGCTTGTTTAAGGGTAAAGGTGAGTTGGGGTGCTGCATAAAACCAGAGATTGAAATGAGCACAGATAAAGTTCCTTAAGCCAAATATGGAATAGACAAGAGCTACTCCTTGCTCAACGAAATGGACTCAACACCCCATATTAAACGCCTAAGAATGTACCTGACTCTTAAGTATCTTAAAACCTATGGATTGCTATGTCTCCGAAAGAGAATCAAGCATGTGTACAGGGACATAAACGCAGCAGTGATAGGATTGGAGAGGTTCGGTGAGCAAATGAAGACCCTTTGAAGTCATATTGCATGGTACCCATTCCACGGGTTTCAACTACCCAGGTTTAAGGTATTCTTCCTTCAGCTAAAACATGCATGTGGAACCTAGAGTATGATCAACCATGTGATCGGGAGACGTGTTCAAATATGTCTCAGTTTTCGTACCCTGGTACTCGGGTGCAACATTCCAGACGCTTTACTAACACTCTCCCGACTTGGAGAGTCAGTCCCTTTAACCTCCTGTTTGGCCCAGTTTGCAATTTCTGCGGAAGATGAACGGGAATAGCGAGAACCAATGAGAGACTAGCTGGAGGTGTCTGGACGGGCAAATTTAACTCTCATTTCCCACCAGGAAGAGGAAATAACCAAAGGCTCAGCGTGCCGTGCCGGAACCAGATTAGGGCCTGAAGCCATCCTGCGGTGTTGCGGCCAGCTCACAAGAAAGCGAGTTGAAGAAAGGAGCTCAGGGGCACTGTAATTCACAAACCTGCAGAGTTATAAATGACAGCTATCGTCCAAAAATATACTGAAGTAAGGCTGCCAAGAGGACTTGAAAGCGGGGCAGAATTGCAGGAAACCGATTTCAGGAGGTAGACTGGAATTGCATTGAAAGCATAGGAAAAGAGGCAGAACGTCCACAATGATGCACTTGGCCAAAAAGGGCGTACGCGTTTTTTCCTGAATATATTCAGGAAAAAACGCGTACGCCCTTTTTGGCCAACCAAGCAAGCTTGCAAAGGAAATCTGCACTACAATGAAGTCTCACTTCCCCCCGGTCAAAAGGGCCATCTGAAAAAAGTGTAAAATCCAGAAAGGCAGGACAGGCCATGGAGAACTGGGAGCCTTGTTATGCTGATGGGCGGGATGTAAACTGCCAACAGACACTCGGGAGAAGTGTATGGTGTTTCCTGAAACATCTAAAAAACAAAGCAACAGAGCCTAGGGCACTTCCACTTATGGTCCTATAGCTTAGGGAAATTAAAATCAAAAAGATACAGCCACCCCAATGTTTGGGACGCCTCTGTTTACAAGAACCTCGTTTACCGTACAAGTTCAATATCACAGAAAGTGAAAAATGGATAAAGAACTTGTGGTACTTACGTACAATGCAGTATCACTCAGCAGTGAAATCTATGTCATCAGGCCCGTAGCAGCACAATGAGTGGATTCAGGTACGATGATTCTAACTGAAATAAGTCACACAGAAAAAGAAACATCATAAGATATCAGTAATACACGGAATGTAAACTTGGCTACACAGGAACTGAATTACAGAACAGAACAGGGTCTCAAATTTAGAAAACCAACTTATGCTTGTTTAAGGGTAAAGGTGAGTTGGGGTGCTGCATAAAACCAGAGATTGAAATGAGCACAGATAAAGTTCCTTAAGCCAAATATGGAATAGACAAGAGCTACTCCTTGCTCAACGAAATGGACTCAACACCCCATATTAAACGCCTAAGAATGTACCTGACTCTTAAGTATCTTAAAACCTATGGATTGCTATGTCTCCGAAAGAGAATCAAGCATGTGTACAGGGACATAAACGCAGCAGTGATAGGATTGGAGAGGTTCGGTGAGCAAATGAAGACCCTTTGAAGTCATATTGCATGGTACCCATTCCACGGGTTTCAACTACCCAGGTTTAAGATATTCTTCCTTCAGCTAAAACATGCATGTGGAACCTAGAGTATGATCAACCATGTGATCGGGAGACGTGTTCAAATATGTCTCAGTTTTCGTACCCTGGTACTCGGGTGCAACATTCCAGACGCTTTACTAACACTCTCCCGACTTGGAGAGTCTGTCCCTTTAACCTCCTGTTTGGCCCAGTTTGCAATTTCTGCGGAAGATGAACGGGAATAGCGAGAACCAATGAGAGACTAGCTGGAGGTGTCTGGACGGGCAAATTTAACTCTCATTTCCCACCAGGAAGAGGAAATAACCAAAGGCTCAGCGTGCCGTGCCGGAACCAGATTAGGGCCTGAAGCCATCCTGCGGTGTTGCGGCCAGCTCACAAGAAAGCGAGTTGAAGAAAGGAGCTCAGGGGCACTGTAATTCACAAACCTGCAGAGTTATAAATGACAGCTATCGTCCAAAAATATACTGAAGTAAGGCTGCCAAGAGGACTTGAAAGCGGGGCAGAATTGCAGGAAACCGATTTCAGGAGGTAGACTGGAATTGCATTGAAAGCATAGGAAAAGAGGCAGAACGTCCACAATGATGCACTTGGCCAAAAAGGGCGTATGCGTTTTTTCCTGAATATATTCAGGAAAAAACGCGTACGCCCTTTTTGGCCAACCAAGCAAGCTTGCAAAGGAAATCTGCACTACAATGAAGTCTCACTTCCCCCCGGTCAAAAGGGCCATCTGAAAAAAGTGTAAAATCCAGAAAGGCAGGACAGGCCATGGAGAACTGGGAGCCTTGTTATGCTGATGGGCGGGATGTAAACTGCCAACAGACACTCGGGAGAAGTGTATGGTGTTTCCTGAAACATCTAAAAAACAAAGCAACAGAGCCTAGGGCACTTCCACTTATGGTCCTATAGCTTAGGGAAATTAAAATCAAAAAGACACAGCCACCCCAATGTTTGGGACGTCTCTGTTTACAAGAACCTCGTTTACCGTACAAGTTCAATATCACAGAAAGTGAAAAATGGATAAAGAACTTGTGGTACTTACGTACAATGCAGTATCACTCAGCAGTGAAATCTATGTCATCAGGCCCGTAGCAGCACAATGAGTGGATTCAGGTACGATGATTCTAACTGAAATAAGTCACACAGAAAAAGAAACATCATAAGATATCAGTAATACACGGAATGTAAACTTGGCTACACAGGAACTGAATTACAGAACAGAACAGGGTCTCAAATTTAGAAAACCAACTTATGCTTGTTTAAGGGTAAAGGTGAGTTGGGGTGCTGCATAAAACCAGAGATTGAAATGAGCACAGATAAAGTTCCTTAAGCCAAATATGGAATAGACAAGAGCTACTCCTTGCTCAACGAAATGGACTCAACACCGCATATTAAACGCCTAAGAATGTACCTGACTCTTAAGTATCTTAAAACCTATGGATTGCTATGTCTCCGAAAGAGAATCAAGCATGTGTACAGGGACATAAACGCAGCAGTGATAGGATTGGAGAGGTTCGGTGAGCAAATGAAGACCCTTTGAAGTCATATTGCATGGTACCCATTCCACGGGTTTCAACTACCCAGGTTTAAGGTATTCTTCCTTCAGCTAAAACATGCATGTGGAACCTAGAGTATGATCAACCATGTGATCGGGAGACGTGTTCAAATATGTCTCAGTTTTCGTACCCTGGTACTCGGGTGCAACATTCCAGACGCTTTACTAACACTCTCCCGACTTGGAGAGTCAGTCCCTTTAACCTCCTGTTTGGCCCAGTTTGCAATTTCTGCGGAAGATGAACAGGAATAGCGAGAACCAATGAGAGACTAGCTGGAGGTGTCTGGACGGGCAAATTTAACTCTCATTTCCCACCAGGAAGAGGAAATAACCAAAGGCTCAGCGTGCTGTGCCGGAACCAGATTAGGGCCTGAAGCCATCCTGCGGTGTTGCGGCCAGCTCACAAGAAAGCGAGTTGAAGAAAGGAGCTCAGGGGCACTGTAATTCACAAACCTGCAGAGTTATAAATGACAACTATCGTCCAAAAATATACTGAAGTAAGGCTGCCAAGAGGACTTGAAAGCGGGGCAGAATTGCAGGAAACCGATTTCAGGAGGTAGACTGGAATTGCATTGAAAGCATAGGAAAAGAGGCAGAACGTCCACAATGATGCACTTGGCCAAAAAGGGCGTATGCGTTTTTTCCTGAATATATTCAGGAAAAAACGCATACGCCCTTTTTGGCCAACCAAGCAAGCTTGCAAAGGAAATCTGCACTACAATGAAGTCTCACTTCCCCCCGGTCAAAAGGGCCATCTGAAAAAAGTGTAAAATCCAGAAAGGCAGGACAGGCCATGGAGAACTGGGAGCCTTGTTATGCTGATGGGCGGGATGTAAATTGCCAACAGACACTCGGGAGAAGTGTATGGTGTTTCCTGAAACATCTAAAAAACAAAGCAACAGAGCCTAGGGCACTTCCACTTATGGTCCTATAGCTTAGGGAAATTAAAATCAAAAAGATACAGCCACCCCAAAGTTTGGGACGCCTCTGTTTACAAGAACCTCGTTTACCGTACAAGTTCAATATCACAGAAAGTGAAAAATGGATAAAGAACTTGTGGTACTTATGTACAATGCAGTATCACTCAGCAGTGATATCTATGCCATCAGGCCCGTAGCAGCACAATGAGTGGATTCAGGTACGATGATTCTAACTGAAATAAGTCACACAGAAAAAGAAACATCATAAGATATCAGTAATACACGGAATGTAAACTTGGCTACACAGGAACTGAATTACAGAACAGAACAGGGTCTCAAATTTAGAAAACCAACTTATGCTTGTTTAAGGGTAAAGGTGAGTTGGGGTGCTGCATAAAACCAGAGATTGAAATGAGCACAGATAAAGTTCCTTAAGCCAAATATGGAATACACAAGAGCTACTCCTTGCTCAACGAAATGGACTCAACACCGCATATTAAACGCCTAAGAATGTACCTGACTCTTAAGTATCTTAAAACCGATGGATTGCTATGTCTCCGAAAGAGAATCAAGCATGTGTACAGGGACATAAACGCAGCAGTGATAGGATTGGAGAGGTTCGGTGAGCAAATGAAGACCCTTTGAAGTCATATTGCATGGTACCCATTCCACGGGTTTCAACTACCCAGGTTTAAGGTATTCTTCCTTCAGCTAAAACATGCATGTGGAACCTAGAGTATGATCAACCATGTGATCGGGAGACGTGTTCAAATATGTCTCAGTTTTCGTACCCTGGTACTCGGGTGCAACATTCCAGACGCTTTACTAACACTCTCCCGACTTGGAGAGTCAGTCCCTTTAACCTCCTGTCTGGCCCAGTTTGCAATTTCTGCGGAAGATGAACAGGAATAGCGAGAACCAATGAGAGACTAGCTGGAGGTGTCTGGACGGGCAAATTTAACTCTCATTTCCCACCAGGAAGAGGAAATAACCAAAGGCTCAGCGTGCCGTGCCGGAACCAGATTAGGGCCTGAAGCCATCCTGCGGTGTTGCGGCCAGCTCACAAGAAAACGAGTTGAAGAAAGGAGCTCAGGGGCACTGTAATTCACAAACCTGCAGAGTTATAAATGACAACTATCGTCCAAAAATATACTGAAGTAAGGCTGCCAAGAGGACTTGAAAGCGGGGCAGAATTGCAGGAAACCGATTTCAGGAGGTAGACTGGAATTGCATTGAAAGCATAGGAAAAGAGGCAGAACGTCCACAATGATGCACTTGGCCAAAAAGGGCGTATGCGTTTTTTCCTGAATATATTCAGGAAAAAACGCATACGCCCTTTTTGGCCAACCAAGCAAGCTTGCAAAGGAAATCTGCACTACAATGAAGTCTCACTTCCCCCCGGTCAAAAGGGCCATCTGAAAAAAGTGTAAAATCCAGAAAGGCATGACAGGCCATGGAGAACTGGGAGCCTTGTTATGCTGATGGGCGGGATGTAAACTGCCAACAGACACTCGGGAGAAGTGTATGGTGTTTCCTGAAACATCTAAAGAACAAAGCAACAGAGCCTAGGGCACTTCCACTTATGGTCCTATAGCTTAGGGAAATTAAAATCAAAAAGATACAGCCACCCCAATGTTTGGCACGCCTCTGTTTACAAGAACCTCGTTTACCGTACAAGTTCAATATCACAGAAAGTGAAAAATGGATAAAGAACTTGTGGTACTTATGTACAATGCAGTATCACTCAGCAGTGAAATCTATGTCATCAGGCCCGTAGCAGCACAATGAGTGGATTCAGGTCGATGATTCTAACTGAAATAAGTCGCACAGAAAAAGAAACATCATAAGATATCAGTAATACACGGAATGTAAACTTGGCTACACAGGAACTGAATTACAGAACAGAACAGGGTCTCAAATTTAGAAAACCAACTTATGCTTGTTTAAGGGTAAAGGTGAGTTGGGGTGCTGCATAAAACCAGAGATTGAAATGAGCACAGATAAAGTTCCTTAAGCCAAATATGGAATACACAAGAGCTACTCCTTGCTCAACGAAATGGACTCAACACCGCATATTAAACGCCTAAGAATGTACCTGACTCTTAAGTATCTTAAAACCTATGGATTGCTATGTCTCTGAAAGAGAATCAAGCATGTGTACAGGGACATAAACGCAGCAGTGATAGGATTGGAGAGGTTCGGTGAGCAAATGAAGACCCTTTGAAGTCATATTGCATGGTACCCATTCCACGGGTTTCAACTACCCAGGTTTAAGGTATTCTTCCTTCAGCTAAAACATGCATGTGGAACCTAGAGTATGATCAACCATGTGATCGGGAGACGTGTTCAAATATGTCTCAGTTTTCGTACCCTGGTACTCGGGTGCAACATTCCAGACGCTTTACTAACACTCTCCCGACTTGGAGAGTCAGTCCCTTTAACCTCCTGTCTGGCCCAGTTTGCAATTTCTGCGGAAGATGAACAGGAATAGCGAGAACCAATGAGAGACTAGCTGGAGGTGTCTGGACGGGCAAATTTAACTCTCATTTCCCACCAGGAAGAGGAAATAACCAAAGGCTCAGCGTGCCGTGCCGGAACCAGATTAGGGCCTGAAGCCATCCTGCGGTGTTGCGGCCAGCTCACAAGAAAACGAGTTGAAGAAAGGAGCTCAGGGGCACTGTAATTCACAAACCTGCAGAGTTATAAATGACAACTATCGTCCAAAAATATACTGAAGTAAGGCTGCCAAGAGGACTTGAAAGCGGGGCAGAATTGCAGGAAACCGATTTCAGGAGGTAGACTGGAATTGCATTGAAAGCATAGGAAAAGAGGCAGAACGTCCACAATGATGCACTTGGCCAAAAAGGGCGTATGCGTTTTTTCCTGAATATATTCAGGAAAAAACACATACGCCCTTTTTGGCCAACCAAGCAAGCTTGCAAAGGAAATCTGCACTACAATGAAGTCTCACTTCCCCCCCCCCCGGTCAAAAGGGCCATCTGAAAAAAGTGTAAAATCCAGAAAGGCAGGACAGGCCATGGAGAACTGGGAGCCTTGTTATGCTGATGGGCGGGATGTAAACTGCCAACAGACACTCGGGAGAAGTGTATGGTGTTTCCTGAAACATCTAAAAAACAAAGCAACAGAGCCTAGGGCACTTCCACTTATGGTCCTATAGCTTAGGGAAATTAAAATCAAAAAGATACAGCCACCCCAATGTTTGGCACGCCTCTGTTTACAAGAACCTCGTTTACCGTACAAGTTCAATATCACAGAAAGTGAAAAATGGATAAAGAACTTGTGGTACTTACGTACAATGCAGTATCACTCAGCAGTGAAATCTATGTCATCAGGCCCGTAGCAGCACAATGAGTGGATTCAGGTACGATGATTCTAACTGAAATAAGTCACACAGAAAAAGAAACATCATAAGATATCAGTAATACACGGAATGTAAACTTGGCTACACAGGAACTGAATTACAGAACAGAACAGGGTCTCAAATTTAGAAAACCAACTTATGCTTGTTTAAGGGTAAAGGTGAGTTGGGGTGCTGCATAAAACCAGAGATTGAAATGAGCACAGATAAAGTTCCTTAAGCCAAATATGGAATAGACAAGAGCTACTCCTTGCTCAACGAAATGGACTCAACACCGCATATTAAACGCCTAAGAATGTACCTGACTCTTAAGTATCTTAAAACCTATGGATTGCTATGTCTCCGAAAGAGAATCAAGCATGTGTACAGGGACATAAACGCAGCAGTGATAGGATTGGAGAGGTTCGGTGAGCAAATGAAGACCCTTTGAAGTCATATTGCATGGTACCCATTCCACGGGTTTCAACTACCCAGGTTTAAGGTATTCTTCCTTCAGCTAAAACATGCATGTGGAACCTAGAGTATGATCAACCATGTGATCGGGAGACGTGTTCAAATATGTCTCAGTTTTCGTACCCTGGTACTCGGGTGCAACATTCCAGACGCTTTACTAACACTCTCCCGACTTGGAGAGTCAGTCCCTTTAACCTCCTGTCTGGCCCAGTTTGCAATTTCTGCGGAAGATGAACAGGAATAGCGAGAACCAATGAGAGACTAGCTGGAGGTGTCTGGACGGGCAAATTTAACTCTCATTTCCCACCAGGAAGAGGAAATAACCAAAGGCTCAGCGTGCCGTGCCGGAACCAGATTAGGGCCTGAAGCCATCCTGCGGTGTTGCGGCCAGCTCACAAGAAAACGAGTTGAAGAAAGGAGCTCAGGGGCACTGTAATTCACAAACCTGCAGAGTTATAAATGACAACTATCGTCCAAAAATATACTGAAGTAAGGCTGCCAAGAGGACTTGAAAGCGGGGCAGAATTGCAGGAAACCGATTTCAGGAGGTAGACTGGAATTGCATTGAAAGCATAGGAAAAGAGGCAGAACGTCCACAATGATGCACTTGGCCAAAAAGGGCGTATGCGTTTTTTCCTGAATATATTCAGGAAAAAACGCATACGCCCTTTTTGGCCAACCAAGCAAGCTTGCAAAGGAAATCTGCACTACAATGAAGTCTCACTTCCCCCCGGTCAAAAGGGCCATCTGAAAAAAGTGTAAAATCCAGAAAGGCAGGACAGGCCATGGAGAACTGGGAGCCTTGTTATGCTGATGGGCGGGATGTAAACTGCCAACAGACACTCGGGAGAAGTGTATGGTGTTTCCTGAAACATCTAAAGAACAAAGCAACAGAGCCTAGGGCACTTCCACTTATGGTCCTATAGCTTAGGGAAATTAAAATCAAAAAGATACAGCCACCCCAATGTTTGGCACGCCTCTGTTTACAAGAACCTCGTTTACCGTACAAGTTCAATATCACAGAAAGTGAAAAATGGATAAAGAACTTGTGGTACTTATGTACAATGCAGTATCACTCAGCAGTGAAATCTATGTCATCAGGCCCGTAGCAGCACAATGAGTGGATTCAGGTCGATGATTCTAACTGAAATAAGTCGCACAGAAAAAGAAACATCATAAGATATCAGTAATACACGGAATGTAAACTTGGCTACACAGGAACTGAATTACAGAACAGAACAGGGTCTCAAATTTAGAAAACCAACTTATGCTTGTTTAAGGGTAAAGGTGAGTTGGGGTGCTGCATAAAACCAGAGATTGAAATGAGCACAGATAAAGTTCCTTAAGCCAAATATGGAATACACAAGAGCTACTCCTTGCTCAACGAAATGGACTCAACACCGCATATTAAACGCCTAAGAATGTACCTGACTCTTAAGTATCTTAAAACCTATGGATTGCTATGTCTCTGAAAGAGAATCAAGCATGTGTACAGGGACATAAACGCAGCAGTGATAGGATTGGAGAGGTTCGGTGAGCAAATGAAGACCCTTTGAAGTCATATTGCATGGTACCCATTCCACGGGTTTCAACTACCCAGGTTATAGGTATTCTTCCTTCAGCTAAAACATGCATGTGGAACCTAGAGTATGATCAACCATGTGATCGGGAGACGTGTTCAAATATGTCTCAGTTTTCGTACCCTGGTACTCGGGTGCAACATTCCAGACGCTTTACTAACACTCTCCCGACTTGGAGAGTCAGTCCCTTTAACCTCCTGTCTGGCCCAGTTTGCAATTTCTGCGGAAGATGAACAGGAATAGCGAGAACCAATGAGAGACTAGCTGGAGGTGTCTGGACGGGCAAATTTAACTCTCATTTCCCACCAGGAAGAGGAAATAACCAAAGGCTCAGCGTGCCGTGCCGGAACCAGATTAGGGCCTGAAGCCATCCTGCGGTGTTGCGGCCAGCTCACAAGAAAACGAGTTGAAGAAAGGAGCTCAGGGGCACTGTAATTCACAAACCTGCAGAGTTATAAATGACAACTATCGTCCAAAAATATACTGAAGTAAGGCTGCCAAGAGGACTTGAAAGCGGGGCAGAATTGCAGGAAACCGATTTCAGGAGGTAGACTGGAATTGCATTGAAAGCATAGGAAAAGAGGCAGAACGTCCACAATGATGCACTTGGCCAAAAAGGGCGTATGCGTTTTTTCCTGAATATATTCAGGAAAAAACACATACGCCCTTTTTGGCCAACCAAGCAAGCTTGCAAAGGAAATCTGCACTACAATGAAGTCTCACTTCCCCCCCCCCCGGTCAAAAGGGCCATCTGAAAAAAGTGTAAAATCCAGAAAGGCAGGACAGGCCATGGAGAACTGGGAGCCTTGTTATGCTGATGGGCGGGATGTAAACTGCCAACAGACACTCGGGAGAAGTGTATGGTGTTTCCTGAAACATCTAAAAAACAAAGCAACAGAGCCTAGGGCACTTCCACTTATGGTCCTATAGCTTAGGGAAATTAAAATCAAAAAGATACAGCCACCCCAATGTTTGGCACGCCTCTGTTTACAAGAACCTCGTTTACCGTACAAGTTCAATATCACAGAAAGTGAAAAATGGATAAAGAACTTGTGGTACTTACGTACAATGCAGTATCACTCAGCAGTGAAATCTATGTCATCAGGCCCGTAGCAGCACAATGAGTGGATTCAGGTACGATGATTCTAACTGAAATAAGTCACACAGAAAAAGAAACATCATAAGATATCAGTAATACACGGAATGTAAACTTGGCTACACAGGAACTGAATTACAGAACAGAACAGGGTCTCAAATTTAGAAAACCAACTTATGCTTGTTTAAGGGTAAAGGTGAGTTGGGGTGCTGCATAAAACCAGAGATTGAAATGAGCACAGATAAAGTTCCTTAAGCCAAATATGGAATAGACAAGAGCTACTCCTTGCTCAACGAAATGGACTCAACACCGCATATTAAACGCCTAAGAATGTACCTGACTCTTAAGTATCTTAAAACCTATGGATTGCTATGTCTCCGAAAGAGAATCAAGCATGTGTACAGGGACATAAACGCAGCAGTGATAGGATTGGAGAGGTTCGGTGAGCAAATGAAGACCCTTTGAAGTCATATTGCATGGTACCCATTCCACGGGTTTCAACTACCCAGGTTTAAGGTATTCTTCCTTCAGCTAAAACATGCATGTGGAACCTAGAGTATGATCAACCATGTGATCGGGAGACGTGTTCAAATATGTCTCAGTTTTCGTACCCTGGTACTCGGGTGCAACATTCCAGACGCTTTACTAACACTCTCCCGACTTGGAGAGTCAGTCCCTTTAACCTCCTGTTTGGCCCAGTTTGCAATTTCTGCGGAAGATGAACAGGAATAGCGAGAACCAATGAGAGACTAGCTGGAGGTGTCTGGACGGGCAAATTTAACTCTCATTTCCCACCAGGAAGAGGAAATAACCAAAGGCTCAGCGTGCCGTGCCGGAACCAGATTAGGGCCTGAAGCCATCCTGCGGTGTTGCGGCCAGCTCACAAGAAAGCGAGTTGAAGAAAGGAGCTCAGGGACACTGTAATTCACAAACCTGCAGAGTTATAAATGACAGCTATCGTCCAAAAATATACTGAAGTAAGGCTGCCAAGAGGACTTGAAAGCGGGGCAGAATTGCAGGAAACCGATTTCAGGAGGTAGACTGGAATTGCATTGAAAGCATAGGAAAAGAGGCAGAACGTCCACAATGATGCACTTGGCCCAAAAGGGCGTATGCGTTTTTTCCTGAATATATTCAGGAAAAAGCGCATACGCCCTTTTTGGCCAACCAAGCAAACTTGCAAAGGAAATCTGCACTACAATGAAGTCTCACTTCCCCCCCCCGCCCGGTCAAAAGGGCCATCTGAAAAAAGTGTAAAATCCAGAAAGGCAGGACAGGCCATGGAGAACTTTGAGCCTTGTTATGCTGATGGGCGGGATGTAAATTGCCAACAGACACTCGGGAGAAGTGTATGGTGTTTCCTGAAACATCTAAAAAACAAAGCAACAGAGCCTAGGGCACTTCCACTTATGGTCCTATAGCTTAGGGAAATTAAAATCAAAAAGATACAGCCACCCCAATGTTTGGGACGCCTCTGTTTACAAGAACCTCGTTTACCGTACAAGTTCAATATCACAGAAAGTGAAAAATGGATAAAGAACTTGTGGTACTTACGTACAATGCAGTATCACTCAGCAGTGAAATCTATGCCATCAGGCCCGTAGCAGCACAATGAGTGGATTCAGGTACGATGATTCTAACTGAAATAAGTCACACAGAAAAAGAAACATCATAAGATATCAGTAATACACGGAATGTAAACTTGGCTACACAGGAACTGAATTACAGAACAGAACAGGGTCTCAAATTTAGAAAACCAACTTATGCTTGTTTAAGGGTAAAGGTGAGTTGGGGTGCTGCATAAAACCAGAGATTGAAATGAGCACAGATAAAGTTCCTTAAGCCAAATATGGAATAGACAAGAGCTACTCCTTGCTCAACGAAATGGACTCAACACCGCATATTAAACGCCTAAGAATGTACCTGACTCTTAAGTATCTTAAAACCTATGGATTGCTATGTCTCCGAAAGAGAATCAAGCATGTGTACAGGGACATAAACGCAGCAGTGATAGGATTGGAGAGGTTCGGTGAGCAAATGAAGACCCTTTGAAGTCATATTGCATGGTACCCATTCCACGGGTTTCAACTACCCAGGTTTAAGGTATTCTTCCTTCAGCTAAAACATGCATGTGGAACCTAGAGTATGATCAACCATGTGATCGGGAGACGTGTTCAAATATGTCTCAGTTTTTGTACCCTGGTACTCGGGTGCAACATTCCAGACGCTTTACTAACACTCTCCCGACTTGGAGAGTCAGTCCCTTTAACCTCCTGTTTGGCCCAGTTTGCAATTTCTGCGGAAGATGAACAGGAATAGCGAGAACCAATGAGAGACTAGCTGGAGGTGTCTGGACGGGCAAATTTAACTCTCATTTCCCACCAGGAAGAGGAAATAACCAAAGGCTCAGCGTGCCGTGCCGGAACCAGATTAGGGCCTGAAGCCATCCTGCGGTGTTGCGGCCAGCTCACAAGAAAACGAGTTGAAGAAAGGAGCTCAGGGGCACTGTAATTCACAAACCTGCAGAGTTATAAATGACAACTATCGTCCAAAAATATACTGAAGTAAGGCTGCCAAGAGGACTTGAAAGCGGGGCAGAATTGCAGGAAACCGATTTCAGGAGGTAGACTGGAATTGCATTGAAAGCATAGGAAAAGAGGCAGAACGTCCACAATGATGCACTTGGCCAAAAAGGGCGTATGCGTTTTTTCCTGAATATATTCAGGAAAAAACGCATATGCCCTTTTTGGCCAACCAAGCAAGCTTGCAAAGGAAATCTGCACTACAATGAAGTCTCACTTCCCCCCGGTCAAAAGGGCCATCTGAAAAAAGTGTAAAATCCAGAAAGGCAGGACAGGCCATGGAGAACTGGGAGCCTTGTTATGCTGATGGGCGGGATGTAAACTGCCAACAGACACTCGGGAGAAGTGTATGGTGTTTCCTGAAACATCTAAAAAACAAAGCAACAGAGCCTAGGGCACTTCCACTTATGGTCCTATAGCTTAGGGAAATTAAAATCAAAAAGATACAGCCACCCCAATGTTTGGGACGCCTCTGTTTACAAGAACCTCGTTTACCGTACAAGTTCAATATCACAGAAAGTGAAAAATGGATAAAGAACTTGTGGTACTTACGTACAATGCAGTATCACTCAGCAGTGAAATCTATGCCATCAGGCCCGTAGCAGCACAATGAGTGGATTCAGGTACGATGATTCTAACTGAAATAAGTCACACAGAGAATGAAACATCATAAGATATCAGTAATACACGGAATGTAAACTTGGCTACACAGGAACTGAATTACAGAACAGAACAGGGTCTCAAATTTAGAAAACCAACTTATGCTTGTTTAAGGGTAAAGGTGAGTTGGGGTGTTGCATAAAACCAGAGATTGAAATGAGCACAGATAAAGTTCCTTAAGCCAAATATGGAATACACAAGAGCTACTCCTTGCTCAACGAAATGGACTCAACACCGCATATTAAACGCCTAAGAATGTACCTGACTCTTAAGTATCTTAAAACCGATGGATTGCTATGTCTCCGAAAGAGAATCAAGCATGTGTACAGGGACATAAACGCAGCAGTGATAGGATTGGAGAGGTTCGGTGAGCAAATGAAGACCCTTTGAAGTCATATTGCATGGTACCCATTCCACGGGTTTCAACTACCCAGGTTTAAGGTATTCTTCCTTCAGCTAAAACATGCATGTGGAACCTAGAGTATGATCAACCATGTGATCGGGAGACGTGTTCAAATATGTCTCAGTTTTTGTACCCTGGTACTCGGGTGCAACATTCCAGACGCTTTACTAACACTCTCCCGACTTGGAGAGTCAGTCCCTTTAACCTCCTGTTTGGCCCAGTTTGCAATTTCTGCGGAAGATGAACAGGAATAGCGAGAACCAATGAGAGACTAGCTGGAGGTGTCTGGACGGGCAAATTTAACTCTCATTTCCCACCAGGAAGAGGAAATAACCAAAGGCTCAGCGTGCCGTGCCGGAACCAGATTAGGGCCTGAAGCCATCCTGCGGTGTTGCGGCCAGCTCACAAGAAAACGAGTTGAAGAAAGGAGCTCAGGGGCACTGTAATTCACAAACCTGCAGAGTTATAAATGACAACTATCGTCCAAAAATATACTGAAGTAAGGCTGCCAAGAGGACTTGAAAGCGGGGCAGAATTGCAGGAAACCGATTTCAGGAGGTAGACTGGAATTGCATTGAAAGCATAGGAAAAGAGGCAGAACGTCCACAATGATGCACTTGGCCAAAAAGGGCGTATGCGTTTTTTCCTGAATATATTCAGGAAAAAACGCGTACGCCCTTTTTGGCCAACCAAGCAAGCTTGCAAAGGAAATCTGCACTACAATGAAGTCTCACTTCCCCCCGGTCAAAAGGGCCATCTGAAAAAAGTGTAAAATCCAGAAAGGCAGGACAGGCCATGGAGAACTGGGAGCCTTGTTATGCTGATGGGCGGGATGTAAACTGCCAACAGACACTCGGGAGAAGTGTATGGTGTTTCCTGAAACATCTAAAAAACAAAGCAACAGAGCCTAGGGCACTTCCACTTATGGTCCTATAGCTTAGGGAAATTAAAATCAAAAAGATACAGCCACCCCAATGTTTGGGACGCCTCTGTTTACAAGAACCTCGTTTACCGTACAAGTTCAATATCACAGAAAGTGAAAAATGGATAAAGAACTTGTGGTACTTACGTACAATGCAGTATCACTCAGCAGTGAAATCTATGTCATCAGGCCCGTAGCAGCACAATGAGTGGATTCAGGTACGATGATTCTAACTGAAATAAGTCACACAGAAAAAGAAACATCATAAGATATCAGTAATACACGGAATGTAAACTTGGCTACACAGGAACTGAATTACAGAACAGAACAGGGTCTCAAATTTAGAAAACCAACTTATGCTTGTTTAAGGGTAAAGGTGAGTTGGGGTGCTGCATAAAACCAGAGATTGAAATGAGCACAGATAAAGTTCCTTAAGCCAAATATGGAATAGACAAGAGCTACTCCTTGCTCAACGAAATGGACTCAACACCCCATATTAAACGCCTAAGAATGTACCTGACTCTTAAGTATCTTAAAACCTATGGATTGCTATGTCTCCGAAAGAGAATCAAGCATGTGTACAGGGACATAAACGCAGCAGTGATAGGATTGGAGAGGTTCGGTGAGCAAATGAAGACCCTTTGAAGTCATATTGCATGGTACCCATTCCACGGGTTTCAACTACCCAGGTTTAAGATATTCTTCCTTCAGCTAAAACATGCATGTGGAACCTAGAGTATGATCAACCATGTGATCGGGAGACGTGTTCAAATATGTCTCAGTTTTCGTACCCTGGTACTCGGGTGCAACATTCCAGACGCTTTACTAACACTCTCCCGACTTGGAGAGTCTGTCCCTTTAACCTCCTGTTTGGCCCAGTTTGCAATTTCTGCGGAAGATGAACAGGAATAGCGAGAACCAATGAGAGACTAGCTGGAGGTGTCTGGACGGGCAAATTTAACTCTCATTTCCCACCAGGAAGAGGAAATAACCAAAGGCTCAGCGTGCCGTGCCGGAACCAGATTAGGGCCTGAAGCCATCCTGCGGTGTTGCGGCCAGCTCACAAGAAAGCGAGTTGAAGAAAGGAGCTCAGGGGCACTGTAATTCACAAACCTGCAGAGTTATAAATGACAGCTATCGTCCAAAAATATACTGAAGTAAGGCTGCCAAGAGGACTTGAAAGCGGGGCAGAATTGCAGGAAACCGATTTCAGGAGGTAGACTGGAATTGCATTGAAAGCATAGGAAAAGAGGCAGAACGTCCACAATGATGCACTTGGCCAAAAAGGGCGTATGCGTTTTTTCCTGAATATATTCAGGAAAAAACGCATACGCCCTTTTTGGCCAACCAAGCAAGCTTGCAAAGGAAATCTGCACTACAATGAAGTCTCACTTCCCCCCGGTCAAAAGGGCCATCTGAAAAAAGTGTAAAATCCAGAAAGGCAGGACAGGCCATGGAGAACTGGGAGCCTTGTTATGCTGATGGGCGGGATGTAAACTGCCAACAGACACTCGGGAGAAGTGTATGGTGTTTCCTGAAACATCTAAAAAACAAAGCAACAGAGCCTAGGGCACTTCCACTTATGGTCCTATAGCTTAGGGAAATTAAAATCAAAAAGACACAGCCACCCCAATGTTTGGGACGTCTCTGTTTACAAGAACCTCGTTTACCGTACAAGTTCAATATCACAGAAAGTGAAAAATGGATAAAGAACTTGTGGTACTTACGTACAATGCAGTATCACTCAGCAGTGAAATCTATGTCATCAGGCCCGTAGCAGCACAATGAGTGGATTCAGGTACGATGATTCTAACTGAAATAAGTCACACAGAAAAAGAAACATCATAAGATATCAGTAATACACGGAATGTAAACTTGGCTACACAGGAACTGAATTACAGAACAGAACAGGGTCTCAAATTTAGAAAACCAACTTATGCTTGTTTAAGGGTAAAGGTGAGTTGGGCTGCTGCATAAAACCAGAGATTGAAATGAGCACAGATAAAGTTCCTTAAGCCAAATATGGAATAGACAAGAGCTACTCCTTGCTCAACGAAATGGACTCAACACCCCATATTAAACGCCTAAGAATGTACCTGACTCTTAAGTATCTTAAAACCTATGGATTGCTATGTCTCCGAAAGAGAATCAAGCATGTGTACAGGGACATAAACGCAGCAGTGATAGGATTGGAGAGGTTCGGTGAGCAAATGAAGACCCTTTGAAGTCATATTGCATGGTACCCATTCCACGGGTTTCAACTACCCAGGTTTAAGGTATTCTTCCTTCAGCTAAAACATGCATGTGGAACCTAGAGTATGATCAACCATGTGATCGGGAGACGTGTTCAAATATGTCTCAGTTTTCGTACCCTGGTACTCGGGTGCAACATTCCAGACGCTTTACTAACACTCTCCCGACTTGGAGAGTCTGTCCCTTTAACCTCCTGTTTGGCCCAGTTTGCAATTTCTGCGGAAGATGAACGGGAATAGCGAGAACCAATGAGAGACTAGCTGGAGGTGTCTGGACGGGCAAATTTAACTCTCATTTCCCACCAGGAAGAGGAAATAACCAAAGGCTCAGCGTGCCGTGCCGGAACCAGATTAGGGCCTGAAGCCATCCTGCGGTGTTGCGGCCAGCTCACAAGAAAGCGAGTTGAAGAAAGGAGCTCAGGGGCACTGTAATTCACAAACCTGCAGAGTTATAAATGACAGCTATCGTCCAAAAATATACTGAAGTAAGGCTGCCAAGAGGACTTGAAAGCGGGGCAGAATTGCAGGAAACCGATTTCAGGAGGTAGACTGGAATTGCATTGAAAGCATAGGAAAAGAGGCAGAACGTCCACAATGATGCACTTGGCCAAAAAGGGCGTATGTGTTTTTTCCTGAATATATTCAGGAAAAAACGCGTACGCCCTTTTTGGCCAACCAAGCAAGCTTGCAAAGGAAATCTGCACTACAATGAAGTCTCACTTCCCCCCGGTCAAAAGGGCCATCTGAAAAAAGTGTAAAATCCAGAAAGGCAGGACAGGCCATGGAGAACTGGGAGCCTTGTTATGCTGATGGGCGGGATGTAAACTGCCAACAGACACTCGGGAGAAGTGTATGGTGTTTCCTGAAACATCTAAAAAACAAAGCAACAGAGCCTAGGGCACTTCCACTTATGGTCCTATAGCTTAGGGAAATTAAAATAAAAAAGACACAGCCACCCCAATGTTTGGGACGCCTCTGTTTACAAGAACCTCGTTTACCGTACAAGTTCAATATCACAGAAAGTGAAAAATGGATAAAGAACTTGTGGTACTTACGTACAATGCAGTATCACTCAGCAGTGAAATCTATGTCATCAGGCCCGTAGCAGCACAATGAGTGGATTCAGGTACGATGATTCTAACTGAAATAAGTCACACAGAAAAAGAAACATCATAAGATATCAGTAATACACGGAATGTAAACTTGGCTACACAGGAACTGAATTACAGAACAGGAGAGGGTCTCAAATTTAGAAAACCAACTTATGCTTGTTTAAGGGTAAAGGTGAGTTGGGGTGCTGCATAAAACCAGAGATTGAAATGAGCACAGATAAAGTTCCTTAAGCCAAATATGGAATAGACAAGAGCTACTCCTTGCTCAACGAAATGGACTCAACACCGCATATTAAACGCCTTAGAATGTACCTGACTCTTAAGTATCTTAAAACCTATGGATTGCTATGTCTCCGAAAGAGAATCAAACATGTTTACAGGGACATAAACGCAGCAGTGATAGGATTGGAGAGGTTCGGTGAGCAAATGAAGACCCTTTGAAGTCATATTGCATGGTACCCATTCCACGGGTTTCAACTACCCAGGTTTAAGGTATTCTTCCTTCAGCTAAAACATGCATGTGGAACCTAGAGTATGATCAACCATGTGATCGGGAGACGTGTTCAAATATGTCTCAGTTTTCGTACCCTGGTACTCGGGTGCAACATTCCAGACGCTTTACTAACACTCTCCCGACTTGGAGAGTCAGTCCCTTTAACCTCCTGTTTGGCCCAGTTTGCAATTTCTGCGGAAGATGAACGGGAATAGCGAGAACCAATGAGAGACTAGCTGGAGGTGTCTGGACGGGCAAATTTAACTCTCATTTCCCACCAGGAAGAGGAAATAACCAAAGGCTCAGCGTGCCGTGCCGGAACCAGATTAGGGCCTGAAGCCATCCTGCGGTGTTGCGGCCAGCTCACAAGAAAGCGAGTTGAAGAAAGGAGCTCAGGGGCACTGTAATTCACAAACCTGCAGAGTTATAAATGACAGCTATCGTCCAAAAATATACTGAAGTAAGGCTGCCAAGAGGACTTGAAAGCGGGGCAGAATTGCAGGAAACCGATTTCAGGAGGTAGACTGGAATTGCATTGAAAGCATAGGAAAAGAGGCAGAACGTCCACAATGATGCACTTGGCCAAAAAGGGCGTATGCGTTTTTTCCTGAATATATTCAGGAAAAAACGCATACGCCCTTTTTGGCCAACCAAGCAAGCTTGCAAAGGAAATCTGCACTACAATGAAGTCTCACTTCCCCCCGGTCAAAAGGGCCATCTGAAAAAAGTGTAAAATCCAGAAAGGCAGGACAGGCCATGGAGAACTGGGAGCCTTGTTATGCTGATGGGCGGGATGTAAACTGCCAACAGACACTCGGGAGAAGTGTATGGTGTTTCCTGAAACATCTAAAAAACAAAGCAACAGAGCCTAGGGCACTTCCACTTATGGTCCTATAGCTTAGGGAAATTAAAATAAAAAAGACACAGCCACCCCAATGTTTGGGACGCCTCTGTTTACAAGAACCTCGTTTACCATACAAGTTCAATATCACAGAAAGTGAAAAATGGATAAAGAACTTGTGGTACTTACGTACAATGCAGTATCACTCAGCAGTGAAATCTATGTCATCAGGCCCGTAGCAGCACAATGAGTGGATTCAGGTACGATGATTCTAACTGAAATAAGTCACACAGAAAAAGAAACATCATAAGATATCAGTAATACACGGAATGTAAACTTGGCTACACAGGAACTGAATTACAGAACAGAACAGGGTCTCAAATTTAGAAAACCAACTTATGCTTGTTTAAGGGTAAAGGTGAGTTGGGGTGCTGCATAAAACCAGAGATTGAAATGAGCACAGATAAAGTTCCTTAAGCCAAATATGGAATAGACAAGAGCTACTCCTTGCTCAACGAAATGGACTCAACACCGCATATTAAACGCCTAAGAATGTACCTGACTCTTAAGTATCTTAAAACCTATGGATTGCTATGTCTCCGAAAGAGAATCAAGCATGTGTACAGGGACATAAACGCAGCAGTGATAGGATTGGAGAGGTTCGGTGAGCAAATGAAGACCCTTTGAAGTCATATTGCATGGTACCCATTCCACGGGTTTCAACTACCCAGGTTTAAGGTATTCTTCCTTCAGCTAAAACATGCATGTGGAACCTAGAGTATGATCAACCATGTGATCGGGAGACGTGTTCAAATATGTCTCAGTTTTCGTACCCTGGTACTCGGGTGCAACATTCCAGACGCTTTACTAACACTCTCCCGACTTGGAGAGTCAGTCCCTTTAACCTCCTGTTTGGCCCAGTTTGCAATTTCTGCGGAAGATGAACAGGAATAGCGAGAACCAATGAGAGACTAGCTGGAGGTGTCTGGACGGGCAAATTTAACTCTCATTTCCCACCAGGAAGAGGAAATAACCAAAGGCTCAGCGTGCCGTGCCGGAACCAGATTAGGGCCTGAAGCCATCCTGCGGTGTTGCGGCCAGCTCACAAGAAAGCGAGTTGAAGAAAGGAGCTCAGGGGCACTGTAATTCACAAACCTGCAGAGTTATAAATGACAGCTATCGTCCAAAAATATACTGAAGTAAGGCTGCCAAGAGGACTTGAAAGCGGGGCAGAATTGCAGGAAACCGATTTCAGGAGGTAGACTGGAATTGCATTGAAAGCATAGGAAAAGAGGCAGAACGTCCACAATGATGCACTTGGCCAAAAAGGGCGTATGCGTTTTTTCCTGAATATATTCAGGAAAAAACGCATACGCCCTTTTTGGCCAACCAAGCAAGCTTGCAAAGGAAATCTGCACTACAATGAAGTCTCACTTCCCCCCGGTCAAAAGGGCCATCTGAAAAAAGTGTAAAATCCAGAAAGGCAGGACAGGCCATGGAGAACTGGGAGCCTTGTTATGCTGATGGGCGGGATGTAAACTGCCAACAGACACTCGGGAGGAGTGTATGGTGTTTCCTGAAACATCTAAAAAACAAAGCAACAGAGCCTAGGGCACTTCCACTTATGGTCCTATAGCTTAGGGAAATTAAAATCAAAAAGACACAGCCACCCCAATGTTTGGGACGCCTCTGTTTACAAGAACCTCGTTTACCGTACAAGTTCAATATCACAGAAAGTGAAAAATGGATAAAGAACTTGTGGTACTTACGTACAATGCAGTATCACTCAGCAGTGAAATCTATGTCATCAGGCCCGTAGCAGCACAATGAGTGGATTCAGGTACGATGATTCTAACTGAAATAAGTCACACAGAAAAAGAAACATCATAAGATATCAGTAATACACGGAATGTAAACTTGGCTACACAGGAACTGAATTACAGAACAGAACAGGGTCTCAAATTTAGAAAACCAACTTATGCTTGTTTAAGGGTAAAGGTGAGTTGGGGTGCTGCATAAAACCAGAGATTGAAATGAGCACAGATAAAGTTCCTTAAGCCAAATATGGAATACACAAGAGCTACTCCTTGCTCAACGAAATGGACTCAACACCGCATATTAAACGCCTAAGAATGTACCTGACTCTTAAGTATCTTAAAACCTATGGATTGCTATGTCTCCGAAAGAGAATCAAGCATGTGTACAGGGACATAAACGCAGCAGTGATAGGATTGGAGAGGTTCGGTGAGCAAATGAAGACCCTTTGAAGTCATATTGCATGGTACCCATTCCACGGGTTTCAACTACCCAGGTTTAAGGTATTCTTCCTTCAGCTAAAACATGCATGTGGAACCTAGAGTATGATCAACCATGTGATCGGGAGACGTGTTCAAATATGTCTCAGTTTTCGTACCCTGGTACTCGGGTGCAACATTCCAGACGCTTTACTAACACTCTCCCGACTTGGAGAGTCTGTCCCTTTAACCTCCTGTTTGGCCCAGTTTGCAATTTCTGCGGAAGATGAACAGGAATAGCGAGAACCAATGAGAGACTAGCTGGAGGTGTCTGGACGGGCAAATTTAACTCTCATTTCCCACCAGGAAGAGGAAATAACCAAAGGCTCAGCGTGCCGTGCCGGAACCAGATTAGGGCCTGAAGCCATCCTGCGGTGTTGCGGCCAGCTCACAAGAAAACGAGTTGAAGAAAGGAGCTCAGGGGCACTGTAATTCACAAACCTGCAGAGTTATAAATGACAACTATCGTCCAAAAATATACTGAAGTAAGGCTGCCAAGAGGACTTGAAAGCGGGGCAGAATTGCAGGAAACCGATTTCAGGAGGTAGACTGGAATTGCATTGAAAGCATAGGAAAAGAGGCAGAACGTCCACAATGAGGCACTTGGCCAAAAAGGGCGTATGCGTCTTTTCCTGAATATATTCAGGAAAAAACGCATACGCCCTTTTTGGCCAACCAAGCAAGCTTGCAAAGGAAATCTGCACTACAATGAAGTCTCACTTCCCCCCGGTCAAAAGGGCCATCTGAAAAAAGTGTAAAATCCAGAAAGGCAGGACAGGCCATGGAGAACTGGGAGCCTTGTTATGCTGATGGGCGGGATGTAAACTGCCAACAGACACTCGGGAGAAGTGTATGGTGTTTCCTGAAACATCTAAAAAACAAAGCAACAGAGCCTAGGGCACTTCCACTTATGGTCCTATAGCTTAGGGAAATTAAAATAAAAAAGACACAGCCACCCCAATGTTTGGGACGCCTCTGTTTACAAGAACCTCGTTTACCGTACAAGTTCAATATCACAGAAAGTGAAAAATGGATAAAGAACTTGTGGTACTTACGTACAATGCAGTATCACTCAGCAGTGAAATCTATGTCATCAGGCCCGTAGCAGCACAATGAGTGGATTCAGGTACGATGATTCTAACTGAAATAAGTCACACAGAAAAAGAAACATCATAAGATATCAGTAATACACGGAATGTAAACTTGGCTACACAGGAACTGAATTACAGAACAGAACAGGGTCTCAAATTTAGAAAACCAACTTATGCTTGTTTAAGGGTAAAGGTGAGTTGGGGTGCTGCATAAAACCAGAGATTGAAATGAGCACAGATAAAGTTCCTTAAGCCAAATATGGAATAGACAAGAGCTACTCCTTGCTCAACGAAATGGACTCAACACCGCATATTAAACGCCTAAGAATGTACCTGACTCTTAAGTATCTTAAAACCTATGGATTGCTATGTCTCCGAAAGAGAATCAAGCATGTGTACAGGGACATAAACGCAGCAGTGATAGGATTGGAGAGGTTCGGTGAGCAAATGAAGACCCTTTGAAGTCATATTGCATGGTACCCATTCCACGGGTTTCAACTACCCAGGTTTAAGGTATTCTTCCTTCAGCTAAAACATGCATGTGGAACCTAGAGTATGATCAACCATGTGATCGGGAGACGTGTTCAAATATGTCTCAGTTTTCGTACCCTGGTACTCGGGTGCAACATTCCAGACGCTTTACTAACACTCTCCCGACTTGGAGAGTCAGTCCCTTTAACCTCCTGTTTGGCCCAGTTTGCAATTTCTGCGGAAGATGAACGGGAATAGCGAGAACCAATGAGAGACTAGCTGGAGGTGTCTGGACGGGCAAATTTAACTCTCATTTCCCACCAGGAAGAGGAAATAACCAAAGGCTCAGCGTGCCGGGCCGGAACCAGATTAGGGCCTGAAGCCATCCTGCGGTGTTGCGGCCAGCTCTTAAGAAAACGAGTTGAAGAAAGGAGCTCAGGGGCACTGTAATTCACAAACCTGCAGAGTTATAAATGACAACTATCGTCCAAAAATATACTGAAGTAAGGCTGCCAAGAGGACTTGAAAGCGGGGCAGAATTGCAGGAAACCGATTTCAGGAGGTAGACTGGAATTGCATTGAAAGCATAGGAAAAGAGGCAGAACGTCCACAATGATGCACTTGGCCAAAAAGGGCGTATGCGTTTTTTCCTGAATATATTCAGGAAAAAACGCATACGCCCTTTTTGGCCAACCAAGCAAGCTTGCAAAGGAAATCTGCACTACAATGAAGTCTCACTTCCCCCCGGTCAAAAGGGCCATCTGAAAAAAGTGTAAAATCCAGAAAGGCAGGACAGGCCATGGAGAACTGGGAGCCTTGTTATGCTGATGGGCGGGATGTAAACTGCCAACAGACACTCGGGAGAAGTGTATGGTGTTTCCTGAAACATCTAAAAAACAAAGCAACAGAGCCTAGGGCACTTCCACTTATGGTCCTATAGCTTAGGGAAATTAAAATCAAAAAGACACAGCCACCCCAATGTTTGGGACGCCTCTGTTTACAAGAACCTCGTTTACCGTACAAGTTCAATATCACAGAAAGTGAAAAATGGATAAAGAACTTGTGGTACTTACGTACAATGCAGTATCACTCAGCAGTGAAATCTATGTCATCAGGCCCGTAGCAGCACAATGAGTGGATTCAGGTACGATGATTCTAACTGAAATAAGTCACACAGAAAAAGAAACATCATAAGATATCAGTAATACACGGAATGTAAACTTGGCTACACAGGAACTGAATTACAGAACAGAACAGGGTCTCAAATTTAGAAAACCAACTTATGCTTGTTTAAGGGTAAAGGTGAGTTGGGGTGCTGCATAAAACCAGAGATTGAAATGAGCACAGATAAAGTTCCTTAAGCCAAATATGGAATAGACAAGAGCTACTCCTTGCTCAACGAAATGGACTCAACACCGCATATTAAACGCCTAAGAATGTACCTGACTCTTAAGTATCTTAAAACCTATGGATTGCTATGTCTCCGAAAGAGAATCAAGCATGTGTACAGGGACATAAACGCAGCAGTGATAGGATTGGAGAGGTTCGGTGAGCAAATGAAGACCCTTTGAAGTCATATTGCATGGTACCCATTCCACGGGTTTCAACTACCCAGGTTTAAGGTATTCTTCCTTCAGCTAAAACATGCATGTGGAACCTAGAGTATGATCAACCATGTGATCGGGAGACGTGTTCAAATATGTCTCAGTTTTCGTACCCTGGTACTCGGGTGCAACATTCCAGACGCTTTACTAACACTCTCCCGACTTGGAGAGTCAGTCCCTTTAACCTCCTGTTTGGCCCAGTTTGCAATTTCTGCGGAAGATGAACGGGAATAGCGAGAACCAATGAGAGACTAGCTGGAGGTGTCTGGACGGGCAAATTTAACTCTCATTTCCCACCAGGAAGAGGAAATAACCAAAGGCTCAGCGTGCCGTGCCGGAACCAGATTAGGGCCTGAAGCCATCCTGCGGTGTTGCGGCCAGCTCACAAGAAAACGAGTTGAAGAAAGGAGCTCAGGGGCACTGTAATTCACAAACCTGCAGAGTTATAAATGACAACTATCGTCCAAAAATATACTGAAGTAAGGCTGCCAAGAGGACTTGAAAGCGGGGCAGAATTGCAGGAAACCGATTTCAGGAGGTAGACTGGAATTGCATTGAAAGCATAGGAAAAGAGGCAGAACGTCCACAATGAGGCACTTGGCCAAAAAGGGCGTATGCGTCTTTTCCTGAATATATTCAGGAAAAAACGCATACGCCCTTTTTGGCCAACCAAGCAAGCTTGCAAAGGAAATCTGCACTACAATGAAGTCTCACTTCCCCCCGGTCAAAAGGGCCATCTGAAAAAAGTGTAAAATCCAGAAAGGCAGGACAGGCCATGGAGAACTGGGAGCCTTGTTATGCTGATGGGCGGGATGTAAACTGCCAACAGACACTCGGGAGAAGTGTATGGTGTTTCCTGAAACATCTAAAAAACAAAGCAACAGAGCCTAGGGCACTTCCACTTATGGTCCTATAGCTTAGGGAAATTAAAATCAAAAAGACACAGCCACCCCAATGTTTGGGACGCCTCTGTTTACAAGAACCTCGTTTACCGTACAAGTTCAATATCACAGAAAGTGAAAAATGGATAAAGAACTTGTGGTACTTACGTACAATGCAGTATCACTCAGCAGTGAAATCTATGTCATCAGGCCCGTAGCAGCACAATGAGTGGATTCAGGTACGATGATTCTAACTGAAATAAGTCACACAGAAAAAGAAACATCATAAGATATCAGTAATACACGGAATGTAAACTTGGCTACACAGGAACTGAATTACAGAACAGAACAGGGTCTCAAATTTAGAAAACCAACTTATGCTTGTTTAAGGGTAAAGGTGAGTTGGGGTGCTGCATAAAACCAGAGATTGAAATGAGCACAGATAAAGTTCCTTAAGCCAAATATGGAATAGACAAGAGCTACTCCTTGCTCAACGAAATGGACTCAACACCCCATATTAAACGCCTAAGAATGTACCTGACTCTTAAGTATCTTAAAACCTATGGATTGCTATGTCTCCGAAAGAGAATCAAGCATGTGTACAGGGACATAAACGCAGCAGTGATAGGATTGGAGAGGTTCGGTGAGCAAATGAAGACCCTTTGAAGTCATATTGCATGGTACCCATTCCACGGGTTTCAACTACCCAGGTTTAAGGTATTCTTCCTTCAGCTAAAACATGCATGTGGAACCTAGAGTATGATCAACCATGTGATCGGGAGACGTGTTCAAATATGTCTCAGTTTTCGTACCCTGGTACTCGGGTGCAACATTCCAGACGCTTTACTAACACTCTCCCGACTTGGAGAGTCTGTCCCTTTAACCTCCTGTTTGGCCCAGTTTGCAATTTCTGCGGAAGATGAACGGGAATAGCGAGAACCAATGAGAGACTAGCTGGAGGTGTCTGGACGGGCAAATTTAACTCTCATTTCCCACCAGGAAGAGGAAATAACCAAAGGCTCAGCGTGCCGTGCCGGAACCAGATTAGGGCCTGAAGCCATCCTGCGGTGTTGCGGCCAGCTCACAAGAAAGCGAGTTGAAGAAAGGAGCTCAGGGGCACTGTAATTCACAAACCTGCAGAGTTATAAATGACAGCTATCGTCCAAAAATATACTGAAGTAAGGCTGCCAAGAGGACTTGAAAGCGGGGCAGAATTGCAGGAAACCGATTTCAGGAGGTAGACTGGAATTGCATTGAAAGCATAGGAAAAGAGGCAGAACGTCCACAATGATGCACTTGGCCAAAAAGGGCGTATGCGTTTTTTCCTGAATATATTCAGGAAAAAACGCGTACGCCCTTTTTGGCCAACCAAGCAAGCTTGCAAAGGAAATCTGCACTACAATGAAGTCTCACTTCCCCCCGGTCAAAAGGGCCATCTGAAAAAAGTGTAAAATCCAGAAAGGCAGGACAGGCCATGGAGAACTGGGAGCCTTGTTATGCTGATGGGCGGGATGTAAACTGCCAACAGACACTCGGGAGAAGTGTATGGTGTTTCCTGAAACATCTAAAAAACAAAGCAACAGAGCCTAGGGCACTTCCACTTATGGTCCTATAGCTTAGGGAAATTAAAATCAAAAAGACACAGCCACCCCAATGTTTGGGACGCCTCTGTTTACAAGAACCTCGTTTACCGTACAAGTTCAATATCACAGAAAGTGAAAAATGGATAAAGAACTTGTGGTACTTACGTACAATGCAGTATCACTCAGCAGTGAAATCTATGTCATCAGGCCCGTAGCAGCACAATGAGTGGATTCAGGTACGATGATTCTAACTGAAATAAGTCACACAGAAAAAGAAACATCATAAGATATCAGTAATACACGGAATGTAAACTTGGCTACACAGGAACTGAATTACAGAACAGAACAGGGTCTCAAATTTAGAAAACCAACTTATGCTTGTTTAAGGGTAAAGGTGAGTTGGGGTGCTGCATAAAACCAGAGATTGAAATGAGCACAGATAAAGTTCCTTAAGCCAAATATGGAATAGACAAGAGCTACTCCTTGCTCAACGAAATGGACTCAACACCCCATATTAAACGCCTAAGAATGTACCTGACTCTTAAGTATCTTAAAACCTATGGATTGCTATGTCTCCGAAAGAGAATCAAGCATGTGTACAGGGACATAAACGCAGCAGTGATAGGATTGGAGAGGTTCGGTGAGCAAATGAAGACCCTTTGAAGTCATATTGCATGGTACCCATTCCACGGGTTTCAACTACCCAGGTTTAAGGTATTCTTCCTTCAGCTAAAACATGCATGTGGAACCTAGAGTATGATCAACCATGTGATCGGGAGACGTGTTCAAATATGTCTCAGTTTTCGTACCCTGGTACTCGGGTGCAACATTCCAGACGCTTTACTAACACTCTCCCGACTTGGAGAGTCTGTCCCTTTAACCTCCTGTTTGGCCCAGTTTGCAATTTCTGCGGAAGATGAACGGGAATAGCGAGAACCAATGAGAGACTAGCTGGAGGTGTCTGGACGGGCAAATTTAACTCTCATTTCCCACCAGGAAGAGGAAATAACCAAAGGCTCAGCGTGCCGTGCCGGAACCAGATTAGGGCCTGAAGCCATCCTGCGGTGTTGCGGCCAGCTCACAAGAAAGCGAGTTGAAGAAAGGAGCTCAGGGGCACTGTAATTCACAAACCTGCAGAGTTATAAATGACAGCTATCGTCCAAAAATATACTGAAGTAAGGCTGCCAAGAGGACTTGAAAGCGGGGCAGAATTGCAGGAAACCGATTTCAGGAGGTAGACTGGAATTGCATTGAAAGCATAGGAAAAGAGGCAGAACGTCCACAATGATGCACTTGGCCAAAAAGGGCGTATGCGTTTTTTCCTGAATATATTCAGGAAAAAACGCGTACGCCCTTTTTGGCCAACCAAGCAAGCTTGCAAAGGAAATCTGCACTACAATGAAGTCTCACTTCCCCCCGGTCAAAAGGGCCATCTGAAAAAAGTGTAAAATCCAGAAAGGCAGGACAGGCCATGGAGAACTGGGAGCCTTGTTATGCTGATGGGCGGGATGTAAACTGCCAACAGACACTCGGGAGAAGTGTATGGTGTTTCCTGAAACATCTAAAAAACAAAGCAACAGAGCCTAGGGCACTTCCACTTATGGTCCTATAGCTTAGGGAAATTAAAATCAAAAAGACACAGCCACCCCAATGTTTGGGACGCCTCTGTTTACAAGAACCTCGTTTACCGTACAAGTTCAATATCACAGAAAGTGAAAAATGGATAAAGAACTTGTGGTACTTACGTACAATGCAGTATCACTCAGCAGTGAAATCTATGTCATCAGGCCCGTAGCAGCACAATGAGTGGATTCAGGTACGATGATTCTAACTGAAATAAGTCACACAGAAAAAGAAACATCATAAGATATCAGTAATACACGGAATGTAAACTTGGCTACACAGGAACTGAATTACAGAACAGAACAGGGTCTCAAATTTAGAAAACCAACTTATGCTTGTTTAAGGGTAAAGGTGAGTTGGGGTGCTGCATAAAACCAGAGATTGAAATGAGCACAGATAAAGTTCCTTAAGCCAAATATGGAATAGACAAGAGCTACTCCTTGCTCAACGAAATGGACTCAACACCCCATATTAAACGCCTAAGAATGTACCTGACTCTTAAGTATCTTAAAACCTATGGATTGCTATGTCTCCGAAAGAGAATCAAGCATGTGTACAGGGACATAAACGCAGCAGTGATAGGATTGGAGAGGTTCGGTGAGCAAATGAAGACCCTTTGAAGTCATATTGCATGGTACCCATTCCACGGGTTTCAACTACCCAGGTTTAAGGTATTCTTCCTTCAGCTAAAACATGCATGTGGAACCTAGAGTATGATCAACCATGTGATCGGGAGACGTGTTCAAATATGTCTCAGTTTTCGTACCCTGGTACTCGGGTGCAACATTCCAGACGCTTTACTAACACTCTCCCGACTTGGAGAGTCTGTCCCTTTAACCTCCTGTTTGGCCCAGTTTGCAATTTCTGCGGAAGATGAACAGGAATAGCGAGAACCAATGAGAGACTAGCTGGAGGTGTCTGGACGGGCAAATTTAACTCTCATTTCCCACCAGGAAGAGGAAATAACCAAAGGCTCAGCGTGCCGTGCCGGAACCAGATTAGGGCCTGAAGCCATCCTGCGGTGTTGCGGCCAGCTCACAAGAAAGCGAGTTGAAGAAAGGAGCTCAGGGGCACTGTAATTCACAAACCTGCAGAGTTATAAATGACAGCTATCGTCCAAAAATATACTGAAGTAAGGCTGCCAAGAGGACTTGAAAGCGGGGCAGAATTGCAGGAAACCGATTTCAGGAGGTAGACTGGAATTGCATTGAAAGCATAGGAAAAGAGGCAGAACGTCCACAATGATGCACTTGGCCAAAAAGGGCGTATGCGTTTTTTCCTGAATATATTCAGGAAAAAACGCGTACGCCCTTTTTGGCCAACCAAGCAAGCTTGCAAAGGAAATCTGCACTACAATGAAGTCTCACTTCCCCCCGGTCAAAAGGGCCATCTGAAAAAAGTGTAAAATCCAGAAAGGCAGGACAGGCCATGGAGAACTGGGAGCCTTGTTATGCTGATGGGCGGGATGTAAACTGCCAACAGACACTCGGGAGAAGTGTATGGTGTTTCCTGAAACATCTAAAAAACAAAGCAACAGAGCCTAGGGCACTTCCACTTATGGTCCTATAGCTTAGGGAAATTAAAATCAAAAAGACACAGCCACCCCAATGTTTGGGACGCCTCTGTTTACAAGAACCTCGTTTACCGTACAAGTTCAATATCACAGAAAGTGAAAAATGGATAAAGAACTTGTGGTACTTACGTACAATGCAGTATCACTCAGCAGTGAAATCTATGTCATCAGGCCCGTAGCAGCACAATGAGTGGATTCAGGTACGATGATTCTAACTGAAATAAGTCACACAGAAAAAGAAACATCATAAGATATCAGTAATACACGGAATGTAAACTTGGCTACACAGGAACTGAATTACAGAACAGAACAGGGTCTCAAATTTAGAAAACCAACTTATGCTTGTTTAAGGGTAAAGGTGAGTTGGGGTGCTGCATAAAACCAGAGATTGAAATGAGCACAGATAAAGTTCCTTAAGCCAAATATGGAATAGACAAGAGCTACTCCTTGCTCAACGAAATGGACTCAACACCGCATATTAAACGCCTAAGAATGTACCTGACTCTTAAGTATCTTAAAACCTATGGATTGCTATGTCTCCGAAAGAGAATCAAGCATGTGTACAGGGACATAAACGCAGCAGTGATAGGATTGGAGAGGTTCGGTGAGCAAATGAAGACCCTTTGAAGTCATATTGCATGGTACCCATTCCACGGGTTTCAACTACCCAGGTTTAAGGTATTCTTCCTTCAGCTAAAACATGCATGTGGAACCTAGAGTAAGATCAACCATGTGATCGGGAGACGTGTTCAAATATGTCTCAGTTTTCGTACCCTGGTACTCGGGTGCAACATTCCAGACGCTTTACTAACACTCTCCCGACTTGGAGAGTCTGTCCCTTTAACCTCCTGTTTGGCCCAGTTTGCAATTTCTGCGGAAGATGAACAGGAATAGCCAGAACCAATGAGAGACTAGCTGGAGGTGTCTGGACGGGCAAATTTAACTCTCATTTCCCACCAGGAAGAGGAAATAACCAAAGGCTCAGCATGCCGTGCCGGAACCAGATTAGGGCCTGAAGCCAACCTGCGGTGTTGCGGCCAGCTCACAAGAAAGCGAGTTGAAGAAAGGAGCTCAGGGGCACTGTAATTCACAAACCTGCAGAGTTATAAATGACAACTATCGTCCAAAAATATACTGAAGTAAGGCTGCCAAGAGGACTTGAAAGCGGGGCAGAATTGCAGGAAACCGATTTCAGGAGGTAGACTGGAATTGCATTGAAAGCATAGGAAAAGAGGCAGAACGTCCACAATGATGCACTTGGCCAAAAAGGGCGTATGCGTTTTTTCCTGAATATATTCAGGAAAAAACGCGTACGCCCTTTTTGGCCAACCAAGCAAGCTTGCAAAGGAAATCTGCACTACAATGAAGTCTCACTTCCCCCCGGTCAAAAGGGCCATCTGAAAAAAGTGTAAAATCCAGAAAGGCAGGACAGGCCATGGAGAACTGGGAGCCTTGTTATGCTGATGGGCGGGATGTAAACTGCCAACAGACACTCGGGAGAAGTGTATGGTGTTTCCTGAAACATCTAAAAAACAAAGCAACAGAGCCTAGGGCACTTCCACTTATGGTCCTATAGCTTAGGGAAATTAAAATCAAAAAGACACAGCCACCCCAATGTTTGGGACGCCTCTGTTTACAAGAACCTCGTTTACCGTACAAGTTCAATATCACAGAAAGTGAAAAATGGATAAAGAACTTGTGGTACTTACGTACAATGCAGTATCACTCAGCAGTGAAATCTATGTCATCAGGCCCGTAGCAGCACAATGAGTGGATTCAGGTACGATGATTCTAACTGAAATAAGTCACACAGAAAAAGAAACATCATAAGATATCAGTAATACACGGAATGTAAACTTGGCTACACAGGAACTGAATTACAGAACAGAACAGGGTCTCAAATTTAGAAAACCAACTTATGCTTGTTTAAGGGTAAAGGTGAGTTGGGGTGCTGCATAAAACCAGAGATTGAAATGAGCACAGATAAAGTTCCTTAAGCCAAATATGGAATAGACAAGAGCTACTCCTTGCTCAACGAAATGGACTCAACACCCCATATTAAACGCCTAAGAATGTACCTGACTCTTAAGTATCTTAAAACGTATGGATTGCTATGTCTCCGAAAGAGAATCAAGCATGTGTACAGGGACATAAACGCAGCAGTGATAGGATTGGAGAGGTTCGGTGAGCAAATGAAGACCCTTTGAAGTCATATTGCATGGTACCCATTCCACGGGTTTCAACTACCCAGGTTTAAGGTATTCTTCCTTCAGCTAAAACATGCATGTGGAACCTAGAGTATGATCAACCATGTGATCGGGAGACGTGTTCAAATATGTCTCAGTTTTCGTACCCTGGTACTCGGGTGCAACATTCCAGACGCTTTACTAACACTCTCCCGACTTGGAGAGTCTGTCCCTTTAACCTCCTGTTTGGCCCAGTTTGCAATTTCTGCGGAAGATGAACAGGAATAGCGAGAACCAATGAGAGACTAGCTGGAGGTGTCTGGACGGGCAAATTTAACTCTCATTTCCCACCAGGAAGAGGAAATAACCAAAGGCTCAGCGTGCCGTGCTGGAACCAGATTAGGGCCTGAAGCCATCCTGCGGTGTTGCGGCCAGCTCACAAGAAAGCGAGTTGAAGAAAGGAGCTCAGGGGCACTGTAATTCACAAACCTGCAGAGTTATAAATGACAGCTATCGTCCAAAAATATACTGAAGTAAGGCTGCCAAGAGGACTTGAAAGCGGGGCAGAATTGCAGGAAACCGATTTCAGGAGGTAGACTGGAATTGCATTGAAAGCATAGGAAAAGAGGCAGAACGTCCACAATGATGCACTTGGCCAAAAAGGGCGTATGCGTTTTTTCCTGAATATATTCAGGAAAAAACGCATACGCCCTTTTTGGCCAACCAAGCAAGCTTGCAAAGGAAATCTGCACTACAATGAAGTCTCACTTCCCCCCGGTCAAAAGGGCCATCTGAAAAAAGTGTAAAATCCAGAAAGGCAGGACAGGCCATGGAGAACTGGGAGCCTTGTTATGCTGATGGGCGGGATGTAAATTGCCAACAGACACTCGGGAGAAGTGTATGGTGTTTCCTGAAACATCTAAAAAACAAAGCAACAGAGCCTAGGGCACTTCCACTTATGGTCCTATAGCTTAGGGAAATTAAAATCAAAAAGACACAGCCACCCCAATGTTTGGGACGCCTCTGTTTACAAGAACCTCGTTTACCGTACAAGTTCAATATCACAGAAAGTGAAAAATGGATAAAGAACTTGTGGTACTTACGTACAATGCAGTATCACTCAGCAGTGAAATCTATGTCATCAGGCCCGTAGCAGCACAATGAGTGGATTCAGGTACGATGATTCTAACTGAAATAAGTCACACAGAAAAAGAAACATCATAAGATATCAGTAATACACGGAATGTAAACTTGGCTACACAGGAACTGAATTACAGAACAGAACAGGGTCTCAAATTTAGAAAACCAACTTATGCTTGTTTAAGGGTAAAGGTGAGTTGGGGTGCTGCATAAAACCAGAGATTGAAATGAGCACAGATAAAGTTCCTTAAGCCAAATATGGAATAGACAAGAGCTACTCCTTGCTCAACGAAATGGACTCAACACCGCATATTAAACGCCTAAGAATGTACCTGACTCTTAAGTATCTTAAAACCTATGGATTGCTATGTCTCCGAAAGAGAATCAAGCATGTGTACAGGGACATAAACGCAGCAGTGATAGGATTGGAGAGGTTCGGTGAGCAAATGAAGACCCTTTGAAGTCATATTGCATGGTACCCATTCCACGGGTTTCAACTACCCAGGTTTAAGGTATTCTTCCTTCAGCTAAAACATGCATGTGGAACCTAGAGTATGATCAACCATGTGATCGGGAGACGTGTTCAAATATGTCTCAGTTTTCGTACCCTGGTACTCGGGTGCAACATTCCAGACGCTTTACTAACACTCTCCCGACTTGGAGAGTCAGTCCCTTTAACCTCCTGTTTGGCCCAGTTTGCAATTTCTGCGGAAGATGAACAGGAATAGCGAGAACCAATGAGAGACTAGCTGGAGGTGTCTGGACGGGCAAATTTAACTCTCATTTCCCACCAGGAAGAGGAAATAACCAAAGGCTCAGCGTGCCGTGCCGGAACCAGATTAGGGCCTGAAGCCATTCTGCGGTGTTGCGGCCAGCTCACAAGAAAACGAGTTGAAGAAAGGAGCTCAGGGGCACTGTAATTCACAAACCTGCAGTGTTATAAATGACAACTATCGTCCAAAAATATACTGAAGTAAGGCTGCCAAGAGGACTTGAAAGCGGGGCAGAATTGCAGGAAACCGATTTCAGGAGGTAGACTGGAATTGCATTGAAAGCATAGGAAAAGAGGCAGAACGTCCACAATGATGCACTTGGCCAAAAAGGGCGTATGCGTTTTTTCCTGAATATATTCAGGAAAAAACGCATACGCCCTTTTTGGCCAACCAAGCAAGCTTGCAAAGGAAATCTGCACTACAATGAAGTCTCACTTCCCCCCGGTCAAAAGGGCCATCTGAAAAAAGTGTAAAATCCAGAAAGGCAGGACAGGCCATGGAGAACTGGGAGCCTTGTTTTGCTGATGGGCGGGATGTAAATTGCCAACAGACACTCGGGAGAAGTGTATGGTGTTTCCTGAAACATCTAAAAAACAAAGCAACAGAGCCTAGGGCACTTCCACTTATGGTCCTATAGCTTAGGGAAATTAAAATCAAAAAGACACAGCCACCCCAATGTTTGGGACGCCTCTGTTTACAAGAACCTCGTTTACCGTACAAGTTCAATATCACAGAAAGTGAAAAATGGATAAAGAACTTGTGGTACTTACGTACAATGCAGTATCACTCAGCAGTGAAATCTATGTCATCAGGCCCGTAGCAGCACAATGAGTGGATTCAGGTATGATGATTCTAACTGAAATAAGTCACACAGAAAAAGAAACATCATAAGATATCAGTAATACACGGAATGTAAACTTGGCTACACAGGAACTGAATTACAGAACAGAACAGGGTCTCAAATTTAGAAAACCAACTTATGCTTGTTTAAGGGTAAAGGTGAGTTGGGGTGCTGCATAAAACCAGAGATTGAAATGAGCACAGATAAAGTTCCTTAAGCCAAATATGGAATAGACAAGAGCTACTCCTTGCTCAACGAAATGGACTCAACACCGCATATTAAACGCCTAAGAATGTACCTGACTCTTAAGTATCTTAAAACCTATGGATTGCTATGTCTCCGAAAGAGAATCAAGCATGTGTACAGGGACATAAACGCAGCAGTGATAGGATTGGAGAGGTTCGGTGAGCAAATGAAGACCCTTTGAAGTCATATTGCATGGTACCCATTCCACGGGTTTCAACTACCCAGGTTTAAGGTATCCTTCCTTCAGCTAAAACATGCATGTGGAACCTAGAGTATGATCAACCATGTGATCGGGAGACGTGTTCAAATATGTCTCAGTTTTCGTACCCTGGTACTCGGGTGCAACATTCCAGACGCTTTACTAACACTCTCCCGACTTGGAGAGTCAGTCCCTTTAAACTCCTGTTTGGCCCAGTTTGCAATTTCTGCGGAAGATGAACAGGAATAGCGAGAACCAATGAGAGACTAGCTGGAGGTGTCTGGACGGGCAAATTTAACTCTCATTTCCCACCAGGAAGAGGAAATAACCAAAGGCTCAGCGTGCCGTGCCGGAACCAGATTAGGGCCTGAAGCCATCCTGCGGTGTTGCGGCCAGCTCACAAGAAAACGAGTTGAAGAAAGGAGCTCAGGGGCACTGTAATTCACAAACCTGCAGAGTTATAAATGACAACTATCGTCCAAAAATATACTGAAGTAAGGCTGCCAAGAGGACTTGAAAGCGGGGCAGAATTGCAGGAAACCGATTTCAGGAGGTAGACTGGAATTGCATTGAAAGCATAGGAAAAGAGGCAGAACGTCCACAATGATGCACTTGGCCAAAAAGGGCGTACGCGTTTTTTCCTGAATATATTCAGGAAAAAACGCGTACGCCCTTTTTGGCCAACCAAGCAAGCTTGCAAAGGAAATCTGCACTACAATGAAGTCTCACTTCCCCCCGGTCAAAAGGGCCATCTGAAAAAGTGTAAAATCCAGAAAGGCAGGACAGGCCATGGAGAACTGGGAGCCTTGTTATGCTGATGGGCGGGACGTAAACTGCCAACAGACACTCGGGAGAAGTGTATGGTGTTTCCTGAAACATCTAAAAAACAAAGCAACAGAGCCTAGGGCACTTCCACTTATGGTCCTATAGCTTAGGGAAATTAATATCAAAAAGACACAGCCACCCCAATGTTTGGGACGCCTCTGTTTACAAGAACCTCGTTTACCGTACAAGTTCAATATCACAGAAAGTGAAAAATGGATAAAGAACTTGTGGTACTTACGTACAATGCAGTATCACTCAGCAGTGAAATCTATGTCATCAGGCCCGTAGCAGCACAATGAGTGGATTCAGGTACGATGATTCTAACTGAAATAAGTCACACAGAAAAAGAAACATCATAAGATATCAGTAATACACGGAATGTAAACTTGGCTACACAGGAACTGAATTACAGAACAGAACAGGGTCTCAAATTTAGAAAACCAACTTATGCTTGTTTAAGGGTAAAGGTGAGTTGGGGTGCTGCATAAAACCAGAGATTGAAATGAGCACAGATAAAGTTCCTTAAGCCAAATATGGAATAGACAAGAGCTACTCCTTGCTCAACGAAATGGACTCAACACCGCATATTAAACGCTTAAGAATGTACCTGACTCTTAAGTATCTTAAAACCTATGGATTGCTATGTCTCCGAAAGAGAATCAAGCATGTGTACAGGGACATAAACGCAGCAGTGATAGGATTGGAGAGGTTCGGTGAGCAAATGAAGACCCTTTGAAGTCATATTGCATGGTACCCATTCCACGGGTTTCAACTACCCAGGTTTAAGGTATTCTTCCTTCAGCTAAAACATGCATGTGGAACCTAGAGTATGATCAACCATGTGATCGGGAGACGTGTTCAAATATGTCTCAGTTTTCGTACCCTGGTACTCGGGTGCAACATTCCAGACGCTTTACTAACACTCTCCCGACTTGGAGAGTCAGTCCCTTTAACCTCCTGTTTGGCCCAGTTTGCAATTTCTGCGGAAGATGAACAGGAATAGCGAGAACCAATGAGAGACTAGCTGGAGGTGTCTGGACGGGCAAATTTAACTCTCATTTCCCACCAGGAAGAGGAAATAACCAAAGGCTCAGCGTGCCGTGCCGGAACCAGATTAGGGCCTGAAGCCATTCTGCGGTGTTGCGGCCAGCTCACAAGAAAACGAGTTGAAGAAAGGAGCTCAGGGGCACTGTAATTCACAAACCTGCAGAGTTATAAATGACAACTATCGTCCAAAAATATACTGAAGTAAGGCTGCCAAGAGGACTTGAAAGCGGGGCAGAATTGCAGGAAACCGATTTCAGGAGGTAGACTGGAATTGCATTGAAAGCATAGGAAAAGAGGCAGAACGTCCACAATGATGCACTTGGCCAAAAAGGGCGTATGCGTTTTTTCCTGAATATATTCAGGAAAAAACGCATACGCCCTTTTTGGCCAACCAAGCAAGCTTGCAAAGGAAATCTGCACTACAATGAAGTCTCACTTCCCCCCGGTCAAAAGGGCCATCTGAAAAAAGTGTAAAATCCAGAAAGGCAGGACAGGCCATGGAGAACTGGGAGCCTTGTTATGCTGATGGGCGGGATGTAAACTGCCAACAGACACTCGGGAGAAGTGTATGGTGTTTCCTGAAACATCTAAAAAACAAAGCAACAGAGCCTAGGGCACTTCCACTTATGGTCCTATAGCTTAGGGAAATTAAAATCAAAAAGACACAGCCACCCCAATGTTTGGGACGCCTCTGTTTACAAGAACCTCGTTTACCGTACAAGTTCAATATCACAGAAAGTGAAAAATGGATAAAGAACTTGTGGTACTTACGTACAATGCAGTATCACTCAGCAGTGAAATCTATGTCATCAGGCCCGTAGCAGCACAATGAGTGGATTCAGGTACGATGATTCTAACTGAAATAAGTCACACAGAAAAAGAAACATCATAAGATATCAGTAATACACGGAATGTAAACTTGGCTACACAGGAACTGAATTACAGAACAGAACAGGGTCTCAAATTTAGAAAACCAACTTATGCTTGTTTAAGGGTAAAGGTGAGTTGGGGTGCTGCATAAAACCAGAGATTGAAATGAGCACAGATAAAGTTCCTTAAGCCAAATATGGAATAGACAAGAGCTACTCCTTGCTCAACGAAATGGACTCAACACCGCATATTAAACGCCTAAGAATGTACCTGACTCTTAAGTATCTTAAAACCTATGGATTGCTATGTCTCCGAAAGAGAATCAAGCATGTGTACAGGGACATAAACGCAGCAGTGATAGGATTGGAGAGGTTCGGTGAGCAAATGAAGACCCTTTGAAGTCATATTGCATGGTACCCATTCCACGGGTTTCAACTACCCAGGTTTAAGGTATCCTTCCTTCAGCTAAAACATGCATGTGGAACCTAGAGTATGATCAACCATGTGATCGGGAGACGTGTTCAAATATGTCTCAGTTTTCGTACCCTGGTACTCGGGTGCAACATTCCAGACGCTTTACTAACACTCTCCCGACTTGGAGAGTCAGTCCCTTTAAACTCCTGTTTGGCCCAGTTTGCAATTTCTGCGGAAGATGAACAGGAATAGCGAGAACCAATGAGAGACTAGCTGGAGGTGTCTGGACGGGCAAATTTAACTCTCATTTCCCACCAGGAAGAGGAAATAACCAAAGGCTCAGCGTGCCGTGCCGGAACCAGATTAGGGCCTGAAGCCATCCTGCGGTGTTGCGGCCAGCTCACAAGAAAACGAGTTGAAGAAAGGAGCTCAGGGGCACTGTAATTCACAAACCTGCAGAGTTATAAATGACAACTATCGTCCAAAAATATACTGAAGTAAGGCTGCCAAGAGGACTTGAAAGCGGGGCAGAATTGCAGGAAACCGATTTCAGGAGGTAGACTGGAATTGCATTGAAAGCATAGGAAAAGAGGCAGAACGTCCACAATGATGCACTTGGCCAAAAAGGGCGTATGCGTTTTTTCCTGAATATATTCAGGAAAAAACGCATACGCCCTTTTTGGCCAACCAAGCAAGCTTGCAAAGGAAATCTGCACTACAATGAAGTCTCACTTCCCCCCGGTCAAAAGGGCCATCTGAAAAAAGTGTAAAATCCAGAAAGGCAGGACAGGCCATGGAGAACTGGGAGCCTTGTTTTGCTGATGGGCGGGATGTAAATTGCCAACAGACACTCGGGAGAAGTGTATGGTGTTTCCTGAAACATCTAAAAAACAAAGCAACAGAGCCTAGGGCACTTCCACTTATGGTCCTATAGCTTAGGGAAATTAAAATCAAAAAGACACAGCCACCCCAATGTTTGGGACGCCTCTGTTTACAAGAACCTCGTTTACCGTACAAGTTCAATATCACAGAAAGTGAAAAATGGATAAAGAACTTGTGGTACTTACGTACAATGCAGTATCACTCAGCAGTGAAATCTATGTCATCAGGCCCGTAGCAGCACAATGAGTGGATTCAGGTACGATGATTCTAACTGAAATAAGTCACACAGAAAAAGAAACATCATAAGATATCAGTAATACACGGAATGTAAACTTGGCTACACAGGAACTGAATTACAGAACAGAACAGGGTCTCAAATTTAGAAAACCAACTTATGCTTGTTTAAGGGTAAAGGTGAGTTGGGGTGCTGCATAAAACCAGAGATTGAAATGAGCACAGATAAAGTTCCTTAAGCCAAATATGGAATAGACAAGAGCTACTCCTTGCTCAACGAAATGGACTCAACACCGCATATTAAACGCCTAAGAATGTACCTGACTCTTAAGTATCTTAAAACCTATGGATTGCTATGTCTCCGAAAGAGAATCAAGCATGTGTACAGGGACATAAACGCAGCAGTGATAGGATTGGAGAGGTTCGGTGAGCAAATGAAGACCCTTTGAAGTCATATTGCATGGTACCCATTCCACGGGTTTCAACTACCCAGGTTTAAGGTATCCTTCCTTCAGCTAAAACATGCATGTGGAACCTAGAGTATGATCAACCATGTGATCGGGAGACGTGTTCAAATATGTCTCAGTTTTCGTACCCTGGTACTCGGGTGCAACATTCCAGACGCTTTACTAACACTCTCCCGACTTGGAGAGTCAGTCCCTTTAAACTCCTGTTTGGCCCAGTTTGCAATTTCTGCGGAAGATGAACAGGAATAGCGAGAACCAATGAGAGACTAGCTGGAGGTGTCTGGACGGGCAAATTTAACTCTCATTTCCCACCAGGAAGAGGAAATAACCAAAGGCTCAGCGTGCCGTGCCGGAACCAGATTAGGGCCTGAAGCCATCCTGCGGTGTTGCGGCCAGCTCACAAGAAAACGAGTTGAAGAAAGGAGCTCAGGGGCACTGTAATTCACAAACCTGCAGAGTTATAAATGACAACTATCGTCCAAAAATATACTGAAGTAAGGCTGCCAAGAGGACTTGAAAGCGGGGCAGAATTGCAGGAAACCGATTTCAGGAGGTAGACTGGAATTGCATTGAAAGCATAGGAAAAGAGGCAGAACGTCCACAATGATGCACTTGGCCAAAAAGGGCGTACGCGTTTTTTCCTGAATATATTCAGGAAAAAACGCGTACGCCCTTTTTGGCCAACCAAGCAAGCTTGCAAAGGAAATCTGCACTACAATGAAGTCTCACTTCCCCCCGGTCAAAAGGGCCATCTGAAAAAGTGTAAAATCCAGAAAGGCAGGACAGGCCATGGAGAACTGGGAGCCTTGTTATGCTGATGGGCGGGACGTAAACTGCCAACAGACACTCGGGAGAAGTGTATGGTGTTTCCTGAAACATCTAAAAAACAAAGCAACAGAGCCTAGGGCACTTCCACTTATGGTCCTATAGCTTAGGGAAATTAATATCAAAAAGACACAGCCACCCCAATGTTTGGGACGCCTCTGTTTACAAGAACCTCGTTTACCGTACAAGTTCAATATCACAGAAAGTGAAAAATGGATAAAGAACTTGTGGTACTTACGTACAATGCAGTATCACTCAGCAGTGAAATCTATGTCATCAGGCCCGTAGCAGCACAATGAGTGGATTCAGGTACGATGATTCTAACTGAAATAAGTCACACAGAAAAAGAAACATCATAAGATATCAGTAATACACGGAATGTAAACTTGGCTACACAGGAACTGAATTACAGAACAGAACAGGGTCTCAAATTTAGAAAACCAACTTATGCTTGTTTAAGGGTAAAGGTGAGTTGGGGTGCTGCATAAAACCAGAGATTGAAATGAGCACAGATAAAGTTCCTTAAGTCAAATATGGAATAGACAAGAGCTACTCCTTGCTCAACGAAATGGACTCAACACCGCATATTAAACGCTTAAGAATGTACCTGACTCTTAAGTATCTTAAAACCTATGGATTGCTATGTCTCCGAAAGAGAATCAAGCATGTGTACAGGGACATAAACGCAGCAGTGATAGGATTGGAGAGGTTCGGTGAGCAAATGAAGACCCTTTGAAGTCATATTGCATGGTACCCATTCCACGGGTTTCAACTACCCAGGTTTAAGGTATTCTTCCTTCAGCTAAAACATGCATGTGGAACCTAGAGTATGATCAACCATGTGATCGGGAGACGTGTTCAAATATGTCTCAGTTTTCGTACCCTGGTACTCGGGTGCAACATTCCAGACGCTTTACTAACACTCTCCCGACTTGGAGAGTCAGTCCCTTTAACCTCCTGTTTGGCCCAGTTTGCAATTTCTGCGGAAGATGAACAGGAATAGCGAGAACCAATGAGAGACTAGCTGGAGGTGTCTGGACGGGCAAATTTAACTCTCATTTCCCACCAGGAAGAGGAAATAACCAAAGGCTCAGCGTGCCGTGCCGGAACCAGATTAGAGCCTGAAGCCATTCTGCGGTGTTGCGGCCAGCTCACAAGAAAACGAGTTGAAGAAAGGAGCTCAGGGGCACTGTAATTCACAAACCTGCAGAGTTATAAATGACAACTATCGTCCAAAAATATACTGAAGTAAGGCTGCCAAGAGGACTTGAAAGCGGGGCAGAATTGCAGGAAACCGATTTCAGGAGGTAGACTGGAATTGCATTGAAAGCATAGGAAAAGAGGCAGAACGTCCACAATGATGCACTTGGCCAAAAAGGGCGTATGCGTTTTTTCCTGAATATATTCAGGAAAAAACGCATACGCCCTTTTTGGCCAACCAAGCAAGCTTGCAAAGGAAATCTGCACTACAATGAAGTCTCACTTCCCCCCGGTCAAAAGGGCCATCTGAAAAAAGTGTAAAATCCAGAAAGGCAGGACAGGCCATGGAGAACTGGGAGCCTTGTTATGCTGATGGGCGGGATGTAAACTGCCAACAGACACTCGGGAGAAGTGTATGGTGTTTCCTGAAACATCTAAAAAACAAAGCAACAGAGCCTAGGGCACTTCCACTTATGGTCCTATAGCTTAGGGAAATTAAAATCAAAAAGACACAGCCACCCCAATGTTTGGGACGCCTCTGTTTACAAGAACCTCGTTTACCGTACAAGTTCAATATCACAGAAAGTGAAAAATGGATAAAGAACTTGTGGTACTTACGTACAATGCAGTATCACTCAGCAGTGAAATCTATGTCATCAGGCCCGTAGCAGCACAATGAGTGGATTCAGGTACGATGATTCTAACTGAAATAAGTCACACAGAAAAAGAAACATCATAAGATATCAGTAATACACGGAATGTAAACTTGGCTACACAGGAACTGAATTACAGAACAGAACAGGGTCTCAAATTTAGAAAACCAACTTATGCTTGTTTAAGGGTAAAGGTGAGTTGGGGTGCTGCATAAAACCAGAGATTGAAATGAGCACAGATAAAGTTCCTTAAGCCAAATATGGAATAGACAAGAGCTACTCCTTGCTCAACGAAATGGACTCAACACCGCATATTAAACGCCTAAGAATGTACCTGACTCTTAAGTATCTTAAAACCTATGGATTGCTATGTCTCCGAAAGAGAATCAAGCATGTGTACAGGGACATAAACGCAGCAGTGATAGGATTGGAGAGGTTCGGTGAGCAAATGAAGACCCTTTGAAGTCATATTGCATGGTACCCATTCCACGGGTTTCAACTACCCAGGTTTAAGGTATTCTTCCTTCAGCTAAAACATGCATGTGGAACCTAGAGTATGATCAACCATGTGATCGGGAGACGTGTTCAAATATGTCTCAGTTTTCGTACCCTGGTACTCGGGTGCAACATTCCAGACGCTTTACTAACACTCTCCCGACTTGGAGAGTCTGTCCCTTTAACCTCCTGTTTGGCCCAGTTTGCAATTTCTGCGGAAGATGAACAGGAATAGCGAGAACCAATGAGAGACTAGCTGGAGGTGTCTGGACGGGCAAATTTAACTCTCATTTCCCACCAGGAAGAGGAAATAACCAAAGGCTCAGCGTGCCGTGCCGGAACCAGATTAGGGCCTGAAGCCATCCTGCGGTGTTGCGGCCAGCTCACAAGAAAGCGAGTTGAAGAAAGGAGCTCAGGGGCACTGTAATTCACAAACCTGCAGAGTTATAAATGACAGCTATCGTCCAAAAATATACTGAAGTAAGGCTGCCAAGAGGACTTGAAAGCGGGGCAGAATTGCAGGAAACCGATTTCAGGAGGTAGACTGGAATTGCATTGAAAGCATAGGAAAAGAGGCAGAACGTCCACAATGATGCACTTGGCCAAAAAGGGCGTATGCGTTTTTTCCTGAATATATTCAGGAAAAAACGCATACGCCCTTTTTGGCCAACTAAGCAAGCTTGCAAAGGAAATCTGCACTACAATGAAGTCTCACTTCCCCCCGGTCAAAAGGGCCATCTGAAAAAAGTGTAAAATCCAGAAAGGCAGGACAGGCCATGGAGAACTGGGAGCCTTGTTATGCTGATGGGCGGGATGTAAACTGCCAACAGACACTCGGGAGAAGTGTATGGTGTTTCCTGAAACATCTAAAAAACAAAGCAACAGAGCCTAGGGCACTTCCACTTATGGTCCTATAGCTTAGGGAAATTAAAATCAAAAAGACACAGCCACCCCAATGTTTGGCACGCCTCTGTTTACAAGAACCTCGTTTACCGTACAAGTTCAGTATCACAGAAAGTGAAAAATGGATAAAGAACTTGTGGTACTTACGTACAATGCAGTATCACTCAGCAGTGAAATCTATGTCATCAGGCCCGTAGCAGCACAATGAGTGGATTCAGGTACGATGATTCTAACTGAAATAAGTCACACAGAAAAAGAAACATCATAAGATATCAGTAATACACGGAATGTAAACTTGGCTACACAGGAACTGAATTACAGAACAGAACAGGGTCTCAAATTTAGAAAACCAACTTATGCTTGTTTAAGGGTAAAGGTGAGTTGGGGTGCTGCATAAAACCAGAGATTGAAATGAGCACAGATAAAGTTCCTTAAGCCAAATATGGAATAGACAAGAGCTACTCCTTGCTCAACGAAATGGACTCAACACCGCATATTAAACGCTTAAGAATGTACCTGACTCTTAAGTATCTTAAAACCTATGGATTGCTATGTCTCCGAAAGAGAATCAAGCATGTGTACAGGGACATAAACGCAGCAGTGATAGGATTGGAGAGGTTCGGTGAGCAAATGAAGACCCTTTGAAGTCATATTGCATGGTACCCATTCCACGGGTTTCAACTACCCAGGTTTAAGGTATTCTTCCTTCAGCTAAAACATGCATGTGGAACCTAGAGTATGATCAACCATGTGATCGGGAGACGTGTTCAAATATGTCTCAGTTTTCGTACCCTGGTACTCGGGTGCAACATTCCAGACGCTTTACTAACACTCTCCCGACTTGGAGAGTCTGTCCCTTTAACCTCCTGTTTGGCCCAGTTTGCAATTTCTGCGGAAGATGAACAGGAATAGCGAGAACCAATGAGAGACTAGCTGGAGGTGTCTGGACGGGCAAATTTAACTCTCATTTCCCACCAGGAAGAGGAAATAACCAAAGGCTCAGCGTGCCGTGCCGGAACCAGATTAGGGCCTGAAGCCATCCTGCGGTGTTGCGGCCAGCTCACAAGAAAGCGAGTTGAAGAAAGGAGCTCAGGGGCACTGTAATTCACAAACCTGCAGAGTTATAAATGACAGCTATCGTCCAAAAATATACTGAAGTAAGGCTGCCAAGAGGACTTGAAAGCGGGGCAGAATTGCAGGAAACCGATTTCAGGAGGTAGACTGGAATTGCATTGAAAGCATAGGAAAAGAGGCAGAACGTCCACAATGATGCACTTGGCCAAAAAGGGCGTACGCGTTTTTTCCTGAATATATTCAGGAAAAAACGCGTACGCCCTTTTTGGCCAACCAAGCAAGCTTGCAAAGGAAATCTGCACTACAATGAAGTCTCACTTCCCCCCGGTCAAAAGGGCCATCTGAAAAAAGTGTAAAATCCAGAAAGGCAGGACAGGCCATGGAGAACTGGGAGCCTTGTTATGCTGATGGGCGGGATGTAAACTGCCAACAGACACTCGGGAGAAGTGTATGGTGTTTCCTGAAACATCTAAAAAACAAAGCAACAGAGCCTAGGGCACTTCCACTTATGGTCCTATAGCTTAGGGAAATTAAAATCAAAAAGACACAGCCACCCCAATGTTTGGGATGCCTCTGTTTACAAGAACCTCGTTTACCGTACAAGTTCAATATCACAGAAAGTGAAAAATGGATAAAGAACTTGTGGTACTTACGTACAATGCAGTATCACTCAGCAGTGAAATCTATGTCATCAGGCCCGTAGCAGCACAATGAGTGGATTCAGGTACGATGATTCTAACTGAAATAAGTCACACAGAAAAAGAAACATCATAAGATATCAGTAATACACGGAATGTAAACTTGGCTACACAGGAACTGAATTACAGAACAGAACAGGGTCTCAAATTTAGAAAACCAACTTATGCTTGTTTAAGGGTAAAGGTGAGTTGGGGTGCTGCATAAAACCAGAGATTGAAATGAGCACAGATAAAGTTCCTTAAGCCAAATATGGAATAGACAAGAGCTACTCCTCGCTCAACGAAATGGACTCAACACCCCATATTAAACGCCTAAGAATGTACCTGACTCTTAAGTATCTTAAAACCTATGGATTGCTATGTCTCCGAAAGAGAATCAAGCATGTGTACAGGGACATAAACGCAGCAGTGATAGGATTGGAGAGGTTCGGTGAGCAAATGAAGACCCTTTGAAGTCATATTGCATGGTACCCATTCCACGGGTTTCAACTACCCAGGTTTAAGGTATTCTTCCTTCAGCTAAAACATGCATGTGGAACCTAGAGTATGATCAACCATGTGATCGGGAGACGTGTTCAAATATGTCTCAGTTTTCGTACCCTGGTACTCGGGTGCAACATTCCAGACGCTTTACTAACACTCTCCCGACTTGGAGAGTCAGTCCCTTTAACCTCCTGTTTGGCCCAGTTTGCAATTTCTGCGGAAGATGAACGGGAATAGCGAGAACCAATGAGAGACTAGCTGGAGGTGTCTGGACGGGCAAATTTAACTCTCATTTCCCACCAGGAAGAGGAAATAACCAAAGGCTCAGCGTGCCGTGCCGGAACCAGATTAGGGCCTGAAGCCATCCTGCGGTGTTGCGGCCAGCTCACAAGAAAGCGAGTTGAAGAAAGGAGCTCAGGGGCACTGTAATTCACAAACCTGCAGAGTTATAAATGACAGCTATCGTCCAAAAATATACTGAAGTAAGGCTGCCAAGAGGACTTGAAAGCGGGGCAGAATTGCAGGAAACCGATTTCAGGAGGTAGACTGGAATTGCATTGAAAGCATAGGAAAAGAGGCAGAACGTCCACAATGATGCACTTGGCCAAAAAGGGCGTATGCGTTTTTTCCTGAATATATTCAGGAAAAAACGCATACGCCCTTTTTGGCCAACCAAGCAAGCTTACAAAGGAAATCTGCACTACAATGAAGTCTCACTTCCCCCCGGTCAAAAGGGCCATCTGAAAAAAGTGTAAAATCCAGAAAGGCAGGACAGGCCATGGAGAACTGGGAGCCTTGTTATGCTGATGGGCGGGATGTAAACTGCCAACAGACACTCGGGAGAAGTGTATGGTGTTTCCTGAAACATCTAAAAAACAAAGCAACAGAGCCTAGGGCACTTCCACTTATGGTCCTATAGCTTAGGGAAATTAAAATCAAAAAGACACAGCCACCCCAATGTTTGGGACGCCTCTGTTTACAAGAACCTCGTTTACCGTACAAGTTCAATATCACAGAAAGTGAAAAATGGATAAAGAACTTGTGGTACTTATGTACAATGCAGTATCACTCAGCAGTGAAATCTATGTCATCAGGCCCGTAGCAGCACAATGAGTGGATTCAGGTACGATGATTCTAACTGAAATAAGTCACACAGAAAAAGAAACATCATAAGATATCAGTAATACACGGAATGTAAACTTGGCTACACAGGAACTGAATTACAGAACAGAACAGGGTCTCAAATTTAGAAAACCAACTTATGCTTGTTTAATGGTAAAGGTGAGTTGGGGTGCTGCATAAAACCAGAGATTGAAATGAGCACAGATAAAGTTCCTTAAGCCAAATATGGAATAGACAAGAGCTACTCCTTGCTCAACGAAATGGACTCAACACCGCATATTAAACGCCTAAGAATGTACCTGACTCTTAAGTATCTTAAAACCTATGGATTGCTATGTCTCCAAAAGAGAATCAAGCATGTGTACAGGGACATAAACGCAGCAGTGATAGGATTGGAGAGGTTCGGTGAGCAAATGAAGACCCTTTGAAGTCATATTGCATGGTACCCATTCCACGGGTTTCAACTACCCAGGTTTAAGGTATTCTTCCTTCAGCTAAAACATGCATGTGGAACCTAGAGTATGATCAACCATGTGATCGGGAGACGTGTTCAAATATGTCTCAGTTTTCGTACCCTGGTACTCGGGTGCAACATTCCAGACGCTTTACTAACACTCTCCCGACTTGGAGAGTCAGTCCCTTTAACCTCCTGTTTGGCCCAGTTTGCAATTTCTGCGGAAGATGAACGGGAATAGCGAGAACCAATGAGAGACTAGCTGGAGGTGTCTGGACGGGCAAATTTAACTCTCATTTCCCACCAGGAAGAGGAAATAACCAAAGGCTCAGCGTGCCGTGCCGGAACCAGATTAGGGTCTGAAGCCATCCTGCGGTGTTGCGGCCAGCTCACAAGAAAACGAGTTGAAGAAAGGAGCTCAGGGGCACTGTAATTCACAAACCTGCAGAGTTATAAATGACAACTATCGTCCAAAAATATACTGAAGTAAGGCTGCCAAGAGGACTTGAAAGCGGGGCAGAATTGCAGGAAACCGATTTCAGGAGGTAGACTGGAATTGCATTGAAAGCATAGGAAAAGAGGCAGAACGTCCACAATGATGCACTTGGCCAAAAAGGGCGTACGTGTTTTTTCCTGAATATATTCAGGAAAAAACGCATACGCCCTTTTTGGCCAACCAAGCAAGCTTGCAAAGGAAATCTGCACTACAATGAAGTCTCACTTCCCCCCGGTCAAAAGGGCCATCTGAAAAAAGTGTAAAATCCAGAAAGGCAGGACAGGCCATGGAGAACTGGGAGCCTTGTTATGCTGATGGGCGGGATGTAAACTGCCAACAGACACTCGGGAGAAGTGTATGGTGTTTCCTGAAACATCTAAAAAACAAAGCAACAGAGCCTAGGGCACTTCCACTTATGGTCCTATAGCTTAGAGAAATTAAAATCAAAAAGACACAGCCACCTCAATGTTTGGGACGACTCTGTTTACAAGAACCTCGTTTACCGTACAAGTTCAATATCACAGAAAGTGAAAAATGGATAAAGAACTTGTGGTACTTACGTACAATGCAGTATCACTCAGCAGTGAAATCTATGTCATCAGGCCCGTAGCAGCACAATGAGTGGATTCAGGTACGATGATTCTAACTGAAATAAGTCACACAGAAAAAGAAACATCATAAGATATCAGTAATACACGGAATGTAAACTTGGCTACACAGGAACTGAATTACAGAACAGAACAGGGTCTCAAATTTAGAAAACCAACTTATGCTTGTTTAAGGGTAAAGGTGAGTTGGGCTGCTGCATAAAACCAGAGATTGAAATGAGCACAGATAAAGTTCCTTAAGCCAAATATGGAATAGACAAGAGCTACTCCTTGCTCAACGAAATGGACTCAACACCGCATATTAAACGCCTAAGAATGTACCTGACTCTTAAGTATCTTAAAACCTATGGATTGCTATGTCTCCGAAAGAGAATCAAGCATGTGTACAGGGACATAAACGCAGCAGTGATAGGATTGGAGAGGTTCGGTGAGCAAATGAAGACCCTTTGAAGTCATATTGCATGGTACCCATTCCACGGGTTTCAACTACCCAGGTTTAAGGTATTCTTCCTTCAGCTAAAACATGCATGTGGAACCTAGAGTATGATCAACCATGTGATCGGGAGACGTGTTCAAATATGTCTCAGTTTTCGTACCCTGGTACTCGGGTGCAACATTCCAGACGCTTTACTAACACTCTCCCGACTTGGAGAGTCAGTCCCTTTAACCTCCTGTTTGGCCCAGTTTGCAATTTCTGCGGAAGATGAACGGGAATAGCGAGAACCAATGAGAGACTAGCTGGAGGTGTCTGGACGGGCAAATTTAACTCTCATTTCCCACCAGGAAGAGGAAATAACCAAAGGCTCAGCGTGCCGTGCCGGAACCAGATTAGGGCCTGAAGCCATCCTGCGGTGTTGCGGCCAGCTCACAAGAAAACGAGTTGAAGAAAGGAGCTCAGGGGCACTGTAATTCACAAACCTGCAGAGTTATAAATGACAACTATCGTCCAAAAATATACTGAAGTAAGGCTGCCAAGAGGACTTGAAAGCGGGGCAGAATTGCAGGAAACCGATTTCAGGAGGTAGACTGGAATTGCATTGAAAGCATAGGAAAAGAGGCAGAACGTCCACAATGATGCACTTGGCCAAAAAGGGTGTATGCGTTTTTTCCTGAATATATTCAGGAAAAAACGCATACGCCCTTTTTGGCCAACCAAGCAAGCTTGCAAAGGAAATCTGCACTACAATGAAGTCTCACTTCCCCCCGGTCAAAAGGGCCATCTGAAAAAAGTGTAAAATCCAGAAAGGCAGGACAGGCCATGGAGAACTGGGAGTCTTGTTATGCTGATGGGCGGGATGTAAACTGCCAACAGCCACTCGGGAGAAGTGTATGGTGTTTCCTGAAACATCTAAAAAACAAAGCAACAGAGCCTAGGGCACTTCCACTTATGGTCCTATAGCTTAGGGAAATTAAAATCAAAAAGATACAGCCACCCCAATGTTTGGGACGCCTCTGTTTACAAGAACCTCGTTTACCGTACAAGTTCAATATCACAGAAAGTGAAAAATGGATAAAGAACTTGTGGTACTTACGTACAATGCAGTATCACTCAGCAGTGAAATCTATGTCATCAGGCCCGTAGCAGCACAATGAGTGGATTCAGGTACGATGATTCTAACTGAAATAAGTCACACAGAAAAAGAAACATCATAAGATATCAGTAATACACGGAATGTAAACTTGGCTACACAGGAACTGAATTACAGAACAGAACAGGGTCTCAAATTTAGAAAACCAACTTATGCTTGTTTAAGGGTAAAGGTGAGTTGGGGTGCTGCATAAAACCAGAGATTGAAATGAGCACAGATAAAGTTCCTTAAGCCAAATATGGAATAGACAAGAGCTACTCCTTGCTCAACGAAATGGACTCAACACCCCATATTAAACGCCTAAGAATGTACCTGACTCTTAAGTATCTTAAAACCTATGGATTGCTATGTCTCCGAAAGAGAATCAAGCATGTGTACAGGGACATAAACGCAGCAGTGATAGGATTGGAGAGGTTCGGTGAGCAAATGAAGACCCTTTGAAGTCATATTGCATGGTACCCATTCCACGGGTTTCAACTACCCAGGTTTAAGGTATTCTTCCTTCAGCTAAAACATGCATGTGGAACCTAGAGTATGATCAACCATGTGATCGGGAGACGTGTTCAAATATGTCTCAGTTTTCGTACCCTGGTACTCGGGTGCAACATTCCAGACGCTTTACTAACACTCTCCCAACTTGGAGAGTCTGTCCCTTTAACCTCCTGTTTGGCCCAGTTTGCAATTTCTGCGGAAGATGAACGGGAATAGCGAGAACCAATGAGAGACTAGCTGGAGGTGTCTGGACGGGCAAATTTAACTCTCATTTCCCACCAGGAAGAGGAAATAACCAAAGGCTCAGCGTGCCGTGCCGGAACCAGATTAGGGCCTGAAGCCATCCTGCGGTGTTGCGGCCAGCTCACAAGAAAACGAGTTGAAGAAAGGAGCTCAGGGGCACTGTAATTCACAAACCTGCAGAGTTATAAATGACAACTATCGTCCAAAAATATACTGAAGTAAGGCTGCCAAGAGGACTTGAAAGCGGGGCAGAATTGCAGGAAACCGATTTCAGGAGGTAGACTGGAATTGCATTGAAAGCATAGGAAAAGAGGCAGAACGTCCACAATGATGCACTTGGCCAAAAAGGGTGTATGCGTTTTTTCCTGAATATATTCAGGAAAAAACGCATACGCCCTTTTTGGCCAACCAAGCAAGCTTGCAAAGGAAATCTGCACTACAATGAAGTCTCACTTCCCCCCGGTCAAAAGGGCCATCTGAAAAAAGTGTAAAATCCAGAAAGGCAGGACAGGCCATGGAGAACTGGGAGCCTTGTTATGCTGATGGGCGGGATGTAAATTGCCAACAGACACTCCGGAGAAGTGTATGGTGTTTCCTGAAACATCTAAAAAACAAAGCAACAGAGCCTAGGGCACTTCCACTTATGGTCCTATAGCTTAGGGAAATTAAAATCAAAAAGACACAGCCACCCCAATGTTTGGGACGCCTCTGTTTACAAGAACCTCGTTTACCGTACAAGTTCAATATCACAGAAAGTGAAAAATGGATAAAGAACTTGTGGTACTTACGTACAATGCAGTATCACTCAGCAGTGAAATCTATGTCATCAGGCCCGTAGCAGCACAATGAGTGGATTCAGGTACGATGATTCTAACTGAAATAAGTCACACAGAAAAAGAAACATCATAAGATATCAGTAATACACGGAATGTAAACTTGGCTACACAGGAACTGAATTACAGAACAGATCAGGGTCTCAAATTTAGAAAACCAACTTATGCTTGTTTAAGGGTAAAGGTGAGTTGGGGTGCTGCATGAAACCAGAGATTGAAATGAGCACAGATAAAGTTCCTTAAGCCAAATATGGAATAGACAAGAGCTACTCCTTGCTCAACGAAATGGACTCAACACCGCATATTAAACGCCTAAGAATGTACCTGACTCTTAAGTATCTTAAAACCTATGGATTGCTATGTCTCCAAAAGAGAATCAAGCATGTGTACAGGGACATAAACGCAGCAGTGATAGGATTGGAGAGGTTTGGTGAGCAAATGAAGACCCTTTGAAGTCATATTGCATGGTACCCATTCCACGGGTTTCAACTACCCAGGTTTAAGGTATTCTTCCTTCAGCTAAAACATGCATGTGGAACCTAGAGTATGATCAACCATGTGATCGGGAGACGTGTTCAAATATGTCTCAGTTTTCGTACCCTGATACTCGGGTGCAACATTCCAGACGCTTTACTAACACTCTCCCGACTTGGAGAGTCTGTCCCTTTAACCTCCTGTTTGGCCCAGTTTGCAATTTCTGCGGAAGATGAACAGGAATAGCGAGAACCAATGAGAGACTAGCTGGAGGTGTCTGGACGGGCAAATTTAACTCTCATTTCCCACCAGGAAGAGGAAATAACCAAAGGCTCAGCGTGCCGTGCCGGAACCAGATTAGGGCCTGAAGCCATCCTGCGGTGTTGCGGCCAGCTCACAAGAAAGCGAGTTGAAGAAAGGAGCTCAGGGGCACTGTAATTCACAAACCTGCAGAGTTATAAATGACAGCTATCGTCCAAAAATATACTGAAGTAAGGCTGCCAAGAGGACTTGAAAGCGGGGCAGAATTGCAGGAAACCGATTTCAGGAGGTAGACTGGAATTGCATTGAAAGCATAGGGAAAGAGGCAGAACGTCCACAATGATGCACTTGGCCAAAAAGGGCATATGCGTTTTTTCCTGAATATATTCAGGAAAAAACGCATACGCCCTTTTTGGCCAACTAAGCAAGCTTGCAAAGGAAATCTGCACTACAATGAAGTCTCACTTCCCCCCGGTCAAAAGGGCCATCTGAAAAAAGTGTAAAATCCAGAAAGGCAGGACAGGCCATGGAGAACTGGGAGCCTTGTTATGCTGATGGGCGGGATGTAAACTGCCAACAGACACTCGGGAGAAGTGTATGGTGTTTCCTGAAACATCTAAAAAACAAAGCAACAGAGCCTAGGGCACTTCCACTTATGGTCCTATAGCTTAGGGAAATTAAAATCAAAAAGACACAGCCACCCCAATGTTTGGGACGCCTCTGTTTACAAGAACCTCGTTTACCGTACAAGTTCAGTATCACAGAAAGTGAAAAATGGATAAAGAACTTGTGGTACTTACGTACAATGCAGTATCACTCAGCAGTGAAATCTATGTCATCAGGCCCGTAGCAGCACAATGAGTGGATTCAGGTACGATGATTCTAACTGAAATAAGTCACACAGAAAAAGAAACATCATAAGATATCAGTAATACACGGAATGTAAACTTGGCTACACAGGAACTGAATTACAGAACAGAACAGGGTCTCAAATTTAGAAAACCAACTTATGCTTGTTTAAGGGTAAAGGTGAGTTGGGCTGCTGCATAAAACCAGAGATTGAAATGAGCACAGATAAAGTTCCTTAAGCCAAATATGGAATAGACAAGAGCTACTCCTTGCTCAACGAAATGGACTCAACACCGCATATTAAACGCCTAAGAATGTACCTGACTCTTAAGTATCTTAAAACCTATGGATTGCTATGTCTCCGAAAGAGAATCAAGCATGTGTACAGGGACAAAAACGCAGCAGTGATAGGATTGGAGAGGTTCGGTGAGCAAATGAAGACCCTTTGAAGTCATATTGCATGGTACCCATTCCACGGGTTTCAACTACCCAGGTTTAAGGTATTCTTCCTTCAGCTAAAACATGCATGTGGAACCTAGAGTATGATCAACCATGTGATCGGGAGACGTGTTCAAATATGTCTCAGTTTTCGTACCCTGGTACTCGGGTGCAACATTCCAGACGCTTTACTAACACTCTCCCGACTTGGAGAGTCAGTCCCTTTAACCTCCTGTTTGGCCCAGTTTGCAATTTCTGCGGAAGATGAACGGGAATAGCGAGAACCAATGAGAGACTAGCTGGAGGTGTCTGGACGGGCAAATTTAACTCTCATTTCCCACCAGGAAGAGGAAATAACCAAAGGCTCAGCGTGCCGTGCCGGAACCAGATTAGGGCCTGAAGCCATCCTGCGGTGTTGCGGCCAGCTCACAAGAAAGCGAGTTGAAGAAAGGAGCTCAGGGGCACTGTAATTCACAAACCTGCAGAGTTATAAATGACAGCTATCGTCCAAAAATATACTGAAGTAAGGCTGCCAAGAGGACTTGAAAGCGGGGCAGAATTGCAGGAAACCGATTTCAGGAGGTAGACTGGAATTGCATTGAAAGCATAGGAAAAGAGGCAGAACGTCCACAATGATGCACTTGGCCAAAAAGGGCGTATGCGTTTTTTCCTGAATATATTCAGGAAAAAACGCATACGCCCTTTTTGGCCAACCAAGCAAGCTTACAAAGGAAATCTGCACTACAATGAAGTCTCACTTCCCCCCGGTCAAAAGGGCCATCTGAAAAAAGTGTAAAATCCAGAAAGGCAGGACAGGCCATGGAGAACTGGGAGCCTTGTTATGCTGATGGGCGGGATGTAAACTGCCAACAGACACTCGGGAGAAGTGTATGGTGTTTCCTGAAACATCTAAAAAACAAAGCAACAGAGCCTAGGGCACTTCCACTTATGGTCCTATAGCTTAGGGAAATTAAAATCAAAAAGACACAGCCACCCCAATGTTTGGGACGCCTCTGTTTACAAGAACCTCGTTTACCGTACAAGTTCAATATCACAGAAAGTGAAAAATGGATAAAGAACTTGTGGTACTTACGTACAATGCAGTATCACTCAGCAGTGAAATCTATGTCATCAGGCCCGTAGCAGCACAATGAGTGGATTCAGGTACGATGATTCTAACTGAAATAAGTCACACAGAAAAAGAAACATCATAAGATATCAGTAATACACGGAATGTAAACTTGGCTACACAGGAACTGAATTACAGAACAGAACAGGGTCTCAAATTTAGAAAACCAACTTATGCTTGTTTAAGGGTAAAGGTGAGTTGGGGTGCTGCATAAAACCAGAGATTGAAATGAGCACAGATAAAGTTCCTTAAGCCAAATATGGAATAGACAAGAGCTACTCCTTGCTCAACGAAATGGACTCAACACCGCATATTAAACGCCTAAGAATGTACCTGACTCTTAAGTATCTTAAAACCTATGGATTGCTATGTCTCCGAAAGAGAATCAAGCATGTGTACAGGGACATAAACGCAGCAGTGATAGGATTGGAGAGGTTCGGTGAGCAAATGAAGACCCTTTGAAGTCATATTGCATGGTACCCATTCCACGGGTTTCAACTACCCAGGTTTAAGGTATTCTTCCTTCAGCTAAAACATGCATGTGGAACCTAGAGTATGATCAACCATGTGATCGGGAGACGTGTTCAAATATGTCTCAGTTTTCGTACCCTGGTACTCGGGTGCAACATTCCAGACGCTTTACTAACACTCTCCCGACTTGGAGAGTCAGTCCCTTTAACCTCCTGTTTGGCCCAGTTTGCAATTTCTGCGGAAGATGAACGGGAATAGCGAGAACCAATGAGAGACTAGCTGGAGGTGTCTGGACGGGCAAATTTAACTCTCATTTCCCACCAGGAAGAGGAAATAACCAAAGGCTCAGCGTGCCGTGCCGGAACCAGATTAGGGTCTGAAGCCATCCTGCGGTGTTGCGGCCAGCTCACAAGAAAACGAGTTGAAGAAAGGAGCTCAGGGGCACTGTAATTCACAAACCTGCAGAGTTATAAATGACAACTATCGTCCAAAAATATACTGAAGTAAGGCTGCCAAGAGGACTTGAAAGCGGGGCAGAATTGCAGGAAACCGATTTCAGGAGGTAGACTGGAATTGCATTGAAAGCATAGGAAAAGAGGCAGAACGTCCACAATGATGCACTTGGCCAAAAAGGGTGTATGCGTTTTTTCCTGAATATATTCAGGAAAAAACGCATACGCCCTTTTTGGCCAACCAAGCAAGCTTGCAAAGGAAATCTGCACTACAATGAAGTCTCACTTCCCCCCGGTCAAAAGGGCCATCTGAAAAAAGTGTAAAATCCAGAAAGGCAGGACAGGCCATGGAGAACTGGGAGCCTTGTTATGCTGATGGGCGGGATGTAAACTGCCAACAGCCACTCGGGAGAAGTGTATGGTGTTTCCTGAAACATCTAAAAAACAAAGCAACAGAGCCTAGGGCACTTCCACTTATGGTCCTATAGCTTAGGGAAATTAAAATCAAAAAGATACAGCCACCCCAATGTTTGGGACGCCTCTGTTTACAAGAACCTCGTTTACCGTACAAGTTCAATATCACAGAAAGTGAAAAATGGATAAAGAACTTGTGGTACTTACGTACAATGCAGTATCACTCAGCAGTGAAATCTATGTCATCAGGCCCGTAGCAGCACAATGAGTGGATTCAGGTACGATGATTCTAACTGAAATAAGTCACACAGAAAAAGAAACATCATAAGATATCAGTAATACACGGAATGTAAACTTGGCTACACAGGAACTGAATTACAGAACAGAACAGGGTCTCAAATTTAGAAAACCAACTTATGCTTGTTTAAGGGTAAAGGTGAGTTGGGGTGCTGCATAAAACCAGAGATTGAAATGAGCACAGATAAAGTTCCTTAAGCCAAATATGGAATAGTCAAGAGCTACTCCTTGCTCAACGAAATGGACTCAACACCCCATATTAAACGCCTAAGAATGTACCTGACTCTTAAGTATCTTAAAACCTATGGATTGCTATGTCTCCGAAAGAGAATCAAGCATGTGTACAGGGACATAAACGCAGCAGTGATAGGATTGGAGAGGTTCGGTGAGCAAATGAAGACCCTTTGAAGTCATATTGCATGGTACCCATTCCACGGGTTTCAACTACCCAGGTTTAAGGTATTCTTCCTTCAGCTAAAACATGCATGTGGAACCTAGAGTATGATCAACCATGTGATCGGGAGACGTGTTCAAATATGTCTCAGTTTTCGTACCCTGGTACTCGGGTGCAACATTCCAGACGCTTTACTAACACTCTCCCGACTTGGAGAGTCTGTCCCTTTAACCTCCTGTTTGGCCCAGTTTGCAATTTCTGCGGAAGATGAACGGGAATAGCGAGAACCAATGAGAGACTAGCTGGAGGTGTCTGGACGGGCAAATTTAACTCTCATTTCCCACCAGGAAGAGGAAATAACCAAAGGCTCAGCGTGCCGTGCCGGAACCAGATTAGGGCCTGAAGCCATCCTGCGGTGTTGCGGCCAGCTCACAAGAAAACGAGTTGAAGAAAGGAGCTCAGGGGCACTGTAATTCACAAACCTGCAGAGTTATAAATGACAACTATCGTCCAAAAATATACTGAAGTAAGGCTGCCAAGAGGACTTGAAAGCGGGGCAGAATTGCAGGAAACCGATTTCAGGAGGTAGACTGGAATTGCATTGAAAGCATAGGAAAAGAGGCAGAACGTCCACAATGATGCACTTGGCCAAAAAGGGCGTATGCGTTTTTTCCTGAATATATTCAGGAAAAAACGCATACGCCCTTTTTGGCCAACCAAGCAAGCTTGCAAAGGAAATCTGCACTACAATGAAGTCTCACTTCCCCCCGGTCAAAAGGGCCATCTGAAAAAAGTGTAAAATCCAGAAAGGCAGGACAGGCCATGGAGAACTGGGAGCCTTGTTATGCTGATGGGCGGGATGTAAATTGCCAACAGACACTCGGGAGAAGTGTATGGTGTTTCCTGAAACATCTAAAAAACAAAGCAACAGAGCCTAGGGCACTTCCACTTATGGTCCTATAGCTTAGGGAAATTAAAATCAAAAAGACACAGCCACCCCAATGTTTGGGACGCCTCTGTTTACAAGAACCTCGTTTACCGTACAAGTTCAATATCACAGAAAGTGAAAAATGGATAAAGAACTTGTGGTACTTACGTACAATGCAGTATCACTCAGCAGTGAAATCTATGTCATCAGGCCCGTAGCAGCACAATGAGTGGATTCAGGTATGATGATTCTAACTGAAATAAGTCACACAGAAAAAGAAACATCATAAGATATCAGTAATACACGGAATGTAAACTTGGCTACACAGGAACTGAATTACAGAACAGAACAGGGTCTCAAATTTAGAAAACCAACTTATGCTTGTTTAAGGGTAAAGGTGAGTTGGGGTGCTGCATAAAACCAGAGATTGAAATGAGCACAGATAAAGTTCCTTAAGCCAAATATGGAATAGACAAGAGCTACTCCTTGCTCAACGAAATGGACTCAACACCGCATATTAAACGCCTAAGAATGTACCTGACTCTTAAGTATCTTAAAACCTATGGATTGCTATGTCTCCGAAAGAGAATCAAGCATGTGTACAGGGACATAAACGCAGCAGTGATAGGATTGGAGAGGTTCGGTGAGCAAATGAAGACCCTTTGAAGTCATATTGCATGGTACCCATTCCACGGGTTTCAACTACCCAGGTTTAAGGTATTCTTCCTTCAGCTAAAACATGCATGTGGAACCTAGAGTATGATCAACCATGTGATCGGGAGACGTGTTCAAATATGTCTCAGTTTTCGTACCCTGGTACTCGGGTGCAACATTCCAGACGCTTTACTAACACTCTCCCGACTTGGAGAGTCAGTCCCTTTAACCTCCTGTTTGGCCCAGTTTGCAATTTCTGCGGAAGATGAACAGGAATAGCGAGAACCAATGAGAGACTAGCTGGAGGTGTCTGGACGGGCAAATTTAACTCTCATTTCCCACCAGGAAGAGGAAATAACAAAAGGCTCAGCGTGCCGTGCCGGAACCAGATTAGGGCCTGAAGCCATCCTGCGGTGTTGCGGCCAGCTCACAAGAAAACGAGTTGAAGAAAGGAGCTCAGGGGCACTGTAATTCACAAACATGCAGAGTTATAAATGACAACTATCGTCCAAAAATATACTGAAGTAAGGCTGCCAAGAGGACTTGAAAGCGGGGCAGAATTGCAGGAAACCGATTTCAGGAGGTAGACTGGAATTGCATTGAAAGCATAGGAAAAGAGGCAGAACGTCCACAATGATGCACTTGGCCAAAAAGGGCGTATGCGTTTTTTCCTGAATATATTCAGGAAAAAACGCGTACGCACTTTTTGGCCAACCAAGCAAGCTTGCAAAGGAAATCTGCACTACAATGAAGTCTCACTTCCCCCCGGTCAAAAGGGCCATCTGAAAAAAGTGTAAAATCCAGAAAGGCAGGACAGGCCATGGAGAACTGGGAGCCTTGTTATGCTGATGGGCGGGATGTAAACTGCCAACAGACACTCGGGAGAAGTGTATGGTGTTTCCTGAAACATCTAAAAAACAAAGCAACAGAGCCTAGGGCACTTCCACTTATGGTCCTATAGCTTAGGGAAATTAAAATCAAAAAGACACAGCCACCCCAATGTTTGGGACGCCTCTGTTTACAAGAACCTCGTTTACCGTACAAGTTCAATATCACAGAAAGTGAAAAATGGATAAAGAACTTGTGGTACTTACGTACAATGCAGTATCACTCAGCAGTGAAATCTATGTCATCAGGCCCGTAGCAGCACAATGAGTGGATTCAGGTACGATGATTCTAACTGAAATAAGTCACACAGAAAAAGAAACATCATAAGATATCAGTAATACACGGAATGTAAACTTGGCTACACAGGAACTGAATTACAGAACAGAACAGGGTCTCAAATTTAGAAAACCAACTTATGCTTGTTTAAGGGTAAAGGTGAGTTGGGGTGCTGCATAAAACCAGAGATTGAAATGAGCACAGATAAAGTTCCTTAAGCCAAATATGGAATAGACAAGAGCTACTCCTTGCTCAACGAAATGGACTCAACACCGCATATTAAACGCCTAAGAATGTACCTGACTCTTAAGTATCTTAAAACCTATGGATTGCTATGTCTCCGAAAGAGAATCAAGCATGTGTACAGGGACATAAACGCAGCAGTGATAGGATTGGAGAGGTTCGGTGAGCAAATGAAGACCCTTTGAAGTCATATTGCATGGTACCCATTCCACGGGTTTCAACTACCCAGGTTTAAGGTATTCTTCCTTCAGCTAAAACATGCATGTGGAACCTAGAGTATGATCAACCATGTGATCGGGAGACGTGTTCAAATATGTCTCAGTTTTCGTACCCTGGTACTCGGGTGCAACATTCCAGACGCTTTACTAACACTCTCCCGACTTGGAGAGTCAGTCCCTTTAACCTCCTGTTTGGCCCAGTTTGCAATTTCTGCGGAAGATGAACGGGAATAGCGAGAACCAATGAGAGACTAGCTGGAGGTGTCTGGACGGGCAAATTTAACTCTCATTTCCCACCAGGAAGAGGAAATAACCAAAGGCTCAGCGTGCCGTGCCGGAACCAGATTAGGGCCTGAAGCCATCCTGCGGTGTTGCGGCCAGCTCACAAGAAAGCGAGTTGAAGAAAGGAGCTCAGGGGCACTGTAATTCACAAACCTGCAGAGTTATAAATGACAGCTATCGTCCAAAAATATACTGAAGTAAGGCTGCCAAGAGGACTTGAAAGCGGGGCAGAATTGCAGGAAACCGATTTCAGGAGGTAGACTGGAATTGCATTGAAAGCATAGGAAAAGAGGCAGAACGTCCACAATGATGCACTTGGCCAAAAAGGGCGTATGCGTTTTTTCCTGAATATATTCAGGAAAAAACGCATACGCCCTTTTTGGCCAACCAAGCAAGCTTGCAAAGGAAATCTGCACTACAATGAAGTCTCACTTCCCCCCGGTCAAAAGGGCCATCTGAAAAAAGTGTAAAATCCAGAAAGGCAGGACAGGCCATGGAGAACTGGGAGCCTTGTTATGCTGATGGGCGGGATGTAAACTGCCAACAGACACTCGGGAGAAGTGTATGGTGTTTCCTGAAACATCTAAAAAACAAAGCAACAGAGCCTAGGGCACTTCCACTTATGGTCCTATAGCTTAGGGAAATTAAAATCAAAAAGACACAGCCACCCCAATGTTTGGGACGCCTCTGTTTACAAGAACCTCGTTTACCGTACAAGTTCAATATCACAGAAAGTGAAAAATGGATAAAGAACTTGTGGTACTTACGTACAATGCAGTATCACTCAGCAGTGAAATCTATGTCATCAGGCCCGTAGCAGCACAATGAGTGGATTCAGGTACGATGATTCTAACTGAAATAAGTCACACAGAAAAAGAAACATCATAAGATATCAGTAATACACGGAATGTAAACTTGGCTACACAGGAACTGAATTACAGAACAGAACAGGGTCTCAAATTTAGAAAACCAACTTATGCTTGTTTAAGGGTAAAGGTGAGTTGGGGTGCTGCATAAAACCAGAGATTGAAATGAGCACAGATAAAGTTCCTTAAGCCAAATATGGAATAGACAAGAGCTACTCCTTGCTCAACGAAATGGACATAACACCGCATATTAAACGCCTAAGAATGTACCTGACTCTTAAGTATCTTAAAACCTATGGATTGCTATGTCTCCGAAAGAGAATCAAGCATGTGTACAGGGACATAAACGCAGCAGTGATAGGATTGGAGAGGTTCGGTGAGCAAATGAAGACCCTTTGAAGTCATATTGCATGGTACCCATTCCACGGGTTTCAACTACCCAGGTTTAAGGTATTCTTCCTTCAGCTAAAACATGCATGTGGAACCTAGAGTATGATCAACCATGTGATCGGGAGACGTGTTCAAATATGTCTCAGTTTTCGTACCCTGGTACTCGGGTGCAACATTCCAGACGCTTTACTAACACTCTCCCGACTTGGAGAGTCAGTCCCTTTAACCTCCTGTTTGGCCCAGTTTGCAATTTCTGCGGAAGATGAACGGGAATAGCGAGAACCAATGAGAGACTAGCTGGAGGTGTCTGGACGGGCAAATTTAACTCTCATTTCCCACCAGGAAGAGGAAATAACCAAAGGCTCAGCGTGCCGTGCCGGAACCAGATTAGGGTCTGAAGCCATCCTGCGGTGTTGCGGCCAGCTCACAAGAAAACGAGTTGAAGAAAGGAGCTCAGGGGCACTGTAATTCACAAACCTGCAGAGTTATAAATGACAACTATCGTCCAAAAATATACTGAAGTAAGGCTGCCAAGAGGACTTGAAAGCGGGGCAGAATTGCAGGAAACCGATTTCAGGAGGTAGACTGGAATTGCATTGAAAGCATAGGAAAAGAGGCAGAACGTCCACAATGATGCACTTGGCCAAAAAGGGCGTACGCGTTTTTTCCTGAATATATTCAGGAAAAAACGCGTACGCCCTTTTTGGCCAACCAAGCAAGCTTGCAAAGGAAATCTGCACTACAATGAAGTCTCACTTCCCCCCGGTCAAAAGGGCCATCTGAAAAAAGTGTAAAATCCAGAAAGGCAGGACAGGCCATGGAGAACTGGGAGCCTTGTTATGCTGATGGGCGGGATGTAAACTGCCAACAGACACTCGGGAAAAGTGTATGGTGTTTCCTGAAACATCTAAAAAACAAAGCAACAGAGCCTAGGGCACTTCCACTTATGGTCCTATAGCTTAGGGAAATTAAAATCAAAAAGACACAGCCACCTCAATGTTTGGGACGCCTCTGTTTACAAGAACCTCGTTTACCGTACAAGTTCAATATCACAGAAAGTGAAAAATGGATAAAGAACTTGTGGTACTTACGTACAATGCAGTATCACTCAGCAGTGAAATCTATGTCATCAGGCCCGTAGCAGCACAATGAGTGGATTCAGGTACGATGATTCTAACTGAAATAAGTCACACAGAAAAAGAAACATCATAAGATATCAGTAATACACGGAATGTAAACTTGGCTACACAGGAACTGAATTACAGAACAGAACAGGGTCTCAAATTTAGAAAACCAACTTATGCTTGTTTAAGGGTAAAGGTGAGTTGGGGTGCTGCATAAAACCAGAGATTGAAATGAGCACAGATAAAGTTCCTTAAGCCAAATATGGAATAGACAAGAGCTACTCCTTGCTCAACGAAATGGACTCAACACCACATATTAAACGCCTAAGAATGTACCTGACTCTTAAGTATCTTAAAACCTATGGATTGCTATGTCTCCGAAAGAGAATCAAGCATGTGTACAGGGACATAAACGCAGCAGTGATAGGATTGGAGAGGTTCGGTGAGCAAATGAAGACCCTTTGAAGTCATATTGCATGGTACCCATTCCACGGGTTTCAACTACCCAGGTTTAAGGTATTCTTCCTTCAGCTAAAACATGCATGTGGAACCTAGAGTATGATCAACCATGTGATCGGGAGACGTGTTCAAATATGTCTCAGTTTTCGTACCCTGGTACTCGGGTGCAACATTCCAGACGCTTTACTAACACTCTCCCGACTTGGAGAGTCAGTCCCTTTAACCTCCTGTTTGGCCCAGTTTGCAATTTCTGCGGAAGATGAACGGGAATAGCGAGAACCAATGAGAGACTAGCTGGAGGTGTCTGGACGGGCAAATTTAACTCTCATTTCCCACCAGGAAGAGGAAATAACCAAAGGCTCAGCGTGCCGTGCCGGAACCAGATTAGGGCCTGAAGCCATCTTGCGGTGTTGCGGCCAGCTCACAAGAAAACGAGTTGAAGAAAGGAGCTCAGGGGCACTGTAATTCACAAACCTGCAGAGTTATAAATGACAACTATCGTCCAAAAATATACTGAAGTAAGGCTGCCAAGAGGACTTGAAAGCGGGGCAGAATTGCAGGAAACCGATTTCAGGAGGTAGACTGGAATTGCATTGAAAGCATAGGAAAAGAGGCAGAACGTCCACAATGATGCACTTGGCCAAAAAGGGCGTATGCGTTTTTTCCTGAATATATTCAGGAAAAAACGCATACGCCCTTTTTGGCCAACCAAGCAAGCTTGCAAAGGAAATCTGCACTACAATGAAGTCTCACTTCCCCCCGGTCAAAAGGGCCATCTGAAAAAAGTGTAAAATCCAGAAAGGCAGGACAGGCCATGGAGAACTGGGAGCCTTGTTATGCTGATGGGCGGGATGTAAATTGCCAACAGACACTCGGGAGAAGTGTATGGTGTTTCCTGAAACATCTAAAAAACAAAGCAACAGAGCCTAGGGCACTTCCACTTATGGTCCTATAGCTTAGGGAAATTAAAATCAAAAAGACACAGCCACCCCAATGTTTGGGACGACTCTGTTTACAAGAACCTCGTTTACCGTACAAGTTCAATATCACAGAAAGTGAAAAATGGATAAAGAACTTGTGGTACTTACGTACAATGCAGTATCACTCAGCAGTGAAATCTATGTCATCAGGCCCGTAGCAGCACAATGAGTGGATTCAGGTATGATGATTCTAACTGAAATAAGTCACACAGAAAAAGAAACATCATAAGATATCAGTAATACACGGAATGTAAACTTGGCTACACAGGAACTGAATTACAGAACAGAACAGGGTCTCAAATTTAGAAAACCAACTTATGCTTGTTTAAGGGTAAAGGTGAGTTGGGGTGCTGCATAAAACCAGAGATTGAAATGAGCACAGATAAAGTTCCTTAAGCCAAATATGGAATAGACAAGAGCTACTCCTTGCTCAACGAAATGGACTCAACACCGCATATTAAACGCCTAAGAATGTACCTGACTCTTAAGTATCTTAAAACCTATGGATTGCTATGTCTCCGAAAGAGAATCAAGCATGTGTACAGGGACATAAACGCAGCAGTGATAGGATTGGAGAGGTTCGGTGAGCAAATGAAGACCCTTTGAAGTCATATTGCATGGTACCCATTCCACGGGTTTCAACTACCCAGGTTTAAGGTATTCTTCCTTCAGCTAAAACATGCATGTGGAACCTAGAGTATGATCAACCATGTGATCGGGAGACGTGTTCAAATATGTCTCAGTTTTCGTACCCTGGTACTCGGGTGCAACATTCCAGACGCTTTACTAACACTCTCCCGACTTGGAGAGTCAGTCCCTTTAACCTCCTGTTTGGCCCAGTTTGCAATTTCTGCGGAAGATGAACAGGAATAGCGAGAACCAATGAGAGACTAGCTGGAGGTGTCTGGACGGGCAAATTTAACTCTCATTTCCCACCAGGAAGAGGAAATAACCAAAGGCTCAGCGTTCCGTGCCGGAACCAGATTAGGGCCTGAAGCCATCCTGCGGTGTTGCGGCCAGCTCACAAGAAAACGAGTTGAAGAAAGGAGCTCAGGGGCACTGTAATTCACAAACCTGCAGAGTTATAAATGACAACTATCGTCCAAAAATATACTGAAGTAAGGCTGCCAAGAGGACTTGAAAGCGGGGCAGAATTGCAGGAAACCGATTTCAGGAGGTAGACTGGAATTGCATTGAAAGCATAGGAAAAGAGGCAGAACGTCCACAATGATGCACTTGGCCAAAAAGGGCGTATGCGTTTTTTCCTGAATATATTCAGGAAAAAACGCGTACGCCCTTTTTGGCCAACCAAGCAAGCTTGCAAAGGAAATCTGCACTACAATGAAGTCTCACTTCCCCCCGGTCAAAAGGGCCATCTGAAAAAAGTGTAAAATCCAGAAAGGCAGGACAGGCCATGGAGAACTGGGAGCCTTGTTATGCTGATGGGCGAGATGTAAATTGCCAACAGACACTCGGGAGAAGTGTATGGTGTTTCCTGAAACATCTAAAAAACAAAGCAACAGAGCCTAGGGCACTTCCACTTATGGTCCTATAGCTTAGGGAAATTAAAATCAAAAAGACACAGCCACCCCAATGTTTGGGACGCCTCTGTTTACAAGAACCTCGTTTACCGTACAAGTTCAATATCACAGAAAGTGAAAAATGGATAAAGAACTTGTGGTACTTACGTACAATGCAGTATCACTCAGCAGTGAAATCTATGTCATCAGGCCCGTAGCAGCACAATGAGTGGATTCAGGTACGATGATTCTAACTGAAATAAGTCACACAGAAAAAGAAACATCATAAGATATCAGTAATACACGGAATGTAAACTTGGCTACACAGGAACTGAATTACAGAACAGAACAGGGTCTCAAATTTAGAAAACCAACTTATGCTTGTTTAAGGGTAAAGGTGAGTTGGGCTGCTGCATAAAACCAGAGATTGAAATGAGCACAGATAAAGTTCCTTAAGCCAAATATGGAATAGACAAGAGCTACTCCTTGCTCAACGAAATGGACTCAACACCGCATATTAAACGCCTAAGAATGTACCTGACTCTTAAGTATCTTAAAACCTATGGATTGCTATGTCTCCGAAAGAGAATCAAGCATGTGTACAGGGACATAAACGCAGCAGTGATAGGATTGGAGAGGTTCGGTGAGCAAATGAAGACCCTTTGAAGTCATATTGCATGGTACCCATTCCACGGGTTTCAACTACCCAGGTTTAAGGTATTCTTCCTTCAGCTAAAACATGCATGTGGAACCTAGAGTATGATCAACCATGTGATCGGGAGACGTGTTCAAATATGTCTCAGTTTTCGTACCCTGGTACTCGGGTGCAACATTCCAGACGCTTTACTAACACTCTCCCGACTTGGAGAGTCTGTCCCTTTAACCTCCTGTTTGGCCCAGTTTGCAATTTCTGCGGAAGATGAACAGGAATAGCGAGAACCAATGAGAGACTAGCTGGAGGTGTCTGGACGGGCAAATTTAACTCTCATTTCCCACCAGGAAGAGGAAATAACCAAAGGCTCAGCGTGCCGTGCCGGAACCAGATTAGGGCCTGAAGCCATCCTGCGGTGTTGCGGCCAGCTCACAAGAAAGCGAGTTGAAGAAAGGAGCTCAGGGGCACTGTAATTCACAAACCTGCAGAGTTATAAATGACAGCTATCGTCCAAAAATATACTGAAGTAAGGCTGCCAAGAGGACTTGAAAGCGGGGCAGAATTGCAGGAAACCGATTTCAGGAGGTAGACTGGAATTGCATTGAAAGCATAGGAAAAGAGGCAGAACGTCCACAATGATGCACTTGGCCAAAAAGGGCGTACGCGTTTTTTCCTGAATATATTCAGGAAAAAACGCGTACGCCCTTTTTGGCCAACCAAGCAAGCTTGCAAAGGAAATCTGCACTACAATGAAGTCTCACTTCCCCCCGGTCAAAAGGGCCATCTGAAAAAAGTGTAAAATCCAGAAAGGCAGGACAGGCCATGGAGAACTGGGAGCCTTGTTATGCTGATGGGCGGGATGTAAACTGCCAACAGACACTCGGGAGGAGTGTATGGTGTTTCCTGAAACATCTAAAAAACAAAGCAACAGAGCCTAGGGCACTTCCACTTATGGTCCTATAGCTTAGGGAAATTAAAATCAAAAAGACACAGCCACCCCAATGTTTGGGACGCCTCTGTTTACAAGAACCTCGTTTACCGTACAAGTTTAATATCACAGAAAGTGAAAAATGGATAAAGAACTTGTGGTACTTACGTACAATGCAGTATCACTCAGCAGTGAAATCTATGTCATCAGGCCCGTAGCAGCACAATGAGTGGATTCAGGTACGATGATTCTAACTGAAATAAGTCACACAGAAAAAGAAACATCATAAGATATCAGTAATACACGGAATGTAAACTTGGCTACACAGGAACTGAATTACAGAACAGAACAGGGTCTCAAATTTAGAAAACCAACTTATGCTTGTTTAAGGGTAAAGGTGAGTTGGGCTGCTGCATAAAACCAGAGATTGAAATGAGCACAGATAAAGTTCCTTAAGCCAAATATGGAATAGACAAGAGCTACTCCTTGCTCAACGAAATGGACTCAACACCGCATATTAAACGCCTAAGAATGTACCTGACTCTTAAGTATCTTAAAACCTATGGATTGCTATGTCTCCGAAAGAGAATCAAGCATGTGTACAGGGACATAAACGCAGCAGTGATAGGATTGGAGAGGTTCGGTGAGCAAATGAAGACCCTTTGAAGTCATATTGCATGGTACCCATTCCACGGGTTTCAACTACCCAGGTTTAAGGTATTCTTCCTTCAGCTAAAACATGCATGTGGAACCTAGAGTATGATCAACCATGTGATCGGGAGACGTGTTCAAATATGTCTCAGTTTTCGTACCCTGGTACTCGGGTGCAACATTCCAGACGCTTTACTAACACTCTCCCGACTTGGAGAGTCTGTCCCTTTAACCTCCTGTTTGGCCCAGTTTGCAATTTCTGCGGAAGATGAACAGGAATAGCGAGAACCAATGAGAGACTAGCTGGAGGTGTCTGGACGGGCAAATTTAACTCTCATTTCCCACCAGGAAGAGGAAATAACCAAAGGCTCAGCGTGCCGTGCCGGAACCAGATTAGGGCCTGAAGCCATCCTGCGGTGTTGCGGCCAGCTCACAAGAAAGCGAGTTGAAGAAAGGAGCTCAGGGGCACTGTAATTCACAAACCTGCAGAGTTATAAATGACAGCTATCGTCCAAAAATATACTGAAGTAAGGCTGCCAAGAGGACTTGAAAGCGGGGCAGAATTGCAGGAAACCGATTTCAGGAGGTAGACTGGAATTGCATTGAAAGCATAGGAAAAGAGGCAGAACGTCCACAATGATGCACTTGGCCAAAAAGGGCGTACGCGTTTTTTCCTGAATATATTCAGGAAAAAACGCGTACGCCCTTTTTGGCCAACCAAGCAAGCTTGCAAAGGAAATCTGCACTACAATGAAGTCTCACTTCCCCCCGGTCAAAAGGGCCATCTGAAAAAAGTGTAAAATCCAGAAAGGCAGGACAGGCCATGGAGAACTGGGAGCCTTGTTATGCTGATGGGCGGGATGTAAACTGCCAACAGACACTCGGGAGGAGTGTATGGTGTTTCCTGAAACATCTAAAAAACAAAGCAACAGAGCCTAGGGCACTTCCACTTATGGTCCTATAGCTTAGGGAAATTAAAATCAAAAAGACACAGCCACCCCAATGTTTGGGACGCCTCTGTTTACAAGAACCTCGTTTACCGTACAAGTTCAATATCACAGAAAGTGAAAAATGGATAAAGAACTTGTGGTACTTACGTACAATGCAGTATCACTCAGCAGTGAAATCTATGTCATCAGGCCCGTAGCAGCACAATGAGTGGATTCAGGTACGATGATTCTAACTGAAATAAGTCACACAGAAAAAGAAACATCATAAGATATCAGTAATACACGGAATGTAAACTTGGCTACACAGGAACTGAATTACAGAACAGAACAGGGTCTCAAATTTAGAAAACCAACTTATGCTTGTTTAAGGGTAAAGGTGAGTTGGGGTGCTGCATAAAACCAGAGATTGAAATGAGCACAGATAAAGTTCCTTAAGCCAAATATGGAATAGACAAGAGCTACTCCTTGCTCAACGAAATGGACTCAACACCCCATATTAAACGCCTAAGAATGTACCTGACTCTTAAGTATCTTAAAACCTATGGATTGCTATGTCTCCGAAAGAGAATCAAGCATGTGTACAGGGACATAAACGCAGCAGTGATAGGATTGGAGAGGTTCGGTGAGCAAATGAAGACCCTTTGAAGTCATATTGCATGGTACCCATTCCACGGGTTTCAACTACCCAGGTTTAAGGTATTCTTCCTTCAGCTAAAACATGCATGTGGAACCTAGAGTATGATCAACCATGTGATCGGGAGACGTGTTCAAATATGTCTCAGTTTTCGTACCCTGGTACTCGGGTGCAACATTCCAGACGCTTTACTAACACTCTCCCGACTTGGAGAGTCTGTCCCTTTAACCTCCTGTTTGGCCCAGTTTGCAATTTCTGCGGAAGATGAACAGGAATAGCGAGAACCAATGAGAGACTAGCTGGAGGTGTCTGGACGGGCAAATTTAACTCTCATTTCCCACCAGGAAGAGGAAATAACCAAAGGCTCAGCGTGCCGTGCCGGAACCAGATTAGGGCCTGAAGCCATCCTGCGGTGTTGCGGCCAGCTCACAAGAAAGCGAGTTGAAGAAAGGAGCTCAGGGGCACTGTAATTCACAAACCTGCAGAGTTATAAATGACAGCTATCGTCCAAAAATATACTGAAGTAAGGCTGCCAAGAGGACTTGAAAGCGGGGCAGAATTGCAGGAAACCGATTTCAGGAGGTAGACTGGAATTGCATTGAAAGCATAGGAAAAGAGGCAGAACGTCCACAATGATGCACTTGGCCAAAAAGGGCGTACGCGTTTTTCCTGAATATATTCAGGAAAAAACGCGTACGCCCTTTTTGGCCAACCAAGCAAGCTTGCAAAGGAAATCTGCACTACAATGAAGTCTCACTTCCCCCCGGTCAAAAGGGCCATCTGAAAAAAGTGTAAAATCCAGAAAGGCAGGACAGGCCATGGAGAACTGGGAGCCTTGTTATGCTGATGGGCGGGATGTAAACTGCCAACAGACACTCGGGAGAAGTGTATGGTGTTTCCTGAAACATCTAAAAAACAAAGCAACAGAGCCTAGGGCACTTCCACTTATGGTCCTATAGCTTAGGGAAATTAAAATCAAAAAGACACAGCCACCCCAATGTTTGGGACGCCTCTGTTTACAAGAACCTCGTTTACCGTACAAGTTCAATATCACAGAAAGTGAAAAATGGATAAAGAACTTGTGGTACTTACGTACAATGCAGTATCACTCAGCAGTGAAATCTATGTCATCAGGCCCGTAGCAGCACAATGAGTGGATTCAGGTACGATGATTCTAACTGAAATAAGTCACACAGAAAAAGAAACATCATAAGATATCAGTAATACACGGAATGTAAACTTGGCTACACAGGAACTGAATTACAGAACAGAACAGGGTCTCAAATTTAGAAAACCAACTTATGCTTGTTTAAGGGTAAAGGTGAGTTGGGGTGCTGCATAAAACCAGAGATTGAAATGAGCACAGATAAAGTTCCTTAAGCCAAATATGGAATAGACAAGAGCTACTCCTTGCTCAACGAAATGGACTCAACACCGCATATTAAACGCCTAAGAATGTACCTGACTCTTAAGTATCTTAAAACCTATGGATTGCTATGTCTCCGAAAGAGAATCAAGCATGTGTACAGGGACATAAACGCAGCAGTGATAGGATTGGAGAGGTTCGGTGAGCAAATGAAGACCCTTTGAAGTCATATTGCATGGTACCCATTCCACGGGTTTCAACTACCCAGGTTTAAGGTATTCTTCCTTCAGCTAAAACATGCATGTGGAACCTAGAGTATGATCAACCATGTGATCGGGAGACGTGTTCAAATATGTCTCAGTTTTCGTACCCTGGTACTCGGGTGCAACATTCCAGACGCTTTACTAACACTCTCCCGACTTGGAGAGTCTGTCCCTTTAACCTCCTGTTTGGCCCAGTTTGCAATTTCTGCGGAAGATGAACAGGAATAGCGAGAACCAATGAGAGACTAGCTGGAGGTGTCTGGACGGGCAAATTTAACTCTCATTTCCCACCAGGAAGAGGAAATAACCAAAGGCTCAGCGTGCCGTGCCGGAACCAGATTAGGGCCTGAAGCCATCCTGCGGTGTTGCGGCCAGCTCACAAGAAAGCGAGTTGAAGAAAGGAGCTCAGGGGCACTGTAATTCACAAACCTGCAGAGTTATAAATGACAGCTATCGTCCAAAAATATACTGAAGTAAGGCTGCCAAGAGGACTTGAAAGCGGGGCAGAATTGCAAGAAACCGATTTCAGGAGGTAGACTGGAATTGCATTGAAAGCATAGGAAAAGAGGCAGAACGTCCACAATGATGCACTTGGCCAAAAAGGGCGTATGCGTTTTTTCCTGAATATATTCAGGAAAAAACGCGTACGCCCTTTTTGGCCAACCAAGCAAGCTTGCAAAGGAAATCTGCACTACAATGAAGTCTCACTTCCCCCCGGTCAAAAGGGCCATCTGAAAAAAGTGTAAAATCCAGAAAGGCAGGACAGGCCATGGAGAACTGGGAGCCTTGTTATGCTGATGGGCGGGATGTAAACTGCCAACAGACACTCGGGAGAAGTGTATGGTGTTTCCTGAAACATCTAAAAAACAAAGCAACAGAGCCTAGGGCACTTCCACTTATGGTCCTATAGCTTAGGGAAATTAAAATCAAAAAGACACAGCCACCCCAATGTTTGGGACGCCTCTGTTTACAAGAACCTCGTTTACCGTACAAGTTCAATATCACAGAAAGTGAAAAATGGATAAAGAACTTGTGGTACTTACGTACAATGCAGTATCACTCAGCAGTGAAATCTATGTCATCAGGCCCGTAGCAGCACAATGAGTGGATTCAGGTACGATGATTCTAACTGAAATAAGTCACACAGAAAAAGAAACATCATAAGATATCAGTAATACACGGAATGTAAACTTGGCTACACAGGAACTGAATTACAGAACAGAACAGGGTCTCAAATTTAGAAAACCAACTTATGCTTGTTTAAGGGTAAAGGTGAGTTGGGCTGCTGCATAAAACCAGAGATTGAAATGAGCACAGATAAAGTTCCTTAAGCCAAATATGGAATAGACAAGAGCTACTCCTTGCTCAACGAAATGGACTCAACACCGCATATTAAACGCCTAAGAATGTACCTGACTCTTAAGTATCTTAAAACCTATGGATTGCTATGTCTCCGAAAGAGAATCAAGCATGTGTACAGGGACATAAACGCAGCAGTGATAGGATTGGAGAGGTTCGGTGAGCAAATGAAGACCCTTTGAAGTCATATTGCATGGTACCCATTCCACGGGTTTCAACTACCCAGGTTTAAGGTATTCTTCCTTCAGCTAAAACATGCATGTGGAACCTAGAGTATGATCAACCATGTGATCGGGAGACGTGTTCAAATATGTCTCAGTTTTCGTACCCTGGTACTCGGGTGCAACATTCCAGACGCTTTACTAACACTCTCCCGACTTGGAGAGTCTGTCCCTTTAACCTCCTGTTTGGCCCAGTTTGCAATTTCTGCGGAAGATGAACAGGAATAGCGAGAACCAATGAGAGACTAGCTGGAGGTGTCTGGACGGGCAAATTTAACTCTCATTTCCCACCAGGAAGAGGAAATAACCAAAGGCTCAGCGTGCCGTGCCGGAACCAGATTAGGGCCTGAAGCCATCCTGCGGTGTTGCGGCCAGCTCACAAGAAAGCGAGTTGAAGAAAGGAGCTCAGGGGCACTGTAATTCACAAACCTGCAGAGTTATAAATGACAGCTATCGTCCAAAAATATACTGAAGTAAGGCTGCCAAGAGGACTTGAAAGCGGGGCAGAATTGCAGGAAACCGATTTCAGGAGGTAGACTGGAATTGCATTGAAAGCATAGGAAAAGAGGCAGAACGTCCACAATGATGCACTTGGCCAAAAAGGGCGTACGCGTTTTTTCCTGAATATATTCAGGAAAAAACGCTTACGCCCTTTTTGGCCAACCAAGCAAGCTTGCAAAGGAAATCTGCACTACAATGAAGTCTCACTTCCCCCCGGTCAAAAGGGCCATCTGAAAAAAGTGTAAAATCCAGAAAGGCAGGACAGGCCATGGAGAACTGGGAGCCTTGTTATGCTGATGGGCGGGATGTAAACTGCCAACAGACACTCGGGAGGAGTGTATGGTGTTTCCTGAAACATCTAAAAAACAAAGCAACAGAGCCTAGGGCACTTCCACTTATGGTCCTATAGCTTAGGGAAATTAAAATCAAAAAGACACAGCCACCCCAATGTTTGGGACGCCTCTGTTTACAAGAACCTCGTTTACCGTACAAGTTCAATATCACAGAAAGTGAAAAATGGATAAAGAACTTGTGGTACTTACGTACAATGCAGTATCACTCAGCAGTGAAATCTATGTCATCAGGCCCGTAGCAGCACAATGAGTGGATTCAGGTACGATGATTCTAACTGAAATAAGTCACACAGAAAAAGAAACATCATAAGATATCAGTAATACACGGAATGTAAACTTGGCTACACAGGAACTGAATTACAGAACAGAACAGGGTCTCAAATTTAGAAAACCAACTTATGCTTGTTTAAGGGTAAAGGTGAGTTGGGGTGCTGCATAAAACCAGAGATTGAAATGAGCACAGATAAAGTTCCTTAAGCCAAATATGGAATAGACAAGAGCTACTCCTTGCTCAACGAAATGGACTCAACACCCCATATTAAACGCCTAAGAATGTACCTGACTCTTAAGTATCTTAAAACCTATGGATTGCTATGTCTCCGAAAGAGAATCAAGCATGTGTACAGGGACATAAACGCAGCAGTGATAGGATTGGAGAGGTTCGGTGAGCAAATGAAGACCCTTTGAAGTCATATTGCATGGTACCCATTCCACGGGTTTCAACTACCCAGGTTTAAGGTATTCTTCCTTCAGCTAAAACATGCATGTGGAACCTAGAGTATGATCAACCATGTGATCGGGAGACGTGTTCAAATATGTCTCAGTTTTCGTACCCTGGTACTCGGGTGCAACATTCCAGACGCTTTACTAACACTCTCCCGACTTGGAGAGTCTGTCCCTTTAACCTCCTGTTTGGCCCAGTTTGCAATTTCTGCGGAAGATGAACAGGAATAGCGAGAACCAATGAGAGACTAGCTGGAGGTGTCTGGACGGGCAAATTTAACTCTCATTTCCCACCAGGAAGAGGAAATAACCAAAGGCTCAGCGTGCCGTGCCGGAACCAGATTAGGGCCTGAAGCCATCCTGCGGTGTTGCGGCCAGCTCACAAGAAAGCGAGTTGAAGAAAGGAGCTCAGGGGCACTGTAATTCACAAACCTGCAGAGTTATAAATGACAGCTATCGTCCAAAAATATACTGAAGTAAGGCTGCCAAGAGGACTTGAAAGCGGGGCAGAATTGCAGGAAACCGATTTCAGGAGGTAGACTGGAATTGCATTGAAAGCATAGGAAAAGAGGCAGAACGTCCACAATGATGCACTTGGCCAAAAAGGGCGTACGCGTTTTTCCTGAATATATTCAGGAAAAAACGCGTACGCCCTTTTTGGCCAACCAAGCAAGCTTGCAAAGGAAATCTGCACTACAATGAAGTCTCACTTCCCCCCGGTCAAAAGGGCCATCTGAAAAAAGTGTAAAATCCAGAAAGGCAGGACAGGCCATGGAGAACTGGGAGCCTTGTTATGCTGATGGGCGGGATGTAAACTGCCAACAGACACTCGGGAGAAGTGTATGGTGTTTCCTGAAACATCTAAAAAACAAAGCAACAGAGCCTAGGGCACTTCCACTTATGGTCCTATAGCTTAGGGAAATTAAAATCAAAAAGACACAGCCACCCCAATGTTTGGGACGCCTCTGTTTACAAGAACCTCGTTTACCGTACAAGTTCAATATCACAGAAAGTGAAAAATGGATAAAGAACTTGTGGTACTTACGTACAATGCAGTATCACTCAGCAGTGAAATCTATGTCATCAGGCCCGTAGCAGCACAATGAGTGGATTCAGGTACGATGATTCTAACTGAAATAAGTCACACAGAAAAAGAAACATCATAAGATATCAGTAATACACGGAATGTAAACTTGGCTACACAGGAACTGAATTACAGAACAGAACAGGGTCTCAAATTTAGAAAACCAACTTATGCTTGTTTAAGGGTAAAGGTGAGTTGGGGTGCTGCATAAAACCAGAGATTGAAATGAGCACAGATAAAGTTCCTTAAGCCAAATATGGAATAGACAAGAGCTACTCCTTGCTCAACGAAATGGACTCAACACCGCATATTAAACGCCTAAGAATGTACCTGACTCTTAAGTATCTTAAAACCTATGGATTGCTATGTCTCCGAAAGAGAATCAAGCATGTGTACAGGGACATAAACGCAGCAGTGATAGGATTGGAGAGGTTCGGTGAGCAAATGAAGACCCTTTGAAGTCATATTGCATGGTACCCATTCCACGGGTTTCAACTACCCAGGTTTAAGGTATTCTTCCTTCAGCTAAAACATGCATGTGGAACCTAGAGTATGATCAACCATGTGATCGGGAGACGTGTTCAAATATGTCTCAGTTTTCGTACCCTGGTACTCGGGTGCAACATTCCAGACGCTTTACTAACACTCTCCCGACTTGGAGAGTCTGTCCCTTTAACCTCCTGTTTGGCCCAGTTTGCAATTTCTGCGGAAGATGAACAGGAATAGCGAGAACCAATGAGAGACTAGCTGGAGGTGTCTGGACGGGCAAATTTAACTCTCATTTCCCACCAGGAAGAGGAAATAACCAAAGGCTCAGCGTGCCGTGCCGGAACCAGATTAGGGCCTGAAGCCATCCTGCGGTGTTGCGGCCAGCTCACAAGAAAGCGAGTTGAAGAAAGGAGCTCAGGGGCACTGTAATTCACAAACCTGCAGAGTTATAAATGACAGCTATCGTCCAAAAATATACTGAAGTAAGGCTGCCAAGAGGACTTGAAAGCGGGGCAGAATTGCAAGAAACCGATTTCAGGAGGTAGACTGGAATTGCATTGAAAGCATAGGAAAAGAGGCAGAACGTCCACAATGATGCACTTGGCCAAAAAGGGCGTATGCGTTTTTTCCTGAATATATTCAGGAAAAAACGCGTACGCCCTTTTTGGCCAACCAAGCAAGCTTGCAAAGGAAATCTGCACTACAATGAAGTCTCACTTCCCCCCGGTCAAAAGGGCCATCTGAAAAAAGTGTAAAATCCAGAAAGGCAGGACAGGCCATGGAGAACTGGGAGCCTTGTTATGCTGATGGGCGGGATGTAAACTGCCAACAGACACTCGGGAGAAGTGTATGGTGTTTCCTGAAACATCTAAAAAACAAAGCAACAGAGCCTAGGGCACTTCCACTTATGGTCCTATAGCTTAGGGAAATTAAAATCAAAAAGACACAGCCACCCCAATGTTTGGGACGCCTCTGTTTACAAGAACCTCGTTTACCGTACAAGTTCAATATCACAGAAAGTGAAAAATGGATAAAGAACTTGTGGTACTTACGTACAATGCAGTATCACTCAGCAGTGAAATCTATGTCATCAGGCCCGTAGCAGCACAATGAGTGGATTCAGGTACGATGATTCTAACTGAAATAAGTCACACAGAAAAAGAAACATCATAAGATATCAGTAATACACGGAATGTAAACTTGGCTACACAGGAACTGAATTACAGAACAGAACAGGGTCTCAAATTTAGAAAACCAACTTATGCTTGTTTAAGGGTAAAGGTGAGTTGGGCTGCTGCATAAAACCAGAGATTGAAATGAGCACAGATAAAGTTCCTTAAGCCAAATATGGAATAGACAAGAGCTACTCCTTGCTCAACGAAATGGACTCAACACCCCATATTAAACGCCTAAGAATGTACCTGACTCTTAAGTATCTTAAAACCTATGGATTGCTATGTCTCCGAAAGAGAATCAAGCATGTGTACAGGGACATAAACGCAGCAGTGATAGGATTGGAGAGGTTCGGTGAGCAAATGAAGACCCTTTGAAGTCATATTGCATGGTACCCATTCCACGGGTTTCAACTACCCAGGTTTAAGGTATTCTTCCTTCAGCTAAAACATGCATGTGGAACCTAGAGTATGATCAACCATGTGATCGGGAGACGTGTTCAAATATGTCTCAGTTTTCGTACCCTGGTACTCGGGTGCAACATTCCAGACGCTTTACTAACACTCTCCCGACTTGGAGAGTCTGTCCCTTTAACCTCCTGTTTGGCCCAGTTTGCAATTTCTGCGGAAGATGAACAGGAATAGCGAGAACCAATGAGAGACTAGCTGGAGGTGTCTGGACGGGCAAATTTAACTCTCATTTCCCACCAGGAAGAGGAAATAACCAAAGGCTCAGCGTGCCGTGCCGGAACCAGATTAGGGCCTGAAGCCATCCTGCGGTGTTGCGGCCAGCTCACAAGAAAGCGAGTTGAAGAAAGGAGCTCAGGGGCACTGTAATTCACAAACCTGCAGAGTTATAAATGACAGCTATCGTCCAAAAATATACTGAAGTAAGGCTGCCAAGAGGACTTGAAAGCGGGGCAGAATTGCAAGAAACCGATTTCAGGAGGTAGACTGGAATTGCATTGAAAGCATAGGAAAAGAGGCAGAACGTCCACAATGATGCACTTGGCCAAAAAGGGCGTATGCGTTTTTTCCTGAATATATTCAGGAAAAAACGCGTACGCCCTTTTTGGCCAACCAAGCAAGCTTGCAAAGGAAATCTGCACTACAATGAAGTCTCACTTCCCCCCGGTCAAAAGGGCCATCTGAAAAAAGTGTAAAATCCAGAAAGGCAGGACAGGCCATGGAGAACTGGGAGCCTTGTTATGCTGATGGGCGGGATGTAAACTGCCAACAGACACTCGGGAGGAGTGTATGGTGTTTCCTGAAACATCTAAAAAACAAAGCAACAGAGCCTAGGGCACTTCCACTTATGGTCCTATAGCTTAGGGAAATTAAAATCAAAAAGACACAGCCACCCCAATGTTTGGGACGCCTCTGTTTACAAGAACCTCGTTTACCGTACAAGTTCAATATCACAGAAAGTGAAAAATGGATAAAGAACTTGTGGTACTTACGTACAATGCAGTATCACTCAGCAGTGAAATCTATGTCATCAGGCCCGTAGCAGCACAATGAGTGGATTCAGGTACGATGATTCTAACTGAAATAAGTCACACAGAAAAAGAAACATCATAAGATATCAGTAATACACGGAATGTAAACTTGGCTACACAGGAACTGAATTACAGAACAGAACAGGGTCTCAAATTTAGAAAACCAACTTATGCTTGTTTAAGGGTAAAGGTGAGTTGGGCTGCTGCATAAAACCAGAGATTGAAATGAGCACAGATAAAGTTCCTTAAGCCAAATATGGAATAGACAAGAGCTACTCCTTGCTCAACGAAATGGACTCAACACCCCATATTAAACGCCTAAGAATGTACCTGACTCTTAAGTATCTTAAAACCTATGGATTGCTATGTCTCCGAAAGAGAATCAAGCATGTGTACAGGGACATAAACGCAGCAGTGATAGGATTGGAGAGGTTCGGTGAGCAAATGAAGACCCTTTGAAGTCATATTGCATGGTACCCATTCCACGGGTTTCAACTACCCAGGTTTAAGGTATTCTTCCTTCAGCTAAAACATGCATGTGGAACCTAGAGTATGATCAACCATGTGATCGGGAGACGTGTTCAAATATGTCTCAGTTTTCGTACCCTGGTACTCGGGTGCAACATTCCAGACGCTTTACTAACACTCTCCCGACTTGGAGAGTCAGTCCCTTTAACCTCCTGTTTGGCCCAGTTTGCAATTTCTGCGGAAGATGAACAGGAATAGCGAGAACCAATGAGAGACTAGCTGGAGGTGTCTGGACGGGCAAATTTAACTCTCATTTCCCACCAGGAAGAGGAAATAACCAAAGGCTCAGCGTGCCGTGCCGGAACCAGATTAGGGCCTGAAGCCATCCTGCGGTGTTGCGGCCAGCTCACAAGAAAGCGAGTTGAAGAAAGGAGCTCAGGGGCACTGTAATTCACAAACCTGCAGAGTTATAAATGACAGCTATCGTCCAAAAATATACTGAAGTAAGGCTGCCAAGAGGACTTGAAAGCGGGGCAGAATTGCAGGAAACCGATTTCAGGAGGTAGACTGGAATTGCATTGAAAGCATAGGAAAAGAGGCAGAACGTCCACAATGATGCACTTGGCCAAAAAGGGCGTACGCGTTTTTTCCTGAATATATTCAGGAAAAAACGCGTACGCCCTTTTTGGCCAACCAAGCAAGCTTGCAAAGGAAATCTGCACTACAATGAAGTCTCACTTCCCCCCGGTCAAAAGGGCCATCTGAAAAAAGTGTAAAATCCAGAAAGGCAGGACAGGCCATGGAGAACTGGGAGCCTTGTTATGCTGATGGGCGGGATGTAAACTGCCAACAGACACTCGGGAGGAGTGTATGGTGTTTCCTGAAACATCTAAAAAACAAAGCAACAGAGCCTAGGGCACTTCCACTTATGGTCCTATAGCTTAGGGAAATTAAAATCAAAAAGACACAGCCACCCCAATGTTTGGGACGCCTCTGTTTACAAGAACCTCGTTTACCGTACAAGTTCAATATCACAGAAAGTGAAAAATGGATAAAGAACTTGTGGTACTTACGTACAATGCAGTATCACTCAGCAGTGAAATCTATGTCATCAGGCCCGTAGCAGCACAATGAGTGGATTCAGGTACGATGATTCTAACTGAAATAAGTCACACAGAAAAAGAAACATCATAAGATATCAGTAATACACGGAATGTAAACTTGGCTACACAGGAACTGAATTACAGAACAGAACAGGGTCTCAAATTTAGAAAACCAACTTATGCTTGTTTAAGGGTAAAGGTGAGTTGGGCTGCTGCATAAAACCAGAGATTGAAATGAGCACAGATAAAGTTCCTTAAGCCAAATATGGAATAGACAAGAGCTACTCCTTGCTCAACGAAATGGACTCAACACCGCATATTAAACGCCTAAGAATGTACCTGACTCTTAAGTATCTTAAAACCTATGGATTGCTATGTCTCCGAAAGAGAATCAAGCATGTGTACAGGGACATAAACGCAGCAGTGATAGGATTGGAGAGGTTCGGTGAGCAAATGAAGACCCTTTGAAGTCATATTGCATGGTACCCATTCCACGGGTTTCAACTACCCAGGTTTAAGGTATTCTTCCTTCAGCTAAAACATGCATGTGGAACCTAGAGTATGATCAACCATGTGATCGGGAGACGTGTTCAAATATGTCTCAGTTTTCGTACCCTGGTACTCGGGTGCAACATTCCAGACGCTTTACTAACACTCTCCCGACTTGGAGAGTCTGTCCCTTTAACCTCCTGTTTGGCCCAGTTTGCAATTTCTGCGGAAGATGAACAGGAATAGCGAGAACCAATGAGAGACTAGCTGGAGGTGTCTGGACGGGCAAATTTAACTCTCATTTCCCACCAGGAAGAGGAAATAACCAAAGGCTCAGCGTGCCGTGCCGGAACCAGATTAGGGCCTGAAGCCATCCTGCGGTGTTGCGGCCAGCTCACAAGAAAGCGAGTTGAAGAAAGGAGCTCAGGGGCACTGTAATTCACAAACCTGCAGAGTTATAAATGACAGCTATCGTCCAAAAATATACTGAAGTAAGGCTGCCAAGAGGACTTGAAAGCGGGGCAGAATTGCAGGAAACCGATTTCAGGAGGTAGACTGGAATTGCATTGAAAGCATAGGAAAAGAGGCAGAACGTCCACAATGATGCACTTGGCCAAAAAGGGCGTACGCGTTTTTTCCTGAATATATTCAGGAAAAAACGCGTACGCCCTTTTTGGCCAACCAAGCAAGCTTGCAAAGGAAATCTGCACTACAATGAAGTCTCACTTCCCCCCGGTCAAAAGGGCCATCTGAAAAAAGTGTAAAATCCAGAAAGGCAGGACAGGCCATGGAGAACTGGGAGCCTTGTTATGCTGATGGGCGGGATGTAAACTGCCAACAGACACTCGGGAGAAGTGTATGGTGTTTCCTGAAACATCTAAAAAACAAAGCAACAGAGCCTAGGGCACTTCCACTTATGGTCCTATAGCTTAGGGAAATTAAAATCAAAAAGACACAGCCACCCCAATGTTTGGGACGCCTCTGTTTACAAGAACCTCGTTTACCGTACAAGTTCAATATCACAGAAAGTGAAAAATGGATAAAGAACTTGTGGTACTTACGTACAATGCAGTATCACTCAGCAGTGAAATCTATGTCATCAGGCCCGTAGCAGCACAATGAGTGGATTCAGGTACGATGATTCTAACTGAAATAAGTCACACAGAAAAAGAAACATCATAAGATATCAGTAATACACGGAATGTAAACTTGGCTACACAGGAACTGAATTACAGAACAGAACAGGGTCTCAAATTTAGAAAACCAACTTATGCTTGTTTAAGGGTAAAGGTGAGTTGGGGTGCTGCATAAAACCAGAGATTGAAATGAGCACAGATAAAGTTCCTTAAGCCAAATATGGAATAGACAAGAGCTACTCCTTGCTCAACGAAATGGACTCAACACCCCATATTAAACGCCTAAGAATGTACCTGACTCTTAAGTATCTTAAAACCTATGGATTGCTATGTCTCCGAAAGAGAATCAAGCATGTGTACAGGGACATAAACGCAGCAGTGATAGGATTGGAGAGGTTCGGTGAGCAAATGAAGACCCTTTGAAGTCATATTGCATGGTACCCATTCCACGGGTTTCAACTACCCAGGTTTAAGGTATTCTTCCTTCAGCTAAAACATGCATGTGGAACCTAGAGTATGATCAACCATGTGATCGGGAGACGTGTTCAAATATGTCTCAGTTTTCGTACCCTGGTACTCGGGTGCAACATTCCAGACGCTTTACTAACACTCTCCCGACTTGGAGAGTCTGTCCCTTTAACCTCCTGTTTGGCCCAGTTTGCAATTTCTGCGGAAGATGAACAGGAATAGCGAGAACCAATGAGAGACTAGCTGGAGGTGTCTGGACGGGCAAATTTAACTCTCATTTCCCACCAGGAAGAGGAAATAACCAAAGGCTCAGCGTGCCGTGCCGGAACCAGATTAGGGCCTGAAGCCATCCTGCGGTGTTGCGGCCAGCTCACAAGAAAGCGAGTTGAAGAAAGGAGCTCAGGGGCACTGTAATTCACAAACCTGCAGAGTTATAAATGACAGCTATCGTCCAAAAATATACTGAAGTAAGGCTGCCAAGAGGACTTGAAAGCGGGGCAGAATTGCAGGAAACCGATTTCAGGAGGTAGACTGGAATTGCATTGAAAGCATAGGAAAAGAGGCAGAACGTCCACAATGATGCACTTGGCCAAAAAGGGCGTACGCGTTTTTTCCTGAATATATTCAGGAAAAAACGCGTACGCCCTTTTTGGCCAACCAAGCAAGCTTGCAAAGGAAATCTGCACTACAATGAAGTCTCACTTCCCCCCGGTCAAAAGGGCCATCTGAAAAAAGTGTAAAATCCAGAAAGGCAGGACAGGCCATGGAGAACTGGGAGCCTTGTTATGCTGATGGGCGGGATGTAAACTGCCAACAGACACTCGGGAGAAGTGTATGGTGTTTCCTGAAACATCTAAAAAACAAAGCAACAGAGCCTAGGGCACTTCCACTTATGGTCCTATAGCTTAGGGAAATTAAAATCAAAAAGACACAGCCACCCCAATGTTTGGGACGCCTCTGTTTACAAGAACCTCGTTTACCGTACAAGTTCAATATCACAGAAAGTGAAAAATGGATAAAGAACTTGTGGTACTTACGTACAATGCAGTATCACTCAGCAGTGAAATCTATGTCATCAGGCCCGTAGCAGCACAATGAGTGGATTCAGGTACGATGATTCTAACTGAAATAAGTCACACAGAAAAAGAAACATCATAAGATATCAGTAATACACGGAATGTAAACTTGGCTACACAGGAACTGAATTACAGAACAGAACAGGGTCTCAAATTTAGAAAACCAACTTATGCTTGTTTAAGGGTAAAGGTGAGTTGGGCTGCTGCATAAAACCAGAGATTGAAATGAGCACAGATAAAGTTCCTTAAGCCAAATATGGAATAGACAAGAGCTACTCCTTGCTCAACGAAATGGACTCAACACCCCATATTAAACGCCTAAGAATGTACCTGACTCTTAAGTATCTTAAAACCTATGGATTGCTATGTCTCCGAAAGAGAATCAAGCATGTGTACAGGGACATAAACGCAGCAGTGATAGGATTGGAGAGGTTCGGTGAGCAAATGAAGACCCTTTGAAGTCATATTGCATGGTACCCATTCCACGGGTTTCAACTACCCAGGTTTAAGGTATTCTTCCTTCAGCTAAAACATGCATGTGGAACCTAGAGTATGATCAACCATGTGATCGGGAGACGTGTTCAAATATGTCTCAGTTTTCGTACCCTGGTACTCGGGTGCAACATTCCAGACGCTTTACTAACACTCTCCCGACTTGGAGAGTCTGTCCCTTTAACCTCCTGTTTGGCCCAGTTTGCAATTTCTGCGGAAGATGAACAGGAATAGCGAGAACCAATGAGAGACTAGCTGGAGGTGTCTGGACGGGCAAATTTAACTCTCATTTCCCACCAGGAAGAGGAAATAACCAAAGGCTCAGCGTGCCGTGCCGGAACCAGATTAGGGCCTGAAGCCATCCTGCGGTGTTGCGGCCAGCTCACAAGAAAGCGAGTTGAAGAAAGGAGCTCAGGGGCACTGTAATTCACAAACCTGCAGAGTTATAAATGACAGCTATCGTCCAAAAATATACTGAAGTAAGGCTGCCAAGAGGACTTGAAAGCGGGGCAGAATTGCAGGAAACCGATTTCAGGAGGTAGACTGGAATTGCATTGAAAGCATAGGAAAAGAGGCAGAACGTCCACAATGATGCACTTGGCCAAAAAGGGCGTATGCGTTTTTTCCTGAATATATTCAGGAAAAAACGCGTACGCCCTTTTTGGCCAACCAAGCAAGCTTGCAAAGGAAATCTGCACTACAATGAAGTCTCACTTCCCCCCGGTCAAAAGGGCCATCTGAAAAAAGTGTAAAATCCAGAAAGGCAGGACAGGCCATGGAGAACTGGGAGCCTTGTTATGCTGATGGGCGGGATGTAAACTGCCAACAGACACTCGGGAGAAGTGTATGGTGTTTCCTGAAACATCTAAAAAACAAAGCAACAGAGCCTAGGGCACTTCCACTTATGGTCCTATAGCTTAGGGAAATTAAAATCAAAAAGACACAGCCACCCCAATGTTTGGGACGCCTCTGTTTACAAAAACCTCGTTTACCGTACAAGTTCAATATCACAGAAAGTGAAAAATGGATAAAGAACTTGTGGTACTTACGTACAATGCAGTATCACTCAGCAGTGAAATCTATGTCATCAGGCCCGTAGCAGCACAATGAGTGGATTCAGGTACGATGATTCTAACTGAAATAAGTCACACAGAAAAAGAAACATCATAAGATATCAGTAATACACGGAATGTAAACTTGGCTACACAGGAACTGAATTACAGAACAGAACAGGGTCTCAAATTTAGAAAACCAACTTATGCTTGTTTAAGGGTAAAGGTGAGTTGGGGTGCTGCATAAAACCAGAGATTGAAATGAGCACAGATAAAGTTCCTTAAGCCAAATATGGAATAGACAAGAGCTACTCCTTGCTCAACGAAATGGACTCAACACCCCATATTAAACGCCTAAGAATGTACCTGACTCTTAAGTATCTTAAAACCTATGGATTGCTATGTCTCCGAAAGAGAATCAAGCATGTGTACAGGGACATAAACGCAGCAGTGATAGGATTGGAGAGGTTCGGTGAGCAAATGAAGACCCTTTGAAGTCATATTGCATGGTACCCATTCCACGGGTTTCAACTACCCAGGTTTAAGGTATTCTTCCTTCAGCTAAAACATGCATGTGGAACCTAGAGTATGATCAACCATGTGATCGGGAGACGTGTTCAAATATGTCTCAGTTTTCGTACCCTGGTACTCGGGTGCAACATTCCAGACGCTTTACTAACACTCTCCCGACTTGGAGAGTCAGTCCCTTTAACCTCCTGTTTGGCCCAGTTTGCAATTTCTGCGGAAGATGAACAGGAATAGTGAGAACCAATGAGAGACTAGCTGGAGGTGTCTGGACGGGCAAATTTAACTCTCATTTCCCACCAGGAAGAGGAAATAACCAAAGGCTCAGCGTGCCGTGCCGGAACCAGATTAGGGCCTGAAGCCATCCTGCGGTGTTGCGGCCAGCTCACAAGAAAGCGAGTTGAAGAAAGGAGCTCAGGGGCACTGTAATTCACAAACCTGCAGAGTTATAAATGACAGCTATCGTCCAAAAATATACTGAAGTAAGGCTGCCAAGAGGACTTGAAAGCGGGGCAGAATTGCAGGAAACCGATTTCAGGAGGTAGACTGGAATTGCATTGAAAGCATAGGAAAAGAGGCAGAACGTCCACAATGATGCACTTGGCCAAAAAGGGCGTACGCGTTTTTTCCTGAATATATTCAGGAAAAAACGCGTACGCCCTTTTTGGCCAACCAAGCAAGCTTGCAAAGGAAATCTGCACTACAATGAAGTCTCACTTCCCCCCGGTCAAAAGGGCCATCTGAAAAAAGTGTAAAATCCAGAAAGGCAGGACAGGCCATGGAGAACTGGGAGCCTTGTTATGCTGATGGGCGGGATGTAAACTGCCAACAGACACTCGGGAGAAGTGTATGGTGTTTCCTGAAACATCTAAAAAACAAAGCAACAGAGCCTAGGGCACTTCCACTTATGGTCCTATAGCTTAGGGAAATTAAAATCAAAAAGACACAGCCACCCCAATGTTTGGGACGCCTCTGTTTACAAGAACCTCGTTTACCGTACAAGTTCAATATCACAGAAAGTGAAAAATGGATAAAGAACTTGTGGTACTTACGTACAATGCAGTATCACTCAGCAGTGAAATCTATGTCATCAGGCCCGTAGCAGCACAATGAGTGGATTCAGGTACGATGATTCTAACTGAAATAAGTCACACAGAAAAAGAAACATCATAAGATATCAGTAATACACGGAATGTAAACTTGGCTACACAGGAACTGAATTACAGAACAGAACAGGGTCTCAAATTTAGAAAACCAACTTATGCTTGTTTAAGGGTAAAGGTGAGTTGGGGTGCTGCATAAAACCAGAGATTGAAATGAGCACAGATAAAGTTCCTTAAGCCAAATATGGAATAGACAAGAGCTACTCCTTGCTCAACGAAATGGACTCAACACCCCATATTAAACGCCTAAGAATGTACCTGACTCTTAAGTATCTTAAAACCTATGGATTGCTATGTCTCCGAAAGAGAATCAAGCATGTGTACAGGGACATAAACGCAGCAGTGATAGGATTGGAGAGGTTCGGTGAGCAAATGAAGACCCTTTGAAGTCATATTGCATGGTACCCATTCCACGGGTTTCAACTACCCAGGTTTAAGGTATTCTTCCTTCAGCTAAAACATGCATGTGGAACCTAGAGTATGATCAACCATGTGATCGGGAGACGTGTTCAAATATGTCTCAGTTTTCGTACCCTGGTACTCGGGTGCAACATTCCAGACGCTTTACTAACACTCTCCCGACTTGGAGAGTCAGTCCCTTTAACCTCCTGTTTGGCCCAGTTTGCAATTTCTGCGGAAGATGAACAGGAATAGCGAGAACCAATGAGAGACTAGCTGGAGGTGTCTGGACGGGCAAATTTAACTCTCATTTCCCACCAGGAAGAGGAAATAACCAAAGGCTCAGCGTGCCGTGCCGGAACCAGATTAGGGCCTGAAGCCATCCTGCGGTGTTGCGGCCAGCTCACAAGAAAGCGAGTTGAAGAAAGGAGCTCAGGGGCACTGTAATTCACAAACCTGCAGAGTTATAAATGACAGCTATCGTCCAAAAATATACTGAAGTAAGGCTGCCAAGAGGACTTGAAAGCGGGGCAGAATTGCAGGAAACCGATTTCAGGAGGTAGACTGGAATTGCATTGAAAGCATAGGAAAAGAGGCAGAACGTCCACAATGATGCACTTGGCCAAAAAGGGCGTACGCGTTTTTTCCTGAATATATTCAGGAAAAAACGCGTACGCCCTTTTTGGCCAACCAAGCAAGCTTGCAAAGGAAATCTGCACTACAATGAAGTCTCACTTCCCCCCGGTCAAAAGGGCCATCTGAAAAAAGTGTAAAATCCAGAAAGGCAGGACAGGCCATGGAGAACTGGGAGCCTTGTTATGCTGATGGGCGGGATGTAAACTGCCAACAGACACTCGGGAGAAGTGTATGGTGTTTCCTGAAACATCTAAAAAACAAAGCAACAGAGCCTAGGGCACTTCCACTTATGGTCCTATAGCTTAGGGAAATTAAAATCAAAAAGACACAGCCACCCCAATGTTTGGGACGCCTCTGTTTACAAGAACCTCGTTTACCGTACAAGTTCAATATCACAGAAAGTGAAAAATGGATAAAGAACTTGTGGTACTTACGTACAATGCAGTATCACTCAGCAGTGAAATCTATGTCATCAGGCCCGTAGCAGCACAATGAGTGGATTCAGGTACGATGATTCTAACTGAAATAAGTCACACAGAAAAAGAAACATCATAAGATATCAGTAATACACGGAATGTAAACTTGGCTACACAGGAACTGAATTACAGAACAGAACAGGGTCTCAAATTTAGAAAACCAACTTATGCTTGTTTAAGGGTAAAGGTGAGTTGGGGTGCTGCATAAAACCAGAGATTGAAATGAGCACAGATAAAGTTCCTTAAGCCAAATATGGAATAGACAAGAGCTACTCCTTGCTCAACGAAATGGACTCAACACCCCATATTAAACGCCTAAGAATGTACCTGACTCTTAAGTATCTTAAAACCTATGGATTGCTATGTCTCCGAAAGAGAATCAAGCATGTGTACAGGGACATAAACGCAGCAGTGATAGGATTGGAGAGGTTCGGTGAGCAAATGAAGACCCTTTGAAGTCATATTGCATGGTACCCATTCCACGGGTTTCAACTACCCAGGTTTAAGGTATTCTTCCTTCAGCTAAAACATGCATGTGGAACCTAGAGTATGATCAACCATGTGATCGGGAGACGTGTTCAAATATGTCTCAGTTTTCGTACCCTGGTACTCGGGTGCAACATTCCAGACGCTTTACTAACACTCTCCCGACTTGGAGAGTCAGTCCCTTTAACCTCCTGTTTGGCCCAGTTTGCAATTTCTGCGGAAGATGAACAGGAATAGCGAGAACCAATGAGAGACTAGCTGGAGGTGTCTGGACGGGCAAATTTAACTCTCATTTCCCACCAGGAAGAGGAAATAACCAAAGGCTCAGCGTGCCGTGCCGGAACCAGATTAGGGCCTGAAGCCATCCTGCGGTGTTGCGGCCAGCTCACAAGAAAGCGAGTTGAAGAAAGGAGCTCAGGGGCACTGTAATTCACAAACCTGCAGAGTTATAAATGACAGCTATCGTCCAAAAATATACTGAAGTAAGGCTGCCAAGAGGACTTGAAAGCGGGGCAGAATTGCAGGAAACCGATTTCAGGAGGTAGACTGGAATTGCATTGAAAGCATAGGAAAAGAGGCAGAACGTCCACAATGATGCACTTGGCCAAAAAGGGCGTACGCGTTTTTTCCTGAATATATTCAGGAAAAAACGCGTACGCCCTTTTTGGCCAACCAAGCAAGCTTGCAAAGGAAATCTGCACTACAATGAAGTCTCACTTCCCCCCGGTCAAAAGGGCCATCTGAAAAAAGTGTAAAATCCAGAAAGGCAGGACAGGCCATGGAGAACTGGGAGCCTTGTTATGCTGATGGGCGGGATGTAAACTGCCAACAGACACTCGGGAGAAGTGTATGGTGTTTCCTGAAACATCTAAAAAACAAAGCAACAGAGCCTAGGGCACTTCCACTTATGGTCCTATAGCTTAGGGAAATTAAAATCAAAAAGACACAGCCACCCCAATGTTTGGGACGCCTCTGTTTACAAGAACCTCGTTTACCGTACAAGTTCAATATCACAGAAAGTGAAAAATGGATAAAGAACTTGTGGTACTTACGTACAATGCAGTATCACTCAGCAGTGAAATCTATGTCATCAGGCCCGTAGCAGCACAATGAGTGGATTCAGGTACGATGATTCTAACTGAAATAAGTCACACAGAAAAAGAAACATCATAAGATATCAGTAATACACGGAATGTAAACTTGGCTACACAGGAACTGAATTACAGAACAGAACAGGGTCTCAAATTTAGAAAACCAACTTATGCTTGTTTAAGGGTAAAGGTGAGTTGGGGTGCTGCATAAAACCAGAGATTGAAATGAGCACAGATAAAGTTCCTTAAGCCAAATATGGAATAGACAAGAGCTACTCCTTGCTCAACGAAATGGACTCAACACCCCATATTAAACGCCTAAGAATGTACCTGACTCTTAAGTATCTTAAAACCTATGGATTGCTATGTCTCCGAAAGAGAATCAAGCATGTGTACAGGGACATAAACGCAGCAGTGATAGGATTGGAGAGGTTCGGTGAGCAAATGAAGACCCTTTGAAGTCATATTGCATGGTACCCATTCCACGGGTTTCAACTACCCAGGTTTAAGGTATTCTTCCTTCAGCTAAAACATGCATGTGGAACCTAGAGTATGATCAACCATGTGATCGGGAGACGTGTTCAAATATGTCTCAGTTTTCGTACCCTGGTACTCGGGTGCAACATTCCAGACGCTTTACTAACACTCTCCCGACTTGGAGAGTCAGTCCCTTTAACCTCCTGTTTGGCCCAGTTTGCAATTTCTGCGGAAGATGAACAGGAATAGCGAGAACCAATGAGAGACTAGCTGGAGGTGTCTGGACGGGCAAATTTAACTCTCATTTCCCACCAGGAAGAGGAAATAACCAAAGGCTCAGCGTGCCGTGCCGGAACCAGATTAGGGCCTGAAGCCATCCTGCGGTGTTGCGGCCAGCTCACAAGAAAGCGAGTTGAAGAAAGGAGCTCAGGGGCACTGTAATTCACAAACCTGCAGAGTTATAAATGACAGCTATCGTCCAAAAATATACTGAAGTAAGGCTGCCAAGAGGACTTGAAAGCGGGGCAGAATTGCAGGAAACCGATTTCAGGAGGTAGACTGGAATTGCATTGAAAGCATAGGAAAAGAGGCAGAACGTCCACAATGATGCACTTGGCCAAAAAGGGCGTACGCGTTTTTTCCTGAATATATTCAGGAAAAAACGCGTACGCCCTTTTTGGCCAACCAAGCAAGCTTGCAAAGGAAATCTGCACTACAATGAAGTCTCACTTCCCCCCGGTCAAAAGGGCCATCTGAAAAAAGTGTAAAATCCAGAAAGGCAGGACAGGCCATGGAGAACTGGGAGCCTTGTTATGCTGATGGGCGGGATGTAAACTGCCAACAGACACTCGGGAGAAGTGTATGGTGTTTCCTGAAACATCTAAAAAACAAAGCAACAGAGCCTAGGGCACTTCCACTTATGGTCCTATAGCTTAGGGAAATTAAAATCAAAAAGACACAGCCACCCCAATGTTTGGGACGCCTCTGTTTACAAGAACCTCGTTTACCGTACAAGTTCAATATCACAGAAAGTGAAAAATGGATAAAGAACTTGTGGTACTTACGTACAATGCAGTATCACTCAGCAGTGAAATCTATGTCATCAGGCCCGTAGCAGCACAATGAGTGGATTCAGGTACGATGATTCTAACTGAAATAAGTCACACAGAAAAAGAAACATCATAAGATATCAGTAATACACGGAATGTAAACTTGGCTACACAGGAACTGAATTACAGAACAGAACAGGGTCTCAAATTTAGAAAACCAACTTATGCTTGTTTAAGGGTAAAGGTGAGTTGGGCTGCTGCATAAAACCAGAGATTGAAATGAGCACAGATAAAGTTCCTTAAGCCAAATATGGAATAGACAAGAGCTACTCCTTGCTCAACGAAATGGACTCAACACCCCATATTAAACGCCTAAGAATGTACCTGACTCTTAAGTATCTTAAAACCTATGGATTGCTATGTCTCCGAAAGAGAATCAAGCATGTGTACAGGGACATAAACGCAGCAGTGATAGGATTGGAGAGGTTCGGTGAGCAAATGAAGACCCTTTGAAGTCATATTGCATGGTACCCATTCCACGGGTTTCAACTACCCAGGTTTAAGGTATTCTTCCTTCAGCTAAAACATGCATGTGGAACCTAGAGTATGATCAACCATGTGATCGGGAGACGTGTTCAAATATGTCTCAGTTTTCGTACCCTGGTACTCGGGTGCAACATTCCAGACGCTTTACTAACACTCTCCCGACTTGGAGAGTCAGTCCCTTTAACCTCCTGTTTGGCCCAGTTTGCAATTTCTGCGGAAGATGAACAGGAATAGCGAGAACCAATGAGAGACTAGCTGGAGGTGTCTGGACGGGCAAATTTAACTCTCATTTCCCACCAGGAAGAGGAAATAACCAAAGGCTCAGCGTGCCGTGCCGGAACCAGATTAGGGCCTGAAGCCATCCTGCGGTGTTGCGGCCAGCTCACAAGAAAGCGAGTTGAAGAAAGGAGCTCAGGGGCACTGTAATTCACAAACCTGCAGAGTTATAAATGACAGCTATCGTCCAAAAATATACTGAAGTAAGGCTGCCAAGAGGACTTGAAAGCGGGGCAGAATTGCAGGAAACCGATTTCAGGAGGTAGACTGGAATTGCATTGAAAGCATAGGAAAAGAGGCAGAACGTCCACAATGATGCACTTGGCCAAAAAGGGCGTATGCGTTTTTTCCTGAATATATTCAGGAAAAAACGCGTACGCCCTTTTTGGCCAACCAAGCAAGCTTGCAAAGGAAATCTGCACTACAATGAAGTCTCACTTCCCCCCGGTCAAAAGGGCCATCTGAAAAAAGTGTAAAATCCAGAAAGGCAGGACAGGCCATGGAGAACTGGGAGCCTTGTTATGCTGATGGGCGGGATGTAAATTGCCAACAGACACTCGGGAGAAGTGTATGGTGTTTCCTGAAACATCTAAAAAACAAAGCAACAGAGCCTAGGGCACTTCCACTTATGGTCCTATAGCTTAGGGAAATTAAAATCAAAAAGACACAGCCACCCCAATGTTTGGGACGCCTCTGTTTACAAGAACCTCGTTTACCGTACAAGTTCAATATCACAGAAAGTGAAAAATGGATAAAGAACTTGTGGTACTTACGTACAATGCAGTATCACTCAGCAGTGAAATCTATGTCATCAGGCCCGTAGCAGCACAATGAGTGGATTCAGGTACGATGATTCTAACTGAAATAAGTCACACAGAAAAAGAAACATCATAAGATATCAGTAATACACGGAATGTAAACTTGGCTACACAGGAACTGAATTACAGAACAGAACAGGGTCTCAAATTTAGAAAACCAACTTATGCTTGTTTAAGGGTAAAGGTGAGTTGGGGTGCTGCATAAAACCAGAGATTGAAATGAGCACAGATAAAGTTCCTTAAGCCAAATATGGAATAGACAAGAGCTACTCCTTGCTCAACGAAATGGACTCAACACCCCATATTAAACGCCTAAGAATGTACCTGACTCTTAAGTATCTTAAAACCTATGGATTGCTATGTCTCCGAAAGAGAATCAAGCATGTGTACAGGGACATAAACGCAGCAGTGATAGGATTGGAGAGGTTCGGTGAGCAAATGAAGACCCTTTGAAGTCATATTGCATGGTACCCATTCCACGGGTTTCAACTACCCAGGTTTAAGGTATTCTTCCTTCAGCTAAAACATGCATGTGGAACCTAGAGTATGATCAACCATGTGATCGGGAGACGTGTTCAAATATGTCTCAGTTTTCGTACCCTGGTACTCGGGTGCAACATTCCAGACGCTTTACTAACACTCTCCCGACTTGGAGAGTCAGTCCCTTTAACCTCCTGTTTGGCCCAGTTTGCAATTTCTGCGGAAGATGAACAGGAATAGCGAGAACCAATGAGAGACTAGCTGGAGGTGTCTGGACGGGCAAATTTAACTCTCATTTCCCACCAGGAAGAGGAAATAACCAAAGGCTCAGCGTGCCGTGCCGGAACCAGATTAGGGCCTGAAGCCATCCTGCGGTGTTGCGGCCAGCTCACAAGAAAGCGAGTTGAAGAAAGGAGCTCAGGGGCACTGTAATTCACAAACCTGCAGAGTTATAAATGACAGCTATCGTCCAAAAATATACTGAAGTAAGGCTGCCAAGAGGACTTGAAAGCGGGGCAGAATTGCAGGAAACCGATTTCAGGAGGTAGACTGGAATTGCATTGAAAGCATAGGAAAAGAGGCAGAACGTCCACAATGATGCACTTGGCCAAAAAGGGCGTATGCGTTTTTTCCTGAATATATTCAGGAAAAAACGCGTACGCCCTTTTTGGCCAACCAAGCAAGCTTGCAAAGGAAATCTGCACTACAATGAAGTCTCACTTCCCCCCGGTCAAAAGGGCCATCTGAAAAAAGTGTAAAATCCAGAAAGGCAGGACAGGCCATGGAGAACTGGGAGCCTTGTTATGCTGATGGGCGGGATGTAAATTGCCAACAGACACTCGGGAGAAGTGTATGGTGTTTCCTGAAACATCTAAAAAACAAAGCAACAGAGCCTAGGGCACTTCCACTTATGGTCCTATAGCTTAGGGAAATTAAAATCAAAAAGACACAGCCACCCCAATGTTTGGGACGCCTCTGTTTACAAGAACCTCGTTTACCGTACAAGTTCAATATCACAGAAAGTGAAAAATGGATAAAGAACTTGTGGTACTTACGTACAATGCAGTATCACTCAGCAGTGAAATCTATGTCATCAGGCCCGTAGCAGCACAATGAGTGGATTCAGGTACGATGATTCTAACTGAAATAAGTCACACAGAAAAAGAAACATCATAAGATATCAGTAATACACGGAATGTAAACTTGGCTACACAGGAACTGAATTACAGAACAGAACAGGGTCTCAAATTTAGAAAACCAACTTATGCTTGTTTAAGGGTAAAGGTGAGTTGGGGTGCTGCATAAAACCAGAGATTGAAATGAGCACAGATAAAGTTCCTTAAGCCAAATATGGAATAGACAAGAGCTACTCCTTGCTCAACGAAATGGACTCAACACCCCATATTAAACGCCTAAGAATGTACCTGACTCTTAAGTATCTTAAAACCTATGGATTGCTATGTCTCCGAAAGAGAATCAAGCATGTGTACAGGGACATAAACGCAGCAGTGATAGGATTGGAGAGGTTCGGTGAGCAAATGAAGACCCTTTGAAGTCATATTGCATGGTACCCATTCCACGGGTTTCAACTACCCAGGTTTAAGGTATTCTTCCTTCAGCTAAAACATGCATGTGGAACCTAGAGTATGATCAACCATGTGATCGGGAGACGTGTTCAAATATGTCTCAGTTTTCGTACCCTGGTACTCGGGTGCAACATTCCAGACGCTTTACTAACACTCTCCCGACTTGGAGAGTCAGTCCCTTTAACCTCCTGTTTGGCCCAGTTTGCAATTTCTGCGGAAGATGAACAGGAATAGCGAGAACCAATGAGAGACTAGCTGGAGGTGTCTGGACGGGCAAATTTAACTCTCATTTCCCACCAGGAAGAGGAAATAACCAAAGGCTCAGCGTGCCGTGCCGGAACCAGATTAGGGCCTGAAGCCATCCTGCGGTGTTGCGGCCAGCTCACAAGAAAGCGAGTTGAAGAAAGGAGCTCAGGGGCACTGTAATTCACAAACCTGCAGAGTTATAAATGACAGCTATCGTCCAAAAATATACTGAAGTAAGGCTGCCAAGAGGACTTGAAAGCGGGGCAGAATTGCAGGAAACCGATTTCAGGAGGTAGACAGGAATTGCATTGAAAGCATAGGAAAAGAGGCAGAACGTCCACAATGATGCACTTGGCCAAAAAGGGCGTACGCGTTTTTTCCTGAATATATTCAGGAAAAAACGCGTACGCCCTTTTTGGCCAACCAAGCAAGCTTGCAAAGGAAATCTGCACTACAATGAAGTCTCACTTCCCCCCGGTCAAAAGGGCCATCTGAAAAAAGTGTAAAATCCAGAAAGGCAGGACAGGCCATGGAGAACTGGGAGCCTTGTTATGCTGATGGGCGGGATGTAAACTGCCAACAGACACTCGGGAGAAGTGTATGGTGTTTCCTGAAACATCTAAAAAACAAAGCAACAGAGCCTAGGGCACTTCCACTTATGGTCCTATAGCTTAGGGAAATTAAAATCAAAAAGACACAGCCACCCCAATGTTTGGGACGCCTCTGTTTACAAGAACCTCGTTTACCGTACAAGTTCAATATCACAGAAAGTGAAAAATGGATAAAGAACTTGTGGTACTTACGTACAATGCAGTATCACTCAGCAGTGAAATCTATGTCATCAGGCCCGTAGCAGCACAATGAGTGGATTCAGGTACGATGATTCTAACTGAAATAAGTCACACAGAAAAAGAAACATCATAAGATATCAGTAATACACGGAATGTAAACTTGGCTACACAGGAACTGAATTACAGAACAGAACAGGGTCTCAAATTTAGAAAACCAACTTATGCTTGTTTAAGGGTAAAGGTGAGTTGGGGTGCTGCATAAAACCAGAGATTGAAATGAGCACAGATAAAGTTCCTTAAGCCAAATATGGAATAGACAAGAGCTACTCCTTGCTCAACGAAATGGACTCAACACCCCATATTAAACGCCTAAGAATGTACCTGACTCTTAAGTATCTTAAAACCTATGGATTGCTATGTCTCCGAAAGAGAATCAAGCATGTGTACAGGGACATAAACGCAGCAGTGATAGGATTGGAGAGGTTCGGTGAGCAAATGAAGACCCTTTGAAGTCATATTGCATGGTACCCATTCCACGGGTTTCAACTACCCAGGTTTAAGGTATTCTTCCTTCAGCTAAAACATGCATGTGGAACCTAGAGTATGATCAACCATGTGATCGGGAGACGTGTTCAAATATGTCTCAGTTTTCGTACCCTGGTACTCGGGTGCAACATTCCAGACGCTTTACTAACACTCTCCCGACTTGGAGAGTCAGTCCCTTTAACCTCCTGTTTGGCCCAGTTTGCAATTTCTGCGGAAGATGAACAGGAATAGCGAGAACCAATGAGAGACTAGCTGGAGGTGTCTGGACGGGCAAATTTAACTCTCATTTCCCACCAGGAAGAGGAAATAACCAAAGGCTCAGCGTGCCGTGCCGGAACCAGATTAGGGCCTGAAGCCATCCTGCGGTGTTGCGGCCAGCTCACAAGAAAGCGAGTTGAAGAAAGGAGCTCAGGGGCACTGTAATTCACAAACCTGCAGAGTTATAAATGACAGCTATCGTCCAAAAATATACTGAAGTAAGGCTGCCAAGAGGACTTGAAAGCGGGGCAGAATTGCAGGAAACCGATTTCAGGAGGTAGACAGGAATTGCATTGAAAGCATAGGAAAAGAGGCAGAACGTCCACAATGATGCACTTGGCCAAAAAGGGCGTACGCGTTTTTTCCTGAATATATTCAGGAAAAAACGCGTACGCACTTTTTGGCCAACCAAGCAAGCTTGCAAAGGAAATCTGCACTACAATGAAGTCTCACTTCCCCCCGGTCAAAAGGGCCATCTGAAAAAAGTGTAAAATCCAGAAAGGCAGGACAGGCCATGGAGAACTGGGAGCCTTGTTATGCTGATGGGCGGGATGTAAACTGCCAACAGACACTCGGGAGAAGTGTATGGTGTTTCCTGAAACATCTAAAAAACAAAGCAACAGAGCCTAGGGCACTTCCACTTATGGTCCTATAGCTTAGGGAAATTAAAATCAAAAAGACACAGCCACCCCAATGTTTGGGACGCCTCTGTTTACAAGAACCTCGTTTACCGTACAAGTTCAATATCACAGAAAGTGAAAAATGGATAAAGAACTTGTGGTACTTACGTACAATGCAGTATCACTCAGCAGTGAAATCTATGTCATCAGGCCCGTAGCAGCACAATGAGTGGATTCAGGTACGATGATTCTAACTGAAATAAGTCACACAGAAAAAGAAACATCATAAGATATCAGTAATACACGGAATGTAAACTTGGCTACACAGGAACTGAATTACAGAACAGAACAGGGTCTCAAATTTAGAAAACCAACTTATGCTTGTTTAAGGGTAAAGGTGAGTTGGGGTGCTGCATAAAACCAGAGATTGAAATGAGCACAGATAAAGTTCCTTAAGCCAAATATGGAATAGACAAGAGCTACTCCTTGCTCAACGAAATGGACTCAACACCCCATATTAAACGCCTAAGAATGTACCTGACTCTTAAGTATCTTAAAACCTATGGATTGCTATGTCTCCGAAAGAGAATCAAGCATGTGTACAGGGACATAAACGCAGCAGTGATAGGATTGGAGAGGTTCGGTGAGCAAATGAAGACCCTTTGAAGTCATATTGCATGGTACCCATTCCACGGGTTTCAACTACCCAGGTTTAAGGTATTCTTCCTTCAGCTAAAACATGCATGTGGAACCTAGAGTATGATCAACCATGTGATCGGGAGACGTGTTCAAATATGTCTCAGTTTTCGTACCCTGGTACTCGGGTGCAACATTCCAGACGCTTTACTAACACTCTCCCGACTTGGAGAGTCTGTCCCTTTAACCTCCTGTTTGGCCCAGTTTGCAATTTCTGCGGAAGATGAACAGGAATAGCGAGAACCAATGAGAGACTAGCTGGAGGTGTCTGGACGGGCAAATTTAACTCTCATTTCCCACCAGGAAGAGGAAATAACCAAAGGCTCAGCGTGCCGTGCCGGAACCAGATTAGGGCCTGAAGCCATCCTGCGGTGTTGCGGCCAGCTCACAAGAAAGCGAGTTGAAGAAAGGAGCTCAGGGGCACTGTAATTCACAAACCTGCAGAGTTATAAATGACAGCTATCGTCCAAAAATATACTGAAGTAAGGCTGCCAAGAGGACTTGAAAGCGGGGCAGAATTGCAGGAAACCGATTTCAGGAGGTAGACTGGAATTGCATTGAAAGCATAGGAAAAGAGGCAGAACGTCCACAATGATGCACTTGGCCAAAAAGGGCGTACGCGTTTTTTCCTGAATATATTCAGGAAAAAACGCGTACGCCCTTTTTGGCCAACCAAGCAAGCTTGCAAAGGAAATCTGCACTACAATGAAGTCTCACTTCCCCCCAGTCAAAAGGGCCATCTGAAAAAAGTGTAAAATCCAGAAAGGCAGGACAGGCCATGGAGAACTGGGAGCCTTGTTATGCTGATGGGCGGGATGTAAACTGCCAACAGACACTCGGGAGAAGTGTATGGTGTTTCCTGAAACATCTAAAAAACAAAGCAACAGAGCCTAGGGCACTTCCACTTATGGTCCTATAGCTTAGGGAAATTAAAATCAAAAAGACACAGCCACCCCAATGTTTGGGACGCCTCTGTTTACAAGAACCTCGTTTACCGTACAAGTTCAATATCACAGAAAGTGAAAAATGGATAAAGAACTTGTGGTACTTACGTACAATGCAGTATCACTCAGCAGTGAAATCTATGTCATCAGGCCCGTAGCAGCACAATGAGTGGATTCAGGTACGATGATTCTAACTGAAATAAGTCACACAGAAAAAGAAACATCATAAGATATCTGTAATACACGGAATGTAAACTTGGCTACACAGGAACTGAATTACAGAACAGAACAGGGTCTCAAATTTAGAAAACCAACTTATGCTTGTTTAAGGGTAAAGGTGAGTTGGGGTGCTGCATAAAACCAGAGATTGAAATGAGCACAGATAAAGTTCCTTAAGCCAAATATGGAATAGACAAGAGCTACTCCTTGCTCAACGAAATGGACTCAACACCCCATATTAAACGCCTAAGAATGTACCTGACTCTTAAGTATCTTAAAACCTATGGATTGCTATGTCTCCGAAAGAGAATCAAGCATGTGTACAGGGACATAAACGCAGCAGTGATAGGATTGGAGAGGTTCGGTGAGCAAATGAAGACCCTTTGAAGTCATATTGCATGGTACCCATTCCACGGGTTTCAACTACCCAGGTTTAAGGTATTCTTCCTTCAGCTAAAACATGCATGTGGAACCTAGAGTATGATCAACCATGTGATCGGGAGACGTGTTCAAATATGTCTCAGTTTTCGTACCCTGGTACTCGGGTGCAACATTCCAGACGCTTTACTAACACTCTCCCGACTTGGAGAGTCTGTCCCTTTAACCTCCTGTTTGGCCCAGTTTGCAATTTCTGCGGAAGATGAACAGGAATAGCGAGAACCAATGAGAGACTAGCTGGAGGTGTCTGGACGGGCAAATTTAACTCTCATTTCCCACCAGGAAGAGGAAATAACCAAAGGCTCAGCGTGCCGTGCCGGAACCAGATTAGGGCCTGAAGCCATCCTGCGGTGTTGCGGCCAGCTCACAAGAAAGCGAGTTGAAGAAAGGAGCTCAGGGGCACTGTAATTCACAAACCTGCAGAGTTATAAATGACAGCTATCGTCCAAAAATATACTGAAGTAAGGCTGCCAAGAGGACTTGAAAGCGGGGCAGAATTGCAGGAAACCGATTTCAGGAGGTAGACTGGAATTGCATTGAAAGCATAGGAAAAGAGGCAGAACGTCCACAATGATGCACTTGGCCAAAAAGGGCGTATGCGTTTTTTCCTGAATATATTCAGGAAAAAACGCGTACGCCCTTTTTGGCCAACCAAGCAAGCTTGCAAAGGAAATCTGCACTACAATGAAGTCTCACTTCCCCCCGGTCAAAAGGGCCATCTGAAAAAAGTGTAAAATCCAGAAAGGCAGGACAGGCCATGGAGAACTGGGAGCCTTGTTATGCTGATGGGCGGGATGTAAACTGCCAACAGACACTCGGGAGAAGTGTATGGTGTTTCCTGAAACATCTAAAAAACAAAGCAACAGAGCCTAGGGCACTTCCACTTATGGTCCTATAGCTTAGGGAAATTAAAATCAAAAAGACACAGCCACCCCAATGTTTGGGACGCCTCTGTTTACAAGAACCTCGTTTACCGTACAAGTTCAATATCACAGAAAGTGAAAAATGGATAAAGAACTTGTGGTACTTACGTACAATGCAGTATCACTCAGCAGTGAAATCTATGTCATCAGGCCCGTAGCAGCACAATGAGTGGATTCAGGTACGATGATTCTAACTGAAATAAGTCACACAGAAAAAGAAACATCATAAGATATCAGTAATACACGGAATGTAAACTTGGCTACACAGGAACTGAATTACAGAACAGAACAGGGTCTCAAATTTAGAAAACCAACTTATGCTTGTTTAAGGGTAAAGGTGAGTTGGGGTGCTGCATAAAACCAGAGATTGAAATGAGCACAGATAAAGTTCCTTAAGCCAAATATGGAATAGACAAGAGCTACTCCTTGCTCAACGAAATGGACTCAACACCCCATATTAAACGCCTAAGAATGTACCTGACTCTTAAGTATCTTAAAACCTATGGATTGCTATGTCTCCGAAAGAGAATCAAGCATGTGTACAGGGACATAAACGCAGCAGTGATAGGATTGGAGAGGTTCGGTGAGCAAATGAAGACCCTTTGAAGTCATATTGCATGGTACCCATTCCACGGGTTTCAACTACCCAGGTTTAAGGTATTCTTCCTTCAGCTAAAACATGCATGTGGAACCTAGAGTATGATCAACCATGTGATCGGGAGACGTGTTCAAATATGTCTCAGTTTTCGTACCCTGGTACTCGGGTGCAACATTCCAGACGCTTTACTAACACTCTCCCGACTTGGAGAGTCTGTCCCTTTAACCTCCTGTTTGGCCCAGTTTGCAATTTCTGCGGAAGATGAACAGGAATAGCGAGAACCAATGAGAGACTAGCTGGAGGTGTCTGGACGGGCAAATTTAACTCTCATTTCCCACCAGGAAGAGGAAATAACCAAAGGCTCAGCGTGCCGTGCCGGAACCAGATTAGGGCCTGAAGCCATCCTGCGGTGTTGCGGCCAGCTCACAAGAAAGCGAGTTGAAGAAAGGAGCTCAGGGGCACTGTAATTCACAAACCTGCAGAGTTATAAATGACAGCTATCGTCCAAAAATATACTGAAGTAAGGCTGCCAAGAGGACTTGAAAGCGGGGCAGAATTGCAGGAAACCGATTTCAGGAGGTAGACTGGAATTGCATTGAAAGCATAGGAAAAGAGGCAGAACGTCCACAATGATGCACTTGGCCAAAAAGGGCGTATGCGTTTTTTCCTGAATATATTCAGGAAAAAACGCGTACGCCCTTTTTGGCCAACCAAGCAAGCTTGCAAAGGAAATCTGCACTACAATGAAGTCTCACTTCCCCCCGGTCAAAAGGGCCATCTGAAAAAAGTGTAAAATCCAGAAAGGCAGGACAGGCCATGGAGAACTGGGAGCCTTGTTATGCTGATGGGCGGGATGTAAACTGCCAACAGACACTCGGGAGAAGTGTATGGTGTTTCCTGAAACATCTAAAAAACAAAGCAACAGAGCCTAGGGCACTTCCACTTATGGTCCTATAGCTTAGGGAAATTAAAATCAAAAAGACACAGCCACCCCAATGTTTGGGACGCCTCTGTTTACAAGAACCTCGTTTACCGTACAAGTTCAATATCACAGAAAGTGAAAAATGGATAAAGAACTTGTGGTACTTACGTACAATGCAGTATCACTCAGCAGTGAAATCTATGTCATCAGGCCCGTAGCAGCACAATGAGTGGATTCAGGTACGATGATTCTAACTGAAATAAGTCACACAGAAAAAGAAACATCATAAGATATCAGTAATACACGGAATGTAAACTTGGCTACACAGGAACTGAATTACAGAACAGAACAGGGTCTCAAATTTAGAAAACCAACTTATGCTTGTTTAAGGGTAAAGGTGAGTTGGGCTGCTGCATAAAACCAGAGATTGAAATGAGCACAGATAAAGTTCCTTAAGCCAAATATGGAATAGACAAGAGCTACTCCTTGCTCAACGAAATGGACTCAACACCCCATATTAAACGCCTAAGAATGTACCTGACTCTTAAGTATCTTAAAACCTATGGATTGCTATGTCTCCGAAAGAGAATCAAGCATGTGTACAGGGACATAAACGCAGCAGTGATAGGATTGGAGAGGTTCGGTGAGCAAATGAAGACCCTTTGAAGTCATATTGCATGGTACCCATTCCACGGGTTTCAACTACCCAGGTTTAAGGTATTCTTCCTTCAGCTAAAACATGCATGTGGAACCTAGAGTATGATCAACCATGTGATCGGGAGACGTGTTCAAATATGTCTCAGTTTTCGTACCCTGGTACTCGGGTGCAACATTCCAGACGCTTTACTAACACTCTCCCGACTTGGAGAGTCTGTCCCTTTAACCTCCTGTTTGGCCCAGTTTGCAATTTCTGCGGAAGATGAACAGGAATAGCGAGAACCAATGAGAGACTAGCTGGAGGTGTCTGGACGGGCAAATTTAACTCTCATTTCCCACCAGGAAGAGGAAATAACCAAAGGCTCAGCGTGCCGTGCCGGAACCAGATTAGGGCCTGAAGCCATCCTGCGGTGTTGCGGCCAGCTCACAAGAAAGCGAGTTGAAGAAAGGAGCTCAGGGGCACTGTAATTCACAAACCTGCAGAGTTATAAATGACAGCTATCGTCCAAAAATATACTGAAGTAAGGCTGCCAAGAGGACTTGAAAGCGGGGCAGAATTGCAGGAAACCGATTTCAGGAGGTAGACTGGAATTGCATTGAAAGCATAGGAAAAGAGGCAGAACGTCCACAATGATGCACTTGGCCAAAAAGGGCGTACGCGTTTTTTCCTGAATATATTCAGGAAAAAACGCGTACGCCCTTTTTGGCCAACCAAGCAAGCTTGCAAAGGAAATCTGCACTACAATGAAGTCTCACTTCCCCCCGGTCAAAAGGGCCATCTGAAAAAAGTGTAAAATCCAGAAAGGCAGGACAGGCCATGGAGAACTGGGAGCCTTGTTATGCTGATGGGCGGGATGTAAACTGCCAACAGACACTCGGGAGAAGTGTATGGTGTTTCCTGAAACATCTAAAAAACAAAGCAACAGAGCCTAGGGCACTTCCACTTATGGTCCTATAGCTTAGGGAAATTAAAATCAAAAAGACACAGCCACCCCAATGTTTGGGACGCCTCTGTTTACAAGAACCTCGTTTACCGTACAAGTTCAATATCACAGAAAGTGAAAAATGGATAAAGAACTTGTGGTACTTACGTACAATGCAGTATCACTCAGCAGTGAAATCTATGTCATCAGGCCCGTAGCAGCACAATGAGTGGATTCAGGTACGATGATTCTAACTGAAATAAGTCACACAGAAAAAGAAACATCATAAGATATCAGTAATACACGGAATGTAAACTTGGCTACACAGGAACTGAATTACAGAACAGAACAGGGTCTCAAATTTAGAAAACCAACTTATGCTTGTTTAAGGGTAAAGGTGAGTTGGGCTGCTGCATAAAACCAGAGATTGAAATGAGCACAGATAAAGTTCCTTAAGCCAAATATGGAATAGACAAGAGCTACTCCTTGCTCAACGAAATGGACTCAACACCCCATATTAAACGCCTAAGAATGTACCTGACTCTTAAGTATCTTAAAACCTATGGATTGCTATGTCTCCGAAAGAGAATCAAGCATGTGTACAGGGACATAAACGCAGCAGTGATAGGATTGGAGAGGTTCGGTGAGCAAATGAAGACCCTTTGAAGTCATATTGCATGGTACCCATTCCACGGGTTTCAACTACCCAGGTTTAAGGTATTCTTCCTTCAGCTAAAACATGCATGTGGAACCTAGAGTATGATCAACCATGTGATCGGGAGACGTGTTCAAATATGTCTCAGTTTTCGTACCCTGGTACTCGGGTGCAACATTCCAGACGCTTTACTAACACTCTCCCGACTTGGAGAGTCTGTCCCTTTAACCTCCTGTTTGGCCCAGTTTGCAATTTCTGCGGAAGATGAACAGGAATAGCGAGAACCAATGAGAGACTAGCTGGAGGTGTCTGGACGGGCAAATTTAACTCTCATTTCCCACCAGGAAGAGGAAATAACCAAAGGCTCAGCGTGCCGTGCCGGAACCAGATTAGGGCCTGAAGCCATCCTGCGGTGTTGCGGCCAGCTCACAAGAAAGCGAGTTGAAGAAAGGAGCTCAGGGGCACTGTAATTCACAAACCTGCAGAGTTATAAATGACAGCTATCGTCCAAAAATATACTGAAGTAAGGCTGCCAAGAGGACTTGAAAGCGGGGCAGAATTGCAGGAAACCGATTTCAGGAGGTAGACTGGAATTGCATTGAAAGCATAGGAAAAGAGGCAGAACGTCCACAATGATGCACTTGGCCAAAAAGGGCGTACGCGTTTTTTCCTGAATATATTCAGGAAAAAACGCGTACGCCCTTTTTGGCCAACCAAGCAAGCTTGCAAAGGAAATCTGCACTACAATGAAGTCTCACTTCCCCCCGGTCAAAAGGGCCATCTGAAAAAAGTGTAAAATCCAGAAAGGCAGGACAGGCCATGGAGAACTGGGAGCCTTGTTATGCTGATGGGCGGGATGTAAACTGCCAACAGACACTCGGGAGAAGTGTATGGTGTTTCCTGAAACATCTAAAAAACAAAGCAACAGAGCCTAGGGCACTTCCACTTATGGTCCTATAGCTTAGGGAAATTAAAATCAAAAAGACACAGCCACCCCAATGTTTGGGACGCCTCTGTTTACAAGAACCTCGTTTACCGTACAAGTTCAATATCACAGAAAGTGAAAAATGGATAAAGAACTTGTGGTACTTACGTACAATGCAGTATCACTCAGCAGTGAAATCTATGTCATCAGGCCCGTAGCAGCACAATGAGTGGATTCAGGTACGATGATTCTAACTGAAATAAGTCACACAGAAAAAGAAACATCATAAGATATCAGTAATACACGGAATGTAAACTTGGCTACACAGGAACTGAATTACAGAACAGAACAGGGTCTCAAATTTAGAAAACCAACTTATGCTTGTTTAAGGGTAAAGGTGAGTTGGGGTGCTGCATAAAACCAGAGATTGAAATGAGCACAGATAAAGTTCCTTAAGCCAAATATGGAATAGACAAGAGCTACTCCTTGCTCAACGAAATGGACTCAACACCCCATATTAAACGCCTAAGAATGTACCTGACTCTTAAGTATCTTAAAACCTATGGATTGCTATGTCTCCGAAAGAGAATCAAGCATGTGTACAGGGACATAAACGCAGCAGTGATAGGATTGGAGAGGTTCGGTGAGCAAATGAAGACCCTTTGAAGTCATATTGCATGGTACCCATTCCACGGGTTTCAACTACCCAGGTTTAAGGTATTCTTCCTTCAGCTAAAACATGCATGTGGAACCTAGAGTATGATCAACCATGTGATCGGGAGACGTGTTCAAATATGTCTCAGTTTTCGTACCCTGGTACTCGGGTGCAACATTCCAGACGCTTTACTAACACTCTCCCGACTTGGAGAGTCTGTCCCTTTAACCTCCTGTTTGGCCCAGTTTGCAATTTCTGCGGAAGATGAACAGGAATAGCGAGAACCAATGAGAGACTAGCTGGAGGTGTCTGGACGGGCAAATTTAACTCTCATTTCCCACCAGGAAGAGGAAATAACCAAAGGCTCAGCGTGCCGTGCCGGAACCAGATTAGGGCCTGAAGCCATCCTGCGGTGTTGCGGCCAGCTCACAAGAAAGCGAGTTGAAGAAAGGAGCTCAGGGGCACTGTAATTCACAAACCTGCAGAGTTATAAATGACAGCTATCGTCCAAAAATATACTGAAGTAAGGCTGCCAAGAGGACTTGAAAGCGGGGCAGAATTGCAGGAAACCGATTTCAGGAGGTAGACTGGAATTGCATTGAAAGCATAGGAAAAGAGGCAGAACGTCCACAATGATGCACTTGGCCAAAAAGGGCGTATGCGTTTTTTCCTGAATATATTCAGGAAAAAACGCGTACGCCCTTTTTGGCCAACCAAGCAAGCTTGCAAAGGAAATCTGCACTACAATGAAGTCTCACTTCCCCCCGGTCAAAAGGGCCATCTGAAAAAAGTGTAAAATCCAGAAAGGCAGGACAGGCCATGGAGAACTGGGAGCCTTGTTATGCTGATGGGCGGGATGTAAACTGCCAACAGACACTCGGGAGAAGTGTATGGTGTTTCCTGAAACATCTAAAAAACAAAGCAACAGAGCCTAGGGCACTTCCACTTATGGTCCTATAGCTTAGGGAAATTAAAATCAAAAAGACACAGCCACCCCAATGTTTGGGACGCCTCTGTTTACAAGAACCTCGTTTACCGTACAAGTTCAATATCACAGAAAGTGAAAAATGGATAAAGAACTTGTGGTACTTACGTACAATGCAGTATCACTCAGCAGTGAAATCTATGTCATCAGGCCCGTAGCAGCACAATGAGTGGATTCAGGTACGATGATTCTAACTGAAATAAGTCACACAGAAAAAGAAACATCATAAGATATCAGTAATACACGGAATGTAAACTTGGCTACACAGGAACTGAATTACAGAACAGAACAGGGTCTCAAATTTAGAAAACCAACTTATGCTTGTTTAAGGGTAAAGGTGAGTTGGGGTGCTGCATAAAACCAGAGATTGAAATGAGCACAGATAAAGTTCCTTAAGCCAAATATGGAATAGACAAGAGCTACTCCTTGCTCAACGAAATGGACTCAACACCCCATATTAAACGCCTAAGAATGTACCTGACTCTTAAGTATCTTAAAACCTATGGATTGCTATGTCTCCGAAAGAGAATCAAGCATGTGTACAGGGACATAAACGCAGCAGTGATAGGATTGGAGAGGTTCGGTGAGCAAATGAAGACCCTTTGAAGTCATATTGCATGGTACCCATTCCACGGGTTTCAACTACCCAGGTTTAAGGTATTCTTCCTTCAGCTAAAACATGCATGTGGAACCTAGAGTATGATCAACCATGTGATCGGGAGACGTGTTCAAATATGTCTCAGTTTTCGTACCCTGGTACTCGGGTGCAACATTCCAGACGCTTTACTAACACTCTCCCGACTTGGAGAGTCTGTCCCTTTAACCTCCTGTTTGGCCCAGTTTGCAATTTCTGCGGAAGATGAACAGGAATAGCGAGAACCAATGAGAGACTAGCTGGAGGTGTCTGGACGGGCAAATTTAACTCTCATTTCCCACCAGGAAGAGGAAATAACCAAAGGCTCAGCGTGCCGTGCCGGAACCAGATTAGGGCCTGAAGCCATCCTGCGGTGTTGCGGCCAGCTCACAAGAAAGCGAGTTGAAGAAAGGAGCTCAGGGGCACTGTAATTCACAAACCTGCAGAGTTATAAATGACAGCTATCGTCCAAAAATATACTGAAGTAAGGCTGCCAAGAGGACTTGAAAGCGGGGCAGAATTGCAGGAAACCGATTTCAGGAGGTAGACTGGAATTGCATTGAAAGCATAGGAAAAGAGGCAGAACGTCCACAATGATGCACTTGGCCAAAAAGGGCGTATGCGTTTTTTCCTGAATATATTCAGGAAAAAACGCGTACGCCCTTTTTGGCCAACCAAGCAAGCTTGCAAAGGAAATCTGCACTACAATGAAGTCTCACTTCCCCCCGGTCAAAAGGGCCATCTGAAAAAAGTGTAAAATCCAGAAAGGCAGGACAGGCCATGGAGAACTGGGAGCCTTGTTATGCTGATGGGCGGGATGTAAACTGCCAACAGACACTCGGGAGAAGTGTATGGTGTTTCCTGAAACATCTAAAAAACAAAGCAACAGAGCCTAGGGCACTTCCACTTATGGTCCTATAGCTTAGGGAAATTAAAATCAAAAAGACACAGCCACCCCAATGTTTGGGACGCCTCTGTTTACAAGAACCTCGTTTACCGTACAAGTTCAATATCACAGAAAGTGAAAAATGGATAAAGAACTTGTGGTACTTACGTACAATGCAGTATCACTCAGCAGTGAAATCTATGTCATCAGGCCCGTAGCAGCACAATGAGTGGATTCAGGTACGATGATTCTAACTGAAATAAGTCACACAGAAAAAGAAACATCATAAGATATCAGTAATACACGGAATGTAAACTTGGCTACACAGGAACTGAATTACAGAACAGAACAGGGTCTCAAATTTAGAAAACCAACTTATGCTTGTTTAAGGGTAAAGGTGAGTTGGGGTGCTGCATAAAACCAGAGATTGAAATGAGCACAGATAAAGTTCCTTAAGCCAAATATGGAATAGACAAGAGCTACTCCTTGCTCAACGAAATGGACTCAACACCCCATATTAAACGCCTAAGAATGTACCTGACTCTTAAGTATCTTAAAACCTATGGATTGCTATGTCTCCGAAAGAGAATCAAGCATGTGTACAGGGACATAAACGCAGCAGTGATAGGATTGGAGAGGTTCGGTGAGCAAATGAAGACCCTTTGAAGTCATATTGCATGGTACCCATTCCACGGGTTTCAACTACCCAGGTTTAAGGTATTCTTCCTTCAGCTAAAACATGCATGTGGAACCTAGAGTATGATCAACCATGTGATCGGGAGACGTGTTCAAATATGTCTCAGTTTTCGTACCCTGGTACTCGGGTGCAACATTCCAGACGCTTTACTAACACTCTCCCGACTTGGAGAGTCTGTCCCTTTAACCTCCTGTTTGGCCCAGTTTGCAATTTCTGCGGAAGATGAACAGGAATAGCGAGAACCAATGAGAGACTAGCTGGAGGTGTCTGGACGGGCAAATTTAACTCTCATTTCCCACCAGGAAGAGGAAATAACCAAAGGCTCAGCGTGCCGTGCCGGAACCAGATTAGGGCCTGAAGCCATCCTGCGGTGTTGCGGCCAGCTCACAAGAAAGCGAGTTGAAGAAAGGAGCTCAGGGGCACTGTAATTCACAAACCTGCAGAGTTATAAATGACAGCTATCGTCCAAAAATATACTGAAGTAAGGCTGCCAAGAGGACTTGAAAGCGGGGCAGAATTGCAGGAAACCGATTTCAGGAGGTAGACTGGAATTGCATTGAAAGCATAGGAAAAGAGGCAGAACGTCCACAATGATGCACTTGGCCAAAAAGGGCGTATGCGTTTTTTCCTGAATATATTCAGGAAAAAACGCGTACGCCCTTTTTGGCCAACCAAGCAAGCTTGCAAAGGAAATCTGCACTACAATGAAGTCTCACTTCCCCCCGGTCAAAAGGGCCATCTGAAAAAAGTGTAAAATCCAGAAAGGCAGGACAGGCCATGGAGAACTGGGAGCCTTGTTATGCTGATGGGCGGGATGTAAACTGCCAACAGACACTCGGGAGAAGTGTATGGTGTTTCCTGAAACATCTAAAAAACAAAGCAACAGAGCCTAGGGCACTTCCACTTATGGTCCTATAGCTTAGGGAAATTAAAATCAAAAAGACACAGCCACCCCAATGTTTGGGACGCCTCTGTTTACAAGAACCTCGTTTACCGTACAAGTTCAATATCACAGAAAGTGAAAAATGGATAAAGAACTTGTGGTACTTACGTACAATGCAGTATCACTCAGCAGTGAAATCTATGTCATCAGGCCCGTAGCAGCACAATGAGTGGATTCAGGTACGATGATTCTAACTGAAATAAGTCACACAGAAAAAGAAACATCATAAGATATCAGTAATACACGGAATGTAAACTTGGCTACACAGGAACTGAATTACAGAACAGAACAGGGTCTCAAATTTAGAAAACCAACTTATGCTTGTTTAAGGGTAAAGGTGAGTTGGGGTGCTGCATAAAACCAGAGATTGAAATGAGCACAGATAAAGTTCCTTAAGCCAAATATGGAATAGACAAGAGCTACTCCTTGCTCAACGAAATGGACTCAACACCCCATATTAAACGCCTAAGAATGTACCTGACTCTTAAGTATCTTAAAACCTATGGATTGCTATGTCTCCGAAAGAGAATCAAGCATGTGTACAGGGACATAAACGCAGCAGTGATAGGATTGGAGAGGTTCGGTGAGCAAATGAAGACCCTTTGAAGTCATATTGCATGGTACCCATTCCACGGGTTTCAACTACCCAGGTTTAAGGTATTCTTCCTTCAGCTAAAACATGCATGTGGAACCTAGAGTATGATCAACCATGTGATCGGGAGACGTGTTCAAATATGTCTCAGTTTTCGTACCCTGGTACTCGGGTGCAACATTCCAGACGCTTTACTAACACTCTCCCGACTTGGAGAGTCAGTCCCTTTAACCTCCTGTTTGGCCCAGTTTGCAATTTCTGCGGAAGATGAACAGGAATAGCGAGAACCAATGAGAGACTAGCTGGAGGTGTCTGGACGGGCAAATTTAACTCTCATTTCCCACCAGGAAGAGGAAATAACCAAAGGCTCAGCGTGCCGTGCCGGAACCAGATTAGGGCCTGAAGCCATCCTGCGGTGTTGCGGCCAGCTCACAAGAAAGCGAGTTGAAGAAAAGACCTCAGGGGCACTGTAATTCACAAACCTGCAGAGTTATAAATGACAGCTATCGTCCAAAAATATACTGAAGTAAGGCTGCCAAGAGGACTTGAAAGCGGGGCAGAATTGCAGGAAACCGATTTCAGGAGGTAGACTGGAATTGCATTGAAAGCATAAGAAAAGAGGCAGAACGTCCACAATGATGCACTTGGCCAAAAAGGGCGTATGCGTTTTTTCCTGAATATATTCAGGAAAAAACGCGTACGCCCTTTTTGGCCAACCAAGCAAGCTTGCAAAGGAAATCTGCACTACAATGAAGTCTCACTTCCCCCCGGTCAAAAGGGCCATCTGAAAAAAGTGTAAAATCCAGAAAGGCAGGACAGGCCATGGAGAACTGGGAGCCTTGTTATGCTGATGGGCGGGATGTAAACTGCCAACAGACACTCGGGAGAAGTGTATGGTGTTTCCTGAAACATCTAAAAAACAAAGCAACAGAGCCTAGGGCACTTCCACTTATGGTCCTATAGCTTAGGGAAATTAAAATCAAAAAGACACAGCCACCCCAATGTTTGGGACGCCTCTGTTTACAAGAACCTCGTTTACCGTACAAGTTCAATATCACAGAAAGTGAAAAATGGATAAAGAACTTGTGGTACTTACGTACAATGCAGTATCACTCAGCAGTGAAATCTATGTCATCAGGCCCGTAGCAGCACAATGAGTGGATTCAGGTACGATGATTCTAACTGAAATAAGTCACACAGAAAAAGAAACATCATAAGATATCAGTAATACACGGAATGTAAACTTGGCTACACAGGAACTGAATTACAGAACAGAACAGGGTCTCAAATTTAGAAAACCAACTTATGCTTGTTTAAGGGTAAAGGTGAGTTGGGGTGCTGCATAAAACCAGAGATTGAAATGAGCACAGATAAAGTTCCTTAAGCCAAATATGGAATAGACAAGAGCTACTCCTTGCTCAACGAAATGGACTCAACACCCCATATTAAACGCCTAAGAATGTACCTGACTCTTAAGTATCTTAAAACCTATGGATTGCTATGTCTCCGAAAGAGAATCAAGCATGTGTACAGGGACATAAACGCAGCAGTGATAGGATTGGAGAGGTTCGGTGAGCAAATGAAGACCCTTTGAAGTCATATTGCATGGTACCCATTCCACGGGTTTCAACTACCCAGGTTTAAGGTATTCTTCCTTCAGCTAAAACATGCATGTGGAACCTAGAGTATGATCAACCATGTGATCGGGAGACGTGTTCAAATATGTCTCAGTTTTCGTACCCTGGTACTCGGGTGCAACATTCCAGACGCTTTACTAACACTCTCCCGACTTGGAGAGTCTGTCCCTTTAACCTCCTGTTTGGCCCAGTTTGCAATTTCTGCGGAAGATGAACAGGAATAGCGAGAACCAATGAGAGACTAGCTGGAGGTGTCTGGACGGGCAAATTTAACTCTCATTTCCCACCAGGAAGAGGAAATAACCAAAGGCTCAGCGTGCCGTGCCGGAACCAGATTAGGGCCTGAAGCCATCCTGCGGTGTTGCGGCCAGCTCACAAGAAAGCGAGTTGAAGAAAGGAGCTCAGGGGCACTGTAATTCACAAACCTGCAGAGTTATAAATGACAGCTATCGTCCAAAAATATACTGAAGTAAGGCTGCCAAGAGGACTTGAAAGCGGGGCAGAATTGCAGGAAACCGATTTCAGGAGGTAGACTGGAATTGCATTGAAAGCATAGGAAAAGAGGCAGAACGTCCACAATGATGCACTTGGCCAAAAAGGGCGTATGCGTTTTTTCCTGAATATATTCAGGAAAAAACGCATACGCCCTTTTTGGCCAACCAAGCAAGCTTGCAAAGGAAATCTGCACTACAATGAAGTCTCACTTCCCCCCGGTCAAAAGGGCCATCTGAAAAAAGTGTAAAATCCAGAAAGGCAGGACAGGCCATGGAGAACTGGGAGCCTTGTTATGCTGATGGGCGGGATGTAAACTGCCAACAGACACTCGGGAGAAGTGTATGGTGTTTCCTGAAACATCTAAAAAACAAAGCAACAGAGCCTAGGGCACTTCCACTTATGGTCCTATAGCTTAGGGAAATTAAAATCAAAAAGACACAGCCACCCCAATGTTTGGGACGCCTCTGTTTACAAGAACCTCGTTTACCGTACAAGTTCAATATCACAGAAAGTGAAAAATGGATAAAGAACTTGTGGTACTTACGTACAATGCAGTATCACTCAGCAGTGAAATCTATGTCATCAGGCCCGTAGCAGCACAATGAGTGGATTCAGGTACGATGATTCTAACTGAAATAAGTCACACAGAAAAAGAAACATCATAAGATATCAGTAATACACGGAATGTAAACTTGGCTACACAGGAACTGAATTACAGAACAGAACAGGGTCTCAAATTTAGAAAACCAACTTATGCTTGTTTAAGGGTAAAGGTGAGTTGGGGTGCTGCATAAAACCAGAGATTGAAATGAGCACAGATAAAGTTCCTTAAGCCAAATATGGAATAGACAAGAGCTACTCCTTGCTCAACGAAATGGACTCAACACCCCATATTAAACGCCTAAGAATGTACCTGACTCTTAAGTATCTTAAAACCTATGGATTGCTATGTCTCCGAAAGAGAATCAAGCATGTGTACAGGGACATAAACGCAGCAGTGATAGGATTGGAGAGGTTCGGTGAGCAAATGAAGACCCTTTGAAGTCATATTGCATGGTACCCATTCCACGGGTTTCAACTACCCAGGTTTAAGGTATTCTTCCTTCAGCTAAAACATGCATGTGGAACCTAGAGTATGATCAACCATGTGATCGGGAGACGTGTTCAAATATGTCTCAGTTTTCGTACCCTGGTACTCGGGTGCAACATTCCAGACGCTTTACTAACACTCTCCCGACTTGGAGAGTCTGTCCCTTTAACCTCCTGTTTGGCCCAGTTTGCAATTTCTGCGGAAGATGAACAGGAATAGCGAGAACCAATGAGAGACTAGCTGGAGGTGTCTGGACGGGCAAATTTAACTCTCATTTCCCACCAGGAAGAGGAAATAACCAAAGGCTCAGCGTGCCGTGCCGGAACCAGATTAGGGCCTGAAGCCATCCTGCGGTGTTGCGGCCAGCTCACAAGAAAGCGAGTTGAAGAAAGGAGCTCAGGGGCACTGTAATTCACAAACCTGCAGAGTTATAAATGACAGCTATCGTCCAAAAATATACTGAAGTAAGGCTGCCAAGAGGACTTGAAAGCGGGGCAGAATTGCAGGAAACCGATTTCAGGAGGTAGACTGGAATTGCATTGAAAGCATAGGAAAAGAGGCAGAACGTCCACAATGATGCACTTGGCCAAAAAGGGCGTACGCGTTTTTTCCTGAATATATTCAGGAAAAAACGCGTACGCCCTTTTTGGCCAACCAAGCAAGCTTGCAAAGGAAATCTGCACTACAATGAAGTCTCACTTCCCCCCGGTCAAAAGGGCCATCTGAAAAAAGTGCAAAATCCAGAAAGGCAGGACAGGCCATGGAGAACTGGGAGCCTTGTTATGCTGATGGGCGGGATGTAAACTGCCAACAGACACTCGGGAGAAGTGTATGGTGTTTCCTGAAACATCTAAAAAACAAAGCAACAGAGCCTAGGGCACTTCCACTTATGGTCCTATAGCTTAGGGAAATTAAAATCAAAAAGACACAGCCACCCCAATGTTTGGGACGCCTCTGTTTACAAGAACCTCGTTTACCGTACAAGTTCAATATCACAGAAAGTGAAAAATGGATAAAGAACTTGTGGTACTTACGTACAATGCAGTATCACTCAGCAGTGAAATCTATGTCATCAGGCCCGTAGCAGCACAATGAGTGGATTCAGGTACGATGATTCTAACTGAAATAAGTCACACAGAAAAAGAAACATCATAAGATATCAGTAATACACGGAATGTAAACTTGGCTACACAGGAACTGAATTACAGAACAGAACAGGGTCTCAAATTTAGAAAACCAACTTATGCTTGTTTAAGGGTAAAGGTGAGTTGGGGTGCTGCATAAAACCAGAGATTGAAATGAGCACAGATAAAGTTCCTTAAGCCAAATATGGAATAGACAAGAGCTACTCCTTGCTCAACGAAATGGACTCAACACCCCATATTAAACGCCTAAGAATGTACCTGACTCTTAAGTATCTTAAAACCTATGGATTGCTATGTCTACGAAAGAGAATCAAGCATGTGTACAGGGACATAAACGCAGCAGTGATAGGATTGGAGAGGTTCGGTGAGCAAATGAAGACCCTTTGAAGTCATATTGCATGGTACCCATTCCACGGGTTTCAACTACCCAGGTTTAAGGTATTCTTCCTTCAGCTAAAACATGCATGTGGAACCTAGAGTATGATCAACCATGTGATCGGGAGACGTGTTCAAATATGTCTCAGTTTTCGTACCCTGGTACTCGGGTGCAACATTCCAGACGCTTTACTAACACTCTCCCGACTTGGAGAGTCTGTCCCTTTAACCTCCTGTTTGGCCCAGTTTGCAATTTCTGCGGAAGATGAACAGGAATAGCGAGAACCAATGAGAGACTAGCTGGAGGTGTCTGGACGGGCAAATTTAACTCTCATTTCCCACCAGGAAGAGGAAATAACCAAAGGCTCAGCGTGCCGTGCCGGAACCAGATTAGGGCCTGAAGCCATCCTGCGGTGTTGCGGCCAGCTCACAAGAAAGCGAGTTGAAGAAAGGAGCTCAGGGGCACTGTAATTCACAAACCTGCAGAGTTATAAATGACAGCTATCGTCCAAAAATATACTGAAGTAAGGCTGCCAAGAGGACTTGAAAGCGGGGCAGAATTGCAGGAAACCGATTTCAGGAGGTAGACTGGAATTGCATTGAAAGCATAGGAAAAGAGGCAGAACGTCCACAATGATGCACTTGGCCAAAAAGGGCGTACGCGTTTTTTCCTGAATATATTCAGGAAAAAACGCGTACGCCCTTTTTGGCCAACCAAGCAAGCTTGCAAAGGAAATCTGCACTACAATGAAGTCTCACTTCCCCCCGGTCAAAAGGGCCATCTGAAAAAAGTGCAAAATCCAGAAAGGCAGGACAGGCCATGGAGAACTGGGAGCCTTGTTATGCTGATGGGCGGGATGTAAACTGCCAACAGACACTCGGGAGAAGTGTATGGTGTTTCCTGAAACATCTAAAAAACAAAGCAACAGAGCCTAGGGCACTTCCACTTATGGTCCTATAGCTTAGGGAAATTAAAATCAAAAAGACACAGCCACCCCAATGTTTGGGACGCCTCTGTTTACAAGAACCTCGTTTACCGTACAAGTTCAATATCACAGAAAGTGAAAAATGGATAAAGAACTTGTGGTACTTACGTACAATGCAGTATCACTCAGCAGTGAAATCTATGTCATCAGGCCCGTAGCAGCACAATGAGTGGATTCAGGTACGATGATTCTAACTGAAATAAGTCACACAGAAAAAGAAACATCATAAGATATCAGTAATACACGGAATGTAAACTTGGCTACACAGGAACTGAATTACAGAACAGAACAGGGTCTCAAATTTAGAAAACCAACTTATGCTTGTTTAAGGGTAAAGGTGAGTTGGGGTGCTGCATAAAACCAGAGATTGAAATGAGCACAGATAAAGTTCCTTAAGCCAAATATGGAATAGACAAGAGCTACTCCTTGCTCAACGAAATGGACTCAACACCCCATATTAAACGCCTAAGAATGTACCTGACTCTTAAGTATCTTAAAACCTATGGATTGCTATGTCTCCGAAAGAGAATCAAGCATGTGTACAGGGACATAAACGCAGCAGTGATAGGATTGGAGAGGTTCGGTGAGCAAATGAAGACCCTTTGAAGTCATATTGCATGGTACCCATTCCACGGGTTTCAACTACCCAGGTTTAAGGTATTCTTCCTTCAGCTAAAACATGCATGTGGAACCTAGAGTATGATCAACCATGTGATCGGGAGACGTGTTCAAATATGTCTCAGTTTTCGTACCCTGGTACTCGGGTGCAACATTCCAGACGCTTTACTAACACTCTCCCGACTTGGAGAGTCAGTCCCTTTAACCTCCTGTTTGGCCCAGTTTGCAATTTCTGCGGAAGATGAACAGGAATAGCGAGAACCAATGAGAGACTAGCTGGAGGTGTCTGGACGGGCAAATTTAACTCTCATTTCCCACCAGGAAGAGGAAATAACCAAAGGCTCAGCGTGCCGTGCCGGAACCAGATTAGGGCCTGAAGCCATCCTGCGGTGTTGCGGCCAGCTCACAAGAAAGCGAGTTGAAGAAAGGAGCTCAGGGGCACTGTAATTCACAAACCTGCAGAGTTATAAATGACAGCTATCGTCCAAAAATATACTGAAGTAAGGCTGCCAAGAGGACTTGAAAGCGGGGCAGAATTGCAGGAAACCGATTTCAGGAGGTAGACTGGAATTGCATTGAAAGCATAGGAAAAGAGGCAGAACGTCCACAATGATGCACTTGGCCAAAAAGGGCGTATGCGTATTTTCCTGAATATATTCAGGAAAAAACGCGTACGCCCTTTTTGGCCAACCAAGCAAGCTTGCAAAGGAAATCTGCACTACAATGAAGTCTCACTTCCCCCCGGTCAAAAGGGCCATCTGAAAAAAGTGTAAAATCCAGAAAGGCAGGACAGGCCATGGAGAACTGGGAGCCTTGTTATGCTGATGGGCGGGATGTAAACTGCCAACAGACACTCGGGAGAAGTGTATGGTGTTTCCTGAAACATCTAAAAAACAAAGCAACAGAGCCTAGGGCACTTCCACTTATGGTCCTATAGCTTAGGGAAATTAAAATCAAAAAGACACAGCCACCCCAATGTTTGGGACGCCTCTGTTTACAAGAACCTCGTTTACCGTACAAGTTCAATATCACAGAAAGTGAAAAATGGATAAAGAACTTGTGGTACTTACGTACAATGCAGTATCACTCAGCAGTGAAATCTATGTCATCAGGCCCGTAGCAGCACAATGAGTGGATTCAGGTACGATGATTCTAACTGAAATAAGTCACACAGAAAAAGAAACATCATAAGATATCAGTAATACACGGAATGTAAACTTGGCTACACAGGAACTGAATTACAGAACAGAACAGGGTCTCAAATTTAGAAAACCAACTTATGCTTGTTTAAGGGTAAAGGTGAGTTGGGCTGCTGCATAAAACCAGAGATTGAAATGAGCACAGATAAAGTTCCTTAAGCCAAATATGGAATAGACAAGAGCTACTCCTTGCTCAACGAAATGGACTCAACACCCCATATTAAACGCCTAAGAATGTACCTGACTCTTAAGTATCTTAAAACCTATGGATTGCTATGTCTCTGAAAGAGAATCAAGCATGTGTACAGGGACATAAACGCAGCAGTGATAGGATTGGAGAGGTTCGGTGAGCAAATGAAGACCCTTTGAAGTCATATTGCATGGTACCCATTCCACGGGTTTCAACTACCCAGGTTTAAGGTATTCTTCCTTCAGCTAAAACATGCATGTGGAACCTAGAGTATGATCAACCATGTGATCGGGAGACGTGTTCAAATATGTCTCAGTTTTCGTACCCTGGTACTCGGGTGCAACATTCCAGACGCTTTACTAACACTCTCCCGACTTGGAGAGTCTGTCCCTTTAACCTCCTGTTTGGCCCAGTTTGCAATTTCTGCGGAAGATGAACAGGAATAGCGAGAACCAATGAGAGACTAGCTGGAGGTGTCTGGACGGGCAAATTTAACTCTCATTTCCCACCAGGAAGAGGAAATAACCAAAGGCTCAGCGTGCCGTGCCGGAACCAGACTAGGGCCTGAAGCCATCCTGCGGTGTTGCGGCCAGCTCACAAGAAAGCGAGTTGAAGAAAGGAGCTCAGGGGCACTGTAATTCACAAACCTGCAGAGTTATAAATGACAGCTATCGTCCAAAAATATACTGAAGTAAGGCTGCCAAGAGGACTTGAAAGCGGGGCAGAATTGCAGGAAACCGATTTCAGGAGGTAGACTGGAATTGCATTGAAAGCATAGGAAAAGAGGCAGAACGTCCACAATGATGCACTTGGCCAAAAAGGGCGTATGCGTTTTTTCCTGAATATATTCAGGAAAAAACGCGTACGCCCTTTTTGGCCAACCAAGCAAGCTTGCAAAGGAAATCTGCACTACAATGAAGTCTCACTTCCCCCCGGTCAAAAGGGCCATCTGAAAAAAGTGTAAAATCCAGAAAGGCAGGACAGGCCATGGAGAACTGGGAGCCTTGTTATGCTGATGGGCGGGATGTAAACTGCCAACAGACACTCGGGAGAAGTGTATGGTGTTTCCTGAAACATCTAAAAAACAAAGCAACAGAGCCTAGGGCACTTCCACTTATGGTCCTATAGCTTAGGGAAATTAAAATCAAAAAGACACAGCCACCCCAATGTTTGGGACGCCTCTGTTTACAAGAACCTCGTTTACCGTACAAGTTCAATATCACAGAAAGTGAAAAATGGATAAAGAACTTGTGGTACTTACGTACAATGCAGTATCACTCAGCAGTGAAATCTATGTCATCAGGCCCGTAGCAGCACAATGAGTGGATTCAGGTACGATGATTCTAACTGAAATAAGTCACACAGAAAAAGAAACATCATAAGATATCAGTAATACACGGAATGTAAACTTGGCTACACAGGAACTGAATTACAGAACAGAACAGGGTCTCAAATTTAGAAAACCAACTTATGCTTGTTTAAGGGTAAAGGTGAGTTGGGGTGCTGCATAAAACCAGAGATTGAAATGAGCACAGATAAAGTTCCTTAAGCCAAATATGGAATAGACAAGAGCTACTCCTTGCTCAACGAAATGGACTCAACACCCCATATTAAACGCCTAAGAATGTACCTGACTCTTAAGTATCTTAAAACCTATGGATTGCTATGTCTACGAAAGAGAATCAAGCATGTGTACAGGGACATAAACGCAGCAGTGATAGGATTGGAGAGGTTCGGTGAGCAAATGAAGACCCTTTGAAGTCATATTGCATGGTACCCATTCCACGGGTTTCAACTACCCAGGTTTAAGGTATTCTTCCTTCAGCTAAAACATGCATGTGGAACCTAGAGTATGATCAACCATGTGATCGGGAGACGTGTTCAAATATGTCTCAGTTTTCGTACCCTGGTACTCGGGTGCAACATTCCAGACGCTTTACTAACACTCTCCCGACTTGGAGAGTCTGTCCCTTTAACCTCCTGTTTGGCCCAGTTTGCAATTTCTGCGGAAGATGAACAGGAATAGCGAGAACCAATGAGAGACTAGCTGGAGGTGTCTGGACGGGCAAATTTAACTCTCATTTCCCACCAGGAAGAGGAAATAACCAAAGGCTCAGCGTGCCGTGCCGGAACCAGATTAGGGCCTGAAGCCATCCTGCGGTGTTGCGGCCAGCTCACAAGAAAGCGAGTTGAAGAAAGGAGCTCAGGGGCACTGTAATTCACAAACCTGCAGAGTTATAAATGACAGCTATCATCCAAAAATATACTGAAGTAAGGCTGCCAAGAGGACTTGAAAGCGGGGCAGAATTGCAGGAAACCGATTTCAGGAGGTAGACTGGAATTGCATTGAAAGCATAGGAAAAGAGGCAGAACGTCCACAATGATGCACTTGGCCAAAAAGGGCGTACGCGTTTTTTCCTGAATATATTCAGGAAAAAACGCGTACGCCCTTTTTGGCCAACCAAGCAAGCTTGCAAAGGAAATCTGCACTACAATGAAGTCTCACTTCCCCCCGGTCAAAAGGGCCATCTGAAAAAAGTGTAAAATCCAGAAAGGCAGGACAGGCCATGGAGAACTGGGAGCCTTGTTATGCTGATGGGCGGGATGTAAACTGCCAACAGACACTCGGGAGAAGTGTATGGTGTTTCCTGAAACATCTAAAAAACAAAGCAACAGAGCCTAGGGCACTTCCACTTATGGTCCTATAGCTTAGGGAAATTAAAATCAAAAAGACACAGCCACCCCAATGTTTGGGACGCCTCTGTTTACAAGAACCTCGTTTACCGTACAAGTTCAATATCACAGAAAGTGAAAAATGGATAAAGAACTTGTGGTACTTACGTACAATGCACTGTCACTCAGCAGTGAAATCTATGTCATCAGGCCCGTAGCAGCACAATGAGTGGATTCAGGTACGATGATTCTAACTGAAATAAGTCACACAGAAAAAGAAACATCATAAGATATCAGTAATACACGGAATGTAAACTTGGCTACACAGGAACTGAATTACAGAACAGAACAGGGTCTCAAATTTAGAAAACCAACTTATGCTTGTTTAAGGGTAAAGGTGAGTTGGGGTGCTGCATAAAACCAGAGATTGAAATGAGCACAGATAAAGTTCCTTAAGCCAAATATGGAATAGACAAGAGCTACTCCTTGCTCAACGAAATGGACTCAACACCCCATATTAAACGCCTAAGAATGTACCTGACTCTTAAGTATCTTAAAACCTATGGATTGCTATGTCTCCGAAAGAGAATCAAGCATGTGTACAGGGACATAAACGCAGCAGTGATAGGATTGGAGAGGTTCGGTGAGCAAATGAAGACCCTTTGAAGTCATATTGCATGGTACCCATTCCACGGGTTTCAACTACCCAGGTTTAAGGTATTCTTCCTTCAGCTAAAACATGCATGTGGAACCTAGAGTATGATCAACCATGTGATCGGGAGACGTGTTCAAATATGTCTCAGTTTTCGTACCCTGGTACTCGGGTGCAACATTCCAGACGCTTTACTAACACTCTCCCGACTTGGAGAGTCTGTCCCTTTAACCTCCTGTTTGGCCCAGTTTGCAATTTCTGCGGAAGATGAACAGGAATAGCGAGAACCAATGAGAGACTAGCTGGAGGTGTCTGGACGGGCAAATTTAACTCTCATTTCCCACCAGGAAGAGGAAATAACCAAAGGCTCAGCGTGCCGTGCCGGAACCAGATTAGGGCCTGAAGCCATCCTGCGGTGTTGCGGCCAGCTCACAAGAAAGCGAGTTGAAGAAAGGAGCTCAGGGGCACTGTAATTCACAAACCTGCAGAGTTATAAATGACAGCTATCGTCCAAAAATATACTGAAGTAAGGCTGCCAAGAGGACTTGAAAGCGGGGCAGAATTGCAGGAAACCGATTTCAGGAGGTAGACTGGAATTGCATTGAAAGCATAGGAAAAGAGGCAGAACGTCCACAATGATGCACTTGGCCAAAAAGGGCGTATGCGTTTTTTCCTGAATATATTCAGGAAAAAACGCGTACGCCCTTTTTGGCCAACCAAGCAAGCTTGCAAAGGAAATCTGCACTACAATGAAGTCTCACTTCCCCCCGGTCAAAAGGGCCATCTGAAAAAAGTGTAAAATCCAGAAAGGCAGGACAGGCCATGGAGAACTGGGAGCCTTGTTATGCTGATGGGCGGGATGTAAACTGCCAACAGACACTCGGGAGAAGTGTATGGTGTTTCCTGAAACATCTAAAAAACAAAGCAACAGAGCCTAGGGCACTTCCACTTATGGTCCTATAGCTTAGGGAAATTAAAATCAAAAAGACACAGCCACCCCAATGTTTGGGACGCCTCTGTTTACAAGAACCTCGTTTACCGTACAAGTTCAATATCACAGAAAGTGAAAAATGGATAAAGAACTTGTGGTACTTACGTACAATGCAGTATCACTCAGCAGTGAAATCTATGTCATCAGGCCCGTAGCAGCACAATGAGTGGATTCAGGTACGATGATTCTAACTGAAATAAGTCACACAGAAAAAGAAACATCATAAGATATCAGTAATACACGGAATGTAAACTTGGCTACACAGGAACTGAATTACAGAACAGAACAGGGTCTCAAATTTAGAAAACCAACTTATGCTTGTTTAAGGGTAAAGGTGAGTTGGGGTGCTGCATAAAACCAGAGATTGAAATGAGCACAGATAAAGTTCCTTAAGCCAAATATGGAATAGACAAGAGCTACTCCTTGCTCAACAAAATGGACTCAACACCCCATATTAAACGCCTAAGAATGTTTCTGACTCTTAAGTATCTTAAAACCTATGGATTGCTATGTCTCTGAAAGAGAATCAAGCATGTGTACAGGGACATAAACGCAGCAGTGATAGGATTGGAGAGGTTCGGTGAGCAAATGAAGACCCTTTGAAGTCATATTGCATGGTACCCATTCCACGGGTTTCAACTACCCAGGTTTAAGGTATTCTTCCTTCAGCTAAAACATGCTTGTGGAACCTAGAGTATGATCAACCATGTGATCGGGAGACGTGTTCAAATATGTCTCAGTTTTCGTACCCTGGTACTCGGGTGCAACATTCCAGACGCTTTACTAACACTCTCCCGACTTGGAGAGTCTGTCCCTTTAACCTCCTGTTTGGCCCAGTTTGCAATTTCTGCGGAAGATGAACAGGAATAGCGAGAACCAATGAGAGACTAGCTGGAGGTGTCTGGACGGGCAAATTTAACTCTCATTTCCCACCAGGAAGAGGAAATAACCAAAGGCTCAGCGTGCCGTGCCGGAACCAGATTAGGGCCTGAAGCCATCCTGCGGTGTTGCGGCCAGCTCACAAGAAAGCGAGTTGAAGAAAGGAGCTCAGGGGCACTGTAATTCACAAACCTGCAGAGTTATAAATGACAGCTATCGTCCAAAAATATACTGAAGTAAGGCTGCCAAGAGGACTTGAAAGCGGGGCAGAATTGCAGGAAACCGATTTCAGGAGGTAGACTGGAATTGCATTGAAAGCATAGGAAAAGAGGCAGAACGTCCACAATGATGCACTTGGCCAAAAAGGGCGTACGCGTTTTTTCCTGAATATATTCAGGAAAAAACGCGTAAGCCCTTTTTGGCCAACCAAGCAAGCTTGCAAAGGAAATCTGCACTACAATGAAGTCTCACTTCCCTCCGGTCAAAAGGGCCATCTGAAAAAAGTGTAAAATCCAGAAAGGCAGGACAGGCCATGGAGAACTGGGAGCCTTGTTATGCTGATGGGCGGGATGTAAACTGCCAACAGACACTCGGGAGAAGTGTATGGTGTTTCCTGAAACATCTAAAAAACAAAGCAACAGAGCCTAGGGCACTTCCACTTATGGTCCTATAGCTTAGGGAAATTAAAATCAAAAAGACACAGCCACCCCAATGTTTGGGACGCCTCTGTTTACAAGAACCTCGTTTACCGTACAAGTTCAATATCACAGAAAGTGAAAAATGGATAAAGAACTTGTGGTACTTACGTACAATGCAGTATCACTCAGCAGTGAAATCTATGTCATCAGGCCCGTAGCAGCACAATGAGTGGATTCAGGTACGATGATTCTAACTGAAATAAGTCACACAGAAAAAGAAACATCATAAGATATCAGTAATACACGGAATGTAAACTTGGCTACACAGGAACTGAATTACAGAACAGAACAGGGTCTCAAATTTAGAAAACCAACTTATGCTTGTTTAAGGGTAAAGGTGAGTTGGGGTGCTGCATAAAACCAGAGATTGAAATGAGCACAGATAAAGTTCCTTAAGCCAAATATGGAATAGACAAGAGCTACTCCTTGCTCAACGAAATGGACTCAACACCCCATATTAAACGCCTAAGAATGTACCTGACTCTTAAGTATCTTAAAACCTATGGATTGCTATGTCTCCGAAAGAGAATCAAGCATGTGTACAGGGACATAAACGCAGCAGTGATAGGATTGGAGAGGTTCGGTGAGCAAATGAAGACCCTTTGAAGTCATATTGCATGGTACCCATTCCACGGGTTTCAACTACCCAGGTTTAAGGTATTCTTCCTTCAGCTAAAACATGCATGTGGAACCTAGAGTATGATCAACCATGTGATCGGGAGACGTGTTCAAATATGTCTCAGTTTTCGTACCCTGGTACTCGGGTGCAACATTCCAGACGCTTTACTAACACTCTCCCGACTTGGAGAGTCTGTCCCTTTAACCTCCTGTTTGGCCCAGTTTGCAATTTCTGCGGAAGATGAACAGGAATAGCGAGAACCAATGAGAGACTAGCTGGAGGTGTCTGGACGGGCAAATTTAACTCTCATTTCCCACCAGGAAGAGGAAATAACCAAAGGCTCAGCGTGCCGTGCCGGAACCAGATTAGGGCCTGAAGCCATCCTGCGGTGTTGCGGCCAGCTCACAAGAAAGCGAGTTGAAGAAAGGAGCTCAGGGGCACTGTAATTCACAAACCTGCAGAGTTATAAATGACAGCTATCGTCCAAAAATATACTGAAGTAAGGCTGCCAAGAGGACTTGAAAGCGGGGCAGAATTGCAGGAAACCGATTTCAGGAGGTAGACTGGAATTGCATTGAAAGCATAGGAAAAGAGGCAGAACGTCCACAATGATGCACTTGGCCAAAAAGGGCGTATGCGTTTTTTCCTGAATATATTCAGGAAAAAACGCGTACGCCCTTTTTGGCCAACCAAGCAAGCTTGCAAAGGAAATCTGCACTACAATGAAGTCTCACTTCCCCCCGGTCAAAAGGGCCATCTGAAAAAAGTGTAAAATCCAGAAAGGCAGGACAGGCCATGGAGAACTGGGAGCCTTGTTATGCTGATGGGCGGGATGTAAACTGCCAACAGACACTCGGGAGAAGTGTATGGTGTTTCCTGAAACATCTAAAAAACAAAGCAACAGAGCCTAGGGCACTTCCACTTATGGTCCTATAGCTTAGGGAAATTAAAATCAAAAAGACACAGCCACCCCAATGTTTGGGACGCCTCTGTTTACAAGAACCTCGTTTACCGTACAAGTTCAATATCACAGAAAGTGAAAAATGGATAAAGAACTTGTGGTACTTACGTACAATGCAGTATCACTCAGCAGTGAAATCTATGTCATCAGGCCCGTAGCAGCACAATGAGTGGATTCAGGTACGATGATTCTAACTGAAATAAGTCACACAGAAAAAGAAACATCATAAGATATCAGTAATACACGGAATGTAAACTTGGCTACACAGGAACTGAATTACAGAACAGAACAGGGTCTCAAATTTAGAAAACCAACTTATGCTTGTTTAAGGGTAAAGGTGAGTTGGGGTGCTGCATAAAACCAGAGATTGAAATGAGCACAGATAAAGTTCCTTAAGCCAAATATGGAATAGACAAGAGCTACTCCTTGCTCAACGAAATGGACTCAACACCCCATATTAAACGCCTAAGAATGTACCTGACTCTTAAGTATCTTAAAACCTATGGATTGCTATGTCTCTGAAAGAGAATCAAGCATGTGTACAGGGACATAAACGCAGCAGTGATAGGATTGGAGAGGTTCGGTGAGCAAATGAAGACCCTTTGAAGTCATATTGCATGGTACCCATTCCACGGGTTTCAACTACCCAGGTTTAAGGTATTCTTCCTTCAGCTAAAACATGCATGTGGAACCTAGAGTATGATCAACCATGTGATCGGGAGACGTGTTCAAATATGTCTCAGTTTTCGTACCCTGGTACTCGGGTGCAACATTCCAGACGCTTTACTAACACTCTCCCGACTTGGAGAGTCTGTCCCTTTAACCTCCTGTTTGGCCCAGTTTGCAATTTCTGCGGAAGATGAACAGGAATAGCGAGAACCAATGAGAGACTAGCTGGAGGTGTCTGGACGGGCAAATTTAACTCTCATTTCCCACCAGGAAGAGGAAATAACCAAAGGCTCAGCGTGCCGTGCCGGAACCAGATTAGGGCCTGAAGCCATCCTGCGGTGTTGCGGCCAGCTCACAAGAAAGCGAGTTGAAGAAAGGAGCTCAGGGGCACTGTAATTCACAAACCTGCAGAGTTATAAATGACAGCTATCATCCAAAAATATACTGAAGTAAGGCTGCCAAGAGGACTTGAAAGCGGGGCAGAATTGCAGGAAACCGATTTCAGGAGGTAGACTGGAATTGCATTGAAAGCATAGGAAAAGAGGCAGAACGTCCACAATGATGCACTTGGCCAAAAAGGGCGTACGCGTTTTTTCCTGAATATATTCAGGAAAAAACGCGTACGCCCTTTTTGGCCAACCAAGCAAGCTTGCAAAGGAAATCTGCACTACAATGAAGTCTCACTTCCCCCCGGTCAAAAGGGCCATCTGAAAAAAGTGTAAAATCCAGAAAGGCAGGACAGGCCATGGAGAACTGGGAGCCTTGTTATGCTGATGGGCGGGATGTAAACTGCCAACAGACACTCGGGAGAAGTGTATGGTGTTTCCTGAAACATCTAAAAAACAAAGCAACAGAGCCTAGGGCACTTCCACTTATGGTCCTATAGCTTAGGGAAATTAAAATCAAAAAGACACAGCCACCCCAATGTTTGGGACGCCTCTGTTTACAAGAACCTCGTTTACCGTACAAGTTCAATATCACAGAAAGTGAAAAATGGATAAAGAACTTGTGGTACTTACGTACAATGCACTGTCACTCAGCAGTGAAATCTATGTCATCAGGCCCGTAGCAGCACAATGAGTGGATTCAGGTACGATGATTCTAACTGAAATAAGTCACACAGAAAAAGAAACATCATAAGATATCAGTAATACACGGAATGTAAACTTGGCTACACAGGAACTGAATTACAGAACAGAACAGGGTCTCAAATTTAGAAAACCAACTTATGCTTGTTTAAGGGTAAAGGTGAGTTGGGGTGCTGCATAAAACCAGAGATTGAAATGAGCACAGATAAAGTTCCTTAAGCCAAATATGGAATAGACAAGAGCTACTCCTTGCTCAACGAAATGGACTCAACACCCCATATTAAACGCCTAAGAATGTACCTGACTCTTAAGTATCTTAAAACCTATGGATTGCTATGTCTCCGAAAGAGAATCAAGCATGTGTACAGGGACATAAACGCAGCAGTGATAGGATTGGAGAGGTTCGGTGAGCAAATGAAGACCCTTTGAAGTCATATTGCATGGTACCCATTCCACGGGTTTCAACTACCCAGGTTTAAGGTATTCTTCCTTCAGCTAAAACATGCATGTGGAACCTAGAGTATGATCAACCATGTGATCGGGAGACGTGTTCAAATATGTCTCAGTTTTCGTACCCTGGTACTCGGGTGCAACATTCCAGACGCTTTACTAACACTCTCCCGACTTGGAGAGTCTGTCCCTTTAACCTCCTGTTTGGCCCAGTTTGCAATTTCTGCGGAAGATGAACAGGAATAGCGAGAACCAATGAGAGACTAGCTGGAGGTGTCTGGACGGGCAAATTTAACTCTCATTTCCCACCAGGAAGAGGAAATAACCAAAGGCTCAGCGTGCCGTGCCGGAACCAGATTAGGGCCTGAAGCCATCCTGCGGTGTTGCGGCCAGCTCACAAGAAAGCGAGTTGAAGAAAGGAGCTCAGGGGCACTGTAATTCACAAACCTGCAGAGTTATAAATGACAGCTATCGTCCAAAAATATACTGAAGTAAGGCTGCCAAGAGGACTTGAAAGCGGGGCAGAATTGCAGGAAACCGATTTCAGGAGGTAGACTGGAATTGCATTGAAAGCATAGGAAAAGAGGCAGAACGTCCACAATGATGCACTTGGCCAAAAAGGGCGTATGCGTTTTTTCCTGAATATATTCAGGAAAAAACGCGTACGCCCTTTTTGGCCAACCAAGCAAGCTTGCAAAGGAAATCTGCACTACAATGAAGTCTCACTTCCCCCCGGTCAAAAGGGCCATCTGAAAAAAGTGTAAAATCCAGAAAGGCAGGACGGGCCATGGAGAACTGGGAGCCTTGTTATGCTGATGGGCGGGATGTAAACTGCCAACAGACACTCGGGAGAAGTGTATGGTGTTTCCTGAAACATCTAAAAAACAAAGCAACAGAGCCTAGGGCACTTCCACTTATGGTCCTATAGCTTAGGGAAATTAAAATCAAAAAGACACAGCCACCCCAATGTTTGGGACGCCTCTGTTTACAAGAACCTCGTTTACCGTACAAGTTCAATATCACAGAAAGTGAAAAATGGATAAAGAACTTGTGGTACTTACGTACAATGCAGTATCACTCAGCAGTGAAATCTATGTCATCAGGACCGTAGCAGCACAATGAGTGGATTCAGGTACGATGATTCTAACTGAAATAAGTCACACAGAAAAAGAAACATCATAAGATATCAGTAATACACGGAATGTAAACTTGGCTACACAGGAACTGAATTACAGAACAGAACAGGGTCTCAAATTTAGAAAACCAACTTATGCTTGTTTAAGGGTAAAGGTGAGTTGGGGTGCTGCATAAATCCAGAGATTGAAATGAGCACAGATAAAGTTCCTTAAGCCAAATATGGAATAGACAAGAGCTACTCCTTGCTCAACAAAATGGACTCAACACCCCATATTAAACGCCTAAGAATGTTTCTGACTCTTAAGTATCTTAAAACCTATGGATTGCTATGTCTCTGAAAGAGAATCAAGCATGTGTACAGGGACATAAACGCAGCAGTGATAGGATTGGAGAGGTTCGGTGAGCAAATGAAGACCCTTTGAAGTCATATTGCATGGTACCCATTCCACGGGTTTCAACTACCCAGGTTTAAGGTATTCTTCCTTCAGCTAAAACATGCTTGTGGAACCTAGAGTATGATCAACCATGTGATCGGGAGACGTGTTCAAATATGTCTCAGTTTTCGTACCCTGGTACTCGGGTGCAACATTCCAGACGCTTTACTAACACTCTCCCGACTTGGAGAGTCTGTCCCTTTAACCTCCTGTTTGGCCCAGTTTGCAATTTCTGCGGAAGATGAACAGGAATAGCGAGAACCAATGAGAGACTAGCTGGAGGTGTCTGGACGGGCAAATTTAACTCTCATTTCCCACCAGGAAGAGGAAATAACCAAAGGCTCAGCGTGCCGTGCCGGAACCAGATTAGGGCCTGAAGCCATCCTGCGGTGTTGCGGCCAGCTCACAAGAAAGCGAGTTGAAGAAAGGAGCTCAGGGGCACTGTAATTCACAAACCTGCAGAGTTATAAATGACAGCTATCGTCCAAAAATATACTGAAGTAAGGCTGCCAAGAGGACTTGAAAGCGGGGCAGAATTGCAGGAAACCGATTTCAGGAGGTAGACTGGAATTGCATTGAAAGCATAGGAAAAGAGGCAGAACGTCCACAATGATGCACTTGGCCAAAAAGGGCGTACGCGTTTTTTCCTGAATATATTCAGGAAAAAACGCGTACGCCCTTTTTGGCCAACCAAGCAAGCTTGCAAAGGAAATCTGCACTACAATGAAGTCTCACTTCCCTCCGGTCAAAAGGGCCATCTGAAAAAAGTGTAAAATCCAGAAAGGCAGGACAGGCCATGGAGAACTGGGAGCCTTGTTATGCTGATGGGCGGGATGTAAACTGCCAACAGACACTCGGGAGAAGTGTATGGTGTTTCCTGAAACATCTAAAAAACAAAGCAACAGAGCCTAGGGCACTTCCACTTATGGTCCTATAGCTTAGGGAAATTAAAATCAAAAAGACACAGCCACCCCAATGTTTGGGACGCCTCTGTTTACAAGAACCTCGTTTACCGTACAAGTTCAATATCACAGAAAGTGAAAAACGGATAAAGAACTTGTGGTACTTACGTACAATGCAGTATCACTCAGCAGTGAAATCTATGTCATCAGGCCCGTAGCAGCACAATGAGTGGATTCAGGTACGATGATTCTAACTGAAATAAGTCACACAGAAAAAGAAACATCATAAGATATCAGTAATACACGGAATGTAAACTTGGCTACACAGGAACTGAATTACAGAACAGAACAGGGTCTCAAATTTAGAAAACCAACTTATGCTTGTTTAAGGGTAAAGGTGAGTTGGGGTGCTGCATAAAACCAGAGATTGAAATGAGCACAGATAAAGTTCCTTAAGCCAAATATGGAATAGACAAGAGCTACTCCTTGCTCAACGAAATGGACTCAACACCCCATATTAAACGCCTAAGAATGTACCTGACTCTTAAGTATCTTAAAACCTATGGATTGCTATGTCTCCGAAAGAGAATCAAGCATGTGTACAGGGACATAAACGCAGCAGTGATAGGATTGGAGAGGTTCGGTGAGCAAATGAAGACCCTTTGAAGTCATATTGCATGGTACCCATTCCACGGGTTTCAACTACCCAGGTTTAAGGTATTCTTCCTTCAGCTAAAACATGCATGTGGAACCTAGAGTATGATCAACCATGTGATCGGGAGACGTGTTCAAATATGTCTCAGTTTTCGTACCCTGGTACTCGGGTGCAACATTCCAGACGCTTTACTAACACTCTCCCGACTTGGAGAGTCTGTCCCTTTAACCTCCTGTTTGGCCCAGTTTGCAATTTCTGCGGAAGATGAACAGGAATAGCGAGAACCAATGAGAGACTAGCTGGAGGTGTCTGGACGGGCAAATTTAACTCTCATTTCCCACCAGGAAGAGGAAATAACCAAAGGCTCAGCGTGCCGTGCCGGAACCAGATTAGGGCCTGAAGCCATCCTGTGGTGTTGCGGCCAGCTCACAAGAAAACGAGTTGAAGAAAGGAGCTCAGGGGCACTGTAATTCACAAACCTGCAGAGTTATAAATGACAACTATCGTCCAAAAATATACTGAAGTAAGGCTGCCAAGAGGACTTGAAAGCGGGGCAGAATTGCAGGAAACCGAATTCAGGAGGTAGACTGGAATTGCATTGAAAGCATAGGAAAAGAGGCAGAACGTGCACAATGATGCACTTGGCCAAAAAGGGCGTACGCGTTTTTTCCTGAATATATTCAGGAAAAAACGCGTACGCCCTTTTTGGCCAACCAAGCAAGCTTGCAAAGGAAATCTGCACTACAATGAAGTCTCACTTCCCCCCGGTCAAAAGGGCCATCTGAAAAAAGTGTAAAATCCAGAAAGGCAGGACAGGCCATGGAGAACTGGGAGCCTTGTTATGCTGATGGGCGGGATGTAAACTGCCAACAGACACTCGGGAGAAGTGTATGGTGTTTCCTGAAACATCTAAAAAACAAAGCAACAGAGCCTAGGGCACTTCCACTTATGGTCCTATAGCTTAGGGAAATTAAAATCAAAAAGACACAGCCACCCCAATGTTTGGGACGCCTCTGTTTACAAGAACCTCGTTTACCGTACAAGTTCAATATCACAGAAAGTGAAAAATGGATAAAGAACTTGTGGTACTTACGTACAATGCAGTATCACTCAGCAGTGAAATCTATGTCATCAGGCCCGTAGCAGCACAATGAGTGGATTCAGGTACGATGATTCTAACTGAAATAAGTCACACAGAAAAAGAAGCATCATAAGATATCAGTAATACACGGAATGTAAACTTGGCTACACAGGAACTGAATTACAGAACAGAACAGGGTCTCAAATTTAGAAAACCAACTTATGCTTGTTTAAGGGTAAAGGTGAGTTGGGGTGCTGCATAAAACCAGAGATTGAAATGAGCACAGATAAAGTTCCTTAAGCCAAATATGGAATAGACAAGAGCTACTCCTTGCTCAACGAAATGGACTCAACACCCCATATTAAACGCCTAAGAATGTACCTGACTCTTAAGTATCTTAAAACCTATGGATTGCTATGTCTCCGAAAGAGAATCAAGCATGTGTACAGGGACATAAACGCAGCAGTGATAGGATTGGAGAGGTTCGGTGAGCAAATGAAGACCCTTTGAAGTCATATTGCATGGTACCCATTCCACGGGTTTCAACTACCCAGGTTTAAGGTATTCTTCCTTCAGCTAAAACATGCATGTGGAACCTAGAGTATGATCAACCATGTGATCGGGAGACGTGTTCAAATATGTCTCAGTTTTCGTACCCTGGTACTCGGGTGCAACATTCCAGACGCTTTACTAACACTCTCCCGACTTGGAGAGTCAGTCCCTTTAACCTCCTGTTTGGCCCAGTTTGCAATTTCTGCGGAAGATGAACAGGAATAGCGAGAACCAATGAGAGACTAGCTGGAGGTGTCTGGACGGGCAAATTTAACTCTCATTTCCCACCAGGAAGAGGAAATAACCAAAGGCTCAGCGTGCCGTGCCGGAACCAGATTAGGGCCTGAAGCCATCCTGCGGTGTTGCGGCCAGCTCACAAGAAAGCGAGTAGAAGAAAGGAGCTCAGGGGCACTGTAATTCACAAACCTGCAGAGTTATAAATGACAGCTATCGTCCAAAAATATACTGAAGTAAGGCTGCCAAGAGGACTTGAAAGCGGGGCAGAATTGCAGGAAACCGATTTCAGGAGGTAGACTGGAATTGCATTGAAAGCATAGGAAAAGAGGCAGAACGTCCACAATGATGCACTTGGCCAAAAAGGGCGTACGCGTTTTTTCCTGAATATATTCAGGAAAAAACGCGTACGCCCTTTTTGGCCAACCAAGCAAGCTTGCAAAGGAAATCTGCACTACAATGAAGTCTCACTTCCCCCCGGTCAAAAGGGCCATCTGAAAAAGGTGTAAAATCCAGAAAGGCAGGACAGGCCATGGAGAACTGGGAGCCTTGTTATGCTGATGGGCGGGATGTAAACTGCCAACAGACACTCGGGAGAAGTGTATGGTGTTTCCTGAAACATCTAAAAAACAAAGCAACAGAGCCTAGGGCACTTCCACTTATGGTCCTATAGCTTAGGGAAATTAAAATCAAAAAGACACAGCCACCCCAATGTTTGGGACGCCTCTGTTTACAAGAACCTCGTTTACCGTACAAGTTCAATATCACAGAAAGTGAAAAATGGATAAAGAACTTGTGGTACTTACGTACAATGCAGTATCACTCAGCAGTGAAATCTATGTCATCAGGCCCGTAGCAGCACAATGAGTGGATTCAGGTACGATGATTCTAACTGAAATAAGTCACACAGAAAAAGAAACATCATAAGATATCAGTAATACACGGAATGTAAACTTGGCTACACAGGAACTGAATTACAGAACAGAACAGGGTCTCAAATTTAGAAAACCAACTTATGCTTGTTTAAGGGTAAAGGTGAGTTGGGGTGCTGCATAAAACCAGAGATTGAAATGAGCACAGATAAAGTTCCTTAAGCCAAATATGGAATAGACAAGAGCTACTCCTTGCTCAACGAAATGGACTCAACACCGCATATTAAACGCCTAAGAATGTACCTGACTCTTAAGTATCTTAAAACCTATGGATTGCTATGTCTCCGAAAGAGAATCAAGCATGTGTACAGGGACATAAACGCAGCAGTGATAGGATTGGAGAGGTTCGGTGAGCAAATGAAGACCCTTTGAAGTCATATTGCATGGTACCCATTCCACGGGTTTCAACTACCCAGGTTTAAGGTATTCTTCCTTCAGCTAAAACATGCATGTGGAACCTAGAGTATGATCAACCATGTGATCGGGAGACGTGTTCAAATATGTCTCAGTTTTCGTACTCTGGTACTCGGGTGCAACATTCCAGACGCTTTACTAACACTCTCCCGACTTGGAGAGTCTGTCCCTTTAACCTCCTGTTTGGCCCAGTTTGCAATTTCTGCGGAAGATGAACAGGAATAGCGAGAACCAATGAGAGACTAGCTGGAGGTGTCTGGACGGGCAAATTTAACTCTCATTTCCCACCAGGAAGAGGAAATAACCAAAGGCTCAGCGTGCCGTGCCGGAACCAGATTAGGGCCTGAAGCCATCCTGCGGTGTTGCGGCCAGCTCACAAGAAAGCGAGTTGAAGAAAGGAGCTCAGGGGCACTGTAATTCACAAACCTGCAGAGTTATAAATGACAGCTATCGTCCAAAAATATACTGAAGTAAGGCTGCCAACAGGACTTGAAAGCGGGGCAGAGTTGCAGGAAACCGATTTCAGGAGGTAGACTGGAATTGCATTGAAAGCATAGGAAAAGAGGCAGAACGTCCACAATGATGCACTTGGCCAAAAAGGGCGTATGCGTTTTTTCCTGAATATATTCAGGAAAAAACGCGTACGCCCTTTTTGGCCAACCAAGCAAGCTTGCAAAGGAAATCTGCACTACAATGAAGTCTCACTTCCCCCCGGTCAAAAGGGCCATCTGAAAAAAGTGTAAAATCCAGAAAGGCAGGACAGGCCATGGAGAACTGGGAGCCTTGTTATGCTGATGGGCGGGATGTAAACTGCCAACAGACACTCGGGAGAAGTGTATGGTGTTTCCTGAAACATCTAAAAAACAAAGCAACAGAGCCTAGGGCACTTCCACTTATGGTCCTATAGCTTAGGGAAATTAAAATCAAAAAGATACAGCCACCCCAATGTTTGGGACGCCTCTGTTTACAAGAACCTCGTTTACCGTACAAGTTCAATATCACAGAAAGTGAAAAATGGATAAAGAACTTGTGGTACTTACGTACAATGCAGTATCACTCAGCAGTGAAATCTATGTCATCAGGCCCGTAGCAGCACAATGAGTGGATTCAGGTACGATGATTCTAACTGAAATAAGTCACACAGAAAAAGAAACATCATAAGATATCAGTAATACACGGAATGTAAACTTGGCTACACAGGAACTGAATTACAGAACAGAACAGGGTCTCAAATTTAGAAAACCAACTTATGCTTGTTTAAGGGTAAAGGTGAGTTGGGGTGCTGCATAAAACCAGAGATTGAAATGAGCACAGATAAAGTTCCTTAAGCCAAATATGGAATAGACAAGAGCTATTCCTTGCTCAACGAAATGGACTCAACACCGCATATTAAACGCCTAAGAATGTACCTGACTCTTAAGTATCTTAAAACCTATGGATTGCTATGTCTCCGAAAGAGAATCAAGCATGTGTACAGGGACATAAACGCAGCAGTGATAGGATTGGAGAGGTTCGGTGAGCAAATGAAGACCCTTTGAAGTCATATTGCATGGTACCCATTCCACGGGTTTCAACTACCCAGGTTTAAGGTATTCTTCCTTCAGCTAAAACATGCATGTGGAACCTAGAGTATGATCAACCATGTGATCGGGAGACGTGTTCAAATATGTCTCAGTTTTCGTACCCTGGTACTCGGGTGCAACATTCCAGACGCTTTACTAACACTCTCCCGACTTGGAGAGTCTGTCCCTTTAACCTCCTGTTTGGCCCAGTTTGCAATTTCTGCGGAAGATGAACAGGAATAGCGAGAACCAATGAGAGACTAGCTGGAGGTGTCTGGACGGGCAAATTTAACTCTCATTTCCCACCAGGAAGAGGAAATAACCAAAGGCTCAGCGTGCCGTGCCGGAACCAGATTAGGGCCTGAAGCCATCCTGCGGTGTTGCGGCCAGCTCACAAGAAAGCGAGTTGAAGAAAGGAGCTCAGGGGCACTGTAATTCACAAACCTGCAGAGTTATAAATGACAGCTATCGTCCAAAAATATACTGAAGTAAGGCTGCCAAGAGGACTTGAAAGCGGGGCAGAATTGCAGGAAACCGATTTCAGGAGGTAGACTGGAATTGCATTGAAAGCATAGGAAAAGAGGCAGAACGTCCACAATGATGCACTTGGCCAAAAAGGGCGTATGCGTTTTTTCCTGAATATATTCAGGAAAAAACGCGTACGCCCTTTTTGGCCAACCAAGCAAGCTTGCAAAGGAAATCTGCACTACAATGAAGTCTCACTTCCCCCCGGTCAAAAGGGCCATCTGAAAAAAGTGTAAAATCCAGAAAGGCAGGACAGGCCATGGAGAACTGGGAGCCTTGTTATGCTGATGGGCGGGATGTAAACTGCCAACAGACACTCGGGAGAAGTGTATGGTGTTTCCTGAAACATCTAAAAAACAAAGCAACAGAGCCTAGGGCACTTCCACTTATGGTCCTATAGCTTAGGGAAATTAAAATCAAAAAGACACAGCCACCCCAATGTTTGGGACGCCTCTGTTTACAAGAACCTCGTTTACCGTACAAGTTCAATATCACAGAAAGTGAAAAATGGATAAAGAACTTGTGGTACTTACGTACAATGCAGTATCACTCAGCAGTGAAATCTATGTCATCAGGCCCGTAGCAGCACAATGAGTGGATTCAGGTACGATGATTCTAACTGAAATAAGTCACACAGAAAAAGAAACATCATAAGATATCAGTAATACACGGAATGTAAACTTGGCTACACAGGAACTGAATTACAGAACAGAACAGGGTCTCAAATTTAGAAAACCAACTTATGCTTGTTTAAGGGTAAAGGTGAGTTGGGGTGCTGCATAAAACCAGAGATTGAAATGAGCACAGATAAAGTTCCTTAAGCCAAATATGGAATAGACAAGAGCTACTCCTTGCTCAACGAAATGGACTCAACACCCCATATTAAACGCCTAAGAATGTACCTGACTCTTAAGTATCTTAAAACCTATGGATTGCTATGTCTCCGAAAGAGAATCAAGCATGTGTACAGGGACATAAACGCAGCAGTGATAGGATTGGAGAGGTTCGGTGAGCAAATGAAGACCCTTTGAAGTCATATTGCATGGTACCCATTCCACGGGTTTCAACTACCCAGGTTTAAGGTATTCTTCCTTCAGCTAAAACATGCATGTGGAACCTAGAGTATGATCAACCATGTGATCGGGAGACATGTTCAAATATGTCTCAGTTTTCGTACCCTGGTACTCGGGTGCAACATTCCAGACGCTTTACTAACACTCTCCCGACTTGGAGAGTCAGTCCCTTTAACCTCCTGTTTGGCCCAGTTTGCAATTTCTGCGGAAGATGAACAGGAATAGCGAGAACCAATGAGAGACTAGCTGGAGGTGTCTGGACGGGCAAATTTAACTCTCATTTCCCACCAGGAAGAGGAAATAACCAAAGGCTCAGCGTGCCGTGCCGGAACCAGATTAGGGCCTGAAGCCATCCTGCGGTGTTGCGGCCAGCTCACAAGAAAGCGAGTTGAAGAAAGGAGCTCAGGGGCACTGTAATTCACAAACCTGCAGAGTTATAAATGACAACTATCGTCCAAAAATATACTGAAGTAAGGCTGCCAAGAGGACTTGAAAGCGGGGCAGAATTGCAGGAAACCGATTTCAGGAGGTAGACTGGAATTGCATTGAAAGCATAGGAAAAGAGGCAGAACGTCCACAATGATGCACTTGGCCAAAAAGGGCGTATGCGTTTTTTCCTGAATATATTCAGGAAAAAACGCATACGCCCTTTTTGGCCAACCAAGCAAGCTTGCAAAGGAAATCTGCACTACAATGAAGTCTCACTTCCCCCCGGTCAAAAGGGCCATCTGAAAAAAGTGTAAAATCCAGAAAGGCAGGACAGGCCATGGAGAACTGGGAGCCTTGTTATGCTGATGGGCGGGATGTAAATTGCCAACAGACACTCGGGAGAAGTGTATGGTGTTTCCTGAAACATCTAAAAAACAAAGCAACAGAGCCTAGGGCACTTCCACTTATGGTCCTATAGCTTAGGGAAATTAAAATCAAAAAGATACAGCCACCCCAATGTTTGGGACGCCTCTGTTTACAAGAACCTCGTTTACCGTACAAGTTCAATATCACAGAAAGTGAAAAATGGATAAAGAACTTGTGGTACTTACGTACAATGCAGTATCACTCAGCAGTGAAATCTATGTCATCAGGCCCGTAGCAGCACAATGAGTGGATTCAGGTACGATGATTCTAACTGAAATAAGTCACACAGAAAAAGAAACATCATAAGATATCAGTAATACACGGAATGTAAACTTGGCTACACAGGAACTGAATTACAGAACAGAACAGGGTCTCAAATTTAGAAAACCAACTTATGCTTGTTTAAGGGTAAAGGTGAGTTGGGGTGCTGCATAAAACCAGAGATTGAAATGAGCACAGATAAAGTTCCTTAAGCCAAATATGGAATAGACAAGAGCTACTCCTTGCTCAACGAAATGGACTCAACACCCCATATTAAACGCCTAAGAATGTACCTGACTCTTAAGTATCTTAAAACCTATGGATTGCTATGTCTCCGAAAGAGAATCAAGCATGTGTACAGGGACATAAACGCAGCAGTGATAGGATTGGAGAGGTTCGGTGAGCAAATGAAGACCCTTTGAAGTCATATTGCATGGTACCCATTCCACGGGTTTCAACTACCCAGGTTTAAGGTATTCTTCCTTCAGCTAAAACATGCATGTGGAACCTAGAGTATGATCAACCATGTGATCGGGAGACGTGTTCAAATATGTCTCAGTTTTCGTACCCTGGTACTCGGGTGCAACATTCCAGACGCTTTACTAACACTCTCCCGACTTGGAGAGTCAGTCCCTTTAACCTCCTGTTTGGCCCAGTTTGCAATTTCTGCGGAAGATGAACAGGAATAGCGAGAACCAATGAGAGACTAGCTGGAGGTGTCTGGACGGGCAAATTTAACTCTCATTTCCCACCAGGAATAGGAAATAACCAAAGGCTCAGCGTGCCGTGCCGGAACCAGATTAGGGCCTGAAGCCATCCTGCGGTGTTGCGGCCAGCTCACAAGAAAGCGAGTTGAAGAAAGGAGCTCAGGGGCACTGTAATTCACAAACCTGCAGAGTTATAAATGACAACTATCGTCCAAAAATATACTGAAGTAAGGCTGCCAAGAGGACTTGAAAGCGGGGCAGAATTGCAGGAAACCGATTTCAGGAGGTAGACTGGAATTGCATTGAAAGCATAGGAAAAGAGGCAGAACGTCCACAATGATGCACTTGGCCAAAAAGGGCGTATGCGTTTTTTCCTGAATATATTCAGGAAAAAACGCATACGCCCTTTTTGGCCAACCAAGCAAGCTTGCAAAGGAAATCTGCACTACAATGAAGTCTCACTTCCCCCCGGTCAAAAGGGCCATCTGAAAAAAGTGTAAAATCCAGAAAGGCAGGACAGGCCATGGAGAACTGGGAGCCTTGTTATGCTGATGGGCGGGATGTAAATTGCCAACAGACACTCGGGAGAAGTGTATGGTGTTTCCTGAAACATCTAAAAAACAAAGCAACAGAGCCTAGGGCACTTCCACTTATGGTCCTATAGCTTAGGGAAATTAAAATCAAAAAGATACAGCCACCCCAATGTTTGGGACGCCTCTGTTTACAAGAACCTCGTTTACCGTACAAGTTCAATATCACAGAAAGTGAAAAATGGATAAAGAACTTGTGGTACTTACGTACAATGCAGTATCACTCAGCAGTGAAATCTATGTCATCAGGCCCGTAGCAGCACAATGAGTGGATTCAGGTACGATGATTCTAACTGAAATAAGTCACACAGAAAAAGAAACATCATAAGATATCAGTAATACACGGAATGTAAACTTGGCTACACAGGAACTGAATTACAGAACAGAACAGGGTCTCAAATTTAGAAAACCAACTTATGCTTGTTTAAGGGTAAAGGTGAGTTGGGGTGCTGCATAAAACCAGAGATTGAAATGAGCACAGATAAAGTTCCTTAAGCCAAATATGGAATAGACAAGAGCTACTCCTTGCTCAACGAAATGGACTCAACACCCCATATTAAACGCCTAAGAATGTACCTGACTCTTAAGTATCTTAAAACCTATGGATTGCTATGTCTCCGAAAGAGAATCAAGCATGTGTACAGGGACATAAACGCAGCAGTGATAGGATTGGAGAGGTTCGGTGAGCAAATGAAGACCCTTTGAAGTCATATTGCATGGTACCCATTCCACGGGTTTCAACTACCCAGGTTTAAGGTATTCTTCCTTCAGCTAAAACATGCATGTGGAACCTAGAGTATGATCAACCATGTGATCGGGAGACGTGTTCAAATATGTCTCAGTTTTCGTACCCTGGTACTCGGGTGCAACATTCCAGACGCTTTACTAACACTCTCCCGACTTGGAGAGTCAGTCCCTTTAACCTCCTGTTTGGCCCAGTTTGCAATTTCTGCGGAAGATGAACAGGAATAGCGAGAACCAATGAGAGACTAGCTGGAGGTGTCTGGACGGGCAAATTTAACTCTCATTTCCCACCAGGAAGAGGAAATAACCAAAGGCTCAGCGTGCCGTGCCGGAACCAGATTAGGGCCTGAAACCATCCTGCGGTGTTGCGGCCAGCTCACAAGAAAGCGAGTTGAAGAAAGGAGCTCAGGGGCACTGTAATTCACAAACCTGCAGAGTTATAAATGACAGCTATCGTCCAAAAATATACTGAAGTAAGGCTGCCAAGAGGACTTGAAAGCGGGGCAGAATTGCAGGAAACCGATTTCAGGAGGTAGACTGGAATTGCATTGAAAGCATAGGAAAAGAGGCAGAACGTCCACAATGATGCACTTGGCCAAAAAGGGCGTATGCGTTTTTTCCTGAATATATTCAGGAAAAAACGCATACGCCCTTTTTGGCCAACCAAGCAAGCTTGCAAAGGAAATCTGCACTACAATGAAGTCTCACTTCCCCCCGGTCAAAAGGGCCATCTGAAAAAAGTGTAAAATCCAGAAAGGCAGGACAGGCCATGGAGAACTGGGAGCCTTGTTATGCTGATGGGCGGGATGTAAATTGCCAACAGACACTCGGGAGAAGTGTATGGTGTTTCCTGAAACATCTAAAAAACAAAGCAACAGAGCCTAGGGCACTTCCACTTATGGTCCTATAGCTTAGGGAAATTAAAATCAAAAAGATACAGCCACCCCAATGTTTGGGACGCCTCTGTTTACAAGAACCTCGTTTACCGTACAAGTTCAATATCACAGAAAGTGAAAAATGGATAAAGAACTTGTGGTACTTACGTACAATGCAGTATCACTCAGCAGTGAAATCTATGTCATCAGGCCCATAGCAGCACAATGAGTGGATTCAGGTACGATGATTCTAACTGAAATAAGTCACACAGAAAAAGAAACATCATAAGATATCAGTAATACACGGAATGTAAACTTGGCTACACAGGAACTGAATTACAGAACAGAACAGGGTCTCAAATTTAGAAAACCAACTTATGCTTGTTTAAGGGTAAAGGTGAGTTGGGGTGCTGCATAAAACCAGAGATTGAAATGAGCACAGATAAAGTTCCTTAAGCCAAATATGGAATAGACAAGAGCTACTCCTTGCTCAACGAAATGGACTCAACACCCCATATTAAACGCCTAAGAATGTACCTGACTCTTAAGTATCTTAAAACCTATGGATTGCTATGTCTCCGAAAGAGAATCAAGCATGTGTACAGGGACATAAACGCAGCAGTGATAGGATTGGAGAGGTTCGGTGAGCAAATGAAGACCCTTTGAAGTCATACTGCATGGTACCCATTCCACGGGTTTCAACTACCCAGGTTTAAGGTATTCTTCCTTCAGCTAAAACATGCATGTGGAACCTAGAGTATGATCAACCATGTGATCGGGAGACGTGTTCAAATATGTCTCAGTTTTCGTACCCTGGTACTCGGGTGCAACATTCCAGACGCTTTACTAACACTCTCCCGACTTGGAGAGTCAGTCCCTTTAACCTCCTGTTTGGCCCAGTTTGCAATTTCTGCGGAAGATGAACAGGAATAGCGAGAACCAATGAGAGACTAGCTGGAGGTGTCTGGACGGGCAAATTTAACTCTCATTTCCCACCAGGAAGAGGAAATAACCAAAGGCTCAGCGTGCCGTGCCGGAACCAGATTAGGGCCTGAAGCCATCCTGCGGTGTTGCGGCCAGCTCACAAGAAAGCGAGTTGAAGAAAGGAGCTCAGGGGCACTGTAATTCACAAACCTGCAGAGTTATAAATGACAGCTATCGTCCAAAAATATACTGAAGTAAGGCTGCCAAGAGGACTTGAAAGCGGGGCAGAATTGCAGGAAACCGATTTCAGGAGGTAGACTGGAATTGCATTGAAAGCATAGGAAAAGAGGCAGAACGTCCACAATGATGCACTTGGCCAAAAAGGGCGTATGCGTTTTTTCCTGAATATATTCAGGAAAAAACGCATACGCCCTTTTTGGCCAACCAAGCAAGCTTGCAAAGGAAATCTGCACTACAATGAAGTCTCACTTCCCCCCGGTCAAAAGGGCCATCTGAAAAAAGTGTAAAATCCAGAAAGGCAGGACAGGCCATGGAGAACTGGGAGCCTTGTTATGCTGATGGGCGGGATGTAAATTGCCAACAGACACTCGGGAGAAGTGTATGGTGTTTCCTGAAACATCTAGAAAACAAAGCAACAGAGCCTAGGGCACTTCCACTTATGGTCCCATAGCTTAGGGAAATTAAAATCAAAAAGATACAGCCACCCCAATGTTTGGGACGCCTCTGTTTACAAGAACCTCGTTTACCGTACAAGTTCAATATCACAGAAAGTGAAAAATGGATAAAGAACTTGTGGTACTTACGTACAATGCAGTATCACTCAGCAGTGAAATCTATGTCATCAGGCCCGTAGCAGCACAATGAGTGGATTCAGGTACGATGATTCTAACTGAAATAAGTCACACAGAAAAAGAAACATCATAAGATATCAGTAATACACGGAATGTAAACTTGGCTACACAGGAACTGAATTACAGAACAGAACAGGGTCTCAAATTTAGAAAACCAACTTATGCTTGTTTAAGGGTAAAGGTGAGTTGGGGTGCTGCATAAAACCAGAGATTGAAATGAGCACAGATAAAGTTCCTTAAGCCAAATATGGAATAGACAAGAGCTACTCCTTGCTCAACGAAATGGACTCAACACCGCATATTAAACGCCTAAGAATGTACCTGACTCTTAAGTATCTTAAAACCTATGGATTGCTATGTCTCCGAAAGAGAATCAAGCATGTGTACAGGGACATAAACGCAGCAGTGATAGGATTGGAGAGGTTCGGTGAGCAAATGAAGACCCTTTGAAGTCATATTGCATGGTACCCATTCCACGGGTTTCAACTACCCAGGTTTAAGGTATTCTTCCTTCAGCTAAAACATGCATGTGGAACCTAGAGTATGATCAACCATGTGATCGGGAGACGTGTTCAAATATGTCTCAGTTTTCGTACTCGGGTGCAACATTCCAGACGCTTTACTAACACTCTCCCGACTTGGAGAGTCAGTCCCTTTAACCTCCTGTTTGGCCCAGTTTGCAATTTCTGCGGAAGATGAACAGGAATAGCGAGAACCAATGAGAGACTAGCTGGAGGTGTCTGGACGGGCAAATTTAACTCTCATTTCCCACCAGGAAGAGGAAATAACCAAAGGCTCAGCGTGCCGTGCCGGAACCAGATTAGGGCCTGAAGCCATCCTGCGGTGTTGCGGCCAGCTCACAAGAAAACGAGTTGAAGAAAGGAGCTCAGGGGCACTGTAATTCACAAACCTGCAGAGTTATAAATGACAACTATCGTCCAAAAATATACTGAAGTAAGGCTGCCAAGAGGACTTGAAAGCGGGGCAGAATTGCAGGAAACCGATTTCAGGAGGTAGACTGGAATTGCATTGAAAGCATAGGAAAAGAGGCAGAACGTCCACAATGATGCACTTGGCCAAAAAGGGCGTATGCGTTTTTTCCTGAATATATTCAGGAAAAAACGCATACGCCCTTTTTGGCCAACCAAGCAAGCTTGCAAAGGAAATCTGCACTACAATGAAGTCTCACTTCCCCCCAGTCAAAAGGGCCATCTGAAAAAAGTGTAAAATCCAGAAAGGCAGGACAGGCCATGGAGAACTGGGAGCCTTGTTATGCTGATGGGCGGGATGTAAATTGCCAACAGACACTCGGGAGAAGTGTATGGTGTTTCCTGAAACATCTAGAAAACAAAGCAACAGAGCCTAGGGCACTTCCACTTATGGTCCCATAGCTTAGGGAAATTAAAATCAAAAAGATACAGCCACCCCAATGTTTGGGACGCCTCTGTTTACAAGAACCTCGTTTACCGTACAAGTTCAATATCACAGAAAGTGAAAAATGGATAAAGAACTTGTGGTACTTACGTACAATGCAGTATCACTCAGCAGTGAAATCTATGTCATCAGGCCCGTAGCAGCACAATGAGTGGATTCAGGTACGATGATTCTAACTGAAATAAGTCACACAGAAAAAGAAACATCATAAGATATCAGTAATACACGGAATGTAAACTTGGCTACACAGGAACTGAATTACAGAACAGAACAGGGTCTCAAATTTAGAAAACCAACTTATGCTTGTTTAAGGGTAAAGGTGAGTTGGGGTGCTGCATAAAACCAGAGATTGAAATGAGCACAGATAAAGTTCCTTAAGCCAAATATGGAATAGACAAGAGCTACTCCTTGCTCAACGAAATGGACTCAACACCCCATATTAAACACCTAAGAATGTACCTGACTCTTAAGTATCTTAAAACCTATGGATTGCTATGTCTCCGAAAGAGAATCAAGCATGTGTACAGGGACATAAACGCAGCAGTGATAGGATTGGAGAGGTTCGGTGAGCAAATGAAGACCCTTTGAAGTCATATTGCATGGTACCCATTCCACGGGTTTCAACTACCCAGGTTTAAGGTATTCTTCCTTCAGCTAAAACATGCATGTGGAACCTAGAGTATGATCAACCATGTGATCGGGAGACGTGTTCAAATATGTCTCAGTTTTCGTACCCTGGTACTCGGGTGCAACATTCCAGACGCTTTACTAACACTCTACCGACTTGGAGAGTCAGTCCCTTTAACCTCCTGTTTGGCCCAGTTTGCAATTTCTGCGGAAGATGAACAGGAATAGCGAGAACCAATGAGAGACTAGCTGGAGGTGTCTGGACGGGCAAATTTAACTCTCATTTCCCACCAGGAAGAGGAAATAACCAAAGGCTCAGCGTGCCGTGCCGGAACCAGATTAGGGCCTGAAGCCATCCTGCGGTGTTGCGGCCAGCTCACAAGAAAACGAGTTGAAGAAAGGAGCTCAGGGGCACTGTAATTCACAAACCTGCAGAGTTATAAATGACAACTATCGTCCAAAAATATACTGAAGTAAGGCTGCCAAGAGGACTTGAAAGCGGGGCAGAATTGCAGGAAACCGATTTCAGGAGGTAGACTGGAATTGCATTGAAAGCATAGGAAAAGAGGCAGAACGTCCACAATGATGCACTTGGCCAAAAAGGGCGTATGCGTTTTTTCCTGAATATATTCAGGAAAAAACGCATACGCCCTTTTTGGCCAACCAAGCAAGCTTGCAAAGGAAATCTGCACTACAATGAAGTCTCACTTCCCCCCGGTCAAAAGGGCCATCTGAAAAAAGTGTAAAATCCAGAAAGGCAGGACAAGCCATGGAGAACTGGGAGCCTTGTTATGCTGATGGGCGGGATGTAAATTGCCAAGAGACACTCGGGAGAAGTGTATGGTGTTTCCTGAAACATCTAAAAAACAAAGCAACAGAGCCTAGGGCACTTCCACTTATGGTCCTATAGCTTAGGGAAATTAAAATCAAAAAGATACAGCCACCCCAATGTTTGGGACGCCTCTGTTTACAAGAACCTCGTTTACCGTACAAGTTCAATATCACAGAAAGTGAAAAATGGATAAAGAACTTGTGGTACTTACGTACAATGCAGTATCACTCAGCAGTGAAATCTATGTCATCAGGCCCATAGCAGCACAATGAGTGGATTCAGGTACGATGATTCTAACTGAAATAAGTCACACAGAAAAAGAAACATCATAAGATATCAGTAATACACGGAATGTAAACTTGGCTACACAGGAACTGAATTACAGAACAGAACAGGGTCTCAAATTTAGAAAACCAACTTATGCTTGTTTAAGGGTAAAGGTGAGTTGGGGTGCTGCATAAAACCAGAGATTGAAATGAGCACAGATAAAGTTCTTTAAGCCAAATATGGAATAGACAAGAGCTACTCCTTGCTCAACGAAATGGACTCAACACCGCATATTAAATGCCTAAGAATGTACCTGACTCTTAAGTATCTTAAAACCTATGGATTGCTATGTCTCCGAAAGAGAATCAAGCATGTGTACAGGGACATAAACGCAGCAGTGATAGGATTGGAGAGGTTCGGTGAGCAAATGAAGACCCTTTGAAGTCATATTGCATGGTACCCATTCCACGGGTTTCAACTACCCAGGTTTAAGGTATTCTTCCTTCAGCTAAAACATGCATGTGGAACCTAGAGTATGATCAACCATGTGATCGGGAGACGTGTTCAAATATGTCTCAGTTTTCCTACCCTGGTACTCGGGTGCAACATTCCAGACGCTTTACTAACACTCTCCCGACTTGGAGAGTCAGTCCCTTTAACCTCCTGTTTGGCCCAGTTTGCAATTTCTGCGTTAGATGAACAGGAATAGCGAGAACCAATGAGAGACTAGCTGGAGGTGTCTGGACGGGCAAATTTAACTCTCATTTCCCACCAGGAAGAGGAAATAACCAAAGGCTCAGCGTGCCGTGCCGGAACCAGATTAGGGCCTGAAGCCATCCTGCGGTGTTGCGGCCAGCTCACAAGAAAGCGAGTTGAAGAAAGGAGCTCAGGGGCACTGTAATTCACAAACCTGCAGAGTTATAAATGACAACTATCGTCCAAAAATATACTGAAGTAAGGCTGCCAAGAGGACTTGAAAGCGGGGCAGAATTGCAGGAAACCGATTTCAGGAGGTAGACTGGAATTGCATTGAAAGCATAGGAAAAGAGGCAGAACGTCCACAATGATGCACTTGGCCAAAAAGGGCGTATGCGTTTTTTCCTGAATATATTCAGGAAAAAACGCATACGCCCTTTTTGGCCAACCAAGCAAGCTTGCAAAGGAAATCTGCACTACAATGAAGTCTCACTTCCCCCCCCCCCGGTCAAAAGGGCCATCTGAAAAAAGTGTAAAATCCAGAAAGGCAGGACAGGCCATGGAGAACTGGGAGCCTTGTTATGCTGATGGGCGGGATGTAAACTGCCAACAGACACTCGGGAGAAGTGTATGGTGTTTCCTGAAACATCTAAAAAACAAAGCAACAGAGCCTAGGGCACTTCCACTTATGGTCCTATAGCTTAGGGAAATTAAAATCAAAAAGATACAGCCACCCCAATGTTTGGGACGCCTCTGTTTACAAGAACCTCGTTTACCGTACAAGTTCAATATCACAGAAAGTGAAAAATGGATAAAGAACTTGTGGTACTTACGTACAATGCAGTATCACTCAGCAGTGAAATCTATGCCATCAGGCCCGTAGCAGCACAATGAGTGGATTCAGGTACGATGATTCTAACTGAAATAAGTCACACAGAAAAAGAAACATCATAAGATATCAGTAATACACGGAATGTAAACTTGGCTACACAGGAACTGAATTACAGAACAGAACAGGGTCTCAAATTTAGAAAACCAACTTATGCTTGTTTAAGGGTAAAGGTGAGTTGGGGTGCTGCATAAAACCAGAGATTGAAATGAGCACAGATAAAGTTCCTTAAGCCAAATATGGAATAGACAAGAGCTACTCCTTGCTCAACGAAATGGACTCAACACCGCATATTAAACGCCTAAGAATGTACCTGACTCTTAAGTATCTTAAAACCTATGGATTGCTATGTCTCCGAAAGAGAATCAAACGTGTACAGGGACATAAACGCAGCAGTGATAGGATTGGAGAGGTTCGGTGAGCAAATGAAGACCCTTTGAAGTCATATTGCATGGTACCCATTCCACGGGTTTCAACTACCCAGGTTTAAGGTATTCTTCCTTCAGCTAAAACATGCATGTGGAACCTAGAGTATGATCAACCATGTGATCGGGAGACGTGTTCAAATATGTCTCAGTTTTCGTACCCTGGTACTCGGGTGCAACATTCCAGACGCTTTACTAACACTCTCCCGACTTGGAGAGTCAGTCCCTTTAACCTCCTGTTTGGCCCAGTTTGCAATTTCTGCGGAAGATGAACAGGAATAGCGAGAACCAATGAGAGACTAGCTGGAGGTGTCTGGACGGGCAAATTTAACTCTCATTTCCCACCAGGAAGAGGAAATAACCAAAGGCTCAGCGTGCCGTGCCGGAACCAGATTAGGGCCTGAAGCCATCCTGCGGTGTTGCGGCCAGCTCACAAGAAAACGAGTTGAAGAAAGGAGCTCAGGGGCACTGTAATTCACAAACCTGCAGAGTTATAAATGACAACTATCGTCCAAAAATATACTGAAGTAAGGCTGCCAAGAGGACTTGAAAGCGGGGCAGAATTGCAGGAAACCGATTTCAGGAGGTAGACTGGAATTGCATTGAAAGCATAGGAAAAGAGGCAGAACGTCCACAATGATGCACTTGGCCAAAAAGGGCGTATGCGTTTTTTCCTGAATATATTCAGGAAAAAACGCATACGCCCTTTTTGGCCAACCAAGCAAGCTTGCAAAGGAAATCTGCACTACAATGAAGTCTCACTTCCCCCCGGTCAAAAGGGCCATCTGAAAAAAGTGTAAAATCCAGAAAGGCAGGACAAGCCATGGAGAACTGGGAGCCTTGTTATGCTGATGGGCGGGATGTAAATTGCCAAGAGACACTCGGGAGAAGTGTATGGTGTTTCCTGAAACATCTAAAAAACAAAGCAACAGAGCCTAGGGCACTTCCACTTATGGTCCTATAGCTTAGGGAAATTAAAATCAAAAAGATACAGCCACCCCAATGTTTGGGACGCCTCTGTTTACAAGAACCTCGTTTACCGTACAAGTTCAATATCACAGAAAGTGAAAAATGGATAAAGAACTTGTGGTACTTACGTACAATGCAGTATCACTCAGCAGTGAAATCTATGTCATCAGGCCCATAGCAGCACAATGAGTGGATTCAGGTACGATGATTCTAACTGAAATAAGTCACACAGAAAAAGAAACATCATAAGATATCAGTAATACACGGAATGTAAACTTGGCTACACAGGAACTGAATTACAGAACAGAACAGGGTCTCAAATTTAGAAAACCAACTTATGCTTGTTTAAGGGTAAAGGTGAGTTGGGGTGCTGCATAAAACCAGAGATTGAAATGAGCACAGATAAAGTTCTTTAAGCCACATATGGAATAGACAAGAGCTACTCCTTGCTCAACGAAATGGACTCAACACCGCATATTAAACGCCTAAGAATGTACCTGACTCTTAAGTATCTTAAAACCTATGGATTGCTATGTCTCCGAAAGAGAATCAAGCATGTGTACAGGGACATAAACGCAGCAGTGATAGGATTGGAGAGGTTCGGTGAGCAAATGAAGACCCTTTGAAGTCATATTGCATGGTACCCATTCCACGGGTTTCAACTACCCAGGTTTAAGGTATTCTTCCTTCAGCTAAAACATGCATGTGGAACCTAGAGTATGATCAACCATGTGATCGGGAGACGTGTTCAAATATGTCTCAGTTTTCGTACCCTGGTACTCGGGTGCAACATTCCAGACGCTTTACTAACACTCTCCCGACTTGGAGAGTCAGTCCCTTTAACCTCCTGTTTGGCCCAGTTTGCAATTTCTGTGGAAGATGAACAGGAATAGCGAGAACCAATGAGAGACTAGCTGGAGGTGTCTGGACGGGCAAATTTAACTCTCATTTCCCACCAGGAAGAGGAAATAACCAAAGGCTCAGCGTGCCGTGCCGGAACCAGATTAGGGCCTGAAGCCATCCTGCGGTGTTGCGGCCAGCTCACAAGAAAGCGAGTTGAAGAAAGGAGCTCAGGGGCACTGTAATTCACAAACCTGCAGAGTTATAAATGACAACTATCGTCCAAAAATATACTGAAGTAAGGCTGCCAAGAGGACTTGAAAGCGGGGCAGAATTGCAGGAAACCGATTTCAGGAGGTAGACTGGAATTGCATTGAAAGCATAGGAAAAGAGGCAGAACGTCCACAATGATGCACTTGGCCAAAAAGGGCGTATGCGTTTTTTCCTGAATATATTCAGGAAAAAACGCATACGCCCTTTTTGGCCAACCAAGCAAGCTTGCAAAGGAAATCTGCACTACAATGAAGTCTCACTTCCCCCTCCCCCCGGTCAAAAGGGCCATCTGAAAAAAGTGTAAAATCCAGAAAGGCAGGACAGGCCATGGAGAACTGGGAGCCTTGTTATGCTGATGGGCGGGATGTAAACTGCCAACAGACACTCGGGAGAAGTGTATGGTGTTTCCTGAAACATCTAAAAAACAAAGCAACAGAGCCTAGGGCACTTCCACTTATGGTCCTATAGCTTAGGGAAATTAAAATCAAAAAGATACAGCCACCCCAATGTTTGGGACGCCTCTGTTTACAAGAACCTCGTTTACCGTACAAGTTCAATATCACAGAAAGTGAAAAATGGATAAAGAACTTGTGGTACTTACGTACAATGCAGTATCACTCAGCAGTGAAATCTATGCCATCAGGCCCGTAGCAGCACAATGAGTGGATTCAGGTACGATGATTCTAACTGAAATAAGTCACACAGAAAAAGAAACATCATAAGATATCAGTAATACACGGAATGTAAACTTGGCTACACAGGAACTGAATTACAGAACAGAACAGGGTCTCAAATTTAGAAAACCAACTTATGCTTGTTTAAGGGTAAAGGTGAGTTGGGGTGCTGCATAAAACCAGAGATTGAAATGAGCACAGATAAAGTTCCTTAAGCCAAATATGGAATAGACAAGAGCTACTCCTTGCTCAACGAAATGGACTCAACACCGCATATTAAACGCCTAAGAATGTACCTGACTCTTAAGTATCTTAAAACCTATGGATTGCTATGTCTCCGAAAGAGAATCAAACGTGTACAGGGACATAAACGCAGCAGTGATAGGATTGGAGAGGTTCGGTGAGCAAATGAAGACCCTTTGAAGTCATATTGCATGGTACCCATTCCACGGGTTTCAACTACCCAGGTTTAAGGTATTCTTCCTTCAGCTAAAACATGCATGTGGAACCTAGAGTATGATCAACCATGTGATCGGGAGACGTGTTCAAATATGTCTCAGTTTTCGTACCCTGGTACTCGGGTGCAACATTCCAGACGCTTTACTAACACTCTCCCGACTTGGAGAGTCAGTCCCTTTAACCTCCTGTTTGGCCCAGTTTGCAATTTCTGCGGAAGATGAACAGGAATAGCGAGAACCAATGAGAGACTAGCTGGAGGTGTCTGGACGGGCAAATTTAACTCTCATTTCCCACCAGGAAGAGGAAATAACCAAAGGCTCAGCGTGCCGTGCCGGAACCAGATTAGGGCCTGAAGCCATCCTGCGGTGTTGCGGCCAGCTCACAAGAAAACGAGTTGAAGAAAGGAGCTCAGGGGCACTGTAATTCACAAACCTGCAGAGTTATAAATGACAACTATCGTCCAAAAATATACTGAAGTAAGGCTGCCAAGAGGACTTGAAAGCGGGGCAGAATTGCAGGAAACCGATTTCAGGAGGTAGACTGGAATTGCATTGAAAGCATAGGAAAAGAGGCAGAACGTCCACAATGATGCACTTGGCCAAAAAGGGCGTATGCGTTTTTTCCTGAATATATTCAGGAAAGAACGCATACGCCCTTTTTGGCCAACCAAGCAAGCTTGCAAAGGAAATCTGCACTACAATGAAGTCTCACTTCCCCCCGGTCAAAAGGGCCATCTGAAAAAAGTGTAAAATCCAGAAAGGCAGGACAAGCCATGGAGAACTGGGAGCCTTGTTATGCTGATGGGCGGGATGTAAATTGCCAAGAGACACTCGGGAGAAGTGTATGGTGTTTCCTGAAACATCTAAAAAACAAAGCAACAGAGCCTAGGGCACTTCCACTTATGGTCCTATAGCTTAGGGAAATTAAAATCAAAAAGATACAGCCACCCCAATGTTTGGGACGCCTCTGTTTACAAGAACCTCGTTTACCGTACAAGTTCAATATCACAGAAAGTGAAAAATGGATAAAGAACTTGTGGTACTTACGTACAATGCAGTATCACTCAGCAGTGAAATCTATGCCATCAGGCCCGTAGCAGCACAATGAGTGGATTCAGATACGATGATTCTAACTGAAATAAGTCACACAGAAAAAGAAACATCATAAGATATCAGTAATACACGGAATGTAAACTTGGCTACACAGGAACTGAATTACAGAACAGAACAGGGTCTCAAATTTAGAAAACCAACTTATGCTTGTTTAAGGGTAAAGGTGAGTTGGGGTGCTGCATAAAACCAGAGATTGAAATGAGCACAGATAAAGTTCCTTAAGCCAAATATGGAATAGACAAGAGCTACTCCTTGCTCAACGAAATGGACTCAACACCGCATATTAAACGCCTAAGAATGTACCTGACTCTTAAGTATCTTAAAACCTATGGATTGCTATGTCTCCGAAAGAGAATCAAGCATGTGTACAGGGACATAAACGCAGCAGTGATAGGATTGGAGAGGTTCGGTGAGCAAATGAAGACCCTTTGAAGTCATATTGCATGGTACCCATTCCACGGGTTTCAACTACCCAGGTTTAAGGTATTCTTCCTTCAGCTAAAACATGCATGTGGAACCTAGAGTATGATCAACCATGTGATCGGGAGACGTGTTCAAATATGTCTCAGTTTTCGTACCCTGGTACTCGGGTGCAACATTCCAGACGCTTTACTAACACTCTCCCGACTTGGAGAGTCAGTCCCTTTAACCTCCTGTTTGGCCCAGTTTGCAATTTCTGCGGAAGATGAACAGGAATAGCGAGAACCAATGAGAGACTAGCTGGAGGTGTCTGGACGGGCAAATTTAACTCTCATTTCCCACCAGGAAGAGGAAATAACCAAAGGCTCAGCGTGCCGTGCCGGAACCAGATTAGGGCCTGAAGCCATCCTGCGGTGTTGCGGCCAGCTCACAAGAAAACGAGTTGAAGAAAGGAGCTCAGGGGCACTGTAATTCACAAACCTGCAGAGTTATAAATGACAACTATCGTCCAAAAATATACTGAAGTAAGGCTGCCAAGAGGACTTGAAAGCGGGGCAGAATTGCAGGAAACCGATTTCAGGAGGTAGACTGGAATTGCATTGAAAGCATAGGAAAAGAGGCAGAACGTCCACAATGATGCACTTGGCCAAAAAGGGCGTATGCGTTTTTTCCTGAATATATTCAGGAAAAAACGCATACGCCCTTTTTGGCCAACCAAGCAAGCTTGCAAAGGAAATCTGCACTACAATGAAGTCTCACTTCCCCCCGGTCAAAAGGGCCATCTGAAAAAAGTGTAAAATCCAGAAAGGCAGGACAAGCCATGGAGAACTGGGAGCCTTGTTATGCTGATGGGCGGGATGTAAATTGCCAACAGACACTCGGGAGAAGTGTATGGTGTTTCCTGAAACATCTAAAAAACAAAGCAACAGAGCCTAGGGCACTTCCACTTATGGTCCTATAGCTTAGGGAAATTAAAATCAAAAAGATACAGCCACCCCAATGTTTGGGACGCCTCTGTTTACAAGAACCTCGTTTACCGTACAAGTTCAATATCACAGAAAGTGAAAAATGGATAAAGAACTTGTGGTACTTACGTACAATGCAGTATCACTCAGCAGTGAAATCTATGCCATCAGGCCCGTAGCAGCACAATGAGTGGATTCAGGTACGATGATTCTAACTGAAATAAGTCACACAGAAAAAGAAACATCATAAGATATCAGTAATACACGGAATGTAAACTTGGCTACACAGGAACTGAATTACAGAACAGAACAGGGTCTCAAATTTAGAAAACCAACTTATGCTTGTTTAAGGGTAAAGGTGAGTTGGGGTGCTGCATAAAACCAGAGATTGAAATGAGCACAGATAAAGTTCCTTAAGCCAAATATGGAATAGACAAGAGCTACTCCTTGCTCAACGAAATGGACTCAACACCGCATATTAAACGCCTAAGAATGTACCTGACTCTTAAGTATCTTAAAACCTATGGATTGCTATGTCTCCGAAAGAGAATCAAACGTGTACAGGGACATAAACGCAGCAGTGATAGGATTGGAGAGGTTCGGTGAGCAAATGAAGACCCTTTGAAGTCATATTGCATGGTACCCATTCCACGGGTTTCAACTACCCAGGTTTAAGGTATTCTTCCTTCAGCTAAAACATGCATGTGGAACCTAGAGTATGATCAACCATGTGATCGGGAGACGTGTTCAAATATGTCTCAGTTTTCGTACCCTGGTACTCGGGTGCAACATTCCAGACGCTTTACTAACACTCTCCCGACTTGGAGAGTCAGTCCCTTTAACCTCCTGTTTGGCCCAGTTTACAATTTCTGCGGAAGATGAACAGGAATAGCGAGAACCAATGAGAGACTAGCTGGAGGTGTCTGGACGGGCAAATTTAACTCTCATTTCCCACCAGGAAGAGGAAATAACCAAAGGCTCAGCGTGCCGTGCCGGAACCAGATTAGGGCCTGAAGCCATCCTGCGGTGTTGCGGCCAGCTCACAAGAAAACGAGTTGAAGAAAGGAGCTCAGGGGCACTGTAATTCACAAACCTGCAGAGTTATAAACGACAACTATCGTCCAAAAATATACTGAAGTAAGGCTGCCAAGAGGACTTGAAAGCGGGGCAGAATTGCAGGAAACCGATTTCAAGAGGTAGACTGGAATTGCATTGAAAGCATAGGAAAAGAGGCAGAACGTCCACAATGATGCACTTGGCCAAAAAGGGCGTATGCGTTTTTTCCTGAATATATTCAGGAAAAAACGCATACGCCCTTTTTGGCCAACCAAGCAAGCTTGCAAAGGAAATCTGCACTACAATGAAGTCTCACTTCCCCCCGGTCAAAAGGGCCATCTGAAAAAAGTGTAAAATCCAGAAAGGCAGGACAGGCCATGGAGAACTGGGAGCCTTGTTATGCTGATGGGCGGGATGTAAATTGCCAACAGACACTCGGGAGAAGTGTATGGTGTTTCCTGAAACATCTAAAAAACAAAGCAACAGAGCCTAGGGCACTTCCACTTATGGTCCTATAGCTTAGGGAAATTAAAATCAAAAAGATACAGCCACCCCAATGTTTGGGACGCCTCTGTTTACAAGAACCTCGTTTACCGTACAAGTTCAATATCACAGAAAGTGAAAAATGGATAAAGAACTTGTGGTACTTACGTACAATGCAGTATCACGCAGCAGTGAAATCTATGCCATCAGGCCCGTAGAAGCACAATGAGTGGATTCAGGTACGATGATTCTAACTGAAATAAGTCACACAGAAAAAGAAACATCATAAGATATCAGTAATACACGGAATGTAAACTTGGCTACACAGGAACTGAATTACAGAACAGAACAGGGTCTCAAATTTAGAAAACCAACTTATGCTTGTTTAAGGGTAAAGGTGAGTTGGGGTGCTGCATAAAACCAGAGATTGAAATGAGCACAGATAAAGTTCCTTAAGCCAAATATGGAATAGACAAGAGCTACTCCTTGCTCAACGAAATGGACTCAACACCCCATATTAAACGCCTAAGAATGTACCTGACTCTTAAGTATCTTAAAACCTATGGATTGCTATGTCTCCGAAAGAGAATCAAGCATGTGTACAGGGACATAAACGCAGCAGTGATAGGATTGGAGAGGTTCGGTGAGCAAATGAAGACCCTTTGAAGTCATATTGCATGGTACCCATTCCACGGGTTTCAACTACCCAGGTTTAAGGTATTCTTCCTTCAGCTAAAACATGCATGTGGAACCTAGAGTATGATCAACCATGTGATCGGGAGACGTGTTCAAATATGTCTCAGTTTTCGTACCCTGGTACTCGGGTGCAACATTCCAGACGCTTTACTAACACTCTCCCGACTTGGAGAGTCAGTCCCTTTAACCTCCTGTTTGGCCCAGTTTGCAATTTCTGCGGAAGATGAACAGGAATAGCGAGAACCAATGAGAGACTAGCTGGAGGTGTCTGGACGGGCAAATTTAACTCTCATTTCCCACCAGGAAGAGGAAATAACCAAAGGCTCAGCGTGCCGTGCCGGAACCAGATTAGGGCCTGAAGCCATCCTGCGGTGTTGCGGCCAGCTCACAAGAAAACGAGTTGAAGAAAGGAGCTCAGGGGCACTGTAATTCACAAACCTGCAGAGTTATAAATGACAACTATCGTCCAAAAATATACTGAAGTAAGGCTGCCAAGAGGACTTGAAAGCGGGGCAGAATTGCAGGAAACCGATTTCAGGAGGTAGACTGGAATTGCATTGAAAGCATAGGAAAAGAGGCAGAACGTCCACAATGATGCACTTGGCCAAAAAGGGCGTATGCGTTTTTTCCTGAATATATTCAGGAAAAAACGCATACGCCCTTTTTGGCCAACCAAGCAAGCTTGCAAAGGAAATCTGCACTACAATGAAGTCTCACTTCCCCCCGGTCAAAGGGGCCATCTGAAAAAAGTGTAAAATCCAGAAAGGCAGGACAGGCCATGGAGAACTGGGAGCCTTGTTATGCTGATTGGCGGGATGTAAATTGCCAACAGACACTCGGGAGAAGTGTATGGTGTTTCCTGAAACATCTAAAAAACAAAGCAACAGAGCCTAGGGCACTTCCACTTATGGTCCTATAGCTTAGGGAAATTAAAATAAAAAAGATACAGCCACCCCAATGTTTGGGACGCCTCTGTTTACAAGAACCTCGTTTACCGTACAAGTTCAATATCACAGAAAGTGAAAAATGGATAAAGAACTTGTGGTACTTACGTACAATGCAGTATCACTCAGCAGTGAAATCTATGTCATCAGGCCCGTAGCAGCACAATGAGTGGATTCAGGTACGATGATTCTAACTGAAATAATTCACACAGAAAAAGAAACATCATAAGATATCAGTAATACACGGAATGTAAACTTGGCTACACAGGAACTGAATTACAGAACAGAACAGGGTCTCAAATTTAGAAAACCAACTTATGCTTGTTTAAGGGTAAAGGTGAGTTGGGGTGCTGCATAAAACCAGAGATTGAAATGAGCACAGATAAAGTTCCTTAAGCCAAATATGGAATAGACAAGAGCTACTCCTTGCTCAACGAAATGGACTCAACACCGCATATTAAACGCCTAAGAATGTACCTGACTCTTAAGTATCTTAAAACCTATGGATTGCTATGTCTCCGAAAGAGAATCAAGCATGTGTACAGGGACATAAACGCAGCAGTGATAGGATTGGAGAGGTTCGGTGAGCAAATGAAGACCCTTTGAAGTCATATTGCATGGTACCCATTCCACGGGTTTCAACTACCCAGGTTTAAGGTATTCTTCCTTCAGCTAAAACATGCATGTGGAACCTAGAGTATGATCAACCATGTGATCGGGAGACGTGTTCAAATATGTCTCAGTTTTCGTACCCTGGTACTCGGGTGCAACATTCCAGACGCTTTACTAACACTCTCCCGACTTGGAGAGTCAGTCCCTTTAACCTCCTGTTTGGCCCAGTTTGCAATTTCTGCGGAAGATGAACAGGAATAGCGAGAACCAATGAGAGACTAGCTGGAGGTGTCTGGACGGGCAAATTTAACTCTCATTTCCCACCAGGAAGAGGAAATAACCAAAGGCTCAGCGTGCCGTGCCGGAACCAGATTAGGGCCTGAAGCCATCCTGCGGTGTTGCGGCCAGCTCACAAGAAAACGAGTTGAAGAAAGGAGCTCAGGGGCACTGTAATTCACAAACCTGCAGAGTTATAAATGACAACTATCGTCCAAAAATATACTGAAGTAAGGCTGCCAAGAGGACTTGAAAGCGGGGCAGAATTGCAGGAAACCGATTTCAGGAGGTAGACTGGAATTGCATTGAAAGCATAGGAAAAGAGGCAGAACGTCCACAATGATGCACTTGGCCAAAAAGGGCGTATGCGTTTTTTCCTGAATATATTCAGGAAAAAACGCATACGCCCTTTTTGGCCAACCAAGCAAGCTTGCAAAGGAAATCTGCACTACAATGAAGTCTCACTTCCCCCCGGTCAAACGGGCCATCTGAAAAAAGTGTAAAATCCAGAAAGGCAGGACAGGCCATGGAGAACTGGGAGCCTTGTTATGCTGATGGGCGGTATGTAAATTGCCAACAGACACTCGGGAGAAGTGTATGGTGTTTCCTGAAACATCTAAAAAACAAAGCAACAGAGCCTAGGGCACTTCCACTTATGGTCCTATAGCTTAGGGAAATTAAAATCAAAAAGACACAGCCACCCCAATGTTTGGGACGCCTCTGTTTACAAGAACCTCGTTTACCGTACAAGTTCAATATCACAGAAAGTGAAAAATGGATAAAGAATTTGTGGTACTTACGTACAATGCAGTATCACTCAGCAGTGAAATCTATGTCATCAGGCCCGTAGCAGCACAATGAGTGGATTCAGGTACGATGATTCTAACTGAAATAAGTCACACAGAAAAAGAAACATCATAAGATATCAGTAATACACGGAATGTAAACTTGGCTACACAGGAACTGAATTACAGAACAGAACAGGGTCTCAAATTTAGAAAACCAACTTATGCTTGTTTAAGGGTAAAGGTGAGTTGGGGTGCTGCATAAAACCAGAGATTGAAATGAGCACAGATAAAGTTCCTTAAGCCAAATATGGAATAGACAAGAGCTACTCCTTGCTCAACGAAATGGACTCAACACCGCATATTAAACGCCTAAGAATGTACCTGACTCTTAAGTATCTTAAAACCTATGGATTGCTATGTCTCCGAAAGAGAATCAAACGTGTACAGGGACATAAACGCAGCAGTGATAGGATTGGAGAGGTTCGGTGAGCAAATGAAGACCCTTTGATGTCATATTGCATGGTACCCATTCCACGGGTTTCAACTACCCAGGTTTAAGGTATTCTTCCTTCAGCTAAAACATGCATGTGGAACCTAGAGTATGATCAACCATGTGATCGGGAGACGTGTTCAAATATGTCTCAGTTTTCGTACCCTGGTACTCGGGTGCAACATTCCAGACGCTTTACTAACACTCTCCCGACTTGGAGAGTCAGTCCCTTTAACCTCCTGTTTGGCCCAGTTTGCAATTTCTGCGGAAGATGAACAGGAATAGCGAGAACCAATGAGAGACTAGCTGGAGGTGTCTGGACGGGCAAATTTAACTCTCATTTCCCACCAGGAAGAGGAAATAACCAAAGGCTCAGCGTGCCGTGCCGGAACCAGATTAGGGCCTGAAGCCATCCTGCGGTGTTGCGGCCAGCTCACAAGAAAGCGAGTTGAAGAAAGGAGCTCAGGGGCACTGTAATTCACAAACCTGCAGAGTTATAAATGACAACTATCGTCCAAAAATATACTGAAGTAAGGCTGCCAAGAGGACTTGAAAGCGGGGCAGAATTGCAGGAAACCGATTTCAGGAGGTAGACTGGAATTGCATTGAAAGCATAGGAAAAGAGGCAGAACGTCCACAATGATGCACTTGGCCAAAAAGGGCGTATGCGTTTTTTCCTGAATATATTCAGGAAAAAACGCATACGCCCTTTTTGGCCAACCAAGCAAGCTTGCAAAGGAAATCTGCACTACAATGAAGTCTCACTTCCCCCCGGTCAAAAGGGCCATCTGAAAAAAGTGTAAAATCCAGAAAGGCAGGACAGGCCATGGAGAACTGGGAGCCTTGTTATGCTGATGGGCGGGATGTAAATTGCCAACAGACACTCGGGAGAAGTGTATGGTGTTTCCTGAAACATCTAAAAAACAAAGCAACAGAGCCTAGGGCACTTCCACTTATGGTCCTATAGCTTAGGGAAATTAAAATCAAAAAGATACAGCCACCCCAATGTTTGGGACGCCTCTGTTTACAAGAACCTCGTTTACCGTACAAGTTCAATATCACAGAAAGTGAAAAATGGATAAAGAACTTGTGGTACTTACGTACAATGCAGTATCACTCAGCAGTGAAATCTATGCCATCAGGCCCGTAGCAGCACAATGAGTGGATTCAGGTACGATGATTCTAACTGAAATAAGTCACACAGAAAAAGAAACATCATAAGATATCAGTAATACACGGAATGTAAACTTGGCTACACAGGAACTGAATTACAGAACAGAACAGGGTCTCAAATTTAGAAAACCAACTTATGCTTGTTTAAGGGTAAAGGTGAGTTGGGGTGCTGCATAAAACCAGAGATTGAAATGAGCCCAGATAAAGTTCCTTAAGCCAAATATGGAATAGACAAGAGCTACTCCTTGCTCAACGAAATGGACTCAACACCGCATATTAAACGCCTAAGAATGTACCTGACTCTTAAGTATCTTAAAACCTATGGATTGCTATGTCTCCGAAAGAGAATCAAGCATGTGTACAGGGACATAAACGCAGCAGTGATAGGATTGGAGAGGTTCGGTGAGCAAATGAAGACCCTTTGAAGTCATATTGCATGGTACCCATTCCACGGGTTTCAACTACCCAGGTTTAAGGTATTCTTCCTTCAGCTAAAACATGCATGTGGAACCTAGAGTATGATCAACCATGTGATCGGGAGACGTGTTCAAATATGTCTCAGTTTTCGTACCCTGGTACTCGGGTGCAACATTCCAGACGCTTTACTAACACTCTCCCGACTTGGAGAGTCAGTCCCTTTAACCTCCTGTTTGGCCCAGTTTGCAATTTCTGCGGAAGATGAACAGGAATAGCGAGAACCAATGAGAGACTAGCTGGAGGTGTCTGGACGGGCAAATTTAACTCTCATTTCCCACCAGGAAGAGGAAATAACCAAAGGCTCAGCGTGCCGTGCCGGAACCAGATTAGGGCCTGAAGCCATCCTGCGGTGTTGCGGCCAGCTCACAAGAAAACGAGTTGAAGAAAGGAGCTCAGGGGCACTGTAATTCACAAACCTGCAGAGTTATAAATGACAACTATCGTCCAAAAATATACTGAAGTAAGGCTGCCAAGAGGACTTGAAAGCGGGGCAGAATTGCAGGAAACCGATTTCAGGAGGTAGACTGGAATTGCATTGAAAGCATAGGAAAAGAGGCAGAACGTCCACAATGATGCACTTGGCCAAAAAGGGCGTATGCGTTTTTTCCTGAATATATTCAGGAAAAAACGCATACGCCCTTTTTGGCCAACCAAGCAAGCTTGCAAAGGAAATCTGCACTACAATGAAGTCTCACTTCCCCCCGGTCAAAAGGGCCATCTGAAAAAAGTGTAAAATCCAGAAAGGCAGGACAGGCCATGGAGAACTGGGAGCCTTGTTATGCTGATGGGCGGGATGTAAATTGCCAACAGACACTCGGGAGAAGTGTATGGTGTTTCCTGAAACATCTAAAAAACAAAGCAACAGAGCCTAGGGCACTTCCACTTATGGTCCTATAGCTTAGGGAAATTAAAATCAAAAAGATACAGCCACCCCAATGTTTGGGACGCCTCTGTTTACAAGAACCTCGTTTACCGTACAAGTTCAATATCACAGAAAGTGAAAAATGGATAAAGAACTTGTGGTACTTACGTACAATGCAGTATCACTCAGCAGTGAAATCTATGCCATCAGGCCCGTAGCAGCACAATGAGTGGATTCAGGTACGATGATTCTAACTGAAATAAGTCACACAGAAAAAGAAACATCATAAGATATCAGTAATACACGGAATGTAAACTTGGCTACACAGGAACTGAATTACAGAGCAGAACAGGGTCTCAAATTTAGAAAACCAACTTATGCTTGTTTAAGGGTAAAGGTGAGTTGGGGTGCTGCATAAAACCAGAGATTGAAATGAGCACAGATAAAGTTCCTTAAGCCAAATATGGAATAGACAAGAGCTACTCCTTGCTCAACGAAATGGACTCAACACCGCATATTAAACGCCTAAGAATGTACCTGACTCTTAAGTATCTTAAAACCTATGGATTGCTATGTCTCCGAAAGAGAATCAAGCATGTGTACAGGGACATAAACGCAGCAGTGATAGGATTGGAGAGGTTCGGTGAGCAAATGAAGACCCTTTGAAGTCATATTGCATGGTACCCATTCCACGGGTTTCAACTACCCAGGTTTAAGGTATTCTTCCTTCAGCTAAAACATGCATGTGGAACCTAGAGTATGATCAACCATGTGATCGGGAGACGTGTTCAAATATGTCTCAGTTTTCGTACCCTGGTACTCGGGTGCAACATTCCAGACGCTTTACTAACACTCTCCCGACTTGGAGAGTCAGTCCCTTTAACCTCCTGTTTGGCCCAGTTTGCAATTTCTGCGGAAGATGAACAGGAATAGCGAGAACCAATGAGAGACTAGCTGGAGGTGTCTGGACGGGCAAATTTAACTCTCATTTCCCACCAGGAAGAGGAAATAACCAAAGGCTCAGCGTGCCGTGCCGGAACCAGATTAGGGCCTGAAGCCATCCTGCGGTGTTGCGGCCAGCTCACAAGAAAACGAGTTGAAGAAAGGAGCTCAGGGGCACTGTAATTCACAAACCTGCAGAGTTATAAATGACAACTATCGTCCAAAAATATACTGAAGTAAGGCTGCCAAGAGGACTTGAAAGCGGGGCAGAATTGCAGGAAACCGATTTCAGGAGGTAGACTGGAATTGCATTGAAAGCATAGGAAAAGAGGCAGAACGTCCACAATGATGCACTTGGCCAAAAAGGGCGTATGCGTTTTTTCCTGAATATATTCAGGAAAAAACGCATACGCCCTTTTTGGCCAACCAAGCAAGCTTGCAAAGGAAATCTGCACTACAATGAAGTCTCACTTCCCCCCGGTCAAAAGGGCCATCTGAAAAAAGTGTAAAATCCAGAAAGGCAGGACAGGCCATGGAGAACTGGGAGCCTTGTTATGCTGATGGGCGGGATGTAAATTGCCAACAGACACTCGGGAGAAGTGTATGGTGTTTCCTGAAACATCTAAAAAACAAAGCAACAGAGCCTAGGGCACTTCCACTTATGGTCCTATAGCTTAGGGAAATTAAAATCAAAAAGATACAGCCACCCCAATGTTTGGGACGCCTCTGTTTACAAGAACCTCGTTTACCGTACAAGTTCAATATCACAGAAAGTGAAAAATGGATAAAGAACTTGTGGTACTTACGTACAATGCAGTATCACTCAGCAGTGAAATCTATGTCATCAGGCCCGTAGCAGCACAATGAGTGGATTCAGGTACGATGATTCTAACTGAAATAAGTCACACAGAAAAAGAAACATCATAAGATATCAGTAATACACGGAATGTAAACTTGGCTACACAGGAACTGAATTACAGAACAGAACAGGGTCTCAAATTTAGAAAACCAACTTATGCTTGTTTAAGGGTAAAGGTGAGTTGGGGTGCTGCATAAAACCAGAGATTGAAATGAGCACAGATAAAGTTCCTTAAGCCAAATATGGAATAGACAAGAGCTACTCCTTGCTCAACGAAATGGACTCAACACCGCATATTAAACGCCTAAGAATGTACCTGACTCTTAAGTATCTTAAAACCTATGGATTGCTATGTCTCCGAAAGAGAATCAAGCATGTGTACAGGGACATAAACGCAGCAGTGATAGGATTGGAGAGGTTCGGTGAGCAAATGAAGACCCTTTGAAGTCATATTGCATGGTACCCATTCCACGGGTTTCAACTACCCAGGTTTAAGGTATTCTTCCTTCAGCTAAAACATGCATGTGGAACCTAGAGTATGATCAACCATGTGATCGGGAGACGTGTTCAAATATGTCTCAGTTTTCGTACCCTGGTACTCGGGTGCAACATTCCAGACGCTTTACTAACACTCTCCCGACTTGGAGAGTCAGTCCCTTTAACCTCCTGTTTGGCCCAGTTTGCAATTTCTGCGGAAGATGAACAGGAATAGTGAGAACCAATGAGAGACTAGCTGGAGGTGTCTGGACGGGCAAATTTAACTCTCATTTCCCACCAGGAAGAGGAAATAACCAAAGGCTCAGCGTGCCGTGCCGGAACCAGATTAGGGCCTGAAGCCATCCTGCGGTGTTGCGGCCAGCTCACAAGAAAACGAGTTGAAGAAAGGAGCTCAGGGGCACTGTAATTCACAAACCTGCAGAGTTATAAATGACAACTATCGTCCAAAAATATACTGAAGTAAGGCTGCCAAGAGGACTTGAAAGCGGGGCAGAATTGCAGGAAACCGATTTCAGGAGGTAGACTGGAATTGCATTGAAAGAATAGGAAAAGAGGCAGAACGTCCACAATGATGCACTTGGCCAAAAAGGGCGTATGCGTTTTTTCCTGAATATATTCAGGAAAAAACGCATACGCCCTTTTTGGCCAACCAAGCAAGCTTGCAAAGGAAATCTGCACTACAATGAAGTCTCACTTCCCCCCGGTCAAAAGGGCCATCTGAAAAAAGTGTAAAATCCAGAAAGGCAGGACAAGCCATGGAGAACTGGGAGCCTTGTTATGCTGATGGGCGGGATGTAAATTGCCAACAGACACTCGGGAGAAGTGTATGGTGTTTCCTGAAACATCTAAAAAACAAAGCAACAGAGCCTAGGGCACTTCCACTTATGGTCCTATAGCTTAGGGAAATTAAAATCAAAAAGATACAGCCACCCCAATGTTTGGGACGCCTCTGTTTACAAGAACCTCGTTTACCGTACAAGTTCAATATCACAGAAAGTGAAAAATGGATAAAGAACTTGTGGTACTTACGTACAATGTAGTATCACTCAGCAGTGAAATCTATGTCTTCAGGCCCATAGCAGCACAATGAGTGGATTCAGGTACGATGATTCCAACTGAAATAAGTCACACAGAAAAAGAAACATCATAAGATATCAGTAATACACGGAATGTAAACTTGGCTACACAGGAACTGAATTACAGAACAGAACAGGGTCTCAAATTTAGAAAACCAACTTATGCTTGTTTAAGGGTAAAGGTGAGTTGGGGTGCTGCATAAAACCAGAGATTGAAATGAGCACAGATAAAGTTCCTTAAGCCAAATATGGTATAGACAAGAGCTACTCCTTGCTCAACGAAATGGACTCAACACCCCATATTAAACGCCTAAGAATGTATCTGACTCTTAAGTATCTTAAAACCTATGGATTGCTATGTCTCCGAAAGAGAATCAAGCATGTGTACAGGGACATAAACGCAGCAGTGATAGGATTGGAGAGGTTCGGTGAGCAAATGAAGACCCTTTGAAGTCATATTGCATGGTACCCATTCCACGGGTTTCAACTACCCAGGTTTAAGGTATTCTTCCTTCAGCTAAAACATGCATGTGGAACCTAGAGTATGATCAACCATGTGATCGGGAGACGTGTTCAAATATGTCTCAGTTTTCGTACCCTGGTACTCGGGTGCAACATTCCAGACGCTTTACTAACACTCTCCCGACTTGGAGAGTCAGTCCCTTTAACCTCCTGTTTGGCCCAGTTTGCAATTTCTGCGGAAGATGAACAGGAATAGCGAGAACCAATGAGAGACTAGCTGGAGGTGTCTGGACGGGCAAATTTAACTCTCATTTCCCACCAGGAAGAGGAAATAACCAAAGGCTCAGCGTGCCGTGCCGGAACCAGATTAGGGCCTGAAGCCATCCTGCGGTGTTGCGGCCAGCTCACAAGAAAGCGAGTTGAAGAAAGGAGCTCAGGGGCACTGTAATTCACAAACCTGCAGAGTTATAAATGACAGCTATCGTCCAAAAATATACTGAAGTAAGGCTGCCAAGAGGACTTGAAAGCGGGGCAGAATTGCAGGAAACCGATTTCAGGAGGTAGACTGGAATTGCATTGAAAGCATAGGAAAAGAGGCAGAACGTCCACAATGATGCACTTGGCCAAAAAGGGCGTATGCGTTTTTTCCTGAATATATTCAGGAAAAAACGCATACGCCCTTTTTGGCCAACCAAGCAAGCTTGCAAAGGAAATCTGCACTACAATGAAGTCTCACTTCCCCCCGGTCAAAAGGGCCATCTGAAAAAAGTGTAAAATCCAGAAAGGCAGGACAGGCCATGGAGAACTGGGAGCCTTGTTATGCTGATGGGCGGGATGTAAATTGCCAACAGACACTCGGGAGAAGTGTATGGTGTTTCCTGAAACATCTAAAAAACAAAGCAACAGAGCCTAGGGCACTTCCACTTATGGTCCTATAGCTTAGGGAAATTAAAATCAAAAAGATACAGCCACCCCAATGTTTGGGACGCCTCTGTTTACAAGAACCTCGTTTACCGTACAAGTTCAATATCACAGAAAGTGAAAAATGGATAAAGAACTTGTGGTACTTACGTACAATGCAGTATCACTCAGCAGTGAAATCTATGCCATCAGGCCCGTAGCAGCACAATGAGTGGATTCAGGTACGATGATTCTAACTGAAATAAGTCACACAGAAAAAGGAACATCATAAGATATCAGTAATACACGGAATGTAAACTTGGCTACACAGGAACTGAATTACAGAACAGAACAGGGTCTCAAATTTAGAAAACCAACTTATGCTTGTTTAAGGGTAAAGGTGAGTTGGGGTGCTGCATAAAACCAGAGATTGAAATGAGCACAGATAAAGTTCCTTAAGCCAAATATGGAATAGACAAGAGCTACTCCTTGCTCAACGAAATGGACTCAACACCGCATATTAAACGCCTAAGAATGTACCTGACTCTTAAATATCTTAAAACCTATGGATTGCTATGTCTCCGAAAGAGAATCAAGCATGTGTACAGGGACATAAACGCAGCAGTGATAGGATTGGAGAGGTTCGGTGAGCAAATGAAGACCCTTTGAAGTCATATTGCATGGTACCCATTCCACGGGTTTCAACTACCCAGGTTTAAGGTATTCTTCCTTCAGCTAAAACATGCATGTGGAACCTAGAGTATGATCAACCATGTGATCGGGAGACGTGTTCAAATATGTCTCAGTTTTCGTACCCTGGTACTCGGGTGCAACATTCCAGACGCTTTACTAACACTCTCCCGACTTGGAGAGTCAGTCCCTTTAACCTCCTGTTTGGCCCAGTTTGCAATTTCTGCGGAAGATGAACAGGAATAGCGAGAACCAATGAGAGACTAGCTGGAGGTGTCTGGACGGGCAAATTTAACTCTCATTTCCCACCAGGAAGAGGAAATAACCAAAGGCTCAGCGTGCCGTGCCGGAACCAGATTAGGGCCTGAAGCCATCCTGCGGTGTTGCGGCCAGCTCACAAGGAAACGAGTTGAAGAAAGGAGCTCAGGGGCACTGTAATTCACAAACCTGCAGAGTTATAAATGACAACTATCGTCCAAAAATATACTGAAGTAAGGCTGCCAAGAGGACTTGAAAGCGGGGCAGAATTGCAGGAAACCGATTTCAGGAGGTAGACTGGAATTGCATTGAAAGCATAGGAAAAGAGGCAGAACGTCCACAATGATGCACTTGGCCAAAAAGGGCGTATGCGTTTTTTCCTGAATATATTCAGGAAAAAACGCATACGCCCTTTTTGGCCAACCAAGCAAGCTTGCAAAGGAAATCTGCACTACAATGAAGTCTCACTTCCCCCCGGTCAAAAGGGCCATCTGAAAAAAGTGTAAAATCCAGAAAGGCAGGACAGGCCATGGAGAACTGGGAGCCTTGTTATGCTGATGGGCGGGATGTAAATTGCCAACAGACACTCGGGAGAAGTGTATGGTGTTTCCTGAAACATCTAAAAAACAAAGCAACAGAGCCTAGGGCACTTCCACTTATGGTCCTATAGCTTAGGGAAATTAAAATCAAAAAGATACAGCCACCCCAATGTTTGGGACGCCTCTGTTTACAAGAACCTCGTTTACCGTACAAGTTCAATATCACAGAAAGTGAAAAATGGATAAAGAACTTGTGGTACTTACGTACAATGCAGTATCACTCAGCAGTGAAATCTATGCCATCAGGCCCGTAGCAGCACAATGAGTGGATTCAGGTACGATGATTCTAACTGAAATAAGTCACACAGAAAAAGAAACATCATAAGATATCAGTAATACACGGAATGTAAACTTGGCTACACAGGAACTGAATTACAGAGCAGAACAGGGTCTCAAATTTAGAAAACCAACTTATGCTTGTTTAAGGGTAAAGGTGAGTTGGGGTGCTGCATAAAACCAGAGATTGAAATGAGCACAGATAAAGTTCCTTAAGCCAAATATGGAATAGACAAGAGCTACTCCTTGCTCAACGAAATGGACTCAACACCGCATATTAAACGCCTAAGAATGTACCTGACTCTTAAGTATCTTAAAACCTATGGATTGCTATGTCTCCGAAAGAGAATCAAGCATGTGTACAGGGACATAAACGCAGCAGTGATAGGATTGGAGAGGTTCGGTGAGCAAATGAAGACCCTTTGAAGTCATATTGCATGGTACCCATTCCACGGGTTTCAACTACCCAGGTTTAAGGTATTCTTCCTTCAGCTAAAACATGCATGTGGAACCTAGAGTATGATCAACCATGTGATCGGGAGACGTGTTCAAATATGTCTCAGTTTTCGTACCCTGGTACTCGGGTGCAACATTCCAGACGCTTTACTAACACTCTCCCGACTTGGAGAGTCAGTCCCTTTAACCTCCTGTTTGGCCCAGTTTGCAATTTCTGCGGAAGATGAACAGGAATAGCGAGAACCAATGAGAGACTAGCTGGAGGTGTCTGGACGGGCAAATTTAACTCTCATTTCCCACCAGGAAGAGGAAATAACCAAAGGCTCAGCCTGCCGTGCCGGAACCAGATTAGGGCCTGAAGCCATCCTGCGGTGTTGCGGCCAGCTCACAAGAAAACGAGTTGAAGAAAGGAGCTCAGGGGCACTGTAATTCACAAACCTGCAGAGTTATAAATGACAACTATCGTCCAAAAATATACTGAAGTAAGGCTGCCAAGAGGACTTGAAAGCGGGGCAGAATTGCAGGAAACCGATTTCAGGAGGTAGACTGGAATTGCATTGAAAGCATAGGAAAAGAGGCAGAACGTCCACAATGATGCACTTGGCCAAAAAGGGCGTATGCGTTTTTTCCTGAATATATTCAGGAAAAAACGCATACGCCCTGTTTGGCCAACCAAGCAAGCTTGCAAAGGAAATCTGCACTACAATGAAGTCTCACTTCCCCCCGGTCAAAAGGGCCATCTGAAAAAAGTGTAAAATCCAGAAAGGCAGGACAGGCCATGGAGAACTGGGAGCCTTGTTATGCTGATGGGCGGGATGTAAATTGCCAACAGACACTCGGGAGAAGTGTATGGTGTATCCTGAAACATCTAAAAAACAAAGCAACAGAGCCTAGGGCACTTCCACTTATGGTCCTATAGCTTAGGGAAATTAAAATCAAAAAGATACAGCCACCCCAATGTTTGGGACGCCTCTGTTTACAAGAACCTCGTTTACCGTACAAGTTCAATATCACAGAAAGTGAAAAATGGATAAAGAACTTGTGGTACATACGTACAATGCAGTATCACTCAGCAGTGAAATCTATGTCATCAGGCCCGTAGCAGCACAATGAGTGGATTCAGGTACGATGATTCTAACTGAAATAAGTCACACAGAAAAAGAAACATCATAAGATATCAGTAATACACGGAATGAAAACTTGGCTACACAGGAACTGAATTACAGAACAGAACAGGGTCTCAAATTTAGAAAACCAACTTATGCTTGTTTAAGGGTAAAGGTGAGTTGGGGTGCTGCATAAAACCAGAGATTGAAATGAGCACAGATAAAGTTCCTTAAGCCAAATATGGAATAGACAAGAGCTACTCCTTGCTCAACGAAATGGACTCAACACCCCATATTAAACGCCTAAGAATGTACCTGACTCTTAAGTATCTTAAAACCTATGGATTGCTATGTCTCCGAAAGAGAATCAAGCATGTGTACAGGGACATAAACGCAGCAGTGATAGGATTGGAGAGGTTCGGTGAGCAAATGAAGACCCTTTGAAGTCATATTGCATGGTACCCATTCCACGGGTTTCAACTACCCAGGTTTAAGGTATTCTTCCTTCAGCTAAAACATGCATGTGGAACCTAGAGTATGATCAACCATGTGATCGGGAGACGTGTTCAAATATGTCTCAGTTTTCGTACCCTGGTACTCGGGTGCAACATTCCAGACGCTTTACTAACACTCTCCCGACTTGGAGAGTCAGTCCCTTTAACCTCCTGTTTGGCCCAGTTTGCAATTTCTGCGGAAGATGAACAGGAATAGCGAGAACCAATGAGAGACTAGCTGGAGGTGTCTGGACGGGCAAATTTAACTCTCATTTCCCACCAGGAAGAGGAAATAACCAAAGGCTCAGCGTGCCGTGCCGGAACCAGATTAGGGCCTGAAGCCATCCTGCAGTGTTGCGGCCAGCTCACAAGAAAACGAGTTGAAGAAAGGAGCTCAGGGGCACTGTAATTCACAAACCTGCAGAGTTATAAATGACAACTATCGTCCAAAAATATACTGAAGTAAGGCTGCCAAGAGGACTTGAAAGCGGGGCAGAATTGCAGGAAACCGATTTCAGGAGGTAGACTGGAATTGCATTGAAAGAATAGGAAAAGAGGCAGAACGTCCACAATGATGCACTTGGCCAAAAAGGGCGTATGCGTTTTTTCCTGAATATATTCAGGAAAAAACGCATACGCACTTTTTGGCCAACCAAGCAAGCTTGCAAAGGAAATCTGCACTACAATGAAGTCTCACTTCCCCCCGGTCAAAAGGGCCATCTGAAAAAAGTGTAAAATCCAGAAAGGCAGGACAGGCCATGGAGAACTGGGAGCCTTGTTATGCTGATGGGCGGGATGTAAATTGCCAACAGACACTCGGGAGAAGTGTATGGTGTTTCCTGAAACATCTAAAAAACAAAGCAACAGAGCCTAGGGCACTTCCACTTATGGTCCTATAGCTTAGGGAAATTAAAATCAAAAAGATACAGCCACCCCAATGTTTGGGACGCCTCTGTTTACAAGAACCTCGTTTACCGTACAAGTTCAATATCACAGAAAGTGAAAAATGGATAAAGAACTTGTGGTACTTACGTACAATGCAGTATCACTCAGCAGTGAAATCTATGCCATCAGGCCCGTAGCAGCACAATGAGTGGATTCAGGTACGATGATTCTAACTGAAATAAGTCACACAGAAAAAGAAACATCATAAGATATCAGTAATACACGGAATGTAAACTTGGCTACACAGGAACTGAATTACAGAGCAGAACAGGGTCTCAAATTTAGAAAACCAACTTATGCTTGTTTAAGGGTAAAGGTGAGTTGGGGTGCTGCATAAAACCAGAGATTGAAATGAGCACAGATAAAGTTCCTTAAGCCAAATATGGAATAGACAAGAGCTACTCCTTGCTCAACGAAATGGACTCAACACCGCATATTAAACGCCTAAGAATGTACCTGACTCTTAAGTATCTTAAAACCTATGGATTGCTATGTCTCCGAAAGAGAATCAAGCATGTGTACAGGGACATAAACGCAGCAGTGATAGGATTGGAGAGGTTCGGTGAGCAAATGAAGACCCTTTGAAGTCATATTGCATGGTACCCATTCCACGGGTTTCAACTACCCAGGTTTAAGGTATTCTTCCTTCAGCTAAAACATGCATGTGGAACCTAGAGTATGATCAACCATGTGATCGGGAGACGTGTTCAAATATGTCTCAGTTTTCGTACCCTGGTACTCGGGTGCAACATTCCAGACGCTTTACTAACACTCTCCCGACTTGGAGAGTCAGTCCCTTTAACCTCCTGTTTGGCCCAGTTTGCAATTTCTGCGGAAGATGAACAGGAATAGCGAGAACCAATGAGAGACTAGCTGGAGGTGTCTGGACGGGCAAATTTAACTCTCATTTCCCACCAGGAAGAGGAAATAACCAAAGGCTCAGCGTGCCGTGCCGGAACCAGATTAGGGCCTGAAGCCATCCTGCGGTGTTGCGGCCAGCTCACAAGAAAACGAGTTGAAGAAAGGAGCTCAGGGGCACTGTAATTCACAAACCTGCAGAGTTATAAATGACAACTATCGTCCAAAAATATACTGAAGTAAGGCTGCCAAGAGGACTTGAAAGCGGGGCAGAATTGCAGGAAACCGATTTCAGGAGGTAGACTGGAATTGCATTGAAAGCATAGGAAAAGAGGCAGAACGTCCACAATGATGCACTTGGCCAAAAAGGGCGTATGCGTTTTTTCCTGAATATATTCAGGAAAAAACGCATACGCCCTGTTTGGCCAACCAAGCAAGCTTGCAAAGGAAATCTGCACTACAATGAAGTCTCACTTCCCCCCGGTCAAAAGGGCCATCTGAAAAAAGTGTAAAATCCAGAAAGGCAGGACAGGCCATGGAGAACTGGGAGCCTTGTTATGCTGATGGGCGGGATGTAAATTGCCAACAGACACTCGGGAGAAGTGTATGGTGTATCCTGAAACATCTAAAAAACAAAGCAACAGAGCCTAGGGCACTTCCACTTATGGTCCTATAGCTTAGGGAAATTAAAATCAAAAAGATACAGCCACCCCAATGTTTGGGACGCCTCTGTTTACAAGAACCTCGTTTACCGTACAAGTTCAATATCACAGAAAGTGAAAAATGGATAAAGAACTTGTGGTACATACGTACAATGCAGTATCACTCAGCAGTGAAATCTATGTCATCAGGCCCGTAGCAGCACAATGAGTGGATTCAGGTACGATGATTCTAACTGAAATAAGTCACACAGAAAAAGAAACATCATAAGATATCAGTAATACACGGAATGAAAACTTGGCTACACAGGAACTGAATTACAGAACAGAACAGGGTCTCAAATTTAGAAAACCAACTTATGCTTGTTTAAGGGTAAAGGTGAGTTGGGGTGCTGCATAAAACCAGAGATTGAAATGAGCACAGATAAAGTTCCTTAAGCCAAATATGGAATAGACAAGAGCTACTCCTTGCTCAACGAAATGGACTCAACACCCCATATTAAACGCCTAAGAATGTACCTGACTCTTAAGTATCTTAAAACCTATGGATTGCTATGTCTCCGAAAGAGAATCAAGCATGTGTACAGGGACATAAACGCAGCAGTGATAGGATTGGAGAGGTTCGGTGAGCAAATGAAGACCCTTTGAAGTCATATTGCATGGTACCCATTCCACGGGTTTCAACTACCCAGGTTTAAGGTATTCTTCCTTCAGCTAAAACATGCATGTGGAACCTAGAGTATGATCAACCTGTGATCGGGAGACGTGTTCAAATATGTCTCAGTTTTCGTACCCTGGTACTCGGGTGCAACATTCCAGACGCTTTACTAACACTCTCCCGACTTGGAGAGTCAGTCCCTTTAACCTCCTGTTTGGCCCAGTTTGCAATTTCTGCGGAAGATGAACAGGAATAGCGAGAACCAATGAGAGACTAGCTGGAGGTGTCTGGACGGGCAAATTTAACTCTCATTTCCCACCAGGAAGAGGAAATAACCAAAGGCTCAGCGTGCCGTGCCGGAACCAGATTAGGGCCTGAAGCCATCCTGCAGTGTTGCGGCCAGCTCACAAGAAAACGAGTTGAAGAAAGGAGCTCAGGGGCACTGTAATTCACAAACCTGCAGAGTTATAAATGACAACTATCGTCCAAAAATATACTGAAGTAAGGCTGCCAAGAGGACTTGAAAGCGGGGCAGAATTGCAGGAAACCGATTTCAGGAGGTAGACTGGAATTGCATTGAAAGAATAGGAAAAGAGGCAGAACGTCCACAATGATGCACTTGGCCAAAAAGGGCGTATGCGTTTTTTCCTGAATATATTCAGGAAAAAACGCATACGCACTTTTTGGCCAACCAAGCAAGCTTGCAAAGGAAATCTGCACTACAATGAAGTCTCACTTCCCCCCGGTCAAAAGGGCCATCTGAAAAAAGTGTAAAATCCAGAAAGCCAGGACAAGCCATGGAGAACTGGGAGCCTTGTTATGCTGATGGGCGGGATGTAAATTGCCAACAGACACTCGGGAGAAGTGTATGGTGTTTCCTGAAACATCTAAAAAACAAAGCAACAGAGCCTAGGGCACTTCCACTTATGGTCCTATAGCTTAGGGAAATTAAAATCAAAAAGATACAGCCACCCCAATGTTTGGGACGCCTCTGTTTACAAGAACCTCGTTTACCGTACAAGTTCAATATCACAGAAAGTGAAAAATGGATAAAGAACTTGTGGTACTTACGTACAATGCAGTATCACTCAGCAGTGAAATCTATGTCTTCAGGCCCATAGCAGCACAATGAGTGGATTCAGGTACGATGATTCTAACTGAAATAAGTCACACAGAAAAAGAAACATCATAAGATATCAGTAATACACGGAATGTAAACTTGGCTACACAGGAACTGAATTACAGAACAGAACAGGGTCTCAAATTTAGAAAACCAACTTATGCTTGTTTAAGGGTAAAGGTGAGTTGGGGTGCTGCATAAAACCAGAGATTGAAATGAGCACAGATAAAGTTCCTTAAGCCAAATATGGAATAGACAAGAGCTACTCCTTGCTCAACGAAATGGACTCAACACCGCATATTAAACGCCTAAGAATGTACCTGACTCTTAAGTATCTTAAAACCTATGGATTGCTATGTCTCCGAAAGAGAATCAAACGTGTACAGGGACATAAACGCAGCAGTGATAGGATTGGAGAGGTTCGGTGAGCAAATGAAGACCCTTTGAAGTCATATTGCATGGTACCCATTCCACGGGTTTCAACTACCCAGGTTTAAGGTATTCTTCCTTCAGCTAAAACATGCATGTGGAACCTAGAGTATGATCAACCATGTGATCGGGAGACGTGTTCAAATATGTCTCAGTTTTCATACCCTGGTACTCGGGTGCAACATTCCAGACGCTTTACTAACACTCTCCCGACTTGGAGAGTCAGTCCCTTTAACCTCCTGTTTGGCCCAGTTTACAATTTCTGCGGAAGATGAACAGGAATAGCGAGAACCAATGAGAGACTAGCTGGAGGTGTCTGGACGGGCAAATTTAACTCTCATTTCCCACCAGGAAGAGGAAATAACCAAAGGCTCAGCGTGCCGTGTCGGAACCAGATTAGGGCCTGAAGCCATCCTGCGGTGTTGCGGCCAGCTCACAAGAAAACGAGTTGAAGAAAGGAGCTCAGGGGCACTGTAATTCACAAACCTGCAGAGTTATAAATGACAACTATCGTCCAAAAATATACTGAAGTAAGGCTGCCAAGAGGACTTGAAAGCGGGGCAGAATTGCAGGAAACCGATTTCAGGAGGTAGACTGGAATTGCATTGAAAGCATAGGAAAAGCGGCAGAACGTCCACAATGATGCACTTGGCCAAAAAGGGCGTATGCGTTTTTTCCTGAATATATTCAGGAAAAAACGCATACGCCCTTTTTGGCCAACCAAGCAAGCTTGCAAAGGAAATCTGCACTACAATGAAGTCTCACTTCCCCCCGGTCAAAAGGGCCATCTGAAGAAAGTGTAAAATCCAGAAAGGCAGGACAGGCCATGGAGAACTGGGAGCCTTGTTATGCTGATGGGCGGGATGTAAATTGCCAACAGACACTCGGGAGAAGTGTATGGTGTTTCCTGAAACATCTAAAAAACAAAGCAACAGAGCCTAGGGCACTTCCACTTATGGTCCTATAGCTTAGGGAAATTAAAATCAAAAAGATACAGCCACCCCAATGTTTGGGACGCCTCTGTTTACAAGAACCTCGTTTACCGTACAAGTTCAATATCACAGAAAGTGAAAAATGGATAAAGAACTTGTGGTACTTACGTACAATGCAGTATCACGCAGCAGTGAAATCTATGCCATCAGGCCCGTAGAAGCACAATGAGTGGATTCAGGTACGATGATTCTAACTGAAATAAGTCACACAGAAAAAGAAACATCATAAGATATCAGTAATACACGGAATGTAAACTTGGCTACACAGGAACTGAATTACAGAACAGAACAGGGTCTCAAATTTAGAAAACCAACTTATGCTTGTTTAAGGGTAAAGGTGAGTTGGGGTGCTGCATAAAACCAGAGATTGAAATGAGCACAGATAAAGTTCCTTAAGCCAAATATGGAATAGACAAGAGCTACTCCTTGCTCAACGAAATGGACTCAACACCGCATATTAAACGCCTAAGAATGTACCTGACTCTTAAGTATCTTAAAACCTATGGATTGCTATGTCTCCGAAAGAGAATCAAGCATGTGTACAGGGACATAAACGCAGCAGTGATAGGATTGGAGAGGTTCGGTGAGCAAATGAAGACCCTTTGAAGTCATATTGCATGGTACCCATTCCACGGGTTTCAACTACCCAGGTTTAAGGTATTCTTCCTTCAGCTAAAACATGCATGTGGAACCTAGAGTATGATCAACCATGTGATCGGGAGACGTGTTCAAATATGTCTCAGTTTTCGTACCCTGGTACTCGGGTGCAACATTCCAGACGCTTTACTAACACTCTCCCGACTTGGAGAGTCAGTCCCTTTAACCTCCTGTTTGGCCCAGTTTGCAATTTCTGCGGAAGATGAACAGGAATAGCGAGAACCAATGAGAGACTAGCTGGAGGTGTCTGGACGGGCAAATTTAACTCTCATTTCCCACCAGGAAGAGGAAATAACCAAAGGCTCAGCGTGCCGTGCCGGAACCAGATTAGGGCCTGAAGCCATCCTGCGGTGTTGCGGCCAGCTCACAAGAAAACGAGTTGAAGAAAGGAGCTCAGGGGCACTGTAATTCACAAACCTGCAGAGTTATAAATGACAACTATCGTCCAAAAATATACTGAAGTAAGGCTGCCAAGAGGACTTGAAAGCGGGGCAGAATTGCAGGAAACCGATTTCAGGAGGTAGACTGGAATTGCATTGAAAGCATAGGAAAAGAGGCAGAACGTCCACAATGATGCACTTGGCCAAAAAGGGCGTATGCGTGTTTTCCTGAATATATTCAGGAAAAAACGCATACGCCCTTTTTGGCCAACCAAGCAAGCTTGCAAAGGAAATCTGCACTACAATGAAGTCTCACTTCCCCCCGGTCAAAAGGGCCATCTGAAAAAAGTGTAAAATCCAGAAAGGCAGGACAGGCCATGGAGAACTGGGAGCCTTGTTATGCTGATGGGCGGGATGTAAATTGCCAACAGACACTAGGGAGAAGTGTATGGTGTTTCCTGAAACATCTAAAAAACAAAGCAACAGAGCCTAGGGCACTTCCACTTATGGTCTTATAGCTTAGGGAAATTAAAATCAAAAAGACACAGCCACCCCAATGTTTGGGACGCCTCTGTTTACAAGAACCTCGTTTACCGTACAAGTTCAATATCACAGAAAGTGAAAAATGGATAAAGAACTTGTGGTACTTACGTACAATGCAGTATCACTCAGCAGTGAAATCTATGTCATCAGGCCCGTAGCAGCACAATGAGTGGATTCAGGTACGATGATTCTAACTGAAATAAGTCACACAGAAAAAGAAACATCATAAGATATCAGTAATACACGGAATGTAAACTTGGCTACACAGGAACTGAATTACAGAACAGAACAGGGTCTCAAATTTAGAAAACCAACTTATGCTTGTTTAAGGGTAAAGGTGAGTTGGGGTGCTGCATAAAACCAGAGATTGAAATGAGCACAGATAAAGTTCCTTAAGCCAAATATGGAATAGACAAGAGCTACTCCTTGCTCAACGAAATGGACTCAACACCGCATATTAAACGCCTAAGAATGTACCTGACTCTTAAGTATCTTAAAACCTATGGATTGCTATGTCTCCGAAAGAGAATCAAGCATGTGTACAGGGACATAAACGCAGCAGTGATAGGATTGGAGAGGTTCGGTGAGCAAATGAAGACCCTTTGAAGTCATATTGCATGGTACCCATTCCACGGGTTTCAACTACCCAGGTTTAAGGTATTCTTCCTTCAGCTAAAACATGCATGTGGAACCTAGAGTATGATCAACCATGTGATCGGGAGACGTGTTCAAATATGTCTCAGTTTTCGTACCCTGGTACTCTGGTGCAACATTCCAGACGCTTTACTAACACTCTCCCCACATGGAGAGTCAGTCCCTTTAACCTCCTGTCTGGCCCAGTTTGCAATTTCTGCGGAAGATGAACAGGAATAGCGAGAACCAATGAGAGACTAGCTGGAGGTGTCTGGACGGGCAAATTTAACTCTCATTTCCCACCAGGAAGAGGAAATAACCAAAGGCTCAGCGTGCCGTGCCGGAACCAGATTAGGGCCTGAAGCCATCCTGCGGTGTTGCGGCCAGCTCACAAGAAAACGAGTTGAAGAAAGGAGCTCAGGGGCACTGTAATTCACAAACCTGCAGAGTTATAAATGACAGCTATCGTCCAAAAATATACTGAAGTAAGGCTGCCAAGAGGACTTGAAAGCGGGGCAGAATTGCAGGAAACCGATTTCAGGAGGTAGACTGGAATTGCATTGAAAGCATAGGAAAAGAGGCAGAACGTCCACAATGATGCACTTGGCCAAAAAGGGCGTATGCGTTTTTTCCTGAATATATTCAGGAAAAAACGCATACGCCCTTTTTGGCCAACCAAGCAAGCTTGCAAAGGAAATCTGCACTACAATGAAGTCTCACTTCCCCCCGGTCAAAAGGGCCATCTGAAAAAAGTGTAAAATCCAGAAAGGCAGGACAGGCCATGGAGAACTGGGAGCCTTGTTATGCTGATGGGCGGGATGTAAATTGCCAACAGACACTCGGGAGAAGTGTATGGTGTTTCCTGAAACATCTAAAAAACAAAGCAACAGAGCCTAGGGCACTTCCACTTATGGTCTTATAGCTTAGGGAAATTAAAATCAAAAAGACACAGCCACCCCAATGTTTGGGACGCCTCTGTTTACAAGAACCTCGTTTACCGTACAAGTTCAATATCACAGAAAGTGAAAAATGGATAAAGAACTTGTGGTACTTACGTACAATGCAGTATCACTCAGCAGTGAAATCTATGTCATCAGGCCCGTAGCAGCACAATGAGTGGATTCAGGTACGATGATTCTAACTGAAATAAGTCACACAGAAAAAGAAACATCATAAGATATCAGTAATACACGGAATGTAAACTTGGCTACACAGGAACTGAATTACAGAACAGAACAGGGTCTCAAATTTAGAAAACCAACTTATGCTTGTTTAAGGGTAAAGGTGAGTTGGGGTGCTGCATAAAACCAGAGATTGAAATGAGCACAGATAAAGTTCCTTAAGCCAAATATGGAATAGACAAGAGCTACTCCTTGCTCAACGAAATGGACTCAACACCGCATATTAAACGCCTAAGAATGTACCTGACTCTTAAGTATCTTAAAACCTATGGATTGCTATGTCTCCGAAAGAGAATCAAGCATGTGTACAGGGACATAAACGCAGCAGTGATAGGATTGGAGAGGTTCGGTGAGCAAATGAAGACCCTTTGAAGTCATATTGCATGGTACCCATTCCACGGGTTTCAACTACCCAGGTTTAAGGTATTCTTCCTTCAGCTAAAACATGCATGTGGAACCTAGAGTATGATCAACCATGTGATCGGGAGACGTGTTCAAATATGTCTCAGTTTTCGTACCCTGGTACTCTGGTGCAACATTCCAGACGCTTTACTAACACTCTCCCCACTTGGAGAGTCAGTCCCTTTAACCTCCTGTCTGGCCCAGTTTGCAATTTCTGCGGAAGATGAACAGGAATAGCGAGAACCAATGAGAGACTAGCTGGAGGTGTCTGGACGGGCAAATTTAACTCTCATTTCCCACCAGGAAGAGGAAATAACCAAAGGCTCAGCGTGCCGTGCCGGAACCAGATTAGGGCCTGAAGCCATCCTGCGGTGTTGCGGCCAGCTCACAAGAAAACGAGTTGAAGAAAGGAGCTCAGGGGCACTGTAATTCACAAACCTGCAGAGTTATAAATGACAGCTATCGTCCAAAAATATACTGAAGTAAGGCTGCCAAGAGGACTTGAAAGCGGGGCAGAATTGCAGGAAACCGATTTCAGGAGGTAGACTGGAATTGCATTGAAAGCATAGGAAAAGAGGCAGAACGTCCACAATGATGCACTTGGCCAAAAAGGGCGTATGCGTTTTTTCCTGAATATATTCAGGAAAAAACGCATACGCCCTTTTTGGCCAACCAAGCAAGCTTGCAAAGGAAATCTGCACTACAATGAAGTCTCACTTCCCCCCGGTCAAAAGGGCCATCTGAAAAAAGTGTAAAATCCAGAAAGGCAGGACAGGCCATGGAGAACTGGGAGCCTTGTTATGCTGATGGGCGGGATGTAAACTGCCAACAGACACTCGGGAGAAGTGTATGGTGTTTCCTGAAACATCTAAAAAACAAAGCAACAGAGCCTAGGGCACTTCCACTTATGGTCCTATAGCTTAGGGAAATTAAAATCAAAAAGATACAGCCACCCCAATGTTTGGGACGCCTCTGTTTACAAGAACCTCGTTTACCGTACAAGTTCAATATCACAGAAAGTGAAAAATGGATAAAGAACTTGTGGTACTTACGTACAATGCAGTATCACTCAGCAGTGAAATCTATGCCATCAGGCCCGTAGCAGCACAATGAGTGGATTCAGGTACGATGATTCTAACTGAAATAAGTCACACAGAGAAAGAAACATCATAAGATATCAGTAATACACGGAATGTAAACTTGGCTACACAGGAACTGAATTACAGAACAGAACAGGGTCTCAAATTTAGAAAACCAACTTATGCTTGTTTAAGGGTAAAGGTGAGTTGGGGTGCTGCATAAAACCAGAGATTGAAATGAGCACAGATAAAGTTCCTTAAGCCAAATATGGAATAGACAAGAGCTACTCCTTGCTCAACGAAATGGACTCAACACCGCATATTAAACGCCTAAGAATGTACCTGACTCTTAAGTATCTTAAAATCTATGGATTGCTATGTCTCCGAAAGAGAATCAAGCATGTGTACAGGGACATAAACGCAGCAGTGATAGGATTGGAGAGGTTCGGTGAGCAAATGAAGACCCTTTGAAGTCATATTGCATGGTACCCATTCCACGGGTTTCAACTACCCAGGTTTAAGGTATTCTTCCTTCAGCTAAAACATGCATGTGGAACCTAGAGTATGATCAACCATGTGATCGGGAGACGTGTTCAAATATGTCTCAGTTTTCGTACCCTGGTACTCGGGTGCAACATTCCAGACGCTTTACTAACACTCTCCCGACTTGGAGAGTCAGTCCCTTTAACCTCCTGTTTGGCCCAGTTTGCAATTTCTGCGGAAGATGAACAGGAATAGCGAGAACCAATGAGAGACTAGCTGGAGGTGTCTGGACGGGCAAATTTAACTCTCATTTCCCACCAGGAAGAGGAAATAACCAAAGGCTCAGCGTGCCGTGCCGGAACCAGATTAGGGCCTGAAGCCATCCTGCGGTGTTGCGGCCAGCTCACAAGAAAACGAGTTGAAGAAAGGAGCTCAGGGGCACTGTAATTCACAAACCTGCAGAGTTATAAATGACAACTATCGTCCAAAAATATACTGAAGTAAGGCTGCCAAGAGGACTTGAAAGCGGGGCAGAATTGCAGGAAACCGATTTCAGGAGGTAGACTGGAATTGCATTGAAAGCATAGGAAAAGAGGCAGAACGTCCACAATGATGCACTTGGCCAAAAAGGGCGTATGCGTTTTTTCCTGAATATATTCAGGAAAAAACGCATACGCCCTTTTTGGCCAACCAAGCAAGCTTGCAAAGGAAATCTGCACTACAATGAAGTCTCACTTCCCCCCGGTCAAAAGGGCCATCTGAAAAAAGTGTAAAATCCAGAAAGGCAGGACAGGCCATGGAGAACTGGGAGCCTTGTTATGCTGATGGGCGGGATGTAAACTGCCAACAGACAGTCGGGAGAAGTGTATGGTGTTTCCTGAAACATCTAAAAAACAAAGCAACAGAGCCTAGGGCACTTCCACTTATGGTCCTATAGCTTAGGGAAATTAAAATCAAAAAGATACAGCCACCCCAATGTTTGGGACGCCTCTGTTTACAAGAACCTCGTTTACCGTACAAGTTCAATATCACAGAAAGTGAAAAATGGATAAAGAACTTGTGGTACTTACGTACAATGCAGTATCACTCAGCAGTGAAATCTATGCCATCAGGCCCGTAGCAGCACAATGAGTGGATTCAGGTACGATGATTCTAACTGAAATAAGTCACACAGAAAAAGAAACATCATAAGATATCAGTAATACACGGAATGTAAACTTGGCTACACAGGAACTGAATTACAGAACAGAACAGGGTCTCAAATTTAGAAAACCAACTTATGCTTGTTTAAGGGTAAAGGTGAGTTGGGGTGCTGCATAAAACCAGAGATTGAAATGAGCACAGATAAAGTTCCTTAAGCCAAATATGGAATAGACAAGAGCTACTCCTTGCTCAACGAAATGGACTCAACACCGCATATTAAACGCCTAAGAATGTACCTGACTCTTAAGTATCTTAAAACCTATGGATTGCTATGTCTCCGAAAGAGAATCAAACGTGTACAGGGACATAAACGCAGCAGTGATAGGATTGGAGAGGTTCGGTGAGCATATGAAGACCCTTTGAAGTCATATTGCATGGTACCCATTCCACGGGTTTCAACTACCCAGGTTTAAGGTATTCTTCCTTCAGCTAAAACATGCATGTGGAACCTAGAGTATGATCAACCATGTGATCGGGAGACGTGTTCAAATATGTCTCAGTTTTTGTACCCTGGTACTCGGGTGCAACATTCCAGACGCTTTACTAACACTCTCCCGACTTGGAGAGTCAGTCCCTTTAACCTCCTGTTTGGCCCAGTTTGCAATTTCTGCGGAAGATGAACAGGAATAGCGAGAACCAATGAGAGACTAGCTGGAGGTGTCTGGACGGGCAAATTTAACTCTCATTTCCCACCAGGAAGAGGAAATAACCAAAGGCTCAGCGTGCCGTGCCGGAACCAGATTAGGGCCTGAAGCCATCCTGCGGTGTTGCGGCCAGCTCACAAGAAAACGAGTTGAAGAAAGGAGCTCAGGGGCACTGTAATTCACAAACCTGCAGAGTTATAAATGACAACTATCGTCCAAAAATATACTGAAGTAAGGCTGCCAAGAGGACTTGAAAGCGGGGCAGAATTGCAGGAAACCGATTTCAGGAGGTAGACTGGAATTGCATTGAAAGCATAGGAAAAGAGGCAGAACGTCCACAATGATGCACTTGGCCAAAAAGGGCGTATGCGTTTTTTCCTGAATATATTCAGGAAAAAACGCATACGCCCTTTTTGGCCAACCAAGCAAGCTTGCAAAGGAAATCTGCACTACAATGAAGTCTCACTTCCCCCCGGTCAAAAGGGCCATCTGAAAAAAGTGTAAAATCCAGAAAGGCAGGACAGGCCATGGAGAACTGGGAGCCTTGTTATGCTGATGGGCGGGATGTAAACTGCCAACAGACACTCGGGAGAAGTGTATGGTGTTTCCTGAAACATCTAAAAAACAAAGCAACAGAGCCTAGGGCACTTCCACTTATGGTCCTATAGCTTAGGGAAATTAAAATCAAAAAGATACAGCCACCCCAATGTTTGGGACGCCTCTGTTTACAAGAACCTCGTTTACCGTACAAGTTCAATATCACAGAAAGTGAAAAATGGATAAAGAACTTGTGGTACTTACGTACAATGCAGTATCACTCAGCAGTGAAATCTATGCCATCAGGCCCGTAGCAGCACAATGAGTGGATTCAGGTACGATGATTCTAACTGAAATAAGTCACACAGAAAAAGAAACATCATAAGATATCAGTAATACACGGAATGTAAACTTGGCTACACAGGAACTGAATTACAGAACAGAACAGGGTCTCAAATTTAGAAAACCAACTTATGCTTGTTTAAGGGTAAAGGTGAGTTGGGGTGCTGCATAAAACCAGAGATTGAAATGAGCACAGATAAAGTTCCTTAAGCCAAATATGGAATAGACAAGAGCTACTCCTTGCTCAACGAAATGGACTCAACACCGCATATTAAACGCCTAAGAATGTACCTGACTCTTAAGTATCTTAAAACCTATGGATTGCTATGTCTCCGAAAGAGAATCAAGCATGTGTACAGGGACATAAACGCAGCAGTGATAGGATTGGAGAGGTTCGGTGAGCAAATGAAGACCCTTTGAAGTCATATTGCATGGTACCCATTCCACGGGTTTCAACTACCCAGGTTTAAGGTATTCTTCCTTCAGCTAAAACATGCATGTGGAACCTAGAGTATGATCAACCATGTGATCGGGAGACGTGTTCAAATATGTCTCAGTTTTCGTACCCTGGTACTCGGGTGCAACATTCCAGACGCTTTACTAACACTCTCCCGACTTGGAGAGTCAGTCCCTTTAACCTCCTGTTTGGCCCAGTTTGCAATTTCTGCGGAAGATGAACAGGAATAGCGAGAACCAATGAGAGACTAGCTGGAGGTGTCTGGACGGGCAAATTTAACTCTCATTTCCCACCAGGAAGAGGAAATAACCAAAGGCTCAGCGTGCCGTGCCGGAACCAGATTAGGGCCTGAAGCCATCCTGCGGTGTTGCGGCCAGCTCACAAGAAAACGAGTTGAAGAAAGGAGCTCAGGGGCACTGTAATTCACAAACCTGCAGAGTTATAAATGACAACTATCGTCCAAAAATATACTGAAGTAAGGCTGCCAAGAGGACTTGAAAGCGGGGCAGAATTGCAGGAAACCGATTTCAGGAGGTAGACTGGAATTGCATTGAAAGCATAGGAAAAGAGGCAGAACGTCCACAATGATGCACTTGGCCAAAAAGGGCGTATGCGTTTTTTCCTGAATATATTCAGGAAAAAACGCATACGCCCTTTTTGGCCAACCAAGCAAGCTTGCAAAGGAAATCTGCACTACAATGAAGTCTCACTTCCCCCCGGTCAAAAGGGCCATCTGAAAAAAGTGTAAAATCCAGAAAGGCAGGACAGGCCATGGAGAACTGGGAGCCTTGTTATGCTGATGGGCGGGATGTAAATTGCCAACAGACACTCGGGAGAAGTGTATGGTGTTTCCTGAAACATCTAAAAAACAAAGCAACAGAGCCTAGGGCACTTCCACTTATGGTCCTATAGCTTAGGGAAATTAAAATCAAAAAGATACAGCCACCCCAATGTTTGGGACGCCTCTGTTTACAAGAACCTCGTTTACCGTACAAGTTCAATATCACAGAAAGTGAAAAATGGATAAAGAACTTGTGGTACTTACGTACAATGCAGTATCACTCAGCAGTGAAATCTATGCCATCAGGCCCGTAGCAGCACAATGAGTGGATTCAGGTACGATGATTCTAACTGAAATAAGTCACACAGAAAAAGAAACATCATAAGATATCAGTAATACACGGAATGTAAACTTGGCTACACAGGAACTGAATTACAGAACAGAACAGGGTCTCAAATTTAGAAAACCAACTTATGCTTGTTTAAGGGTAAAGGTGAGTTGGGGTGCTGCATAAAACCAGAGATTGAAATGAGCACAGATAAAGTTCCTTAAGCCAAATATGGAATAGACAAGAGCTACTCCTTGCTCAACGAAATGGACTCAACACCGCATATTAAACGCCTAAGAATGTACCTGACTCTTAAGTATCTTAAAACGTATGGATTGCTATGTCTCCGAAAGAGAATCAAGCATGTGTACAGGGACATAAACGCAGCAGTGATAGGATTGGAGAGGTTCGGTGAGCAAATGAAGACCCTTTGAAGTCATATTGCATGGTACCCATTCCACGGGTTTCAACTACCCAGGTTTAAGGTATTCTTCCTTCAGCTAAAACATGCATGTGGAACCTAGAGTATGATCAACCATGTGATCGGGAGACGTGTTCAAATATGTCTCAGTTTTCGTACCCTGGTACTCGGGTGCAACATTCCAGACGCTTTACTAACACTCTCCCGACTTGGAGAGTCAGTCCCTTTAACCTCCTGTTTGGCCCAGTTTGCAATTTCTGCGGAAGATGAACAGGAATAGCGAGAACCAATGAGAGACTAGCTGGAGGTGTCTGGACGGGCAAATTTAACTCTCATTTCCCACCAGGAAGAGGAAATAACCAAAGGCTCAGCGTGCCGTGCCGGAACCAGATTAGGGCCTGAAGCCATCCTGCGGTGTTGCGGCCAGCTCACAAGAAAACGAGTTGAAGAAAGGAGCTCAGGGGCACTGTAATTCACAAACCTGCAGAGTTATAAATGACAACTATCGTCCAAAAATATACTGAAGTAAGGCTGCCAAGAGGACTTGAAAGCGGGGCAGAATTGCAGGAAACCGATTTCAGGAGGTAGACTGGAATTGCATTGAAAGCATAGGAAAAGAGGCAGAACGTCCACAATGATGCACTTGGCCAAAAAGGGCGTATGCGTTTTTTCCTGAATATATTCAGGAAAAAACGCATACGCCCTTTTTGGCCAACCAAGCAAGCTTGCAAAGGAAATCTGCACTACAATGAAGTCTCACTTCCCCCCGGTCAAAAGGGCCATCTGAAAAAAGTGTAAAATCCAGAAAGGCAGGACAGGCCATGGAGAACTGGGAGCCTTGTTATGCTGATGGGCGGGATGTAAACTGCCAACAGACACTCGGGAGAAGTGTATGGTGTTTCCTGAAACATCTAAAAAACAAAGCAACAGAGCCTAGGGCACTTCCACTTATGGTCCTATAGCTTAGGGAAATTAAAATCAAAAAGATACAGCCACCCCAATGTTTGGGACGCCTCTGTTTACAAGAACCTCGTTTACCGTACAAGTTCAATATCACAGAAAGTGAAAAATGGATAAAGAACTTGTGGTACTTACGTACAATGCAGTATCACTCAGCAGTGAAATCTATGCCATCAGGCCCGTAGCAGCACAATGAGTGGATTCAGGTACGATGATTCTAACTGAAATAAGTCACACAGAAAAAGAAACATCATAAGATATCAGTAATACACGGAATGTAAACTTGGCTACACAGGAACTGAATTACAGAACAGAACAGGGTCTCAAATTTAGAAAACCAACTTATGCTTGTTTAAGGGTAAAGGTGAGTTGGGGTGCTGCATAAAACCAGAGATTGAAATGAGCACAGATAAAGTTCCTTAAGCCAAATATGGAATAGACAAGAGCTACTCCTTGCTCAACGAAATGGACTCAACACCGCATATTAAACGCCTAAGAATGTACCTGACTCTTAAGTATCTTAAAACCTATGGATTGCTATGTCTCCGAAAGAGAATCAAGCATGTGTACAGGGACATAAACGCAGCAGTGATAGGATTGGAGAGGTTCGGTGAGCAAATGAAGACCCTTTGAAGTCATATTGCATGGTACCCATTCCACGGGTTTCAACTACCCAGGTTTAAGGTATTCTTCCTTCAGCTAAAACATGCATGTGGAACCTAGAGTATGATCAACCATGTGATCGGGAGACGTGTTCAAATATGTCTCAGTTTTCGTACCCTGGTACTCGGGTGCAACATTCCAGACGCTTTACTAACACTCTCCCGACTTGGAGAGTCAGTCCCTTTAACCTCCTGTTTGGCCCAGTTTGCAATTTCTGCGGAAGATGAACAGGAATAGCGAGAACCAATGAGAGACTAGCTGGAGGTGTCTGGACGGGCAAATTTAACTCTCATTTCCCACCAGGAAGAGGAAATAACCAAAGGCTCAGCGTGCCGTGCCGGAACCAGATTAGGGCCTGAAGCCATCCTGCGGTGTTGCGGCCAGCTCACAAGAAAACGAGTTGAAGAAAGGAGCTCAGGGGCACTGTAATTCACAAACCTGCAGAGTTATAAATGACAACTATCGTCCAAAAATATACTGAAGTAAGGCTGCCAAGAGGACTTGAAAGCGGGGCAGAATTGCAGGAAACCGATTTCAGGAGGTAGACTGGAATTGCATTGAAAGCATAGGAAAAGAGGCAGAACGTCCACAATGATGCACTTGGCCAAAAAGGGCGTATGCGTTTTTTCCTGAATATATTCAGGAAAAAACGCATACGCCCTTTTTGGCCAACCAAGCAAGCTTGCAAAGGAAATCTGCACTACAATGAAGTCTCACTTCCCCCCGGTCAAAAGGGCCATCTGAAAAAAGTGTAAAATCCAGAAAGGCAGGACAGGCCATGGAGAACTGGGAGCCTTGTTATGCTGATGGGCGGGATGTAAACTGCCAACAGACACTCGGGAGAAGTGTATGGTGTTTCCTGAAACATCTAAAAAACAAAGCAACAGAGCCTAGGGCACTTCCACTTATGGTCCTATAGCTTAGGGAAATTAAAATCAAAAAGATACAGCCACCCCAATGTTTGGGACGCCTCTGTTTACAAGAACCTCGTTTACCGTACAAGTTCAATATCACAGAAAGTGAAAAATGGATAAAGAACTTGTGGTACTTACGTACAATGCAGTATCACTCAGCAGTGAAATCTATGCCATCAGGCCCGTAGCAGCACAATGAGTGGATTCAGGTACGATGATTCTAACTGAAATAAGTCACACAGAAAAAGAAACATCATAAGATATCAGTAATACACGGAATGTAAACTTGGCTACACAGGAACTGAATTACAGAACAGAACAGGGTCTCAAATTTAGAAAACCAACTTATGCTTGTTTAAGGGTAAAGGTGAGTTGGGGTGCTGCATAAAACCAGAGATTGAAATGAGCACAGATAAAGTTCCTTAAGCCAAATATGGAATAGACAAGAGCTACTCCTTGCTCAACGAAATGGACTCAACACCGCATATTAAACGCCTAAGAATGTACCTGACTCTTAAGTATCTTAAAACCTATGGATTGCTATGTCTCCGAAAGAGAATCAAGCATGTGTACAGGGACATAAACGCAGCAGTGATAGGATTGGAGAGGTTCGGTGAGCAAATGAAGACCCTTTGAAGTCATATTGCATGGTACCCATTCCACGGGTTTCAACTACCCAGGTTTAAGGTATTCTTCCTTCAGCTAAAACATGCATGTGGAACCTAGAGTATGATCAACCATGTGATCGGGAGACGTGTTCAAATATGTCTCAGTTTTCGTACCCTGGTACTCGGGTGCAACATTCCAGACGCTTTACTAACACTCTCCCGACTTGGAGAGTCAGTCCCTTTAACCTCCTGTTTGGCCCAGTTTGCAATTTCTGCGGAAGATGAACAGGAATAGCGAGAACCAATGAGAGACTAGCTGGAGGTGTCTGGACGGGCAAATTTAACTCTCATTTCCCACCAGGAAGAGGAAATAACCAAAGGCTCAGCGTGCCGTGCCGGAACCAGATTAGGGCCTGAAGCCATCCTGCGGTGTTGCGGCCAGCTCACAAGAAAACGAGTTGAAGAAAGGAGCTCAGGGGCACTGTAATTCACAAACCTGCAGAGTTATAAATGACAACTATCGTCCAAAAATATACTGAAGTAAGGCTGCCAAGAGGACTTGAAAGCGGGGCAGAATTGCAGGAAACCGATTTCAGGAGGTAGACTGGAATTGCATTGAAAGCATAGGAAAAGAGGCAGAACGTCCACAATGATGCACTTGGCCAAAAAGGGCGTATGCGTTTTTTCCTGAATATATTCAGGAAAAAACGCATACGCCCTTTTTGGCCAACCAAGCAAGCTTGCAAAGGAAATCTGCACTACAATGAAGTCTCACTTCCCCCCGGTCAAAAGGGCCATCTGAAAAAAGTGTAAAATCCAGAAAGGCAGGACAGGCCATGGAGAACTGGGAGCCTTGTTATGCTGATGGGCGGGATGTAAATTGCCAACAGACACTCGGGAGAAGTGTATGGTGTTTCCTGAAACATCTAAAAAACAAAGCAACAGAGCCTAGGGCACTTCCACTTATGGTCCTATAGCTTAGGGAAATTAAAATCAAAAAGATACAGCCACCCCAATGTTTGGGACGCCTCTGTTTACAAGAACCTCGTTTACCGTACAAGTTCAATATCACAGAAAGTGAAAAATGGATAAAGAACTTGTGGTACTTACGTACAATGCAGTATCACTCAGCAGTGAAATCTATGTCATCAGGCCCGTAGCAGCACAATGAGTGGATTCAGGTACGATGATTCTAACTGAAATAAGTCACACAGAAAAAGAAACATCATAAGATATCAGTAATACACGGAATGTAAACTTGGCTACACAGGAACTGAATTACAGAACAGAACAGGGTCTCAAATTTAGAAAACCAACTTATGCTTGTTTAAGGGTAAAGGTGAGTTGGGGTGCTGCATAAAACCAGAGATTGAAATGAGCACAGATAAAGTTCCTTAAGCCAAATATGGAATAGACAAGAGCTACTCCTTGCTCAACGAAATGGACTCAACACCGCATATTAAACGCCTAAGAATGTACCTGACTCTTAAGTATCTTAAAACGTATGGATTGCTATGTCTCCGAAAGAGAATCAAGCATGTGTACAGGGACATAAACGCAGCAGTGATAGGATTGGAGAGGTTCGGTGAGCAAATGAAGACCCTTTGAAGTCATATTGCATGGTACCCATTCCACGGGTTTCAACTACCCAGGTTTAAGGTATTCTTCCTTCAGCTAAAACATGCATGTGGAACCTAGAGTATGATCAACCATGTGATCGGGAGACGTGTTCAAATATGTCTCAGTTTTCGTACCCTGGTACTCGGGTGCAACATTCCAGACGCTTTACTAACACTCTCCCGACTTGGAGAGTCAGTCCCTTTAACCTCCTGTTTGGCCCAGTTTGCAATTTCTGCGGAAGATGAACAGGAATAGCGAGAACCAATGAGAGACTAGCTGGAGGTGTCTGGACGGGCAAATTTAACTCTCATTTCCCACCAGGAAGAGGAAATAACCAAAGGCTCAGCGTGCCGTGCCGGAACCACATTAGGGCCTGAAGCCATCCTGCGGTGTTGCGGCCAGCTCACAAGAAAACGAGTTGAAGAAAGGAGCTCAGGGGCACTGTAATTCACAAACCTGCAGAGTTATAAATGACAACTATCGTCCAAAAATATACTGAAGTAAGGCTGCCAAGAGGACTTGAAAGCGGGGCAGAATTGCAGGAAACCGATTTCAGGAGGTAGACTGGAATTGCATTGAAAGCATAGGAAAAGAGGCAGAACGTCCACAATGATGCACTTGGCCAAAAAGGGCGTATGCGTTTTTTCCTGAATATATTCAGGAAAAAACGCATACGCCCTTTTTGGCCAACCAAGCAAGCTTGCAAAGGAAATCTGCACTACAATGAAGTCTCACTTCCCCCCGGTCAAAAGGGCCATCTGAAAAAAGTGTAAAATCCAGAAAGGCAGGACAGGCCATGGAGAACTGGGAGCCTTGTTATGCTGATGGGCGGGATGTAAATTGCCAACAGACACTCGGGAGAAGTGTATGGTGTTTCCTGAAACATCTAAAAAACAAAGCAACAGAGCCTAGGGCACTTCCACTTATGGTCCTATAGCTTAGGGAAATTAAAATCAAAAAGACACAGCCACCCCAATGTTTGGGACGCCTCTGTTTACAAGAACCTCGTTTACTGTACAAGTTCAATATCACAGAAAGTGAAAAATGGATAAAGAACTTGTGGTACTTACGTACAATGCAGTATCACTCAGCAGTGAAATCTATGTCATCAGGCCCGTAGCAGCACAATGAGTGGATTCAGGTACGATGATTCTAACTGAAATAAGTCACACAGAAAAAGAAACATCATAAGATATCAGTAATACACGGAATGTAAACTTGGCTACACAGGAACTGAATTACAGAACAGAACAGGGTCTCAAATTTAGAAAACCAACTTATGCTTGTTTAAGGGTAAAGGTGAGTTGGGGTGCTGCATAAAACCAGAGATTGAAATGAGCACAGATAAAGTTCCTTAAGCCAAATATGGAATAGACAAGAGCTACTCCTTGCTCAACGAAATGGACTCAACACCGCATATTAAACGCCTAAGAATGTACCTGACTCTTAAGTATCTTAAAACCTATGGATTGCTATGTCTCCGAAAGAGAATCAAGCATGTGTACAGGGACATAAACGCAGCAGTGATAGGATTGGAGAGGTTCGGTGAGCAAATGAAGACCCTTTGAAGTCATATTGCATGGTACCCATTCCACGGGTTTCAACTACCCAGGTTTAAGGTATTCTTCCTTCAGCTAAAACATGCATGTGGAACCTAGAGTATGATCAACCATGTGATCGGGAGACGTGTTCAAATATGTCTCAGTTTTTGTACCCTGGTACTCGGGTGCAACATTCCAGACGCTTTACTAACACTCTCCCTACTTGGAGAGTCAGTCCCTTTAACCTCCTGTTTGGCCCAGTTTGCAATTTCTGCGGAAGATGAACAGGAATAGCGAGAACCAATGAGAGACTAGCTGGAGGTGTCTGGACGGGCAAATTTAACTCTCATTTCCCACCAGGAAGAGGAAATAACCAAAGGCTCAGCGTGCCGTGCCGGAACCAGATTAGGGCCTGAAGCCATCCTGCGGTGTTGCGGCCAGCTCACAAGAAAACGAGTTGAAGAAAGGAGCTCAGGGGCACTGTAATTCACAAACCTGCAGAGTTATAAATGACAACTATCGTCCAAAAATATACTGAAGTAAGGCTGCCAAGAGGACTTGAAAGCGGGGCAGAATTGCAGGAAACCGATTTCAGGAGGTAGACTGGAATTGCATTGAAAGCATAGGAAAAGAGGCAGAACGTCCACAATGATGCACTTGGCCAAAAAGGGCGTATGCGTTTTTTCCTGAATATATTCAGGAAAAAACGCATACGCCCTTTTTGGCCAACCAAGCAAGCTTGCAAAGGAAATCTGCACTACAATGAAGTCTCACTTCCCCCCGGTCAAAAGGGCCATCTGAAAAAAGTGTAAAATCCAGAAAGGCAGGACAGGCCATGGAGAACTGGGAGCCTTGTTATGCTGATGGGCGGGATGTAAATTGCCAACAGACACTCGGGAGAAGTGTATGGTGTTTCCTGAAACATCTAAAAAACAAAGCAACAGAGCCTAGGGCACTTCCACTTATGGTCCTATAGCTTAGGGAAATTAAAATCAAAAAGATACAGCCACCCCAATGTTTGGGACGCCTCTGTTTACAAGAACCTCGTTTACCGTACAAGTTCAATATCACAGAAAGTGAAAAATGGATAAAGAACTTGTGGTACTTACGTACAATGCAGTATCACTCAGCAGTGAAATCTATGCCATCAGGCCCGTAGCAGCACAATGAGTGGATTCAGGTACGATGATTCTAACTGAAATAAGTCACACAGAAAAAGAAACATCATAAGATATCAGTAATACACGGAATGTAAACTTGGCTACACAGGAACTGAATTACAGAACAGAACAGGGTCTCAAATTTAGAAAACCAACTTATGCTTGTTTAAGGGTAAAGGTGAGTTGGGGTGCTGCATAAAACCAGAGATTGAAATGAGCACAGATAAAGTTCCTTAAGCCAAATATGGAATAGACAAGAGCTACTCCTTGCTCAACGAAATGGACTCAACACCGCATATTAAACGCCTAAGAATGTACCTGACTCTTAAGTATCTTAAAACCTATGGATTGCTATGTCTCCGAAAGAGAATCAAGCATGTGTACAGGGACATAAACGCAGCAGTGATAGGATTGGAGAGGTTCGGTGAGCAAATGAAGACCCTTTGAAGTCATATTGCATGGTACCCATTCCACGGGTTTCAACTACCCAGGTTTAAGGTATTCTTCCTTCAGCTAAAACATGAATGTGGAACCTAGAGTATGATCAACCATGTGATCGGGAGACGTGTTCAAATATGTCTCAGTTTTCGTACCCTGGTACTCGGGTGCAACATTCCAGACGCTTTACTAACACTCTCCCGACTTGGAGAGTCAGTCCCTTTAACCTCCTGTTTGGCCCAGTTTGCAATTTCTGCGGAAGATGAACAGGAATAGCGAGAACCAATGAGAGACTAGCTGGAGGTGTCTGGACGGGCAAATTTAACTCTCATTTCCCACCAGGAAGAGGAAATAACCAAAGGCTCAGCGTGCCGTGCCGGAACCAGATTAGGGCCTGAAGCCATCCTGCGGTGTTGCGGCCAGCTCACAAGAAAACGAGTTGAAGAAAGGAGCTCAGGGGCACTGTAATTCACAAACCTGCAGAGTTATAAATGACAACTATCGTCCAAAAATATACTGAAGTAAGGCTGCCAAGAGGACTTGAAAGCGGGGCAGAATTGCAGGAAACCGATTTCAGGAGGTAGACTGGAATTGCATTGAAAGCATCGGAAAAGAGGCAGAACGTCCACAATGATGCACTTGGCCAAAAAGGGCGTATGCGTTTTTTCCTGAATATATTCAGGAAAAAACGCATACGCCCTTTTTGGCCAACCAAGCAAGCTTGCAAAGGAAATCTGCACTACAATGAAGTCTCACTTCCCCCCGGTCAAAAGGGCCATCTGAAAAAAGTGTAAAATCCAGAAAGGCAGGACAGGCCATGGAGAACTGGGAGCCTTGTTATGCTGATGGGCGGGATGTAAACTGCCAACAGACACTCGGGAGAAGTGTATGGTGTTTCCTGAAACATCTAAAAAACAAAGCAACAGAGCCTAGGGCACTTCCACTTATGGTCCTATAGCTTAGGGAAATTAAAATCAAAAAGATACAGCCACCCCAATGTTTGGGACGCCTCTGTTTACAAGAACCTCGTTTACCGTACAAGTTCAATATCACAGAAAGTGAAAAATGGATAAAGAACTTGTGGTACTTACGTACAATGCAGTATCACTCAGCAGTGAAATCTATGCCATCAGGCCCGTAGCAGCACAATGAGTGGATTCAGGTACGATGATTCTAACTGAAATAAGTCACACAGAAAAAGAAACATCATAAGATATCAGTAATACACGGAATGTAAACTTGGCTACACAGGAACTGAATTACAGAACAGAACAGGGTCTCAAATTTAGAAAACCAACTTATGCTTGTTTAAGGGTAAAGGTGAGTTGGGGTGCTGCATAAAACCAGAGATTGAAATGAGCACAGATAAAGTTCCTTAAGCCAAATATGGAATAGACAAGAGCTACTCCTTGCTCAACGAAATGGACTCAACACCGCATATTAAACGCCTAAGAATGTACCTGACTCTTAAGTATCTTAAAACCTATGGATTGCTATGTCTCCGAAAGAGAATCAAGCATGTGTACAGGGACATAAACGCAGCAGTGATAGGATTGGAGAAGTTCGGTGAGCAAATGAAGACCCTTTGAAGTCATATTGCATGGTACCCATTCCACGGGTTTCAACTACCCAGGTTTAAGGTATTCTTCCTTCAGCTAAAACATGCATGTGGAACCTAGAGTATGATCAACCATGTGATCGGGAGACGTGTTCAAATATGTCTCAGTTTTCGTACCCTGGTACTCGGGTGCAACATTCCAGACGCTTTACTAACACTCTCCCGACTTGGAGAGTCAGTCCCTTTAACCTCCTGTTTGCCCCAGTTTGCAATTTCTGCGGAAGATGAACAGGAATAGCGAGAACCAATGAGAGACTAGCTGGAGGTGTCTGGACGGGCAAATTTAACTCTCATTTCCCACCAGGAAGAGGAAATAACCAAAGGCTCAGCGTGCCGTGCCGGAACCAGATTAGGGCCTGAAGCCATCCTGCGGTGTTGCGGCCAGCTCACAAGAAAACGAGTTGAAGAAAGGAGCTCAGGGGCACTGTAATTCACAAACCTGCAGAGTTATAAATGACAGCTATCGTCCAAAAATATACTGAAGTAAGGCTGCCAAGAGGACTTGAAAGCGGGGCAGAATTGCAGGAAACCGATTTCAGGAGGTAGACTGGAATTGCATTGAAAGCATAGGAAAAGAGGCAGAACGTCCACAATGATGCACTTGGCCAAAAAGGGCGTATGCGTTTTTTCCTGAATATATTCAGGAAAAAACGCATACGCCCTTTTTGGCCAACCAAGCAAGCTTGCAAAGGAAATCTGCACTACAATGAAGTCTCACTTCCCCCCGGTCAAAAGGGCCATCTGAAAAAAGTGTAAAATCCAGAAAGGCAGGACAGGCCATGGAGAACTGGGAGCCTTGTTATGCTGATGGGCGGGATGTAAATTGCCAACAGACACTCGGGAGAAGTGTATGGTGTTTCCTGAAACATCTAAAAAACAAAGCAACAGAGCCTAGGGCACTTCCACTTATGGTCCTATAGCTTAGGGAAATTAAAATCAAAAAGATACAGCCACCCCAATGTTTGGGACGCCTCTGTTTACAAGAACCTCGTTTACCGTACAAGTTCAATATCACAGAAAGTGAAAAATGGATAAAGAACTTGTGGTACTTACGTACAATGCAGTATCACTCAGCAGTGAAATCTATGCCATCAGGCCCGTAGCAGCACAATGAGTGGATTCAGGTACGATGATTCTAACTGAAATAAGTCACACAGAAAAAGAAACATCATAAGATATCAGTAATACACGGAATGTAAACTTGGCTACACAGGAACTGAATTACAGAACAGAACAGGGTCTCAAATTTAGAAAACCAACTTATGCTTGTTTAAGGGTAAAGGTGAGTTGGGGTGCTGCATAAAACCAGAGATTGAAATGAGCACAGATAAAGTTCCTTAAGCCAAATATGGAATAGACAAGAGCTACTCCTTGCTCAACGAAATGGACTCAACACCGCATATTAAACGCCTAAGAATGTACCTGACTCTTAAGTATCTTAAAACGTATGGATTGCTATGTCTCCGAAAGAGAATCAAGCATGTGTAGAGGGACATAAACGCAGCAGTGATAGGATTGGAGAGGTTCGGTGAGCAAATGAAGACCCTTTGAAGTCATATTGCATGGTACCCATTCCACGGGTTTCAACTACCTAGGTTTAAGGTATTCTTCCTTCAGCTAAAACATGCATGTGGAACCTAGAGTATGATCAACCATGTGATCGGGAGACGTGTTCAAATATGTCTCAGTTTTCGTACCCTGGTACTCGGGTGCAACATTCCAGACGCTTTACTAACACTCTCCCGACTTGGAGAGTCAGTCCCTTTAACCTCCTGTTTGGCCCAGTTTGCAATTTCTGCGGAAGATGAACAGGAATAGCGAGAACCAATGAGAGACTAGCTGGAGGTGTCTGGACGGGCAAATTTAACTCTCATTTCCCACCAGGAAGAGGAAATAACCAAAGGCTCAGCGTGCCGTGCCGGAACCAGATTAGGGCCTGAAGCCATCCTGCGGTGTTGCGGCCAGCTCACAAGAAAGCGAGTTGAAGAAAGGAGCTCAGGGGCACTGTAATTCACAAACCTGCAGAGTTATAAATGACAACTATCGTCCAAAAATATACTGAAGTAAGGCTGCCAAGAGGACTTGAAAGCGGGGCAGAATTGCAGGAAACCGATTTCAGGAGGTAGACTGGAATTGCATTGAAAGCATAGGAAAAGAGGCAGAACGTCCACAATGATGCACTTGGCCAAAAAGGGCGTATGCGTTTTTTCCTGAATATATTCAGGAAAAAACGCATACGCCCTTTTTGGCCAACCAAGCAAGCTTGCAAAGGAAATCTGCACTACAATGAAGTCTCACTTCCCCCCGGTCAAAAGGGCCATCTGAAAAAAGTGTAAAATCCAGAAAGGCAGGACAGGCCATGGAGAACTGGGAGCCTTGTTATGCTGATGGGCGGGATGTAAACTGCCAACAGACACTCGGGAGAAGTGTATGGTGTTTCCTGAAACATCTAAAAAACAAAGCAACAGAGCCTAGGGCACTTCCACTTATAGTCCTATAGCTTAGGGAAATTAAAATCAAAAAGACACAGCCACCCCAATGTTTGGGACGCCTCTGTTTACAAGAACCTCGTTTACCGTACAAGTTCAATATCACAGAAAGTGAAAAATGGATAAAGAACTTGTGGTACTTACGTACAATGCAGTATCACTCAGCAGTGAAATCTATGTCATCAGGCCCGTAGCAGCACAATGAGTGGATTCAGGTACGATGATTCTAACTGAAATAAGTCACACAGAGAAAGAAACATCATAAGATATCAGTAATACACGGAATGTAAACTTGGCTACACAGGAACTGAATTACAGAACAGAACAGGGTCTCAAATTTAGAAAACCAACTTATGCTTGTTTAAGGGTAAAGGTGAGTTGGGGTGCTGCATAAAACCAGAGATTGAAATGAGCACAGATAAAGTTCCTTAAGCCAAATATGGAATAGACAAGAGCTACTCCTTGCTCAACGAAATGGACTCAACACCGCATATTAAACGCCTAAGAATGTACCTGACTCTTAAGTATCTTAAAACCTATGGATTGCTATGTCTCCGAAAGAGAATCAAGCATGTGTACAGGGACATAAACGCAGCAGTGATAGGATTGGAGAGGTTCGGTGAGCAAATGAAGACCCTTTGAAGTCATATTGCATGGTACCCATTCCACGGGTTTCAACTACCCAGGTTTAAGGTATTCTTCCTTCAGCTAAAACATGCATGTGGAACCTAGAGTATGATCAACCATGTGATCGGGAGACGTGTTCAAATATGTCTCAGTTTTCGTACCCTGGTACTCGGGTGCAACATTCCAGACGCTTTACTAACACTCTCCCGACTTGGAGAGTCAGTCCCTTTAACCTCCTGTTTGGCCCAGTTTGCAATTTCTGCGGAAGATGAACAGGAATAGCGAGAACCAATGAGAGACTAGCTGGAGGTGTCTGGACGGGCAAATTTAACTCTCATTTCCCACCAGGAAGAGGAAATAACCAAAGGCTCAGCGTGCCGTGCCGGAACCAGATTAGGGCCTGAAGCCATCCTGCGGTGTTGCGGCCAGCTCACAAGAAAACGAGTTGAAGAAAGGAGCTCAGGGGCACTGTAATTCACAAACCTGCAGAGTTATAAATGACAGCTATCGTCCAAAAATATACTGAAGTAAGGCTGCCAAGAGGACTTGAAAGCGGGGCAGAATTGCAGGAAACCGATTTCAGGAGGTAGACTGGAATTGCATCGAAAGCATAGGAAAAGAGGCAGAACGTCCACAATGATGCACTTGGCCAAAAAGGGCGTATGCGTTTTTTCCTGAATATATTCAGGAAAAAACGCATACGCCCTTTTTGGCCAACCAAGCAAGCTTGCAAAGGAAATCTGCACTACAATGAAGTCTCACTTCCCCCCGGTCAAAAGGGCCATCTGAAAAAAGTGTAAAATCCAGAAAGGCAGGACAGGCCATGGAGAACTGGGAGCCTTGTTATGCTGATGGGCGGGATGTAAATTGCCAACAGACACTCGGGAGAAGTGTATGGTGTTTCCTGAAACATCTAAAAAACAAAGCAACAGAGCCTAGGGCACTTCCACTTATGGTCCTATAGCTTAGGGAAATTAAAATCAAAAAGATACAGCCACCCCAATGTTTGGGACGCCTCTGTTTACAAGAACCTCGTTTACCGTACAAGTTCAATATCACAGAAAGTGAAAAATGGATAAAGAACTTGTGGTACTTACGTACAATGCAGTATCACTCAGCAGTGAAATCTATGTCATCAGGCCCGTAGCAGCACAATGAGTGGATTCAGGTACGATGATTCTAACTGAAATAAGTCACACAGAAAAAGAAACATCATAAGATATCAGTAATACACGGAATGTAAACTTGGCTACACAGGAACTGAATTACAGAACAGAACAGGGTCTCAAATTTAGAAAACCAACTTATGCTTGTTTAAGGGTAAAGGTGAGTTGGGGTGCTGCATAAAACCAGAGATTGAAATGAGCACAGATAAAGCTCCTTAAGCCAAATATGGAATAGACAAGAGCTACTCCTTGCTCAACGAAATGGACTCAACACCGCATATTAAACGCCTAAGAATGTACCTGACTCTTAAGTATCTTAAAACCTATGGATTGCTATGTCTCCGAAAGAGAATCAAGCATGTGTACAGGGACATAAACGCAGCAGTGATAGGATTGGAGAGGTTCGGTGAGCAAATGAAGACCCTTTGAAGTCATATTGCATGGTACCCATTCCACGGGTTTCAACTACCCAGGTTTAAGGTATTCTTCCTTCAGCTAAAACATGCATGTGGAACCTAGAGTATGATCAACCATGTGATCGGGAGACGTGTTCAAATATGTCTCAGTTTTCGTACCCTGGTACTCGGGTGCAACATTCCAGACGCTTTACTAACACTCTCCCGACTTGGAGAGTCAGTCCCTTTAACCTCCTGTTTGGCCCAGTTTGCAATTTCTGCGGAAGATGAACAGGAATAGCGAGAACCAATGAGAGACTAGCTGGAGGTGTCTGGACGGGCAAATTTAACTCTCATTTCCCACCAGGAAGAGGAAATAACCAAAGGCTCAGCGTGCCGTGCCGGAACCAGATTAGGGCCTGAAGCCATCCTGCGGTGTTGCGGCCAGCTCACAAGAAAACGAGTTGAAGAAAGGAGCTCAGGGGCACTGTAATTCACAAACCTGCAGAGTTATAAATGACAACTATCGTCCAAAAATATACTGAAGTAAGGCTGCCAAGAGGACTTGAAAGCGGGGCAGAATTGCAGGAAACCGATTTCAGGAGGTAGACTGGAATTGCATTGAAAGCATAGGAAAAGAGGCAGAACGTCCACAATGATGCACTTGGCCAAAAAGGGCGTATGCGTTTTTTCCTGAATATATTCAGGAAAAAACGCATACGCCCTTTTTGGCCAACCAAGCAAGCTTGCAAAGGAAATCTGCACTACAATGAAGTCTCACTTCCCCCCGGTCAAAAGGGCCATCTGAAAAAAGTGTAAAATCCAGAAAGGCAGGACAGGCCATGGAGAACTGGGAGCCTTGTTATGCTGATGGGCGGGATGTAAATTGCCAACAGACACTCGGGAGAAGTGTATGGTGTTTCCTGAAACATCTAAAAAACAAAGCAACAGAGCCTAGGGCACTTCCACTTATGGTCCTATAGCTTAGGGAAATTAAAATCAAAAAGATACAGCCACCCCAATGTTTGGGACGCCTCTGTTTACAAGAACCTCGTTTACCGTACAAGTTCAATATCACAGAAAGTGAAAAATGGATAAAGAACTTGTGGTACTTACGTACAATGCAGTATCACTCAGCAGTGAAATCTATGTCATCAGGCCCGTAGCAGCACAATGAGTGGATTCAGGTACGATGATTCTAACTGAAATAAGTCACACAGAAAAAGAAACATCATAAGATATCAGTAATACACGGAATGTAAACTTGGCTACACAGGAACTGAATTACAGAACAGAACAGGGTCTCAAATTTAGAAAACCAACTTATGCTTGTTTAAGGGTAAAGGTGAGTTGGGGTGCTGCATAAAACCAGAGATTGAAATGAGCACAGATAAAGTTCCTTAAGCCAAATATGGAATAGACAAGAGCTACTCCTTGCTCAACGAAATGGACTCAACACCCCATATTAAACGCCTAAGAATGTACCTGACTCTTAAGTATCTTAAAACCTATGGATTGCTATGTCTCCGAAAGAGAATCAAGCATGTGTACAGGGACATAAACGCAGCAGTGATAGGATTGGAGAGGTTCGGTGAGCAAATGAAGACCCTTTGAAGTCATATTGCATGGTACCCATTCCACGGGTTTCAACTACCCAGGTTTAAGGTATTCTTCCTTCAGCTAAAACATGCATGTGGAACCTAGAGTATGATCAACCATGTGATCGGGAGACGTGTTCAAATATGTCTCAGTTTTCGTACCCTGGTACTCGGGTGCAACATTCCAGACGCTTTACTAACACTCTCCCGACTTGGAGAGTCAGTCCCTTTAACCTCCTGTTTGGCCCAGTTTGCAATTTCTGCGGAAGATGAACAGGAATAGCGAGAACCAATGAGAGACTAGCTGGAGGTGTCTGGACGGGCAAATTTAACTCTCATTTCCCACCAGGAAGAGGAAATAACCAAAGGCTCAGCGTGCCGTGCCGGAACCAGATTAGGGCCTGAAGCCATCCTGCGGTGTTGCGGCCAGCTCACAAGAAAACGAGTTGAAGAAAGGAGCTCAGGGGCACTGTAATTCACAAACCTGCAGAGTTATAAATGACAACTATCGTCCAAAAATATACTGAAGTAAGGCTGCCAAGAGGACTTGAAAGCGGGGCAGAATTGCAGGAAACCGATTTCAGGAGGTAGACTGGAATTGCATTGAAAGCATAGGAAAAGAGGCAGAACGTCCACAATGATGCACTTGGCCAAAAAGGGCGTATGCGTTTTTTCCTGAATATATTCAGGAAAAAACGCATACGCCCTTTTTGGCCAACCAAGCAAGCTTGCAAAGGAAATCTGCACTACAATGAAGTCTCACTTCCCCCCGGTCAAAAGGGCCATCTGAAAAAAGTGTAAAATCCAGAAAGGCAGGACAGGCCATGGAGAACTGGGAGCCTTGTTATGCTGATGGGCGGGATGTAAACTGCCAACAGACACTCGGGAGAAGTGTATGGTGTTTCCTGAAACATCTAAAAAACAAAGCAACAGAGCCTAGGGCACTTCCACTTATGGTCCTATAGCTTAGGGAAATTAAAATCAAAAAGATACAGCCACCCCAATGTTTGGGACGCCTCTGTTTACAAGAACCTCGTTTACCGTACAAGTTCAATATCACAGAAAGTGAAAAATGGATAAAGAACTTGTGGTACTTACGTACAATGCAGTATCACTCAGCAGTGAAATCTATGCCATCAGGCCCGTAGCAGCACAATGAGTGGATTCAGGTACGATGATTCTAACTGAAATAAGTCACACAGAAAAAGAAACATCATAAGATATCAGTAATACACGGAATGTAAACTTGGCTACACAGGAACTGAATTACAGAACAGAACAGGGTCTCAAATTTAGAAAACCAACTTATGCTTGTTTAAGGGTAAAGGTGAGTTGGGGTGCTGCATAAAACCAGAGATTGAAATGAGCACAGATAAAGTTCCTTAAGCCAAATATGGAATAGACAAGAGCTACTCCTTGCTCAACGAAATGGACTCAACACCGCATATTAAACGCCTAAGAATGTACCTGACTCTTAAGTATCTTAAAACCTATGGATTGCTATGTCTCCGAAAGAGAATCAAGCATGTGTACAGGGACATAAACGCAGCAGTGATAGGATTGGAGAGGTTCGGTGAGCAAATGAAGACCCTTTGAAGTCATATTGCATGGTACCCATTCCACGGGTTTCAACTACCCAGGTTTAAGGTATTCTTCCTTCAGCTAAAACATGCATGTGGAACCTAGAGTATGATCAACCATGTGATCGGGAGACGTGTTCAAATATGTCTCAGTTTTCGTACCCTGGTACTCGGGTGCAACATTCCAGACGCTTTACTAACACTCTCCCGACTTGGAGAGTCAGTCCCTTTAACCTCCTGTTTGGCCCAGTTTGCAATTTCTGCGGAAGATGAACAGGAATAGCGAGAACCAATGAGAGACTAGCTGGAGGTGTCTGGACGGGCAAATTTAACTCTCATTTCCCACCAGGAAGAGGAAATAACCAAAGGCTCAGCGTGCCGTGCCGGAACCAGATTAGGGCCTGAAGCCATCCTGCGGTGTTGCGGCCAGCTCACAAGAAAGCGAGTTGAAGAAAGGAGCTCAGGGGCACTGTAATTCACAAACCTGCAGAGTTATAAATGACAACTATCGTCCAAAAATATACTGAAGTAAGGCTGCCAAGAGGACTTGAAAGCGGGGCAGAATTGCAGGAAACCGATTTCAGGAGGTAGACTGGAATTGCATTGAAAGCATAGGAAAAGAGGCAGAACGTCCACAATGATGCACTTGGCCAAAAAGGGCGTATGCGTTTTTTCCTGAATATATTCAGGAAAAAACGCATACGCCCTTTTTGGCCAACCAAGCAAGCTTGCAAAGGAAATCTGCCCTACAATGAAGTCTCACTTCCCCCCGGTCAAAAGGGCCATCTGAAAAAAGTGTAAAATCCAGAAAGGCAGGACAGGCCATGGAGAACTGGGAGCCTTGTTATGCTGATGGGCGGGATGTAAACTGCCAACAGACACTCGGGAGAAGTGTATGGTGTTTCCTGAAACATCTAAAAAACAAAGCAACAGAGCCTAGGGCACTTCCACTTATGGTCCTATAGCTTAGGGAAATTAAAATCAAAAAGATACAGCCACCCCAATGTTTGGGACGCCTCTGTTTACAAGAACCTCGTTTACCGTACAAGTTCAATATCACAGAAAGTGAAAAATGGATAAAGAACTTGTGGTACTTACGTACAATGCAGTATCACTCAGCAGTGAAATCTATGCCATCAGGCCCGTAGCAGCACAATGAGTGGATTCAGGTACGATGATTCTAACTGAAATAAGTCACACAGAAAAAGAAACATCATAAGATATCAGTAATACACGGAATGTAAACTTGGCTACACAGGAACTGAATTACAGAACAGAACAGGGTCTCAAATTTAGAAAACCAACTTATGCTTGTTTAAGGGTAAAGGTGAGTTGGGGTGCTGCATAAAACCAGAGATTGAAATGAGCACAGATAAAGTTCCTTAAGCCAAATATGGAATAGACAAGAGCTACTCCTTGCTCAACGAAATGGACTCAACACCGCATATTAAACGCCTAAGAATGTACCTGACTCTTAAGTATCTTAAAACCTATGGATTGCTATGTCTCCGAAAGAGAATCAAGCATGTGTACAGGGACATAAACGCAGCAGTGATAGGATTGGAGAGGTTCGGTGAGCAAATGAAGACCCTTTGAAGTCATATTGCATGGTACCCATTCCACGGGTTTCAACTACCCAGGTTTAAGGTATTCTTCCTTCAGCTAAAACATGCATGTGGAACCTAGAGTATGATCAACCATGTGATCGGGAGACGTGTTCAAATATGTCTCAGTTTTCGTACCCTGGTACTCGGGTGCAACATTCCAGACGCTTTACTAACACTCTCCCGACTTGGAGAGTCAGTCCCTTTAACCTCCTGTTTGGCCCAGTTTGCAATTTCTGCGGAAGATGAACAGGAATAGCGAGAACCAATGAGAGACTAGCTGGAGGTGTCTGGACGGGCAAATTTAACTCTCATTTCCCACCAGGAAGAGGAAATAACCAAAGGCTCAGCGTGCCGTGCCGGAACCAGATTAGGGCCTGAAGCCATCCTGCGGTGTTGCGGCCAGCTCACAAGAAAACGAGTTGAAGAAAGGAGCTCAGGGGCACTGTAATTCACAAACCTGCAGAGTTATAAATGACAACTATCGTCCAAAAATATACTGAAGTAAGGCTGCCAAGAGGACTTGAAAGCGGGGCAGAATTGCAGGAAACCGATTTCAGGAGGTAGACTGGAATTGCATTGAAAGCATAGGAAAAGAGGCAGAACGTCCACAATGATGCACTTGGCCAAAAAGGGCGTATGCGTTTTTTCCTGAATATATTCAGGAAAAAACGCATACGCCCTTTTTGGCCAACCAAGCAAGCTTGCAAAGGAAATCTGCCCTACAATGAAGTCTCACTTCCCCCCGGTCAAAAGGGCCATCTGAAAAAAGTGTAAAATCCAGAAAGGCAGGACAGGCCATGGAGAACTGGGAGCCTTGTTATGCTGATGGGCGGGATGTAAACTGCCAACAGACACTCGGGAGAAGTGTATGGTGTTTCCTGAAACATCTAAAAAACAAAGCAACAGAGCCTAGGGCACTTCCACTTATGGTCCTATAGCTTAGGGAAATTAAAATCAAAAAGATACAGCCACCCCAATGTTTGGGACGCCTCTGTTTACAAGAACCTCGTTTACCGTACAAGTTCAATATCACAGAAAGTGAAAAATGGATAAAGAACTTGTGGTACTTACGTACAATGCAGTATCACTCAGCAGTGAAATCTATGCCATCAGGCCCGTAGCAGCACAATGAGTGGATTCAGGTACGATGATTCTAACTGAAATAAGTCACACAGAAAAAGAAACATCATAAGATATCAGTAATACACGGAATGTAAACTTGGCTACACAGGAACTGAATTACAGAACAGAACAGGGTCTCAAATTTAGAAAACCAACTTATGCTTGTTTAAGGGTAAAGGTGAGTTGGGGTGCTGCATAAAACCAGAGATTGAAATGAGCACAGATAAAGTTCCTTAAGCCAAATATGGAATAGACAAGAGCTACTCCTTGCTCAACGAAATGGACTCAACACCGCATATTAAACGCCTAAGAATGTACCTGACTCTTAAGTATCTTAAAACCTATGGATTGCTATGTCTCCGAAAGAGAATCAAGCATGTGTACAGGGACATAAACGCAGCAGTGATAGGATTGGAGAGGTTCGGTGAGCAAATGAAGACCCTTTGAAGTCATATTGCATGGTACCCATTCCACGGGTTTCAACTACCCAGGTTTAAGGTATTCTTCCTTCAGCTAAAACATGCATGTGGAACCTAGAGTATGATCAACCATGTGATCGGGAGACGTGTTCAAATATGTCTCAGTTTTCGTACCCTGGTACTCGGGTGCAACATTCCAGACGCTTTACTAACACTCTCCCGACTTGGAGAGTCAGTCCCTTTAACCTCCTGTTTGGCCCAGTTTGCAATTTCTGCGGAAGATGAACAGGAATAGCGAGAACCAATGAGAGACTAGCTGGAGGTGTCTGGACGGGCAAATTTAACTCTCATTTCCCACCAGGAAGAGGAAATAACCAAAGGCTCAGCGTGCCGTGCCGGAACCAGATTAGGGCCTGAAGCCATCCTGCGGTGTTGCGGCCAGCTCACAAGAAAGCGAGTTGAAGAAAGGAGCTCAGGGGCACTGTAATTCACAAACCTGCAGAGTTATAAATGACAACTATCGTCCAAAAATATACTGAAGTAAGGCTGCCAAGAGGACTTGAAAGCGGGGCAGAATTGCAGGAAACCGATTTCAGGAGGTAGACTGGAATTGCATTGAAAGCATAGGAAAAGAGGCAGAACGTCCACAATGATGCACTTGGCCAAAAAGGGCGTATGCGTTTTTTCCTGAATATATTCAGGAAAAAACGCATACGCCCTTTTTGGCCAACCAAGCAAGCTTGCAAAGGAAATCTGCACTACAATGAAGTCTCACTTCCCCCCGGTCAAAAGGGCCATCTGAAAAAAGTGTAAAATCCAGAAAGGCAGGACAGGCCATGGAGAACTGGGAGCCTTGTTATGCTGATGGGCGGGATGTAAACTGCCAACAGACACTCGGGAGAAGTGTATGGTGTTTCCTGAAACATCTAAAAAACAAAGCAACAGAGCCTAGGGCACTTCCACTTATGGTCCTATAGCTTAGGGAAATTAAAATCAAAAAGATACAGCCACCCCAATGTTTGGGACGCCTCTGTTTACAAGAACCTCGTTTACCGTACAAGTTCAATATCACAGAAAGTGAAAAATGGATAAAGAACTTGTGGTACTTACGTACAATGCAGTATCACTCAGCAGTGAAATCTATGTCATCAGGCCCGTAGCAGCACAATGAGTGGATTCAGGTACGATGATTCTAACTGAAATAAGTCACACAGAAAAAGAAACATCATAAGATATCAGTAATACACGGAATGTAAACTTGGCTACACAGGAACTGAATTACAGAACAGAACAGGGTCTCAAATTTAGAAAACCAACTTATGCTTGTTTAAGGGTAAAGGTGAGTTGGGGTGCTGCATAAAACCAGAGATTGAAATGAGCACAGATAAAGTTCCTTAAGCCAAATATGGAATAGACAAGAGCTACTCCTTGCTCAACGAAATGGACTCAACACCCCATATTAAACGCCTAAGAATGTACCTGACTCTTAAGTATCTTAAAACCTATGGATTGCTATGTCTCCGAAAGAGAATCAAGCATGTGTACAGGGACATAAACGCAGCAGTGATAGGATTGGAGAGGTTCGGTGAGCAAATGAAGACCCTTTGAAGTCATATTGCATGGTACCCATTCCACGGGTTTCAACTACCCAGGTTTAAGGTATTCTTCCTTCAGCTAAAACATGCATGTGGAACCTAGAGTATGATCAACCATGTGATCGGGAGACGTGTTCAAATATGTCTCAGTTTTCGTACCCTGGTACTCGGGTGCAACATTCCAGACGCTTTACTAACACTCTCCCCACTTGGAGAGTCAGTCCCTTTAACCTCCTGTTTGGCCCAGTTTGCAATTTCTGCGGAAGATGAACAGGAATAGCGAGAACCAATGAGAGACTAGCTGGAGGTGTCTGGACGGGCAAATTTAACTCTCATTTCCCACCAGGAAGAGGAAATAACCAAAGGCTCAGCGTGCCGTGCCGGAACCAGATTAGGGCCTGAAGCCATCCTGCGGTGTTGCGGCCAGCTCACAAGAAAGTGAGTTGAAGAAAGGAGCTCAGGGGCACTGTAATTCACAAACCTGCAGAGTTATAAATGACAGCTATCGTCCAAAAATATACTGAAGTAAGGCTGCCAAAAGGACTTGAAAGCGGGGCAGAATTGCAGGAAACCGATTTCAGGAGGTAGACTGGAATTGCATTGAAAGCATAGGAAAAGAGACAGAACGTCCACAATGATGCACTTGGCCAAAAAGGGCGTATGCGTTTTTTCCTGAATATATTCAGGAAAAAACGCATACGCCCTTTTTGGCCAACCAAGCAAGCTTGCAAAGGAAATCTGCACTACAATGAAGTCTCACTTCCCCCCGGTCAAAAGGGCCATCTGAAAAAAGTGTAAAATCCAGAAAGGCAGGACAGGCCATGGAGAACTGGGAGCCTTGTTATGCTGATGGGCGGGATGTAAATTGCCAACAGACACTCGGGAGAAGTGTATGGTGTTTCCTGAAACATCTAAAAAACAAAGCAACAGAGCCTAGGGCACTTCCACTTATGGTCCTATAGCTTAGGGAAATTAAAATCAAAAAGATACAGCCACCCCAATGTTTGGGACGCCTCTGTTTACAAGAACCTCGTTTACCGTACAAGTTCAATATCACAGAAAGTGAAAAATGGATAAAGAACTTGTGGTACTTACGTACAATGCAGTATCACTCAGCAGTGAAATCTATGTCATCAGGCCCGTAGCAGCACAATGAGTGGATTCAGGTACGATGATTCTAACTGAAATAAGTCACACAGAAAAAGAAACATCATAAGATATCAGTAATACACGGAATGTAAACTTGGCTACACAGGAACTGAATTACAGAACAGAACAGGGTCTCAAATTTAGAAAACCAACTTATGCTTGTTTAAGGGAAAAGGTGAGTTGGGGTGCTGCATAAAACCAGAGATTGAAATGAGCACAGATAAAGTTCCTTAAGCCAAATATGGAATAGACAATAGCTACTCCTTGCTCAACGAAATGGACTCAACACCCCATATTAAACGCCTAAGAATGTACCTGACTCTTAAGTATCTTAAAACCTATGGATTGCTATGTCTCCGAAAGAGAATCAAGCATGTGTACAGGGACATAAACGCAGCAGTGATAGGATTGGAGAGGTTCGGTGAGCAAATGAAGACCCTTTGAAGTCATATTGCATGGTACCCATTCCACGGGTTTCAACTACCCAGGTTTAAGGTATTCTTCCTTCAGCTAAAACATGCATGTGGAACCTAGAGTATGATCAACCATGTGATCGGGAGACGTGTTCAAATATGTCTCAGTTTTCGTACCCTGGTACTCGGGTGCAACATTCCAGACGCTTTACTAACACTCTCCCGACTTGGAGAGTCAGTCCCTTTAACCTCCTGTTTGGCCCAGTTTGCAATTTCTGCGGAAGATGAACAGGAATAGCGAGAACCAATGAGAGACTAGCTGGAGGTGTCTGGACGGGCAAATTTAACTCTCATTTCCCACCAGGAAGAGGAAATAACCAAAGGCTCAGCGTGCCGTGCCGGAACCAGATTAGGGCCTGAAGCCATCCTGCGGTGTTGCGGCCAGCTCACAAGAAAGCGAGTTGAAGAAAGGAGCTCAGGGGCACTGTAATTCACAAACCTGCAGAGTTATAAATGACAACTATCGTCCAAAAATATACTGAAGTAAGGCTGCCAAGAGGACTTGAAAGCGGGGCAGAATTGCAGGAAACCGATTTCAGGAGGTAGACTGGAATTGCATTGAAAGCATAGGAAAAGAGGCAGAACGTCCACAATGATGCACTTGGCCAAAAAGGGCGTATGCGTTTTTTCCTGAATATATTCAGGAAAAAACGCATACGCCCTTTTTGGCCAACCAAGCAAGCTTGCAAAGGAAATCTGCACTACAATGAAGTCTCACTTCCCCCCGGTCAAAAGGGCCATCTGAAAAAAGTGTAAAATCCAGAAAGGCAGGACAGGCCATGGAGAACTGGGAGCCTTGTTATGCTGATGGGCGGGATGTAAACTGCCAACAGACACTCGGGAGAAGTGTATGGTGTTTCCTGAAACATCTAAAAAACAAAGCAACAGAGCCTAGGGCACTTCCACTTATGGTCCTATAGCTTAGGGAAATTAAAATCAAAAAGATACAGCCACCCCAATGTTTGGGACGCCTCTGTTTACAAGAACCTCGTTTACCGTACAAGTTCAATATCACAGAAAGTGAAAAATGGATAAAGAACTTGTGGTACTTACGTACAATGCAGTATCACTCAGCAGTGAAATCTATGTCATCAGGCCCGTAGCAGCACAATGAGTGGATTCAGGTACGATGATTCTAACTGAAATAAGTCACACAGAAAAAGAAACATCATAAGATATCAGTAATACACGGAATGTAAACTTGGCTACACAGGAACTGAATTACAGAACAGAACAGGGTCTCAAATTTAGAAAACCAACTTATGCTTGTTTAAGGGTAAAGGTGAGTTGGGGTGCTGCATAAAACCAGAGATTGAAATGAGCACAGATAAAGTTCCTTAAGCCAAATATGGAATAGACAAGAGCTACTCCTTGCTCAACGAAATGGACTCAACACCCCATATTAAACGCCTAAGAATGTACCTGACTCTTAAGTATCTTAAAACCTATGGATTGCTATGTCTCCGAAAGAGAATCAAGCATGTGTACAGGGACATAAACGCAGCAGTGATAGGATTGGAGAGGTTCGGTGAGCAAATGAAGACCCTTTGAAGTCATATTGCATGGTACCCATTCCACGGGTTTCAACTACCCAGGTTTAAGGTATTCTTCCTTCAGCTAAAACATGCATGTGGAACCTAGAGTATGATCAACCATGTGATCGGGAGACGTGTTCAAATATGTCTCAGTTTTCGTACCCTGGTACTCGGGTGCAACATTCCAGACGCTTTACTAACACTCTCCCCACTTGGAGAGTCAGTCCCTTTAACCTCCTGTTTGGCCCAGTTTGCAATTTCTGCGGAAGATGAACAGGAATAGCGAGAACCAATGAGAGACTAGCTGGAGGTGTCTGGACGGGCAAATTTAACTCTCATTTCCCACCAGGAAGAGGAAATAACCAAAGGCTCAGCGTGCCGTGCCGGAACCAGATTAGGGCCTGAAGCCATCCTGCGGTGTTGCGGCCAGCTCACAAGAAAGTGAGTTGAAGAAAGGAGCTCAGGGGCACTGTAATTCACAAACCTGCAGAGTTATAAATGACAGCTATCGTCCAAAAATATACTGAAGTAAGGCTGCCAAAAGGACTTGAAAGCGGGGCAGAATTGCAGGAAACCGATTTCAGGAGGTAGACTGGAATTGCATTGAAAGCATAGGAAAAGAGGCAGAACGTCCACAATGATGCACTTGGCCAAAAAGGGCGTATGCGTTTTTTCCTGAATATATTCAGGAAAAAACGCATACGCCCTTTTTGGCCAACCAAGCAAGCTTGCAAAGGAAATCTGCACTACAATGAAGTCTCACTTCCCCCCGGTCAAAAGGGCCATCTGAAAAAAGTGTAAAATCCAGAAAGGCAGGACAGGCCATGGAGAACTGGGAGCCTTGTTATGCTGATGGGCGGGATGTAAATTGCCAACAGACACTCGGGAGAAGTGTATGGTGTTTCCTGAAACATCTAAAAAACAAAGCAACAGAGCCTAGGGCACTTCCACTTATGGTCCTATAGCTTAGGGAAATTAAAATCAAAAAGATACAGCCACCCCAATGTTTGGGACGCCTCTGTTTACAAGAACCTCGTTTACCGTACAAGTTCAATATCACAGAAAGTGAAAAATGGATAAAGAACTTGTGGTACTTACGTACAATGCAGTATCACTCAGCAGTGAAATCTATGTCATCAGGCCCGTAGCAGCACAATGAGTGGATTCAGGTACGATGATTCTAACTGAAATAAGTCACACAGAAAAAGAAACATCATAAGATATCAGTAATACACGGAATGTAAACTTGGCTACACAGGAACTGAATTACAGAACAGAACAGGGTCTCAAATTTAGAAAACCAACTTATGCTTGTTTAAGGGTAAAGGTGAGTTGGGGTGCTGCATAAAACCAGAGATTGAAATGAGCACAGATAAAGTTCCTTAAGCCAAATATGGAATAGACAATAGCTACTCCTTGCTCAACGAAATGGACTCAACACCCCATATTAAACGCCTAAGAATGTACCTGACTCTTAAGTATCTTAAAACCTATGGATTGCTATGTCTCCGAAAGAGAATCAAGCATGTGTACAGGGACATAAACGCAGCAGTGATAGGATTGGAGAGGTTCGGTGAGCAAATGAAGACCCTTTGAAGTCATATTGCATGGTACCCATTCCACGGGTTTCAACTACCCAGGTTTAAGGTATTCTTCCTTCAGCTAAAACATGCATGTGGAACCTAGAGTATGATCAACCATGTGATCGGGAGACGTGTTCAAATATGTCTCAGTTTTCGTACCCTGGTACTCGGGTGCAACATTCCAGACGCTTTACTAACACTCTCCCGACTTGGAGAGTCAGTCCCTTTAACCTCCTGTTTGGCCCAGTTTGCAATTTCTGCGGAAGATGAACAGGAATAGCGAGAACCAATGAGAGACTAGCTGGAGGTGTCTGGACGGGCAAATTTAACTCTCATTTCCCACCAGGAAGAGGAAATAACCAAAGGCTCAGCGTGCCGTGCCGGAACCAGATTAGGGCCTGAAGCCATCCTGCGGTGTTGCGGCCAGCTCACAAGAAAACGAGTTGAAGAAAGGAGCTCAGGGGCACTGTAATTCACAAACCTGCAGAGTTATAAATGACAACTATCGTCCAAAAATATACTGAAGTAAGGCTGCCAAGAGGACTTGAAAGCGGGGCAGAATTGCAGGAAACCGATTTCAGGAGGTAGACTGGAATTGCATTGAAAGCATAGGAAAAGAGGCAGAACGTCCACAATGATGCACTTGGCCAAAAAGGGCGTATGCGTTTTTTCCTGAATATATTCAGGAAAAAACGCATACGCCCTTTTTGGCCAACCAAGCAAGCTTGCAAAGGAAATCTGCACTACAATGAAGTCTCACTTCCCCCCGGTCAAAAGGGCCATCTGAAAAAAGTGTAAAATCCAGAAAGGCAGGACAGGCCATGGAGAACTGGGAGCCTTGTTATGCTGATGGGCGGGATGTAAACTGCCAACAGACACTCGGGAGAAGTGTATGGTGTTTCCTGAAACATCTAAAAAACAAAGCAACAGAGCCTAGGGCACTTCCACTTATGGTCTTATAGCTTAGGGAAATTAAAATCAAAAAGACACAGCCACCCCAATGTTTGGGACGCCTCTGTTTACAAGAACCTCGTTTACCGTACAAGTTCAATATCACAGAAAGTGAAAAATGGATAAAGAACTTGTGGTACTTACGTACAATGCAGTATCACTCAGCAGTGAAATCTATGTCATCAGGCCCGTAGCAGCACAATGAGTGGATTCAGGTACGATGATTCTAACTGAAATAAGTCACACAGAAGAAGAAACATCATAAGATATCATTAATACACGGAATGTAAACTTGGCTACACAGGAACTGAATTACAGAACAGAACAGGGTCTCAAATTTAGAAAACCAACTTATGCTTGTTTAAGGGTAAAGGTGAGTTGGGGTGCTGCATAAAACCAGAGATTGAAATGAGCACAGATAAAGTTCCTTAAGCCAAATATGGAATAGACAAGAGCTACTCCTTGCTCAACGAAATGGACTCAACACCGCATATTAAACGCCTAAGAATGTACCTGACTCTTAAGTATCTTAAAACCTATGGATTGCTATGTCTCCGAAAGAGAATCAAGCATGTGTACAGGGACATAAACGCAGCAGTGATAGGATTGGAGAGGTTCGGTGAGCAAATGAAGACCCTTTGAAGTCATATTGCATGGTACCCATTCCACGGGTTTCAACTACCCAGGTTTAAGGTATTCTTCCTTCAGCTAAAACATGCATGTGGAACCTAGAGTATGATCAACCATGTGATCGGGAGACGTGTTCAAATATGTCTCAGTTTTCGTACCCTGGTACTCGGGTGCAACATTCCAGACGCTTTACTAACACTCTCCCGACTTGGAGAGTCAGTCCCTTTAACCTCCTGTTTGGCCCAGTTTGCAATTTCTGCGGAAGATGAACAGGAATAGCGAGAACCAATGAGAGACTAGCTGGAGGTGTCTGGACGGGCAAATTTAACTCTCATTTCCCACCAGGAAGAGGAAATAACCAAAGGCTCAGCGTGCCGTGCCGGAACCAGATTAGGGCCTGAAGCCATCCTGCGGTGTTGCGGCCAGCTCACAAGAAAACGAGTTGAAGAAAGGCGCTCAGGGGCACTGTAATTCACAAACCTGCAGAGTTATAAATGACAACTATCGTCCAAAAATATACTGAAGTAAGGCTGCCAAGAGGACTTGAAAGCGGGGCAGAATTGCAGGAAACCGATTTCAGGAGGTAGACTGGAATTGCATTGAAAGCATAGGAAAAGAGGCAGAACGTCCACAATGATGCACTTGGCCAAAAAGGGCGTATGCGTTTTTTCCTGAATATATTCAGGAAAAAACGCATACGCCCTTTTTGGCCAACCAAGCAAGCTTGCAAAGGAAATCTGCACTACAATGAAGTCTCACTTCCCCCCGGTCAAAAGGGCCATCTGAAAAAAGTGTAAAATCCAGAAAGGCAGGACAGGCCATGGAGAACTGGGAGCCTTGTTATGCTGATGGGCGGGATGTAAACTGCCAACAGACACTCGGGAGAAGTGTATGGTGTTTCCTGAAACATCTAAAAAACAAAGCAACAGAGCCTAGGGCACTTCCACTTATGGTCCTATAGCTTAGGGAAATTAAAATCAAAAAGATACAGCCACCCCAATGTTTGGGACGCCTCTGTTTACAAGAACCTCGTTTACCGTACAAGTTCAATATCACAGAAAGTGAAAAATGGATAAAGAACTTGTGGTACTTACGTACAATGCAGTATCACTCAGCAGTGAAATCTATGTCATCAGGCCCGTAGCAGCACAATGAGTGGATTCAGGTACGATGATTCTAACTGAAATAAGTCACACAGAGAAAGAAACATCATAAGATATCAGTAATACACGGAATGTAAACTTGGCTACACAGGAACTGAATTACAGAACAGAACAGGGTCTCAAATTTAGAAAACCAACTTATGCTTGTTTAAGGGTAAAGGTGAGTTGGGGTGCTGCATAAAACCAGAGATTGAAATGAGCACAGATAAAGTTCCTTAAGCCAAATATGGAATAGACAATAGCTACTCCTTGCTCAACGAAATGGACTCAACACCCCATATTAAACGCCTAAGAATGTACCTGACTCTTAAGTATCTTAAAACCTATGGATTGCTATGTCTCCGAAAGAGAATCAAGCATGTGTACAGGGACATAAACGCAGCAGTGATAGGATTGGAGAGGTTCGGTGAGCAAATGAAGACCCTTTGAAGTCATATTGCATGGTACCCATTCCACGGGTTTCAACTACCCAGGTTTAAGGTATTCTTCCTTCAGCTAAAACATGCATGTGGAACCTAGAGTATGATCAACCATGTGATCGGGAGACGTGTTCAAATATGTCTCAGTTTTCGTACCCTGGTACTCGGGTGCAACATTCCAGACGCTTTACTAACACTCTCCCGACTTGGAGAGTCAGTCCCTTTAACCTCCTGTTTGGCCCAGTTTGCAATTTCTGCGGAAGATGAACAGGAATAGCGAGAACCAATGAGAGACTAGCTGGAGGTGTCTGGACGGGCAAATTTAACTCTCATTTCCCACCAGGAAGAGGAAATAACCAAAGGCTCAGCGTGCCGTGCCGGAACCAGATTAGGGCCTGAAGCCATCCTGCGGTGTTGCGGCCAGCTCACAAGAAAACGAGTTGAAGAAAGGAGCTCAGGGGCACTGTAATTCACAAACCTGCAGAGTTATAAATGACAACTATCGTCCAAAAATATACTGAAGTAAGGCTGCCAAGAGGACTTGAAAGCGGGGCAGAATTGCAGGAAACCGATTTCAGGAGGTAGACTGGAATTGCATTGAAAGCATAGGAAAAGAGGCAGAACGTCCACAATGATGCACTTGGCCAAAAAGGGCGTATGCGTTTTTTCCTGAATATATTCAGGAAAAAACGCATACGCCCTTTTTGGCCAACCAAGCAAGCTTGCAAAGGAAATCTGCACTACAATGAAGTCTCACTTCCCCCCGGTCAAAAGGGCCATCTGAAAAAAGTGTAAAATCCAGAAAGGCAGGACAGGCCATGGAGAACTGGGAGCCTTGTTATGCTGATGGGCGGGATGTAAACTGCCAACAGACACTCGGGAGAAGTGTATGGTGTTTCCTGAAACATCTAAAAAACAAAGCAACAGAGCCTAGGGCACTTCCACTTATGGTCCTATAGCTTAGGGAAATTAAAATCAAAAAGATACAGCCACCCCAATGTTTGGGACGCCTCTGTTTACAAGAACCTCGTTTACCGTACAAGTTCAATATCACAGAAAGTGAAAAATGGATAAAGAACTTGTGGTACTTACGTACAATGCAGTATCACTCAGCAGTGAAATCTATGTCATCAGGCCCGTAGCAGCACAATGAGTGGATTCAGGTACGATGATTCTAACTGAAATAAGTCACACAGAAGAAGAAACATCATAAGATATCAGTAATACACGGAATGTAAACTTGGCTACACAGGAACTGAATTACAGAACAGAACAGGGTCTCAAATTTAGAAAACCAACTTATGCTTGTTTAAGGGTAAAGGTGAGTTGGGGTGCTGCATAAAACCAGAGATTGAAATGAGCACAGATAAAGTTCCTTAAGCCAAATATGGAATAGACAAGAGCTACTCCTTGCTCAACGAAATGGACTCAACACCCCATATTAAACGCCTAAGAATGTACCTGACTCTTAAGTATCTTAAAACCTATGGATTGCTATGTCTCCGAAAGAGAATCAAGCATGTGTACAGGGACATAAACGCAGCAGTGATAGGATTGGAGAGGTTCGGTGAGCAAATGAAGACCCTTTGAAGTCATATTGCATGGTACCCATTCCACGGGTTTCAACTACCCAGGTTTAAGGTATTCTTCCTTCAGCTAAAACATGCATGTGGAACCTAGAGTATGATCAACCATGTGATCGGGAGACGTGTTCAAATATGTCTCAGTTTTCGTACCCTGGTACTCGGGTGCAACATTCCAGACGCTTTACTAACACTCTCCCGACTTGGAGAGTCAGTCCCTTTAACCTCCTGTTTGGCCCAGTTTGCAATTTCTGCGGAAGATGAACAGGAATAGCGAGAACCAATGAGAGACTAGCTGGAGGTGTCTGGACGGGCAAATTTAACTCTCATTTCCCACCAGGAAGAGGAAATAACCAAAGGCTCAGCGTGCCGTGCCGGAACCAGATTAGGGCCTGAAGCCATCCTGCGGTGTTGCGGCCAGCTCACAAGAAAGCGAGTTGAAGAAAGGAGCTCAGGGGCACTGTAATTCACAAACCTGCAGAGTTATAAATGACAACTATCGTCCAAAAATATACTGAAGTAAGGCTGCCAAGAGGACTTGAAAGCGGGGCAGAATTGCAGGAAACCGATTTCAGGAGGTAGACTGGAATTGCATTGAAAGCATAGGAAAAGAGGCAGAACGTCCACAATGATGCACTTGGCCAAAAAGGGCGTATGCGTTTTTTCCTGAATATATTCAGGAAAAAACGCATACGCCCTTTTTGGCCAACTAAGGAAGCTTGCAAAGGAAATCTGCACTACAATGAAGTCTCACTTCCCCCCGGTCAAAAGGGCCATCTGAAAAAAGTGTAAAATCCAGAAAGGCAGGACAGGCCATGGAGAACTGGGAGCCTTGTTATGCTGATGGGCGGGATGTAAATTGCCAACAGACACTCGGGAGAAGTGTATGGTGTTTCCTGAAACATCTAAAAAACAAAGCAACAGAGCCTAGGGCACTTCCACTTATGGTCCTATAGCTTAGGGAAATTAAAATCAAAAAGATACAGCCACCCCAATGTTTGGGACGCCTTTGTTTACAAGAACCTCGTTTACCGTACAAGTTCAATATCACAGAAAGTGAAAAATGGATAAAGAACTTGTGGTACTTACGTACAATGCAGTATCACTCAGCAGTGAAATCTATGCCATCAGGCCCGTAGCAGCACAATGAGTGGATTCAGGTACGATGATTCTAACTGAAATAAGTCACACAGAAAAAGAAACATCATAAGATATCAGTAATACACGGAATGTAAACTTGGCTACACAGGAACTGAATTACAGAACAGAACAGGGTCTCAAATTTAGAAAACCAACTTATGCTTGTTTAAGGGTAAAGGTGAGTTGGGGTGCTGCATAAAACCAGAGATTGAAATGAGCACAGATAAAGTTCCTTAAGCCAAATATGGAATAGACAAGAGCTACTCCTTGCTCAACGAAATGGACTCAACACCCCATATTAAACGCCTAAGAATGTACCTGACTCTTAAGTATCTTAAAACCTATGGATTGCTATGTCTCCGAAAGAGAATCAAGCATGTGTACAGGGACATAAACGCAGCAGTGATAGGATTGGAGAGGTTCGGTGAGCAAATGAAGACCCTTTGAAGTCATATTGCATGGTACCCATTCCACGGGTTTCAACTACCCAGGTTTAAGGTATTCTTCCTTCAGCTAAAACATGCATGTGGAACCTAGAGTATGATCAACCATGTGATCGGGAGACGTGTTCAAATATGTCTCAGTTTTCGTACCCTGGTACTCGGGTGCAACATTCCAGACGCTTTACTAACACTCTCCCGACTTGGAGAGTCAGTCCCTTTAACCTCCTGTTTGGCCCAGTTTGCAATTTCTGCGGAAGATGAACAGGAATAGCGAGAACCAATGAGAGACTAGCTGGAGGTGTCTGGACGGGCAAATTTAACTCTCATTTCCCACCAGGAAGAGGAAATAACCAAAGGCTCAGCGTGCCGTGCCGGAACCAGATTAGGGCCTGAAGCCATCCTGCGGTGTTGCGGCCAGCTCACAAGAAAGCGAGTTGAAGAAAGGAGCTCAGGGGCAATGTAATTCACAAACCTGCAGAGTTATAAATGACAGCTATCGTCCAAAAATATACTGAAGTAAGGGTGCCAAGAGGACTTGAAAGCGGGGCAGAATTGCAGGAAACCGATTTCAGGAGGTAGACTGGAATTGCATTGAAAGCATAGGAAAAGAGGCAGAACGTCCACAATGATGCACTTGGCCAAAAAGGGCGTATGCGTTTTTTCCTGAATATATTCAGGAAAAAACGCATACGCCCTTTTTGGCCAACCAAGCAAGCTTGCAAAGGAAATCTGCACTACAATGAAGTCTCACTTCCCCCCGGTCAAAAGGGCCATCTGAAAAAAGTGTAAAATCCAGAAAGGCAGGACAGGCCATGGAGAACTGGGAGCCTTGTTATGCTGATGGGCGGGATGTAAACTGCCAACAGACACTCGGGAGAAGTGTATGGTGTTTCCTGAAACATCTAAAAAACAAAGCAACAGAGCCTAGGGCACTTCCACTTATGGTCCTATAGCTTAGGGAAATTAAAATCAAAAAGATACAGCCACCCCAATGTTTGGGACGCCTCTGTTTACAAGAACCTCGTTTACCGTACAAGTTCAATATCACAGAAAGTGAAAAATGGATAAAGAACTTGTGGTACTTACGTACAATGCAGTATCACTCAGCAGTGAAATCTATGTCATCAGGCCCGTAGCAGCACAATGAGTGGATTCAGGTACGATGATTCTAACTGAAATAAGTCACACAGAAAAAGAAACATCATAAGATATCAGTAATACACGGAATGTAAACTTGGCTACACAGGAACTGAATTACAGAACAGAACAGGGTCTCAAATTTAGAAAACCAACTTATGCTTGTTTAAGGGTAAAGGTGAGTTGGGGTGCTGCATAAAACCAGAGATTGAAATGAGCACAGATAAAGTTCCTTAAGCCAAATATGGAATAGACAAGAGCTACTCCTTGCTCAACGAAATGGACTCAACACCGCATATTAAACGCCTAAGAATGTACCTGACTCTTAAGTATCTTAAAACCTATGGATTGCTATGTCTCCGAAAGAGAATCAAGCATGTGTACAGGGACATAAACGCAGCAGTGATAGGATTGGAGAGGTTCGGTGAGCAAATGAAGACCCTTTGAAGTCATATTGCATGGTACCCATTCCACGGGTTTCAACTACCCAGGTTTAAGGTATTCTTCCTTCAGCTAAAACATGCATGTGGAACCTAGAGTATGATCAACCATGTGATCGGGAGACGTGTTCAAATATGTCTCAGTTTTCGTACCCTGGTACTCGGGTGCAACATTCCAGACGTTTTACTAACACTCTCCCGACTTGGAGAGTCAGTCCCTTTAACCTCCTGTTTGGCCCAGTTTGCAATTTCTGCGGAAGATGAACAGGAATAGCGAGAACCAATGAGAGACTAGCTGGAGGTGTCTGGACGGGCAAATTTAACTCTCATTTCCCACCAGGAAGAGGAAATAACCAAAGGCTCAGCGTGCCGTGCCGGAACCAGATTAGGGCCTGAAGCCATCCTGCGGTGTTGCGGCCAGCTCAGAAGAAAACGAGTTGAAGAAAGGAGCTCAGGGGCACTGTAATTCACAAACCTGCAGAGTTATAAATGACAGCTATCGTCCAAAAATATACTGAAGTAAGGCTGCCAAGAGGACTTGAAAGCGGGGCAGAATTGCAGGAAACCGATTTCAGGAGGTAGACTGGAATTGCTTTGAAAGCATAGGAAAAGAGGCAGAACGTCCACAATGATGCACTTGGCCAAAAAGGGCGTATGCGTTTTTTCCTGAATATATTCAGGAAAAAACGCATACGCCCTTTTTGGCCAACCAAGCAAGCTTGCAAAGGAAATCTGCACTACAATGAAGTCTCACTTCCCCCCCCCCCGGTCAAAAGGGCCATCTGAAAAAAGTGTAAAATCCAGAAAGGCAGGACAGGCCATGGCGAACTGGGAGCCTTGTTATGCTGATGGGCGGGATGTAAACTGCCAACAGACACTCGGGAGAAGTGTATGGTGTTTCCTGAAACATCTAAAAAACAAAGCAACAGAGCCTAGGGCACTTCCACTTATGGTCCTATAGCTTAGGGAAATTAAAATCAAAAAGATACAGCCACCCCAATGTTTGGGACGCCTCTGTTTACAAGAACCTCGTTTACCGTACAAGTTCAATATCACAGAAAGTGAAAAATGGATAAAGAACTTGTGGTACTTACGTACAATGCAGTATCACTCAGCAGTGAAATCTATGCCATCAGGCCCGTAGCAGCACAATGAGTGGATTCAGGTACGATGATTCTAACTGAAATAAGTCACACAGAAAAAGAAACATCATAAGATATCAGTAATACACGGAATGTAAACTTGGCTACACAGGAACTGAATTACAGAACAGAACAGGGTCTCAAATTTAGAAAACCAACTTATGCTTGTTTAAGGGTAAAGGTGAGTTGGGGTGCTGCATAAAACCAGAGATTGAAATGAGCACAGATAAAGTTCCTTAAGCCAAATATGGAATAGACAAGAGCTACTCCTTGCTCAACGAAATGGACTCAACACCGCATATTAAACGCCTAAGAATGTACCTGACTCTTAAGTATCTTAAAACCTATGGATTGCTATGTCTCCGAAAGAGAATCAAGCATGTGTACAGGGACATAAACGCAGCAGTGATAGGATTGGAGAGGTTCGGTGAGCAAATGAAGACCCTTTGAAGTCATATTGCATGGTACCCATTCCACGGGTTTCAACTACCCAGGTTTAAGGTATTCTTCCTTCAGCTAAAACATGCATGTGGAACCTAGAGTATGATCAACCATGTGATCGGGAGACGTGTTCAAATATGTCTCAGTTTTTGTACCCTGGTACTCGGGTGCAACATTCCAGACGCTTTACTAACACTCTCCCGACTTGGAGAGTCAGTCCCTTTAACCTCCTGTTTGGCCCAGTTTGCAATTTCTGCGGAAGATGAACAGGAATAGCGAGAACCAATGAGAGACTAGCTGGAGGTGTCTGGACGGGCAAATTTAACTCTCATTTCCCACCAGGAAGAGGAAATAACCAAAGGCTCAGCGTGCCGTGCCGGAACCAGATTAGGGCCTGAAGCCATCCTGCGGTGTTGCGGCCAGCTCACAAGAAAACGAGTTGAAGAAAGGAGCTCAGGGGCACTGTAATTCACAAACCTGCAGAGTTATAAATGACAACTATCGTCCAAAAATATACTGAAGTAAGGCTGCCAAGAGGACTTGAAAGCGGGGCAGAATTGCAGGAAACCGATTTCAGGAGGTAGACTGGAATTGCATTGAAAGCATAGGAAAAGAGGCAGAACGTCCACAATGATGCACTTGGCCAAAAAGGGCGTATGCGTTTTTTCCTGAATATATTCAGGAAAAAACGCATACGCCCTTTTTGGCCAACCAAGCAAGCTTGCAAAGGAAATCTGCACTACAATGAAGTCTCACTTCCCCCCCCCCCCCCGGTCAAAAGGGCCATCTGAAAAAAGTGTAAAATCCAGAAAGGCAGGACAGGCCATGGAGAACTGGGAGCCTTGTTATGCTGATGGGCGGGATGTAAATTGCCAACAGACACTCGGGAGAAGTGTATGGTGTTTCCTGAAACATCTAAAAAACAAAGCAACAGAGCCTAGGGCACTTCCACTTATGGTCCTATAGCTTAGGGAAATTAAAATCAAAAAGATACAGCCACCCCAATGTTTGGGACGCCTCTGTTTACAAGAACCTCGTTTACCGTACAAGTTCAATATCACAGAAAGTGAAAAATGGATAAAGAACTTGTGGTACTTACGTACAATGCAGTATCACTCAGCAGTGAAATCTATGTCATCAGGCCCGTAGCAGCACAATGAGTGGATTCAGGTACGATGATTCTAACTGAAATAAGTCACACAGAAAAAGAAACATCATAAGATATCAGTAATACACGGAATGTAAACTTGGCTACACAGGAACTGAATTACAGAACAGAACAGGGTCTCAAATTTAGAAAACCAACTTATGCTTGTTTAAGGGTAAAGGTGAGTTGGGGTGCTGCATAAAACCAGAGATTGAAATGAGCACAGATAAAGTTCCTTAAGCCAAATATGGAATAGACAAGAGCTACTCCTTGCTCAACGAAATGGACTCAACACCGCATATTAAACGCCTAAGAATGTACCTGACTCTTAAGTATCTTAAAACCGATGGATTGCTATGTCTCCGAAAGAGAATCAAGCATGTGTACAGGGACATAAACGCAGCAGTGATAGGATTGGAGAGGTTCGGTGAGCAAATGAAGACCCTTTGAAGTCATATTGCATGGTACCCATTCCACGGGTTTCAACTACCCAGGTTTAAGGTATTCTTCCTTCAGCTAAAACATGCATGTGGAACCTAGAGTATGATCAACCATGTGATCGGGAGACGTGTTCAAATATGTCTCAGTTTTCGTACCCTGGTACTCGGGTGCAACATTCCAGACGCTTTACTAACACTCTCCCGACTTGGAGAGTCAGTCCCTTTAACCTCCTGTTTGGCCCAGTTTGCAATTTCTGCGGAACATGAACAGGAATAGCGAGAACCAATGAGAGACTAGCTGGAGGTGTCTGGACGGGCAAATTTAACTCTCATTTCCCACCAGGAAGAGGAAATAACCAAAGGCTCAGCGTGCCGTGCCGGAACCAGATTAGGGCCTGAAGCCATCCTGCGGTGTTGCGGCCAGCTCACAAGAAAACGAGTTGAAGAAAGGAGCTCAGGGGCACTGTAATTCACAAACCTGCAGAGTTATAAATGACAGCTATCGTCCAAAAATATACTGAAGTAAGGCTGCCAAGAGGACTTGAAAGCGGGGCAGAATTGCAGGAAACCGATTTCAGGAGGTAGACTGGAATTGCATTGAAAGCATAGGAAAAGAGGCAGAACGTCCACAATGATGCACTTGGCCAAAAAGGGCGTATGCGTTTTTTCCTGAATATATTCAGGAAAAAACGCATACGCCCTTTTTGGCCAACCAAGCAAGCTTGCAAAGGAAATCTGCACTACAATGAAGTCTCACTTCCCCCCGGTCAAAAGGGCCATCTGAAAAAAGTGTAAAATCCAGAAAGGCAGGACAGGCCATGGAGAACTGGGAGCCTTGTTATGCTGATGGGCGGGATGTAAACTGCCAACAGACACTCGGGAGAAGTGTATGGTGTTTCCTGAAACATCTAAAAAACAAAGCAACAGAGCCTAGGGCACTTCCACTTATGGTCCTATAGCTTAGGGAAATTAAAATCAAAAAGATACAGCCACCCCAATGTTTGGGACGCCTCTGTTTACAAGAACCTCGTTTACCGTACAAGTTCAATATCACAGAAAGTGAAAAATGGATAAAGAACTTGTGGTACTTACGTACAATGCAGTATCACTCAGCAGTGAAATCTATGTCATCAGGCCCGTAGCAGCACAATGAGTGGATTCAGGTACGATGATTCTAACTGAAATAAGTCACACAGAAAAAGAAACATCATAAGATATCAGTAATACACGGAATGTAAACTTGGCTACACAGGAACTGAATTACAGAACAGAACAGGGTCTCAAATTTAGAAAACCAACTTATGCTTGTTTAAGGGTAAAGGTGAGTTGGGGTGCTGCATAAAACCAGAGATTGAAATGAGCACAGATAAAGTTCCTTAAGCCAAATATGGAATAGACAAGAGCTACTCCTTGCTCAACGAAATGGACTCAACACCGCATATTAAACGCCTAAGAATGTACCTGACTCTTAAGTATCTTAAAACCTATGGATTGCTATGTCTCCGAAAGAGAATCAAGCATGTGTACAGGGACATAAACGCAGCAGTGATAGGATTGGAGAGGTTCGGTGAGCAAATGAAGACCCTTTGAAATCATATTGCATGGTACCCATTCCACGGGTTTCAACTACCCAGGTTTAAGGTATTCTTCCTTCAGCTAAAACATGCATGTGGAACCTAGAGTATGATCAACCATGTGATCGGGAGACGTGTTCAAATATGTCTCAGTTTTCGTACCCTGGTACTCGGGTGCAACATTCCAGACGTTTTACTAACACTCTCCCGACTTGGAGAGTCAGTCCCTTTAACCTCCTGTTTGGCCCAGTTTGCAATTTCTGCGGAAGATGAACAGGAATAGCGAGAACCAATGAGAGACTAGCTGGAGGTGTCTGGACGGGCAAATTTAACTCTCATTTCCCACCAGGAAGAGGAAATAACCAAAGGCTCAGCGTGCCGTGCCGGAACCAGATTAGGGCCTGAAGCCATCCTGCGGTGTTGCGGCCAGCTCAGAAGAAAACGAGTTGAAGAAAGGAGCTCAGGGGCACTGTAATTCACAAACCTGCAGAGTTATAAATGACAGCTATCGTCCAAAAATATACTGAAGTAAGGCTGCCAAGAGGACTTGAAAGCGGGGCAGAATTGCAGGAAACCGATTTCAGGAGGTAGACTGGAATTGCTTTGAAAGCATAGGAAAAGAGGCAGAACGTCCACAATGATGCACTTGGCCAAAAAGGGCGTATGCGTTTTTTCCTGAATATATTCAGGAAAAAACGCATACGCCCTTTTTGGCCAACCAAGCAAGCTTGCAAAGGAAATCTGCACTACAATGAAGTCTCACTTCCCCCCCCCCCCGGTCAAAAGGGCCATCTGAAAAAAGTGTAAAATCCAGAAAGGCAGGACAGGCCATGGCGAACTGGGAGCCTTGTTATGCTGATGGGCGGGATGTAAACTGCCAACAGACACTCGGGAGAAGTGTATGGTGTTTCCTGAAACATCTAAAAAACAAAGCAACAGAGCCTAGGGCACTTCCACTTATGGTCCTATAGCTTAGGGAAATTAAAATCAAAAAGATACAGCCACCCCAATGTTTGGGACGCCTCTGTTTACAAGAACCTCGTTTACCGTACAAGTTCAATATCACAGAAAGTGAAAAATGGATAAAGAACTTGTGGTACTTACGTACAATGCAGTATCACTCAGCAGTGAAATCTATGCCATCAGGCCCGTAGCAGCACAATGAGTGGATTCACGTACGATGATTCTAACTGAAATAAGTCACACAGAAAAAGAAACATCATAAGATATCAGTAATACACGGAATGTAAACTTGGCTACACAGGAACTGAATTACAGAACAGAACAGGGTCTCAAATTTAGAAAACCAACTTATGCTTGTTTAAGGGTAAAGGTGAGTTGGGGTGCTGCATAAAACCAGAGATTGAAATGAGCACAGATAAAGTTCCTTAAGCCAAATATGGAATAGACAAGAGCTACTCCTTGCTCAACGAAATGGACTCAACACCGCATATTAAACGCCTAAGAATGTACCTGACTCTTAAGTATCTTAAAACCTATGGATTGCTATGTCTCCGAAAGAGAATCAAGCATGTGTACAGGGACATAAACGCAGCAGTGATAGGATTGGAGAGGTTCGGTGAGCAAATGAAGACCCTTTGAAGTCATATTGCATGGTACCCATTCCACGGGTTTCAACTACCCAGGTTTAAGGTATTCTTCCTTCAGCTAAAACATGCATGTGGAACCTAGAGTATGATCAACCATGTGATCGGGAGACGTGTTCAAATATGTCTCAGTTTTTGTACCCTGGTACTCGGGTGCAACATTCCAGACGCTTTACTAACACTCTCCCGACTTGGAGAGTCAGTCCCTTTAACCTCCTGTTTGGCCCAGTTTGCAATTTCTGCGGAAGATGAACAGGAATAGCGAGAACCAATGAGAGACTAGCTGGAGGTGTCTGGACGGGCAAATTTAACTCTCATTTCCCACCAGGAAGAGGAAATAACCAAAGGCTCAGCGTGCCGTGCCGGAACCAGATTAGGGCCTGAAGCCATCCTGCGGTGTTGCGGCCAGCTCACAAGAAAACGAGTTGAAGAAAGGAGCTCAGGGGCACTGTAATTCACAAACCTGCAGAGTTATAAATGACAACTATCGTCCAAAAATATACTGAAGTAAGGCTGCCAAGAGGACTTGAAAGCGGGGCAGAATTGCAGGAAACCGATTTCAGGAGGTAGACTGGAATTGCATTGAAAGCATAGGAAAAGAGGCAGAACGTCCACAATGATGCACTTGGCCAAAAAGGGCGTATGCGTTTTTTCCTGAATATATTCAGGAAAAAACGCATACGCCCTTTTTGGCCAACCAAGCAAGCTTGCAAAGGAAATCTGCACTACAATGAAGTCTCACTTCCCCCCCCCCCCGGTCAAAAGGGCCATCTGAAAAAAGTGTAAAATCCAGAAAGGCAGGACAGGCCATGGAGAACTGGGAGCCTTGTTATGCTGATGGGCGGGATGTAAATTGCCAACAGACACTCGGGAGAAGTGTATGGTGTTTCCTGAAACATCTAAAAAACAAAGCAACAGAGCCTAGGGCACTTCCACTTATGGTCCTATAGCTTAGGGAAATTAAAATCAAAAAGATACAGCCACCCCAATGTTTGGGACGCCTCTGTTTACAAGAACCTCGTTTACCGTACAAGTTCAATATCACAGAAAGTGAAAAATGGATAAAGAACTTGTGGTACTTACGTACAATGCAGTATCACTCAGCAGTGAAATCTATGTCATCAGGCCCGTAGCAGCACAATGAGTGGATTCAGGTACGATGATTCTAACTGAAATAAGTCACACAGAAAAAGAAACATCATAAGATATCAGTAATACACGGAATGTAAACTTGGCTACACAGGAACTGAATTACAGAACAGAACAGGGTCTCAAATTTAGAAAACCAACTTATGCTTGTTTAAGGGTAAAGGTGAGTTGGGGTGCTGCATAAAACCAGAGATTGAAATGAGCACAGATAAAGTTCCTTAAGCCAAATATGGAATAGACAAGAGCTACTCCTTGCTCAACGAAATGGACTCAACACCGCATATTAAACGCCTAAGAATGTACCTGACTCTTAAGTATCTTAAAACCGATGGATTGCTATGTCTCCGAAAGAGAATCAAGCATGTGTACAGGGACATAAACGCAGCAGTGATAGGATTGGAGAGGTTCGGTGAGCAAATGAAGACCCTTTGAAGTCATATTGCATGGTACCCATTCCACGGGTTTCAACTACCCAGGTTTAAGGTATTCTTCCTTCAGCTAAAACATGCATGTGGAACCTAGAGTATGATCAACCATGTGATCGGGAGACGTGTTCAAATATGTCTCAGTTTTCGTACCCTGGTACTCGGGTGCAACATTCCAGACGCTTTACTAACACTCTCCCGACTTGGAGAGTCAGTCCCTTTAACCTCCTGTTTGGCCCAGTTTGCAATTTCTGCGGAAGATGAACAGGAATAGCGAGAACCAATGAGAGACTAGCTGGAGGTGTCTGGACGGGCAAATTTAACTCTCATTTCCCACCAGGAAGAGGAAATAACCAAAGGCTCAGCGTGCCGTGCCGGAACCAGATTAGGGCCTGAAGCCATCCTGCGGTGTTGCGGCCAGCTCACAAGAAAACGAGTTGAAGAAAGGAGCTCAGGGGCACTGTAATTCACAAACCTGCAGAGTTATAAATGACAGCTATCGTCCAAAAATATACTGAAGTAAGGCTGCCAAGAGGACTTGAAAGCGGGGCAGAATTGCAGGAAACCGATTTCAGGAGGTAGACTGGAATTGCATTGAAAGCATAGGAAAAGAGGCAGAACGTCCACAATGATGCACTTGGCCAAAAAGGGCATATGCGTTTTTTCCTGAATATATTCAGGAAAAAACGCATACGCCCTTTTTGGCCAACCAAGCAAGCTTGCAAAGGAAATCTGCACTACAATGAAGTCTCACTTCCCCCCGGTCAAAAGGGCCATCTGAAAAAAGTGTAAAATCCAGAAAGGCAGGACAGGCCATGGCGAACTGGGAGCCTTGTTATGCTGATGGGCGGGATGTAAACTGCCAACAGACACTCGGGAGAAGTGTATGGTGTTTCCTGAAACATCTAAAAAACAAAGCAACAGAGCCTGGGCACTTCCACTTATGGTCCTATAGCTTAGGGAAATTAAAATCAAAAAGATACAGCCACCCCAATGTTTGGGACGCCTCTGTTTACAAGAACCTCGTTTACCGTACAAGTTCAATATCACAGAAAGTGAAAAATGGATAAAGAACTTGTGGTACTTACATACAATGCAGTATCACTCAGCAGTGAAATCTATGTCATCAGGCCCGTAGCAGCACAATGAGTGGATTCAGGTACGATGATTCTAACTGAAATAAGTCACACAGAGAAAGAAACATCATAAGATATCAGTAATACACGGAATGTAAACTTGGCTACACAGGAACTGAATTACAGAACAGAACAGGGTCTCAAATTTAGAAAACCAACTTATGCTTGTTTAAGGGTAAAGGTGAGTTGGGGTGCTGCATAAAACCAGAGATTGAAATGAGCACAGATAAAGTTCCTTAAGCCAAATATGGAATAGACAAGAGCTACTCCTTGCTCAACGAAATGGACTCAACACCGCATATTAAACGCCTAAGAATGTACCTGACTCTTAAGTATCTTAAAACCTATGGATTGCTATGTCTCCGAAAGAGAATCAAGCATGTGTACAGGGACATAAACGCAGCAGTGATAGGATTGGAGAGGTTCGGTGAGCAAATGAAGACCCTTTGAAGTCATATTGCATGGTACCCATTCCACGGGTTTCAACTACCCAGGTTTAAGGTATTCTTCCTTCAGCTAAAACATGCATGTGGAACCTAGAGTATGATCAACCATGTGATCGGGAGACGTGTTCAAATATGTCTCAGTTTTCGTACCCTGGTACTCGGGTGCAACATTCCAGACGCTTTACTAACACTCTCCCGACTTGGAGAGTCAGTCCCTTTAACCTCCTGTTTGGCCCAGTTTGCAATTTCTGCGGAAGATGAACAGGAATAGCGAGAACCAATGAGAGACTAGCTGGAGGTGTCTGTACGGGCAAATTTAACTCTCATTTCCCATCAGGAAGAGGAAATAACCAAAGGCTCAGCGTGCCGTGCCGGAACCAGATTAGGGCCTGAAGCCATCCTGCAGTGTTGCGGCCAGCTCACAAGAAAACGAGTTGAAGAAAGGAGCTCAGGGGCACTGTAATTCACAAACCTGCAGAGTTATAAATGACAACTATCGTCCAAAAATATACTGAAGTAAGGCTGCCAAGAGGACTTGAAAGCGGGGCAGAATTGCAGGAAACCGATTTCAGGAGGTAGACTGGAATTGCATTGAAAGCATAGGAAAAGAGGCAGAACGTCCACAATGATGCACTTGGCCAAAAAGGGCGTATGCGTTTTTTCCTGAATATATTCAGGAAAAAACGCATACGCCCTTTTTGGCCAACCAAGCAAGCTTGCAAAGGAAATCTGCACTACAATGAAGTCTCACTTCCTCCCCCCCCCCGGTCAAAAGGGCCATCTGAAAAACGTGTAAAATCCAGAAAGGCAGGACAGGCCATGGAGAACTGGGAGCCTTGTTATGCTGATGGGCGGGATGTAAACTGCCAACAGACACTCGGGAGAAGTGTATGGTGTTTCCTGAAACATCTAAAAAACAAAGGAACAGAGCCTAGGGCACTTCCACTTATGGTCCTATAGCTTAGGGAAATTAAAATAAAAGAGACACAGCCACCCCAATGTTTGGGACGCCTCTGTTTACAAGAACCTCGTTTACCGTACAAGTTCAATATCACAGAAAGTGAAAAATGGATAAAGAACTTGTGGTACTTACGTACAATGCAGTATCACTCAGAAGTGAAATCTATGTCATCAGGCCCGTAGCAGCACAATGAGTGGATTCAGGTACGATGATTCTAACTGAAATAAGTCACACAGAAAAAGAAACATCATAAGATATCAGTAATACACGGAATGTAAACTTGGCTACACAGGAACTGAATTACAGAACAGAACAGGGTCTCAAATTTAGAAAACCAACTTATGCTTGTTTAAGGGTAAAGGTGAGTTGGGGTGCTGCATAAAACCAGAGATTGAAATGAGCACAGATAAAGTTCCTTAAGCCAAATATGGAATAGACAAGAGCTACTCCTTGCTCAACGAAATGGACTCAACACCGCATATTAAACGCCTAAGAATGTACCTGACTCTTAAGTATCTTAAAACCGATGGATTGCTATGTCTCCGAAAGAGAATCAAGCATGTGTACAGGGACATAAACGCAGCAGTGATAGGATTGGAGAGGTTCGGTGAGCAAATGAAGACCCTTTGAAGTCATATTGCATGGTACCCATTCCACGGGTTTCAACTACCCAGGTTTAAGGTATTCTTCCTTCAGCTAAAACATGCATGTGGAACCTAGAGTATGATCAACCATGTGATCGGGAGACGTGTTCAAATATGTCTCAGTTTTCGTACCCTGGTACTCGGGTGCAACATTCCAGACGCTTTACTAACACTCTCCCGACTTGGAGAGTCAGTCCCTTTAACCTCCTGTTTGGCCCAGTTTGCAATTTCTGCGGAAGATGAACAGGAATAGCGAGAACCAATGAGAGACTAGCTGGAGGAGTCTGGACGGGCAAATTTAACTCTCATTTCCCACCAGGAAGAGGAAATAACCAAAGGCTCAGCGTGCCGTGCCGGAACCAGATTAGGGCCTGAAGCCATCCTGCGGTGTTGCGGCCAGCTCACAAGAAAACGAGTTGAAGAAAGGAGCTCAGGGGCACTGTAATTCACAAACCTGCAGAGTTATAAATGACAACTATCGTCCAAAAATATACTGAAGTAAGGCTGCCAAGAGGACTTGAAAGCGGGGCAGAATTGCAGGAAACCGATTTCAGGAGGTAGACTGGAATTGCATTGAAAGCATAGGAAAAGAGGCAGAACGTCCACAATGATGCACTTGGCCAAAAAGGGCGTATGCGTTTTTTCCTGAATATATTCAGGAAAAAACGCATACGCCCTTTTTGGCCAACCAAGCAAGCTTGCAAAGGAAATCTGCACTACAATGAAGTCTCACTTCCCCCCGGTCAAAAGGGCCATCTGAAACAAGTGTAAAATCCAGAAAGGCAGGACAGGCCATGGAGAACTGGGAGCCTTGTTATGCTGATGGGCGGGATGTAAACTGCCAACAGCCACTCGGGAGAAGTGTATGGTGTTTCCTGAAACATCTAAAAAACAAAGCAACAGAGCCTAGGCCACTTCCACTTATGGTCCTATAGCTTAGGGAAATTAAAATCAAAAAGACACAGCCACCCCAAAGTTTGGGACGCCTCTGTTTACAAGAACCTCGTTTACCGTACAAGTTCAATATCACAGAAAGTGAAAAATGGATAAAGAACTTGTGGTACTTACGTACAATGCAGTATCACTCAGCAGTGAAATCTATGTCATCAGGCCCGTAGCAGCACAATGAGTGGATTCAGGTACGATGATTCTAACTGAAATAAGTCACACAGAAAAAGAAACATCATAAGATATCAGTAATACACGGAATGTAAACTTGGCTACACAGGAACTGAATTACAGAACAGAACAGGGTCTCAAATTTAGAAAACCAACTTATGCTTGTTTAAGGGTAAAGGTGAGTTGGGGTGCTGCATAAAACCAGAGATTGAAATGAGCACAGATAAAGTTCCTTAAGCCAAATATGGAATAGACAAGAGCTACTCCTTGCTCAACGAAATGGACTCAACACCGCATATTAAACGCCTAAGAATGTACCTGACTCTTAAGTATCTTAAAACCTATGGATTGCTATGTCTCCGAAAGAGAATCAAGCATGTGTACAGGGACATAAACGCAGCAGTGATAGGATTGGAGAGGTTCGGTGAGCAAATGAAGACCCTTTGAAGTCATATTGCATGGTACCCATTCCACGGGTTTCAACTACCCAGGTTTAAGGTATTCTTCCTTCAGCTAAAACATGCATGTGGAACCTAGAGTATGATCAACCATGTGATCGGGAGACGTGTTCAAATATGTCTCAGTTTTCGTACCCTGGTACTCGGGTGCAACATTCCAGACGCTTTACTAACACTCTCCCGACTTGGAGAGTCAGTCCCTTTAACCTCCTGTTTGGCCCAGTTTGCAATTTCTGCGGAAGATGAACAGGAATAGCGAGAACCAATGAGAGACTAGCTGGAGGTGTCTGGACGGGCAAATTTAACTCTCATTTCCCACCAGGAAGAGGAAATAACCAAAGGCTCAGCGTGCCGTGCCGGAACCAGATTAGGGCCTGAAGCCATCCTGCGGTGTTGCGGCCAGCTCACAAGAAAACGAGTTGAAGAAAGGAGCTCAGGGGCACTGTAATTCACAAACCTGCAGAGTTATAAATGACAACTATCGTCCAAAAATATACTGAAGTAAGGCTGCCAAGAGGACTTGAAAGCGGGGCAGAATTGCAGGAAACCGATTTCAGGAGGTAGACTGGAATTGCATTGAAAGCATAGGAAAAGAGGCAGAACGTCCACAATGATGCACTTGGCCAAAAAGGGCGTATGCGTTTTTTCCTGAATATATTCAGGAAAAAACGCATACGCCCTTTTTGGCCAACCAAGCAAGCTTGCAAAGGAAATCTGCACTACAATGAAGTCTCACTTCCCCCCGGTCAAAAGGGCCATCTGAAAAAAGTGTAAAATCCAGAAAGGCAGGACAGGCCATGGAGAACTGGGAACCTTGTTATGCTCATGGGCGGGATGTACATTGCCAACAGACACTCGGGAGAAGTGTATGGTGTTTCCTGAAACATCTAAAAAACAAAGCAACAGAGCCTAGGGCACTTCCACTTATGGTCCTATAGCTTAGGGAAATTAAAATCAAAAAGACACAGCCACCCCAAAGTTTGGGACGCCTCTGTTTACAAGAACCTCGTTTACCGTACAAGTTCAATATCAAAGAAAGTGAAAAATGGAGAAAGAAGTTGTGGTATTTACTTACAAAGCAATATCACTCAGCAAAGAAATCTATGTCATCAGGCCCTTAGCAGCACAATGAGTGGATTCAGGTATGATGATTCTAACTGAAATAAGTCACACAGAAAAAGAAACATCATAAGCTATCAGTAATAAACGGAATGTAAACTTGGCTACACAGGAACAGAATTACAGAACAGAACAGGGTCTCAAATTTAGAAAACCAACTTATGCTTGCGTAAGGGGAAAGGTGAGTTGGGGTGCTGCATAAAACCAGAGATCGAAATGAGCACACATAAAGTTCCTTAAGCCAAGTATGGAATAGACTAGAGCTACTCCTTGCTCAACAAAATGGACTCAACACCCCATATTAAACGCCTAAGAATGTACCTGACTAGTAAGTATCTTAAAACCTATGGATTGCTATGTCTCCAAAAGAGAATCAAGCGTGTGTACAGGGGCATAAACGCAGCAGTGATAGGATTGGAGAGGTTCGGTGAGCAAATGAAGACCCTTTGAAGTCATATTGCATGGTACCCATTCCACGGGTTTCAACTACCCAGGTTTAAGGTATTCTTCCTTCAGCTAAAACATGCATGTGGAACCTAGAGTATGATCAACCATGTGATCGGGAGACGTGTTCAAATATGTCTCAGTTTTCGTACCCTGGTACTTGGGTGCAACATTCCAGACGCTTTACTAACATTCTCCCGACTTGGAGAGTCAGTCCCTATAACCTCCTGTTTGGCCCAGTTTGCAATTTCTGCGGAAGATGAACAGGAATAGCGAGAACCAATGAGAGACTAGCTGGAGGTGTCTGGACGGGCAAATTTAACTCTCATTTCCCACCAGGAAGAGGAGTTAACCAAAGGCTCAGCGTGCCGTGCCGGATCCAGATTAAGGCCTCAAGCCATCCTGCAGTGTTGCGGCCAGGTCACAAGAAAGCGAGTTGAAGAAAGGAGCTCAGGGGCACTGTAATTCACAAACCTGCAGAGTTATAAATGACAGCTATCGTCAAAAAATATACTGAAGTAAGGCTGCCAAGAGGACTTGAAAGCGGGGCAGAATTGCAGGAAACCGATTTCAGGAGGTAGACTGGAATTGCATTGAAAGCATAGGAAAAGAGGCAGAACGTCCACAATGATGCACTTGGCCAAAAAGGGCGTATGCGTTTTTTCCTGAATATATTCAGGAAAAAACGCATACGCCCTTTTTGGCCAACCAAGCAAGCTTGCAAGGGAAATCTGCACTACAATGAAGTCGCACTTCCCCCCGGTCAAAAGGGCCATCTGAAAAAAGTGTAAAATCCAGAAAGGCAGGACAGGCCATGGAGAACTGGGAGCCTTGTTATGCTGATGGGCGGGATGTAAATTGACAACAGACACTCGGGAGAAGTGTATGGTGTTTCCTGAAACATCTAAAAAAAAAAGCAACAGAGCCTAGGGCATTTCCACTTATGGTCCTATAGCTTAGGGAAATTAAAATCAAAAAGATACAGCCACCCCAATGTTTGGGACGCCTTTGTTTACAAGAACCTCGTTTACCGTACAAGTTCAATATCACAGAAAGTGAAAAATGGATAAAGAACTTGTGGTACTTACGTACAATGCAGTATCACTCAGCAGTGAAATCTATTTCATCAGGCCCGTAGCAGCACAATGAGTGGATTCAGGTACGATGATTCTAACTGAAATAAGTCACACAGAGAAAGAAACATCATAAGATATTAGTAATACACGGAATGTAAACTTGGCTACACAGGAACTGAATTACAGAACAGAACAGGGTCTCAAATTTAGAAAACCAACTTATGCTTGTTTAAGGGTAAAGGTGAGTTGGGGTGCTGCATAAAACCAGAGATTGAAATCAGCACAGATAAAGTTCCTTAAGCCAAATATGGAATACACAAGAGCTACTCCTTGCTCAACGAAATGGACTCAACACCCCATATTAAACGCCTAAGAATGTACCTGACTCTTAAGTATCTTAAAACCTATGGATTGCTATGTCTCCGAAAGAGAATCAAGCATGTGTACAGGGACATAAACGCAGCAGTGATAGGATTGGAGAGGTTCGGTGAGCAAATGAAGACCCTTTGAAGTCATATTGCATGGTACCCATTCCACGGGTTTCAACTACCCAGGTTTAAGGTATTCTTCCTTCAGCTAAAACATGCATGTGGAACCTAGAGTATGATCAACCATGTGATCGGGAGACGTGTTCAAATATGTCTCAGTTTTCGTACCCTGGTACTCGGGTGCAACATTCCAGACGCTTTACTAACACTCTCCCCACTTGGAGAGTCAGTCCCTTTAACCTCCTGTTTGGCCCAGTTTGCAATTTCTGCGGAAGATGAACAGGAATAGCGAGAACCAATGAGAGACTAGCTGGAGGTGTCTGGACGGGCAAATTTAACTCTCATTTCCCACCAGGAAGAGGAAATAACCAAAGGCTCAGCGTGCCGTGCCGGAACCAGATTAGGGCCTGAAGCCATCCTGCGGTGTTGCGGCCAGCTCACAAGAAAGCGAGTTGAAGAAAGGAGCTCAGCGGCACTGTAATTCACAAACCTGCAGAGTTATAAATGACAGCTATCGTCCAAAAATATACTGAAGTAAGGCTGCCAAGAGGACTTGAAAGCGGGGCAGAATTGCAGGAAACCGATTTCAGGAGGTAGACTGGAATTGCATTGAAAGCATAGGAAAAGAGGCAGAACGTCCACAATGATGCACTTGGCCAAAAAGGGCGTATGCGTTTTTTCCTGAATATATTCAGGAAAAAACGCATACGCCCTTTTTGGCCAACCAAGCAAGCTTGCAAAGGAAATCTGCACTACAATGAAGTCTCACTTCCCCCCGGTCAAAAGGGCCATCTGAAAAAAGTGTAAAATCCAGAAAGGCAGGACAGGCCATGGAGAACTGGGAGCCTTGTTATGCTGATGGGCGGGATGTAAACTGCCAACAGACGCTCTGGAGAAGTGTATGGTGTTTCCTGAAACATCTAAAAAACAAAGCAACAGAGCCTAGGGCACTTCCACTTATGGTCCTATAGCTTAGGGAAATTAAAATCAAAAAGATACAGCCACCCCAATGTTTGGGACGCCTCTGTTTACAAGAACCTCGTTTACCGTACAAGTTCAATATCACAGAAAGTGAAAAATGGATAAAGAACTTGTGGTACTTACGTACAATGCAGTATCACTCAGCAGTGAAATCTATGCCATCAGGCCCGTAGCAGCACAATGAGTGGATTCAGGTACGATGATTCTAACTGAAATAAGTCACACAGAAAAAGAAACATCATAAGATATCAGTAATACACGGAATGTAAACTTGGCTACACAGGAACTGAATTACAGAACAGAACAGGGTCTCAAATTTAGAAAACCAACTTATGCTTGTTTAAGGGTAAAGGTGAGTTGGGGTGCTGCATAAAACCAGAGATTGAAATGAGCACAGATAAAGTTCCTTAAGCCAAATATGGAATAGACAAGAGCTACTCCTTGCTCAACGAAATGGACTCAACACCCCATATTAAACGCCTAAGAATGTACCTGACTCTTAAGTATCTTAAAACCTATGGATTGCTATGTCTCCGAAAGAGAATCAAGCATGTGTACAGGGACATAAACGCAGCAGTGATAGGATTGGAGAGGTTCGGTGAGCAAATGAAGACCCTTTGAAGTCATATTGCATGGTACCCATTCCACGGGTTTCAACTACCCAGGTTTAAGGTATTCTTCCTTCAGCTAAAACATGCATGTGGAACCTAGAGTATGATCAACCATGTGATCGGGAGACGTGTTCAAATATGTCTCAGTTTTCGTACCCTGGTACTCGGGTGCAACATTCCAGACGCTTTACTAACACTCTCCCCACTTGGAGAGTCAGTCCCTTTAACCTCCTGTTTGGCCCAGTTTGCAATTTCTGCGGAAGATGAACAGGAATAGCGAGAACCAATGAGAGACTAGCTGGAGGTGTCTGGACGGGCAAATTTAACTCTCATTTCCCACCAGGAAGAGGAAATAACCAAAGGCTCAGCGTGCCGTGCCGGAACCAGATTAGGGCCTGAAGCCATCCTGCGGTGTTGCGGCCAGCTCACAAGAAAGCGAGTTGAAGAAAGGAGCTCAGGGGCACTGTAATTCACAAACCTGCAGAGTTATAAATGACAGCTATCGTCCAAAAATATACTGAAGTAAGGCTGCCAAGAGGACTTGAAAGCGGGGCAGAATTGCAGGAAACCGATTTCAGGAGGTAGAGTGGAATTGCATTGAAAGCATAGGAAAAGAGGCAGAACGTCCACAATGATGCACTTGGCCAAAAAGGGCGTATGCGTTTTTTCCTGAATATATTCAGGAAAAAACGCATACGCCCTTTTTGGCCAACCAAGCAAGCTTGCAAAGGAAATCTGCACTACAATGAAGTCTCACTTCCCCCCGGTCAAAAGGGCCATCTGAAAAAAGTGTAAAATCCAGAAAGGCAGGACAGGCCATGGAGAACTGGGAGCCTTGTTATGCTGATGGGCGGGATGTAAACTGCCAACAGACGCTCTGGAGAAGTGTATGGTGTTTCCTGAAACATCTAAAAAACAAAGCAACAGAGCCTAGGGCACTTCCACTTATGGTCCTATAGATTAGGGAAATTAAAATCAAAAAGACACAGCCACCCCAAAGTTTGGGACGGCTCTGTTTACAAGAACCTCGTTTACGGTACAAGTTCAGTATCGCAGAAAGTGAAAAATGGATGAAGATGTTCTGGTACTTACGTACAATGCAGTATCACTCAGCAATGACATCTATGTCATCAGGCCCGTAGCAGCATAATGAGTGGATTCAGGTATGATGATTCTAACTGAAAGAAGTCACACAGAAAAAGAAACATCATAAGATATCACTACTACACGGAATGTAAACTTGGCTACACAGGAACTGGATTACAAAACAGAACAGGGTCTCAAATTTAGAAAACCAACTTATGCTTGCTTAAGGGGAAAGGTGAGTTGGGGTGCTGCATAAAACCAGAGATTGAAATGAGCACAGATAAAGTTCCTTAAGCCAAATATGGAATACACAAGAGCTACTCCTTGCTCAACGAAATGGACTCAACACCCCATATTAAACGCCTAAGAATGTACCTGACTACTAAGTATCTTAAAACCTATGGATTGCTATGTCTCCGAAAGAGAATCAAGCGAGTGCACAGGGGCATAAACGCAGCAGTGATAGGATTGGAGAGGTTCGGTGAGCAAATGAAGACCCTTTGAAGTCATATTGCATGGTACCCATTCCACGGGTCTCAACTCTCCAGGTTTAAGGGATTCTTCCTTCAGCTAAAACATGCATGTGGAACCCAGAGTATGATCAACCGTGTGATCGGGAGACGTGTTCAAATATGTCTCCGTTCTCGTACCCTGGTACTCGGGTGCAACATTCCAGACGCTTTACTAACACTCTCCCGACTTGGAGAGTCAGTGCCTTTAACCTCCTGTTTGGCCCAGTTTGCAATTTCTGCGGAAGATGAACAGGAATACGGAGAACCAATGAGAGACTAGCTGGAGGTGTCTGGACGGGCAAATTTAACTCTCATTTCCCACCAGGAAGAGGAATTAACCAAAGGCTCAGCGTGCCGTGCCGGAACCACATTAGGGCCTGAAGCAATCCTGCGGTGTTGCGGCCAGCTCACAAGAAAGCGAGTTGAAGAAAGGAGCTCAGGGGCACTGTAATTCACAAACCTGCAGAGTTATAAATGACAGCTATCGTCCAAAAATATACTGAAGTAAGGCTGCCAAGAGGACTTGAAAGCGGGGCAGAATTGCAGGAAACCGATTTCAGGAGGTAGACTGGAATTGCATTGAAAGCATAGGAAAAGAGGCAGAACGTCCACAATGATGCACTTGGCCAAAAAGGGCGTATGCGTTTTTTCCTGAATATATTCAGGAAAAAACGCATACGCCCTTTTTGGCCAACCAAGCAAGCTTGCAAAGGAAATCTGCACTACAATGAAGTCTCACTTCCCCCCGGTCAAAAGGGCCATCTGAAAAAAGTGTAAAATCCAGAAAGGCAGGACAGGCCATGGAGAACTGGGAGCCTTGTTATGCTGATGGGCGGGATGTAAATTGCCAACAGCCACTCGGGAGAAGTGTAGGGTGTTTCCTGAAACATCTAAAAAACAAAGCAACAGAGCCTAGGGCACTTCCACTTATGGTCCTATAGCTTAGGGAAATGAAAATCAAAAAGACACAGCCACCCCAAAGTTTGGGACGGCTCTGTTTACAAGAACCTCGTTTACGGTACAAGTTCAATATCGCAGAAAGTGAAAAATGGATGAAGAAGTTGTGGTACTTACGTACAATGCAATATCACTCAGCAATGACATCTATGTCATCAGGCCCGTAGCAGCATAATGAGTGGATTCAGGTATGATGATTCTAACTGAAAGAAGTCACACAGAAAAAGAAACATCATAAGATATCACTAATACACGGAATGTAAACTTGGCTACACAGGAACTGGATTACAAAACAGAACAGGGTCTCAAATTTAGAAAACCAACTTATGCTTGCTTAAGGGGAAAGGTGAGTTGGGGTGCTGCATAAAACCAGAGATTGAAATGAGCACAGATAAAGTTCCTTAAGCCAAATATGGAATAGACAAGAGCTACTCCTTGCTCAACGAAATGGACTCAACACCCCATATTAAACGCCTAAGAATGTACCTGACTCTTAAGTATCTTAAAACCTATGGATTGCTATGTCTCCGAAAGAGAATCAAGCATGTGTACAGGGACATAAACGCAGCAGTGATAGGATTGGAGAGGTTCGGTGAGCAAATGAAGACCCTTTGAAGTCATATTGCATGGTACCCATTCCACGGGTCTCAACTCTCCAGGTTTAAGGGATTCTTCCTTCAGCTAAAACATGCATGTGGAACCCAGAGTATGATCAACCGTGTGATCGGGAGACGTCTTCAAATATGTCTCCGTTCTCATCCCCTGCTACTCGGGTGCAACATTCCAGACGCTTTACTAACACTCTCCCGACTTGGAGAGTCAGTGCCTTTAACCTCCTGTTTGGCCCAGTTTGCAATTTCTGCGGAAGATGAACAGGAATAGGGAGAACCAATGAGAGACTAGCTGGAGGTGTCTGGACGGGCAAATTTAACTCTCATTTCCCACCAGGAAGAGGAATTAACCAAAGGCTCAGCGTGCCGTGCCAGAACCACATTAGGTCCTGAAGCAATCCTGCGGTGTTGCGGCCAGCTCACAAGAAAGCGAGTTGAAGAAAGGAGCTCAGGGGCACTGTAATTCACAAACCTGCAGAGTTATAAATGACAGCAATCGTCCAAAAATATACTGAAGTAAGGCTGCCAAGAGGACTTGAAAGCGGGGCAGAATTGCAGGAAACCGATTTCAGGAGGTAGACTGGAATTGCATTGAAAGCATAGGAAAAGAGGCAGAACGTCCACAATGATGCACTTGGCCAAAAAGGGCGTATGCGTTTTTTCCTGAATATATTCAGGAAAAAACGCATACGCCCTTTTTGGCCAACCAAGCAAGCTTGCACAGGAAATCTGCACTACAATGAAGTCTCACTTCCCCCCGGTCAAAAGGGCCATCTGAAAAAAGTGTAAAATCCAGAAAGGCAGGACAGGCCATGGAGAACTGGGAGCCTTGTTATGCTGATGGGCGGGATGTAAATTGCCAACAGCCACTCGGGAGAAGTGTATGGTGTTTCCTGAAACATCTAAAAAACAAAGCAACAGAGCCCAGGGCACTTCCACTTATGGTCCTACAGCTTAGGGAAATGAAAATCAAAAAGACACAGCCACCCCAAAGTTTGGGACGGCTCTGTTTACAAGAACCTTGTTTACGGTACAAGTTCAGTATCGCAGAAAGTGAAAAATGGATGAAGATGTTCTGGTACTTACGTACAATGCAATATCACTCAGCAATGACATCTATGTCATCAGGCCCGTAGCAGCATAATGAGTGGATTCAGGTATGATGATTCTAACTGAAAGAAGTCACACAGAAAAAGAAACATCATAAGATATCACTAATACACGGAATGTAAACTTGGCTACACAGGAACTGGATTACAAAACAGAACAGGGTCTCAAATTTAGAAAACCAACTTATGCTTGCTTAAGGGGAAAGGTGAGTTGGGGTGCTGCATAAAACCAGAGATTGAAATGAGCACAGATAAAGTTCCTTAAGCCAAATATGGAATAGACAAGAGCTACTCCTTGCTCAACGAAATGGACTCAACACCCCATATTAAACGCCTAAGAATGTACCTGATTAGTAAGTATCTTAAAACCTATGGATTGCTATGTCTCCCGAAGAGAATGAAGCGTGTGTACAGGGGAATAAACACAGCAGTGATAGGATTGGAGAGGTTCAGTGAGCAAATGAAGACCCTTTGAAGTCATATTGCATGGTACCCATTCCACGGGTCTCAACTCTCCAGGTTTAAGGGATTCTTCCTTCAGCTAAAACATGCATGTGGAACCCAGAGTATGATCAACCATGTGATCGGGAGACGTCTTCAAATATGTCTCCGTTCTCAACCCCTGGTACTCGGGTGCAACATTCCAGACGCTTTACTAACACTCTCCCGACTTGGAGAGTCAGTGCCTTTAACCTCCTGTTTGGCCCAGTTTGCAATTTCTGCGGAACATGAACAGGAATAGGGAGAACCAATGACAGACTAGCTGGAGGTGTCTGGACGGGCAAATTTAACTCTCATTTCCCACCAGGAAGAGGAATTAACCAAAGGCTCAGCGTGCCGTGCCAGAACCACATTAGGGCCTGAAGCAATCCTGCGGTGTTGCGGCCAGCTCACAAGAAAGCGAGTTGAAGAAAGGAGCTCAGGGGCACTGTAATTCACAAACCTGCAGAGTTATAAATGACAGCTATCGTCCAAAAATATACTGAAGTAAGGCTGCCAAGAGGACTTGAAAGCGGGGCAGAATTGCAGGAAACCGATTTCAGGAGGTAGACTGGAATTGCATTGAAAGCATAGGAAAAGAGGCAGAACGTCCACAATGATGCACTTGGCCAAAAAGGGCGTATGCGTTTTTTCCTGAATATATTCAGGAAAAAACGCATACGCCCTTTTTGGCCAACCAAGCAAGCTTGCAAAGGAAATCTGCACTACAATGAAGTCTCACTTCCCCCCGGTCAAAAGGGCCATCTGAAAAAAGTGTAAAATCCAGAAAGGCAGGACAGGCCATGGAGAACTGGGAGCCTTGTTATGCTGATGGGCGGGATGTAAATTGCCAACAGCCACTCGGGAGAAGTGTATGGTGTTTCCTGAAACATCTAAAAAACAAAGCAACAGAGCCCAGGGCACTTCCACTTATGGTCCTATAGCTTAGGGAAATGAAAATCAAAAAGACACAGCCACCCCAAAGTTTGGGACAGCTCTGTTTACAAGAACCTCGTTTACGGTACAAGTTCAATATCACAGAAAGTGAAAAATGGATGAAGAAGTTGTGGTACTTACGTACAATGCAATATCACTCAGCAATGACATCTATGTCATCAGGCCCATAGCAGCATAATGAGTGGATTCAGGTATGATGATTCTAACTGAAAGAAGTCACACAGAAAAAGAAACATCATAAGATATCACTAATACACGGAATGTAAACTTGGCTACACAGGAACTGGATTACAAAACAGAACAGGGTCTCAAATTTAGAAAACCAACTTATGCTTGCTTAAGGGGAAAGGTGAGTTGGGGTGCTGCATAAAACCAGAGATTGAAATGAGCACAGATAAAGTTCCTTAAGCCAAATATGGAATAGACAAGAGCTACTCCTTGCTCAACGAAATGGACTCAACACCCCATATTAAACGCCTAAGAATGTACCTGACTACTAAGTATCTTAAAACCTATGGATTGCTATGTCTCCGAAAGAGAATCAAGCGTGTGTACAGGGGCATAAACGCAGCAGTGTTAGGATTGGAGAGGTTCGGTGAGCAAATGAAGACCCTTTGAAGTCATATTGCATGGTACCCATTCCACGGGTCTCAACTCTCCAGGTTTAAGGGATTCTTCCTTCAGCTAAAACATGCATGTGGAACCCAGAGTATGATCAACCGTGTGATCGGGAGACGTGTTCAAATATGTCTCCGTTCTCGTCCCCTGGTACTCGGGTGCAACATTCCAGACGCTTTACTAACACTCTCCCGACTTGGAGGGTGAGTGCCTTTAACCTCCTGTTTGGCCCAGTTTGCAATTTCTGCGGAAGATGAACAGGAATAGGGAGAACCAATGAGAGACTAGCTGGAGGTGTCTGGACGGGCAAATTTAACTCTCATTTCCCACCAGGAAGAGGAATTAACCAAAGGCTCAGCGTGCCGTGCCGGAACCACATTAGGGCCTGAAGCAATCCTGCGGTGTTGCGGCCAGCTCACAAGAAAGCGAGTTGAAGAAAGGAGCTCAGGGGCACTGTAATTCACAAACCTGCAGAGTTATAAATGACAGCTATCGTCCAAAAATATACTGAAGTAAGGCTGCCAAGAGGACTTGAAAGCGGGGCAGAATTGCAGGAAACCGATTTCAGGAGGTAGACTGGAATTGCATTGAAAGCATAGGAAAAGAGGCAGAACGTCCACAATGATGCACTTGGCCAAAAAGGGCGTATGCGTTTTTTCCTGAATATATTCAGGAAAAAACGCATACGCCCTTTTGGGCCAACCAAGCAAGCTTGCAAAGGAAATCTGCACGACAATGAAGTCTCACTTCCCCCCGGTCAAAAGGGCCATCTGAAAAAAGAGTAAAATCCAGAAAGGCAGGACAGGCCATGGAGAACTGGGAGCCTTGTTATGCTGATGGGCGGGATGTAAATTGCCAACAGCCACTCGGGAGAAGTGTATGGTGTTTCCTGAAACATCTAAAAAACAAAGCAACAGAGCCTAGGGCACTTCCACTTATGGTCCAATAGCTTAGGGAAATGAAAATCAAAAAGACACAGCCACCCCAAAGTTTGGGACGGCTCTGTTTACAAGAACCTCGTTTACGGTACAAGTTCAATATCGCAGAAAGTGAAAAATGGATGAAGAAGTTGTGGTACTTACGTACAATGCAATATCACTCAGCAATGACATCTATGTCATCAGGCCCGTAGCAGCATAATGAGTGGATTCAGGTATGATGATTCTAACTGAAAGAAGTCACACAGAAAAAAGAAACATCATAAGATATCACTAATACACGGAATGTAAACTTGGCTACACAGGAACTGGATTACAAAACAGAACAGGTTCTCAAATTTAGAAAACCAACTTATGCTTGCTTAAGGGGAAAGGTGAGTTGGGGTGCTGCATAAAACCAGAGATTGAAATGAGCACAGATAAAGTTCCTTAAGCCAAATATGGAATAGACAAGAGCTACTCCTTGCTCAACGAAATGGACTCAACACCCCATATTAAACGCCTAAGAATGTACCTGACTAGTAAGTATCTTAAAACCTATGGATTGCTATGTCTCCGAAAGAGAATCAAGCATGTGTACAGGGACATAAACGCAGCAGTGATAGGATTGGAGAGGTTCGGTGAGCAAATGAAGACCCTTTGAAGTCATATTGCATGGTACCCATTCCACGGGTCTCAACTCTCCAGGTTTAAGGGATTCTTCCTTCAGCTAAAACATGCATGTGGAACCCAGAGTATGATCAACCGTGTGATCGGGAGACGTGTTCAAATATGTCTCCGTTCTCGTCCCCTGGTACTCGGGTGCAACATTCCAGACGCTTTACTAACACTCTCCCGACTTGGAGGGTCAGTGCCTTTAACCTCCTGTTTGGCCCAGTTTGCAATTTCTGCGGAAGATGAACAGGAATAGGGAGAACCAATGAGAGACTAGCTGGAGGTGTCTGGACGGGCAAATTTAACTCTCATTTCCCACCAGGAAGAGGAATTAACCAAAGGCTCAGCGTGCCGTGCCGGAACCACATTAGGGCCTGAAGCAATCCTGCGGTGTTGCGGCCAGCTCACAAGAAAGCGAGTTGAAGAAAGGAGCTCAGGGGCACTGTAATTCACAAACCTGCAGAGTTATAAATGACAGCTATCGTCCAAAAATATACTGAAGTAAGGCTGCCAAGAGGACTTGAAAGCGGGGCAGAATTGCAGGAAACCGATTTCAGGAGGTAGACTGGAATTGCATTGAAAGCATAGGAAAAGAGGCAGAACGTCCACAATGATGCACTTGGCCAAAAAGGGCGTATGCGTTTTTTCCTGAATATATTCAGGAAAAAACGCATACGCCCTTTTTGGCCAACCAAGCAAGCTTGCAAAGGAAATCTGCACTACAATGAAGTCTCACTTCCCCCCGGTCAAAAGGGCCATCTGAAAAAAGTGTAAAATCCAGAAAGGCAGGACAGGCCATGGAGAACTGGGAGCCTTGTTATGCTGATGGGCGGGATGTAAATTGCCAACAGCCACTAGGGAGAAGTGTATGTGTTTCCTGAAACATCTAAAAAACAAAGCAACAGAGCCTAGGGCACTTCCACTTATGGTCCTATAGCTTAGGGAAATGAAAATCAAAAAGACACAGCCACCCCAAAGTTTGGGACGGCTCTGTTTACAAGAACCTCGTTTACGGTACAAGTTCAATATCACAGAAAGTGAAAAATGGATGAAGAAGTTGTGGTACTTACGTACAATGCAATATCACTCAGCAATGACATCTATGTCATCAGGCCCGTAGCAGCATAATGAGTGGATTCAGGTATGATGATTCTAACTGAAAGAAGTCACACAGAAAAAGAAACATCATAAGATATCACTAATACACGGAATGTAAACTTGGCTACACAGGAACTGGATTACAAAACAGAACAGGGTCTCAAATTTAGAAAACCAACTTATGCTTGCTTAAGGGGAAAGGTGAGTTGGGGTGCTGCATAAAACCAGAGATTGAAATGAGCACAGATAAAGTTCCTTAAGCCAAATATGGAATAGACAAGAGCTACTCCTTGCTCAACGAAATGGACTCAACACCCCATATTAAACGCCTAAGAATGTACCTGACTAGTAAGTATCTTAAAACCTATGGATTGCTATCTCTCCCAAAGAGAATGAAGCGTGTGTACAGGGGAATAAACACAGCAGTGATAGGATTGGAGAGGTTCAGTGAGCAAATGAAGACCCTTTGAAGTCATATTGCATGGTACCCATTCCACGGGTCTCAACTCTCCAGGTTTAAGGGATTCCTCCTTCAGCTAAAACATGCATGTGGAACCCAGAGTATGATCAACCGTGTGATCAGGAGACGTCTTCAAATATGTCTACGTTCTCATCCCCTGGTACTCGGGTGCAAAATTCCAGACGCTTTACTAACACTCTCCCGACTTGGAGAGTCAGTGCCTTTAACCTCCTGTTTGGCCCAGTTTGCAATTTCTGCGGAAGATGAACAGGAATAGGGAGAACCAATGAGAGACTAGCTGGAGGTGTCTGGACGGGCAAATTTAACTCTCATTTCCCACCAGGAAGAGGAATTAACCAAAGGCTCAGCGTGCCGTGCCGGAACCACATTAGGGCCTGAAGCAATCCTGCGGTGTTGCGGCCAGCTCACAAGAAAGCGAGTTGAAGAAAGGAGCTCAGGGGCACTGTAATTCACAAACCTGCAGAGTTATAAATGACAGCAATCGTCCAAAAATATACTGAAGTAAGGCTGCCAAGAGGACTTGAAAGCGGGGCAGAATTGCAGGAAACCGATTTCAGGAGGTAGACTGGAATTGCATTGAAAGCATAGGAAAAGAGGCAGAACGTCCACAATGATGCACTTGGCCAAAAAGGGCGTATGCGTTTTTTCCTGAATATATTCAGGAAAAAACGCATACGCCCTTTTTGGCCAACCAAGCAAGCTTGCAAAGGAAATCTGCACTACAATGAAGTCTCACTTCCCCCCGGTCAAAAGGGCCATCTGAAAAAAGTGTAAAATCCAGAAAGGCAGGACAGGCCATGGAGAACTGGGAGCCTTGTTATGCTGATGGGCGGGATGTAAATTGCCAACAGCCACTCGGGAGAAGTGTATGGTGTTTCCTGAAACATCTAAAAAACAAAGCAACAGAGCCCAGGGCACTTCCACTTATGGTCCTATAGCTTAGGGAAATGAAAATCAAAAAGACACAGCCACCCCAAAGTTTGGGACGGCTCTGTTTACAAGAACCTCGTTTACGGTACAAGTTCAATATCGCAGAAAGTGAAAAATGGATGAAGAAGTTGTGGTACTTACGTACAATGCAATATCACTCAGCAATGACATCTATGTCATCAGGCCCGTAGCAGCATAATGAGTGGATTCAGGTATGATGATTCTAACTGAAAGAAGTCACACAGAAAAAGAAACATCATAAGATATCACTAATACACGGAATGTAAACTTGGCTACACAGGAACTGGATTACAAAACAGAACAGGGTCTCAAATTTAGAAAACCAACTTATGCTTGCTTAAGGGGAAAGGTGAGTTGGGGTGCTGCATAAAACCAGAGATTGAAATGAGCACAGATAAAGTTCCTTAAGCCAAATATGGAATAGACAAGAGCTACTCCTTGCTCAACGAAATGGACTCAACACCCCATATTAAACGCCTAAGAATGTACCTGACTAGTAAGTATCTTAAAACCTATGGATTGCTATGTCTCCGAAAGAGAATCAAGCGTGTGTACAGGGGCATAAACGCAGCAGTGTTAGGATTGGAGAGGTTCGGTGAGCAAATGAAGACCCTTTGAAGTCATATTGCATGGTACCCATTCCACGGGTCTCAACTCTCCAGGTTTAAGGGATTCTTCCTTCAGCTAAAACATGCATGTGGAACCCAGAGTATGATCAACCGTGTGATCGGGAGACGTGTTCAAATATGTCTCCGTTCTCGTCCCCTGGTACTCGGGTGCAACATTCCAGACGCTTTACTAACACTCTCCCGACTTGGAGGGTGAGTGCCTTTAACCTCCTGTTTGGCCCAGTTTGCAATTTCTGCGGAAGATGAACAGGAATAGGGAGAACCAATGAGAGACTAGCTGGAGGTGTCTGGACGGGCAAATTTAACTCTCATTTCCCACCAGGAAGAGGAATTAACCAAAGGCTCAGCGTGCCGTGCCGGAACCACATTAGGGCCTGAAGCAATCCTGCGGTGTTGCGGCCAGCTCACAAGAAAGCGAGTTGAAGAAAGGAGCTCAGGGGCACTGTAATTCACAAACCTGCAGAGTTATAAATGACAGCTATCGTCCAAAAATATACTGAAGTAAGGCTGCCAAGAGGACTTGAAAGCGGGGCAGAATTGCAGGAAACCGATTTCAGGAGGTAGACTGGAATTGCATTGAAAGCATAGGAAAAGAGGCAGAACGTCCACAATGATGCACTTGGCCAAAAAGGGCGTATGCGTTTTTTCCTGAATATATTCAGGAAAAAACGCATACGCCCTTTTGGGCCAACCAAGCAAGCTTGCAAAGGAAATCTGCACGACAATGAAGTCTCACTTCCCCCCGGTCAAAAGGGCCATCTGAAAAAAGAGTAAAATCCAGAAAGGCAGGACAGGCCATGGAGAACTGGGAGCCTTGTTATGCTGATGGGCGGGATGTAAATTGCCAACAGCCACTCGGGAGAAGTGTATGGTGTTTCCTGAAACATCTAAAAAACAAAGCAACAGAGCCTAGGGCACTTCCACTTATGGTCCAATAGCTTAGGGAAATGAAAATCAAAAAGACACAGCCACCCCAAAGTTTGGGACGGCTCTGTTTACAAGAACCTCGTTTACGGTACAAGTTCAATATCGCAGAAAGTGAAAAATGGATGAAGAAGTTGTGGTACTTACGTACAATGCAATATCACTCAGCAATGACATCTATGTCATCAGGCCCGTAGCAGCATAATGAGTGGATTCAGGTATGATGATTCTAACTGAAAGAAGTCACACAGAAAAAAGAAACATCATAAGATATCACTAATACACGGAATGTAAACTTGGCTACACAGGAACTGGATTACAAAACAGAACAGGTTCTCAAATTTAGAAAACCAACTTATGCTTGCTTAAGGGGAAAGGTGAGTTGGGGTGCTGCATAAAACCAGAGATTGAAATGAGCACAGATAAAGTTCCTTAAGCCAAATATGGAATAGACAAGAGCTACTCCTTGCTCAACGAAATGGACTCAACACCCCATATTAAACGCCTAAGAATGTACCTGACTAGTAAGTATCTTAAAACCTATGGATTGCTATGTCTCCGAAAGAGAATCAAGCATGTGTACAGGGACATAAACGCAGCAGTGATAGGATTGGAGAGGTTCGGTGAGCAAATGAAGACCCTTTGAAGTCATATTGCATGGTACCCATTCCACGGGTCTCAACTCTCCAGGTTTAAGGGATTCTTCCTTCAGCTAAAACATGCATGTGGAACCCAGAGTATGATCAACCGTGTGATCGGGAGACGTGTTCAAATATGTCTCCGTTCTCGTCCCCTGGTACTCGGGTGCAACATTCCAGACGCTTTACTAACACTCTCCCGACTTGGAGGGTCAGTGCCTTTAACCTCCTGTTTGGCCCAGTTTGCAATTTCTGCGGAAGATGAACAGGAATAGGGAGAACCAATGAGAGACTAGCTGGAGGTGTCTGGACGGGCAAATTTAACTCTCATTTCCCACCAGGAAGAGGAATTAACCAAAGGCTCAGCGTGCCGTGCCGGAACCACATTAGGGCCTGAAGCAATCCTGCGGTGTTGCGGCCAGCTCACAAGAAAGCGAGTTGAAGAAAGGAGCTCAGGGGCACTGTAATTCACAAACCTGCAGAGTTATAAATGACAGCTATCGTCCAAAAATATACTGAAGTAAGGCTGCCAAGAGGACTTGAAAGCGGGGCAGAATTGCAGGAAACCGATTTCAGGAGGTAGACTGGAATTGCATTGAAAGCATAGGAAAAGAGGCAGAACGTCCACAATGATGCACTTGGCCAAAAAGGGCGTATGCGTTTTTTCCTGAATATATTCAGGAAAAAACGCATACGCCCTTTTTGGCCAACCAAGCAAGCTTGCAAAGGAAATCTGCACTACAATGAAGTCTCACTTCCCCCCGGTCAAAAGGGCCATCTGAAAAAAGTGTAAAATCCAGAAAGGCAGGACAGGCCATGGAGAACTGGGAGCCTTGTTATGCTGATGGGCGGGATGTAAATTGCCAACAGCCACTAGGGAGAAGTGTATGTGTTTCCTGAAACATCTAAAAAACAAAGCAACAGAGCCTAGGGCACTTCCACTTATGGTCCTATAGCTTAGGGAAATGAAAATCAAAAAGACACAGCCACCCCAAAGTTTGGGACGGCTCTGTTTACAAGAACCTCGTTTACGGTACAAGTTCAATATCACAGAAAGTGAAAAATGGATGAAGAAGTTGTGGTACTTACGTACAATGCAATATCACTCAGCAATGACATCTATGTCATCAGGCCCGTAGCAGCATAATGAGTGGATTCAGGTATGATGATTCTAACTGAAAGAAGTCACACAGAAAAAGAAACATCATAAGATATCACTAATACACGGAATGTAAACTTGGCTACACAGGAACTGGATTACAAAACAGAACAGGGTCTCAAATTTAGAAAACCAACTTATGCTTGCTTAAGGGGAAAGGTGAGTTGGGGTGCTGCATAAAACCAGAGATTGAAATGAGCACAGATAAAGTTCCTTAAGCCAAATATGGAATAGACAAGAGCTACTCCTTGCTCAACGAAATGGACTCAACACCCCATATTAAACGCCTAAGAATGTACCTGACTAGTAAGTATCTTAAAACCTATGGATTGCTATCTCTCCCAAAGAGAATGAAGCGTGTGTACAGGGGAATAAACACAGCAGTGATAGGATTGGAGAGGTTCAGTGAGCAAATGAAGACCCTTTGAAGTCATATTGCATGGTACCCATTCCACGGGTCTCAACTCTCCAGGTTTAAGGGATTCCTCCTTCAGCTAAAACATGCATGTGGAACCCAGAGTATGATCAACCGTGTGATCAGGAGACGTCTTCAAATATGTCTACGTTCTCATCCCCTGGTACTCGGGTGCAAAATTCCAGACGCTTTACTAACACTCTCCCGACTTGGAGAGTCAGTGCCTTTAACCTCCTGTTTGGCCCAGTTTGCAATTTCTGCGGAAGATGAACAGGAATAGCGAGAACCAATGAGAGACTAGCTGGAGGTGTCTGGACGGGCAAATTTAACTCTCATTTCCCACCAGGAAGAGGAATTAACCAAAGGCTCAGCGTGCCGTGCCGGAACCACATTAGGGCCTGAAGCAATCCTGCGGTGTTGCGGCCAGCTCACAAGAAAGCGAGTTGAAGAAAGGAGCTCAGGGGCACTGTAATTCACAAACCTGCAGAGTTATAAATGACAGCAATCGTCCAAAAATATACTGAAGTAAGGCTGCCAAGAGGACTTGAAAGCGGGGCAGAATTGCAGGAAACCGATTTCAGGAGGTAGACTGGAATTGCATTGAAAGCATAGGAAAAGAGGCAGAACGTCCACAATGATGCACTTGGCCAAAAAGGGCGTATGCGTTTTTTCCTGAATATATTCAGGAAAAAACGCATACGCCCTTTTTGGCCAACCAAGCAAGCTTGCAAAGGAAATCTGCACTACAATGAAGTCTCACTTCCCCCCGGTCAAAAGGGCCATCTGAAAAAAGTGTAAAATCCAGAAAGGCAGGACAGGCCATGGAGAACTGGGAGCCTTGTTATGCTGATGGGCGGGATGTAAATTGCCAACAGCCACTCGGGAGAAGTGTATGGTGTTTCCTGAAACATCTAAAAAACAAAGCAACAGAGCCCAGGGCACTTCCACTTATGGTCCTATAGCTTAGGGAAATGAAAATCAAAAAGACACAGCCACCCCAAAGTTTGGGACGGCTCTGTTTACAAGAACCTCGTTTACGGTACAAGTTCAATATCGCAGAAAGTGAAAAATGGATGAAGAAGTTGTGGTACTTACGTACAATGCAATATCACTCAGCAATGACATCTATGTCATCAGGCCCGTAGCAGCATAATGAGTGGATTCAGGTATGATGATTCTAACTGAAAGAAGTCACACAGAAAAAGAAACATCATAAGATATCACTAATACACGGAATGTAAACTTGGCTACACAGGAACTGGATTACAAAACAGAACAGGGTCTCAAATTTAGAAAACCAACTTATGCTTGCTTAAGGGGAAAGGTGAGTTGGGGTGCTGCATAAAACCAGAGATTGAAATGAGCACAGATAAAGTTCCTTAAGCCAAATATGGAATAGACAAGAGCTACTCCTTGCTCAACGAAATGGACTCAACACCCCATATTAAACGCCTAAGAATGTACCTGACTACTAAGTATCTTAAAACCTATGGATTGCTATGTCTCCGAAAGAGAATCAAGCGTGTGTACAGGGACATAAACGCAGCAGTGATAGGATTGGAGAGGTTCGGTGAGCAAATGAAGACCCTTTGAAGTCATATTGCATGGTACCCATTCCACGGGTCTCAACTCTCCAGGTTTAAGGGATTCTTCCTTCAGCTAAAACATGCATGTGGAACCCAGAGTATGATCAACCGTGTGATCGGGAGACGTGTTCAAATATGTCTCCGTTCTCGTCCCCTGGTACTCGGGTGCAACATTCCAGACGCTTTACTAACACTCTCCCGACTTGGAGAGTCAGTGCCTTTAACCTCCTGTTTGGCCCAGTTTGCAATTTCTGCGGAAGATGAACAGGAATAGGGAGAACCAATGAGAGACTAGCTGGAGGTGTCTGGACGGGCAAATTTAACTCTCATTTCCCACCCGGAAGAGGAATTAACCAAAGGCTCAGCGTGCCGTGCCGGAACCACATTAGGGCCTGAAGCAATCCTGCGGTGTTGCGGCCAGCTCACAAGAAAGCGAGTTGAAGAAAGGAGCTCAGGGGCACTGTAATTCACAAACCTGCAGAGTTATAAATGACAGCTATCGTCCAAAAATATACTGAAGTAAGGCTGCCAAGAGGACTTGAAAGCGGGGCAGAATTGCAGGAAACCGATTTCAGGAGGTAGACTGGAATTGCATTGAAAGCATAGGAAAAGAGGCAGAACGTCCACAATGATGCACTTGGCCAAAAAGGGCGTATGCGTTTTTTCCTGAATATATTCAGGAAAAAACGCATACGCCCTTTTTGGCCAACCAAGCAAGCTTGCAAAGGAAATCTGCACTACAATGAAGTCTCACTTCCCCCCGGTCAAAAGGGCCATCTGAAAAAAGTGTAAAATCCAGAAAGGCAGGACAGGCCATGGAGAACTGGGAGCCTTGTTATGCTGATGGGCGGGATGTAAATTGCCAACAGACACTCGGGAGAAGTGTATGGTGTTTCCTGAAACATCTAGAAAACAAAGCAACAGAGCCTAGGGCACTTCCACTTATGGTCCTATAGCTTAGGGAAATTAAAATCAAAAAGATACAGCCACCCCAATGTTTGGGACGCCTCTGTTTACAAGAACCTCGTTTACCGTACAAGTTCAATATCACAGAAAGTGAAAAATGGATAAAGAACTTGTGGTACTTACGTACAATGCAGTATCACTCAGCAGTGAAATCTATGTCATCAGGCCCGTAGCAGCACAATGAGTGGATTCAGGTACGATGATTCTAACTGAAATAAGTCACACAGAAAAAGAAACATCATAAGATATCAGTAATACACGGAATGTAAACTTGGCTACACAGGAACTGAATTACAGAACAGAACAGGGTCTCAAATTTAGAAAACCAACTTATGCTTGTTTAAGGGTAAAGGTGAGTTGGGGTGCTGCATAAAACCAGAGATTGAAATGAGCACAGATAAAGTTCCTTAAGCCAAATATGGAATAGACAAGAGCTACTCCTTGCTCAACGAAATGGACTCAACACCCCATATTAAACGCCTAAGAATGTACCTGACTCTTAAGTATCTTAAAACCTATGGATTGCTATGTCTCCGAAAGAGAATCAAGCATGTGTACAGGGACATAAACGCAGCAGTGATAGGATTGGAGAGGTTCGGTGAGCAAATGAAGACCCTTTGAAATCATATTGCATGGTACCCATTCCACGGGTTTCAACTACCCAGGTTTAAGGTATTCTTCCTTCAGCTAAAACATGCATGTGGAACCTAGAGTATGATCAACCATGTGATCGGGAGACGTGTTCAAATATGTCTCAGTTTTCGTACCCTGGTACTCGGGTGCAACATTCCAGACGCTTTACTAACACTCTCCCGACTTGGAGAGTCAGTCCCTTTAACCTCCTGTTTGGCCCAGTTTGCAATTTCTGCGGAAGATGAACAGGAATAGCGAGAACCAATGAGAGACTAGCTGGAGGTGTCTGGACGGGCAAATTTAACTCTCATTTCCCACCAGGAAGAGGAAATAACCAAAGGCTCAGCGTGCCGTGTCGGAACCAGATTAGGGCCTGAAGCCATCCTGCGGTGTTGCGGCCAGCTCACAAGAAAACGAGTTGAAGAAAGGAGCTCAGGGGCACTGTAATTCACAAACCTGCAGAGTTATAAATGACAACTATCGTCCAAAAATATACTGAAGTAAGGCTGCCAAGAGGACTTGAAAGCGGGGCAGAATTGCAGGAAACCGATTTCAGGAGGTAGACTGGAATTGCATTGAAAGCATAGGAAAAGAGGCAGAACGTCCACAATGATGCACTTGGCCAAAAAGGGCGTATGCGTTTTTTCCTGAATATATTCAGGAAAAAACGCATACGCCCTTTTTGGCCAACCAAGCAAGCTTGCAAAGGAAATCTGCACTACAATGAAGTCTCACTTCCCCCCGGTCAAAAGGGCCATCTGAAAAAAGTGTAAAATCCAGAAAGGCAGGACAAGCCATGGAGAACTGGGAGCCTTGTTATGCTGATGGGCGGGATGTAAATTGCCAACAGACACTCGGGAGAAGTGTATGGTGTTTCCTGAAACATCTAAAAAACAAAGCAACAGAGCCTAGGGCACTTCCACTTATGGTCCTATAGCTTAGGGAAATTAAAATCAAAAAGATACAGCCACCCCAATGTTTGGGACGCCTCTGTTTACAAGAACCTCGTTTACCGTACAAGTTCAATATCACAGAAAGTGAAAAATGGATAAAGAACTTGTGGTACTTACGTACAATGCAGTATCACTCAGCAGTGAAATCTATGTCATCAGGCCCGTAGCAGCACAATGAGTGGATTCAGGTACGATGATTCTAACTGAAATAAGTCACACAGAAAAAGAAACATCATAAGATATCAGTAATACACGGAATGTAAACTTGGCTACACAGGAACTGAATTACAGAACAGAACAGGGTCTCAAATTTAGAAAACCAACTTATGCTTGTTTAAGGGTAAAGGTGAGTTGGGGTGCTGCATAAAACCAGAGATTGAAATGAGCACAGATAAAGTTCCTTAAGCCAAATATGGAATAGACAAGAGCTACTCCTTGCTCAACGAAATGGACTCAACACCCCATATTAAACGCCTAAGAATGTACCTGACTCTTAAATATCTTAAAACCTATGGATTGCTATGTCTCCGAAAGAGAATCAAGCATGTGTACAGGGACATAAACGCAGCAGTGATAGGATTGGAGAGGTTCAGTGAGCAAATGAAGACCCTTTGAAGTCATATTGCATGGTACCCATTCCACGGGTTTCAACTACCCAGGTTTAAGGTATTCTTCCTTCAGCTAAAACATGCATGTGGAACCTAGAGTATGATCAACCATGTGATCGGGAGACATGTTCAAATATGTCTCAGTTTTCGTACCCTGGTACTCGGGTGCAACATTCCAGACGCTTTACTAACACTCTCCCGACTTGGAGAGTCAGTCCCTTTAACCTCCTGTTTGGCCCAGTTTGCAATTTCTGCGGAAGATGAACAGGAATAGCGAGAACCAATGAGAGACTAGCTGGAGGTGTCTGGACGGGCAAATTTAACTCTCATTTCCCACCAGGAAGAGGAAATAACCAAAGGCTCAGCGTGCCGTGCCGGAACCAGATTAGGGCCTGAAGCCATCCTGCGGTGTTGCGGCCAGCTCACAAGAAAGCGAGTTGAAGAAAGGAGCTCAGGGGCACTGTAATTCACAAACCTGCAGAGTTATAAATGACAACTATCGTCCAAAAATATACTGAAGTAAGGCTGCCAAGAGGACTTGAGAGCGGGGCAGAATTGCAGGAAACCGATTTCAGGAGGTAGACTGGAATTGCATTGAAAGCATAGGAAAAGAGGCAGAACGTCCACAATGATGCACTTGGCCAAAAAGGGCGTATGCGTTTTTTCCTGAATATATTCAGGAAAAAACGCATACGCCCTTTTTGGCCAACCAAGCAAGCTTGCAAAGGAAATCTGCACTACAATGAAGTCTCACTTCCCCCCGGTCAAAAGGGCCATCTGAAAAAAGTGTAAAATCCAGAAAGGCAGGACAGGCCATGGAGAACTGGGAGCCTTGTTATGCTGATGGGCGGGATGTAAATTGCCAACAGCCACTCGGGAGAAGTGTATGGTGTTTCCTGAAACATCTAAAAAACAAAGCAACAGAGCCTAGGGCACTTCCACTTATGGTCCAATAGCTTAGGGAAATGAAAATCAAAAAGACACAGCCACCCCAAAGTTTGGGACGGCTCTGTTTACAAGAACCTCGTTTACGGTACAAGTTCAATATCGCAGAAAGTGAAAAATGGATGAAGAAGTTGTGGTACTTACGTACAATGCAATATCACTCAGCAATGACCTCTATGTCATCAGGCCCGTAGCAGCATAATGAGTGGATTCAGGTATGATGATTCTAACTGAAAGAAGTCACACAGAAAAAGAAACATCATAAGATATCACTAATACACGGAATGTAAACTTGGCTACACAGGAACTGGATTACAAAACAGAACAGGGTCTCAAATTTAGAAAACCAACTTATGCTTGCTTAAGGGGAAAGGTGAGTTGGGGTGCTGCATAAAACCAGAGATTGAAATGAGCACAGATAAAGTTCCTTAAGCCAAATATGGAATAGACAAGAGCTACTCCTTGCTCAACGAAATGGACTCAACACCCCATATTAAACGCCTAAGAATGTACCTGACTAGTAAGTATCTTAAAACCTATGGATTGCTATGTCTCCGAAAGAGAATCAAGCGTGCGTACAGGGGCATAAACGCAGCAGTGATAGGATTGGAGAGGTTCGGTGAGCAAATGAAGACCCTTTGAAGTCATATTGCATGGTACCCATTCCACGGGTCTCAACTCTCCAGGTTTAAGGGATTCTTCCTTCAGCTAAAACATGCATGTGGAACCCAGAGTATGATCAACCGTGTGATCGGGAGACGTGTTCAAATATGTCTCCGTTTTCGTCCCCTGGTACTCGGGTGCAACATTCCAGACGCTTTACTAACACTCTCCCGACTTGGAGAGTCAGTGCCTTTAACCTCCTGTTTGGCCCAGTTTGCAATTTCTGCGGAAGATGAACAGGAATAGGGAGAACCAATGAGAGACTAGCTGGAGGTGTCTGGACGGGCAAATTTAACTCTCATTTCCCACCAGGAAGAGGAATTGACCAAAGGCTCAGCGTGCCGTGCCGGAACCACATTAGGGCCTGAAGCAATCCTGCGGTGTTGCGGCCAGCTCACAAGAAAGCGAGTTGAAGAAAGGAGCTCAGGGGCACTGTAATTCACAAACCTGCAGAGTTATAAATGACAGCTATCGTCCAAAAATATACTGAAGTAAGGCTGCCAAGAGGACTTGAAAGCGGGGCAGAATTGCAGGAAACCGATTTCAGGAGGTAGACTGGAATTGCATTGAAAGCATAGGAAAAGAGGCAGAACGTCCACAATGATGCACTTGGCCAAAAAGGGCGTATGCGTTTTTTCCTGAATATATTCAGGAAAAAACGCATACGCCCTTTTTGGCCAACCAAGCAAGCTTGCAAAGGAAATCTGCACTACAATGAAGTCTCACTTCCCCCCGGTCAAAAGGGCCATCTGAAAAAAGTGTAAAATCCAGAAAGGCAGGACAGGCCATGGAGAACTGGGAGCCTTGTTATGCTGATGGGCGGGATGTAAATTGCCAACAGCCACTCGGGAGAAGTGTATGGTGTTTCCTGAAACATCTAAAAAACAAAGCAACAGAGCCTAGGGCACTTCCACTTATGGTCCAATAGCTTAGGGAAATGAAAATCAAAAAGACACAGCCACCCCAAAGTTTGGGACGGCTCTGTTTACAAGAACCTCGTTTACGGTACAAGTTCAATATCGCAGAAAGTGAAAAATGGATGAAGAAGTTGTGGTACTTACGTACAATGCAATATCACTCAGCAATGACATCTATGTCATCAGGCCCGTAGCAGCATAATGAGTGCATTCAGGTATGATGATTCTAACTGAAAGAAGTCACACAGAAAAAGAAACATCATAAGATATCACTAATACACGGAATGTAAACTTGGCTACACAGGAACTGGATTACAAAACAGAACAGGGTCTCAAATTTAGAAAACCAACTTATGCTTGCTTAAGGGGAAAGGTGAGTTGGGGTGCTGCATAAAACCAGAGATTGAAATGAGCACAGATAAAGTTCCTTAAGCCAAATATGGAATAGACAAGAGCTACTCCTTGCTCAACGAAATGGACTCAACACCCCATATTAAACGCCTAAGAATGTACCTGACTAGTAAGTATCTTAAAACCTATGGATTGCTATGTCTCCGAAAGAGAATCAAGCGTGTGTACAGGGGCATAAACGCAGCAGTGATAGGATTGGAGAGGTTCGGTGAGCAAATGAAGACCCTTTGAAGTCATATTGCATGGTACCCATTCCACGGGTCTCAACTCTCCAGGTTTAAGGGATTCTTCCTTCAGCTAAAACATGCATGTGGAACCCAGAGTATGATCAACCGTGTGATCGGGAGACGTGTTCAAATATGTCTCCGTTCTCGTCCCCTGGTACTCGGGTGCAACATTCCAGACGCTTTACTAACACTCTCCCGACTTGGAGAGTCAGTGCCTTTAACCTCCTGTTTGGCCCAGTTTGCAATTTCTGCGGAAGATGAACAGGAATAGGGAGAACCAATGAGAGACTAGCTGGAGGTGTCTGGACGGGCAAATTTAACTCTCATTTCCCACCAGGAAGAGGAATTAACCAAAGGCTCAGCGTGCCGTGCCGGAACCACATTAGGGCCTGAAGCAATCCTGCGGTGTTGCGGCCAGCTCACAAGAAAGCGAGTTGAAGAAAGGAGCTCAGGGGCACTGTAATTCACAAACCTGCAGAGTTATAAATGACAGCTATCGTCCAAAAATATACTGAAGTAAGGCTGCCAAGAGGACTTGAAAGCAGGGCAGAAATGCAGGAAACCGATTTCAGGAGGTAGACTGGAATTGCATTGAAAGCATAGGAAAAGAGGCAGAACGTCCACAATGATGCACTTGGCCAAATAGAGCGTATGCCTTTTTTCCTGAATATATTCAGGAAAAAAGGCATACGCCCTTTTTGGCCAACCAAGCAAGCTTGCAAAGGAAATCTGCACTACAATGAAGTCTCACTTCCCCCCGGTCAAAAGGGCCATCTGAAAAAAGTGTAAAATCCAGAAAGGCAGGACAGGCCATGGAGAACTGGGAGCCTTGTTATGCTGATGGGCGGGATGTAAATTGCCAACAGCCACTCGGGAGAAGTGTATGGTGTTTCCTGAAACATCTAAAAAACAAAGCAACAGAGCCTAGGGCACTTCCACTTATGGTCCAATAGCTTAGGGAAATTAAAATCAAAAAGACACAGCCACCCCTAAGTTTGGGACGGCTCTGTTTACAAGAACCTCGTTTACGGTACAAGTTCAATATCGCAGAAAGTGAAAAATGGATGAAGAAGTTGTGGTACTTACGTACAATGCAATATCACTCAGCAATGACATCTATGTCATCAGGCCCGTAGCAGCATAATGAGTGGATTCAGGTATGATGATTCTAACTGAAAGAAGTCACACAGAAAAAGAAACATCATAAGATATCACTAATACACGGAATGTAAACTTGGCTACACAGGAACTGGATTACAAAACAGAACAGGGTCTCAAATTTAGAAAACCAACTTATGCTTGCTTAAGGGGAAAGGTGAGTTGGGGTGCTGCATAAAACCAGAGATTGAAATGAGCACAGATAAAGTTCCTTAAGCCAAATATGGAATAGACAAGAGCTACTCCTTGCTCAACGAAATGGACTCAACACCCCATATTAAACGCCTAAGAATGTACCTGACTAGTAAGTATCTTAAAACCTATGGATTGCTATGTCTCCGAAAGAGAATCAAGCGTGGGTACAGGGACATAAACGCAGCAGTGATAGGATTGGAGAGGTTCGGTGAGCAAATGAAGACCCTTTGAAGTCATATTGCATGGTACCCATTCCACGGGTCTCAACTCTCCAGGTTTAAGGGATTCTTCCTTCAGCTAAAACATGCATGTGGAACCCAGAGTATGATCAACCGTGTGATCGGGAGACGTCTTCAAATATGTCTCCGTTCTCGTCCCCTGGTACTCGGGTGCAACATTCCAGACGCTTTACTAACACTCTCCCGACTTGGAGAGTCAGTGCCTTTAACCTCCTGTTTGGCCCAGTTTGCAATTTCTGCGGAAGATGAACAGGAATAGGGAGAACCAATGAGAGACTAGCTGGAGGTGTCTGGACGGGCAAATTTAACTCTCATTTCCCACCAGGAAGAGGAATTAACCAAAGGCTCAGCGTGCCGTGCCGGAACCAGATTAGGGCCTGAAGCAATCCTGCGGTGTTGCGGCCAGCTCACAAGAAAGCGAGTTGAAGAAAGGAGCTCAGGGGCACTGTAATTCACAAACCTGCAGAGTTATAAATGACAGCTATCGTCCAAAAATATACTGAAGTAAGGCTGCCAAGAGGACTTGAAAGCGGGGCAGAATTGCAGGAAACCGATTTCAGGAGGTAGACTGGAATTGCATTGAAAGCATAGGAAAAGAGGCAGAACGTCCACAATGATGCACTTGGCCAAAAAGGGCGTATGCGTTTTTTCCTGAATATATTCAGGAAAAAACGCATACGCCCTTTTTGGCCAACCAAGCAAGCTTGCAAAGGAAATCTGCACTACAATGAAGTCTCACTTCCCCCCGGTCAAAAGGGCCATCTGAAAAAAGTGTAAAATCCAGAAAGGCAGGACAGGCCATGGAGAACTGGGAGCCTTGTTATGCTGATGGGCGGGATGTAAATTGCCAACAGACACTCGGGAGAAGTGTATGGTGTTTCCTGAAACATCTAAAAAACAAAGCAACAGAGCCCAGGGCACTTCCACTTATGGTCCTATAGCTTAGGGAAATGAAAATCAAAAAGACACAGCCACCCCAAAGTTTGGGACGGCTCTGTTTACAAGAACCTCGTTTACGGTACAAGTTCAATATCGCAGAAAGTGAAAAATGGATGAAGAAGTTGTGGTACTTACGTACAATGCAATATCACTCAGCAATGACCTCTATGTCATCAGGCCCGTAGCAGCATAATGAGTGGATTCAGGTATGATGATTCTAACTGAAAGAAGTCACACAGAAAAAGAAACATCATAAGATATCACTAATACACGGAATGTAAACTTGGCTACACAGGAACTGGATTACAAAACAGAACAGGGTCTCAAATTTAGAAAACCAACTTATGCTTGCTTAAGGGGAAAGGTGAGTTGGGGTGCTGCATAAAACCAGAGATTGAAATGAGCACAGATAAAGTTCCTTAAGCCAAATATGGAATAGACAAGAGCTACTCCTTGCTCAACGAAATGGACTCAACACCCCATATTAAACGCCTAAGAATGTACCTGACTAGTAAGTATCTTAAAACCTATGGATTGCTATGTCTCCGAAAGAGAATCAAGCGTGTGTACAGGGGCATAAACGCAGCAGTGATAGGATTGGAGAGGTTCGGTGAGCAAATGAAGACCCTTTGAAGTCATATTGCATGGTACCCATTCCACGGGTCTCAACTCTCCAGGTTTAAGGGATTCTTCCTTCAGCTAAAACATGCATGTGGAACCCAGAGTATGATCAACCGTGTGATCGGGAGACGTGTTCAAATATGTCTCCGTTCTCGTCCCCTGGTACTCGGGTGCAACATTCCAGACGCTTTACTAACACTCTCCCGACTTGGAGAGTCAGTGCCTTTAACCTCCTGTTTGGCCCAGTTTGCAATTTCTGCGGAAGATGAACAGGAATAGGGAGAACCAATGAGAGACTAGCTGGAGGTGTCTGGACGGGCAAATTTAACTCTCATTTCCCACCAGGAAGAGGAATTAACCAAAGGCTCAGCGTGCCGTGCCGGAACCACATTAGGGCCTGAAGCAATCCTGCGGTGTTGCGGCCAGCTCACAAGAAAGCGAGTTGAAGAAAGGAGCTCAGGGGCACTGTAATTCACAAACCTGCAGAGTTATAAATGACAGCTATCGTCCAAAAATATACTGAAGTAAGGCTGCCAAGAGGACTTGAAAGCGGGGCAGAATTGCAGGAAACCGATTTCAGGAGGTAGACTGGAATTGCATTGAAAGCATAGGAAAAGAGGCAGAACGTCCACAATGATGCACTTGGCCAAAAAGGGCGTATGCGTTTTTTCCTGAATATATTCAGGAAAAAACGCATACGCCCTTTTTGGCCAACCAAGCAAGCTTGCAAAGGAAATCTGCACTACAATGAAGTCTCACTTCCCCCCGGTCAAAAGGGCCATCTGAAAAAAGTGTAAAATCCAGAAAGGCAGGACAGGCCATGGAGAACTGGGAGCCTTGTTATGCTGATGGGCGGGATGTAAATTGCCAACAGCCACTCGGGAGAAGTGTATGGTGTTTCCTGAAACATCTAAAAAACAAAGCAACAGAGCCTAGGGCACTTCCACTTATGGTCCAATAGCTTAGGGAAATGAAAATCAAAAAGACACAGCCACCCCAAAGTTTGGGACGGCTCTGTTTACAAGAACCTCGTTTACGGTACAAGTTCAATATCGCAGAAAGTGAAAAATGGATGAAGAAGTTGTGGTACTTACGTACAATGCAATATCACTCAGCAATGACATCTATGTCATCAGGCCCGTAGCAGCATAATGAGTGCATTCAGGTATGATGATTCTAACTGAAAGAAGTCACACAGAAAAAGAAACATCATAAGATATCACTAATACACGGAATGTAAACTTGGCTACACAGGAACTGGATTACAAAACAGAACAGGGTCTCAAATTTAGAAAACCAACTTATGCTTGCTTAAGGGGAAAGGTGAGTTGGGGTGCTGCATAAAACCAGAGATTGAAATGAGCACAGATAAAGTTCCTTAAGCCAAATATGGAATAGACAAGAGCTACTCCTTGCTCAACGAAATGGACTCAACACCCCATATTAAACGCCTAAGAATGTACCTGACTAGTAAGTATCTTAAAACCTATGGATTGCTATGTCTCTGAAAGAGAATCAAGCGTGTGTACAGGGGCATAAACGCAGCAGTGATAGGATTGGAGAGGTTCGGTGAGCAAATGAAGACCCTTTGAAGTCATATTGCATGGTACCCATTCCACGGGTCTCAACTCTCCAGGTTTAAGGGATTCTTCCTTCAGCTAAAACATGCATGTGGAACCCAGAGTATGATCAACCGTGTGATCGGGAGACGTGTTCAAATATGTCTCCGTTCTCGTCCCCTGGTACTCGGGTGCAACATTCCAGACGCTTTACTAACACTCTCCCGACTTGGAGAGTCAGTGCCTTTAACCTCCTGTTTGGCCCAGTTTGCAATTTCTGCGGAAGATGAACAGGAATAGGGAGAACCAATGAGAGACTAGCTGGAGGTGTCTGGACGGGCAAATTTAACTCTCATTTCCCACCAGGAAGAGGAAATAACCAAAGGCTCAGCGTGCCGTGCCGGAACCAGATTAGGGCCTGAAGCCATCCTGCGGTGTTGCGGCCAGCTCACAAGAAAACGAGTTGAAGAAAGGAGCTCAGGGGCACTGTAATTCACAAACCTGCAGAGTTATAAATGACAACTATCGTCCAAAAATATACTGAAGTAAGGCTGCCAAGAGGACTTGAAAGCGGGGCAGAATTGCAGGAAACCGATTTCAGGAGGTAGACTGGAATTGCATTGAAAGCATAGGAAAAGAGGCAGAACGTCCACAATGATGCACTTGGCCAAAAAGGGCGTATGCGTTTTTTCCTGAATATATTCAGGAAAAAACGCATACGCCCTTTTTGGCCAACCAAGCAAGCTTGCAAAGGAAATCTGCACTACAATGAAGTCTCACTTCCCCCCGGTCAAAAGGGCCATCTGAAAAACGTGTAAAATCCAGAAAGGCAGGACAGGCCATGGAGAACTGGGAACCTTGTTATGCTCATGGGCGGGATGTACATTGCCAACAGACACTCGGGAGAAGTGTATGGTGTTTCCTGAAACATCTAAAAAACAAAGCAACAGAGCCTAGGGCACTTCCACTTATGGTCCTATAGCTTAGGGAAATTAAAATCAAAAAGACACAGCCACCCCAAAGTTTGGGACGCCTCTGTTTACAAGAACCTCGTTTACCGTACAAGTTCAATATCACAGAAAGTGAAAAATGGATAAAGAAGTTGTGGTATTTACTTACAAAGCAATATCACTCAGCAAAGAAATCTATGTCATCAGGCCCTTAGCAGCACAATGAGTGGATTCAGGTATGATGATTCTAACTGAAATAAGTCACACAGAAAAAGAAACATCATAAGCTATCAGTAATAAACGGAATGTAAACTTGGCTACACAGGAACAGAATTACAGAACAGAACAGGGTCTCAAATTTAGAAAACCAACTTATGCTTGCGTAAGGGGAAAGGTGAGTTGGGGTGCTGCATAAAACCAGAGATCGAAATGAGCACACATAAAGTTCCTTAAGCCAAGTATGGAATAGACTAGAGCTACTCCTTGCTCAACAAAATGGACTCAACACCCCATATTAAACGCCTAAGAATGTACCTGACTAGTAAGTATCTTAAAACCTATGGATTGCTATGTCTCCAAAAGAGAATCAAGCGTGTGTACAGGGGCATAAACGCAGCAGTGATAGGATTGGAGAGGTTCGGTGAGCAAATGAAGACCCTTTGAAGTCATATTGCATGGTACCCATTCCACGGGTTTCAACTACCCAGGTTTAAGGTATTCTTCCTTCAGCTAAAACATGCATGTGGAACCTAGAGTATGATCAACCATGTGATCGGGAGACGTGTTCAAATATGTCTCAGTTTTCGTACCCTGGTACTTGGGTGCAACATTCCAGACGCTTTACTAACATTCTCCCGACTTGGAGAGTCAGTCCCTATAACCTCCTGTTTGGCCCAGTTTGCAATTTCTGCGGAAGATGAACAGGAATAGCGAGAACCAATGAGAGACTAGCTGGAGGTGTCTGGACGGGCAAATTTAACTCTCATTTCCCACCAGGAAGAGGAGTTAACCAAAGGCTCAGCGTGCCGTGCCGGATCCAGATTAAGGCCTCAAGCCATCCTGCAGTGTTGCGGCCAGGTCACAAGAAAGCGAGTTGAAGAAAGGAGCTCAGGGGCACTGTAATTCACAAACCTGCAGAGTTATAAATGACAGCTATCGTCAAAAAATATACTGAAGTAAGGCTGCCAAGAGGACTTGAAAGCGGGGCAGAATTGCAGGAAACCGATTTCAGGAGGTAGACTGGAATTGCATTGAAAGCATAGGAAAAGAGGCAGAACGTCCACAATGATGCACTTGGCCAAAAAGGGCGTATGCGTTTTTTCCTGAATATATTCAGGAAAAAACGCATACGCCCTTTTTGGCCAACCAAGCAAGCTTGCAAGGGAAATCTGCACTACAATGAAGTCGCACTTCCCCCCGGTCAAAAGGGCCATCTGAAAAAAGTGTAAAATCCAGAAAGGCAGGACAGGCCATGGAGAACTGGGAGCCTTGTTATGCTGATGGGCGGGATGTAAATTGACAACAGACACTCGGGAGAAGTGTATGGTGTTTCCTGAAACATCTAAAAAAAAAAGCAACAGAGCCTAGGGCATTTCCACTTATGGTCCTATAGCTTAGGGAAATTAAAATCAAAAAGATACAGCCACCCCAATGTTTGGGACGCCTTTGTTTACAAGAACCTCGTTTACCGTACAAGTTCAATATCACAGAAAGTGAAAAATGGATAAAGAACTTGTGGTACTTACGTACAATGCAGTATCACTCAGCAGTGAAATCTATTTCATCAGGCCCGTAGCAGCACAATGAGTGGATTCAGGTACGATGATTCTAACTGAAATAAGTCACACAGAGAAAGAAACATCATAAGATATCAGTAATACACGGAATGTAAACTTGGCTACACAGGAACTGAATTACAGAACAGAACAGGGTCTCAAATTTAGAAAACCAACTTATGCTTGTTTAAGGGTAAAGGTGAGTTGGGGTGCTGCATAAAACCAGAGATTGAAATCAGCACAGATAAAGTTCCTTAAGCCAAATATGGAATAGACAAGAGCTACTCCTTGCTCAACGAAATGGACTCAACACCCCATATTAAACGCCTAAGAATGTACCTGACTCTTAAGTATCTTAAAACCTATGGATTGCTATGTCTCCGAAAGAGAATCAAGCATGTGTACAGGGACATAAACGCAGCAGTGATAGGATTGGAGAGGTTCGGTGAGCAAATGAAGACCCTTTGAAGTCATATTGCATGGTACCCATTCCACGGGTTTCAACTACCCAGGTTTAAGGTATTCTTCCTTCAGCTAAAACATGCATGTGGAACCTAGAGTATGATCAACCATGTGATCGGGAGACGTGTTCAAATATGTCTCAGTTTTCGTACCCTGGTACTCGGGTGCAACATTCCAGACGCTTTACTAACACTCTCCCCACTTGGAGAGTCAGTCCCTTTAACCTCCTGTTTGGCCCAGTTTGCAATTTCTGCGGAAGATGAACAGGAATAGCGAGAACCAATGAGAGACTAGCTGGAGGTGTCTGGACGGGCAAATTTAACTCTCATTTCCCACCAGGAAGAGGAAATAACCAAAGGCTCAGCGTGCCGTGCCGGAACCAGATTAGGGCCTGAAGCCATCCTGCGGTGTTGCGGCCAGCTCACAAGAAAGCGAGTTGAAGAAAGGAGCTCAGCGGCACTGTAATTCACAAACCTGCAGAGTTATAAATGACAGCTATCGTCCAAAAATATACTGAAGTAAGGCTGCCAAGAGGACTTGAAAGCGGGGCAGAATTGCAGGAAACCGATTTCAGGAGGTAGACTGGAATTGCATTGAAAGCATAGGAAAAGAGGCAGAACGTCCACAATGATGCACTTGGCCAAAAAGGGCGTATGCGTTTTTTCCTGAATATATTCAGGAAAAAACGCATACGCCCTTTTTGGCCAACCAAGCAAGCTTGCAAAGGAAATCTGCACTACAATGAAGTCTCACTTCCCCCCGGTCAAAAGGGCCATCTGAAAAAAGTGTAAAATCCAGAAAGGCAGGACAGGCCATGGAGAACTGGGAGCCTTGTTATGCTGATGGGCGGGATGTAAACTGCCAAGAGACGCTCTGGAGAAGTGTATGGTGTTTCCTGAAACATGTAAAAAACAAAGCAACAGAGCCTAGGGCACTTCCACTTATGGTCCTATAGATTAGGGAAATTAAAATCAAAAAGACACAGCCACCCCAAAGTTTGGGACGGCTCTGTTTACAAGAACCTCGTTTACGGTACAAGTTCAGTATCGCAGAAAGTGAAAAATGGATGAAGATGTTCTGGTACTTACGTACAATGCAGTATCACTCAGCAATGACATCTATGTCATCAGGCCCGTAGCAGCATAATGAGTGGATTCAGGTATGATGATTCTAACTGAAAGAAGTCACACAGAAAAAGAAACATCATAAGATATCACTACTACACGGAATGTAAACTTGGCTACACAGGAACTGGATTACAAAACAGAACAGGGTCTCAAATTTAGAAAACCAACTTATGCTTGCTTAAGGGGAAAGGTGAGTTGGGGTGCTGCATAAAACCAGAGATTGAAATGAGCACAGATAAAGTTCCTTAAGCCAAATATGGAATACACAAGAGCTACTCCTTGCTCAACGAAATGGACTCAACACCCCATATTAAACGCCTAAGAATGTACCTGACTCTTAAGTATCTTAAAACCTATGGATTGCTATGTCTCCGAAAGAGAATCAAGCATGTGTACAGGGACATAAACGCAGCAGTGATAGGATTGGAGAGGTTCGGTGAGCAAATGAAGACCCTTTGAAGTCATATTGCATGGTACCCATTCCACGGGTCTCAACTCTCCAGGTTTAAGGGATTCTTCCTTCAGCTAAAACATGCATGTGGAACCCAGAGTATGATCAACCGTGTGATCGGGAGACGTCTTCAAATATGTCTCCGTTCTCATCCCCTGCTACTCGGGTGCAACATTCCAGACGCTTTACTAACACTCTCCCGACTTGGAGAGTCAGTGCCTTTAACCTCCTGTTTGGCCCAGTTTGCAATTTCTGCGGAAGATGAACAGGAATAGGGAGAACCAATGAGAGACTAGCTGGAGGTGTCTGGACGGGCAAATTTAACTCTCATTTCCCACCAGGAAGAGGAATTAACCAAAGGCTCAGCGTGCCGTGCCAGAACCACATTAGGTCCTGAAGCAATCCTGCGGTGTTGCGGCCAGCTCACAAGAAAGCGAGTTGAAGAAAGGAGCTCAGGGGCACTGTAATTCACAAACCTGCAGAGTTATAAATGACAGCAATCGTCCAAAAATATACTGAAGTAAGGCTGCCAAGAGGACTTGAAAGCGGGGCAGAATTGCAGGAAACCGATTTCAGGAGGTAGACTGGAATTGCATTGAAAGCATAGGAAAAGAGGCAGAACGTCCACAATGATGCACTTGGCCAAAAAGGGCGTATGCGTTTTTTCCTGAATATATTCAGGAAAAAACGCATACGCCCTTTTTGGCCAACCAAGCAAGCTTGCACAGGAAATCTGCACTACAATGAAGTCTCACTTCCCCCCGGTCAAAAGGGCCATCTGAAAAAAGTGTAAAATCCAGAAAGGCAGGACAGGCCATGGAGAACTGGGAGCCTTGTTATGCTGATGGGCGGGATGTAAATTGCCAACAGCCACTCGGGAGAAGTGTATGGTGTTTCCTGAAACATCTAAAAAACAAAGCAACAGAGCCCAGGGCACTTCCACTTATGGTCCTACAGCTTAGGGAAATGAAAATCAAAAAGACACAGCCACCCCAAAGTTTGGGACGGCTCTGTTTACAAGAACCTTGTTTACGGTACAAGTTCAGTATCGCAGAAAGTGAAAAATGGATGAAGATGTTCTGGTACTTACGTACAATGCAATATCACTCAGCAATGACATCTATGTCATCAGGCCCGTAGCAGCATAATGAGTGGATTCAGGTATGATGATTCTAACTGAAAGAAGTCACACAGAAAAAGAAACATCATAAGATATCACTAATACACGGAATGTAAACTTGGCTACACAGGAACTGGATTACAAAACAGAACAGGGTCTCAAATTTAGAAAACCAACTTATGCTTGCTTAAGGGGAAAGGTGAGTTGGGGTGCTGCATAAAACCAGAGATTGAAATGAGCACAGATAAAGTTCCTTAAGCCAAATATGGAATAGACAAGAGCTACTCCTTGCTCAACGAAATGGACTCAACACCCCATATTAAACGCCTAAGAATGTACCTGATTAGTAAGTATCTTAAAACCTATGGATTGCTATGTCTCCCGAAGAGAATGAAGCGTGTGTACAGGGGAATAAACACAGCAGTGATAGGATTGGAGAGGTTCAGTGAGCAAATGAAGACCCTTTGAAGTCATATTGCATGGTACCCATTCCACGGGTCTCAACTCTCCAGGTTTAAGGGATTCTTCCTTCAGCTAAAACATGCATGTGGAACCCAGAGTATGATCAACCATGTGATCGGGAGACGTCTTCAAATATGTCTCCGTTCTCAACCCCTGGTACTCGGGTGCAACATTCCAGACGCTTTACTAACACTCTCCCGACTTGGAGAGTCAGTGCCTTTAACCTCCTGTTTGGCCCAGTTTGCAATTTCTGCGGAACATGAACAGGAATAGGGAGAACCAATGACAGACTAGCTGGAGGTGTCTGGACGGGCAAATTTAACTCTCATTTCCCACCAGGAAGAGGAATTAACCAAAGGCTCAGCGTGCCGTGCCAGAACCACATTAGGGCCTGAAGCAATCCTGCGGTGTTGCGGCCAGCTCACAAGAAAGCGAGTTGAAGAAAGGAGCTCAGGGGCACTGTAATTCACAAACCTGCAGAGTTATAAATGACAGCTATCGTCCAAAAATATACTGAAGTAAGGCTGCCAAGAGGACTTGAAAGCGGGGCAGAATTGCAGGAAACCGATTTCAGGAGGTAGACTGGAATTGCATTGAAAGCATAGGAAAAGAGGCAGAACGTCCACAATGATGCACTTGGCCAAAAAGGGCGTATGCGTTTTTTCCTGAATATATTCAGGAAAAAACGCATACGCCCTTTTTGGCCAACCAAGCAAGCTTGCAAAGGAAATCTGCACTACAATGAAGTCTCACTTCCCCCCGGTCAAAAGGGCCATCTGAAAAAAGTGTAAAATCCAGAAAGGCAGGACAGGCCATGGAGAACTGGGAGCCTTGTTATGCTGATGGGCGGGATGTAAATTGCCAACAGCCACTCGGGAGAAGTGTATGGTGTTTCCTGAAACATCTAAAAAACAAAGCAACAGAGCCCAGGGCACTTCCACTTATGGTCCTATAGCTTAGGGAAATGAAAATCAAAAAGACACAGCCACCCCAAAGTTTGGGACAGCTCTGTTTACAAGAACCTCGTTTACGGTACAAGTTCAATATCACAGAAAGTGAAAAATGGATGAAGAAGTTGTGGTACTTACGTACAATGCAATATCACTCAGCAATGACATCTATGTCATCAGGCCCATAGCAGCATAATGAGTGGATTCAGGTATGATGATTCTAACTGAAAGAAGTCACACAGAAAAAGAAACATCATAAGATATCACTAATACACGGAATGTAAACTTGGCTACACAGGAACTGGATTACAAAACAGAACAGGGTCTCAAATTTAGAAAACCAACTTATGCTTGCTTAAGGGGAAAGGTGAGTTGGGGTGCTGCATAAAACCAGAGATTGAAATGAGCACAGATAAAGTTCCTTAAGCCAAATATGGAATAGACAAGAGCTACTCCTTGCTCAACGAAATGGACTCAACACCCCATATTAAACGCCTAAGAATGTACCTGACTAGTAAGTATCTTAAAACCTATGGATTGCTATGTCTCCGAAAGAGAATCAAGCGTGTGTACAGGGGCATAAACGCAGCAGTGTTAGGATTGGAGAGGTTCGGTGAGCAAATGAAGACCCTTTGAAGTCATATTGCATGGTACCCATTCCACGGGTCTCAACTCTCCAGGTTTAAGGGATTCTTCCTTCAGCTAAAACATGCATGTGGAACCCAGAGTATGATCAACCGTGTGATCGGGAGACGTGTTCAAATATGTCTCCGTTCTCGTCCCCTGGTACTCGGGTGCAACATTCCAGACGCTTTACTAACACTCTCCCGACTTGGAGGGTGAGTGCCTTTAACCTCCTGTTTGGCCCAGTTTGCAATTTCTGCGGAAGATGAACAGGAATAGGGAGAACCAATGAGAGACTAGCTGGAGGTGTCTGGACGGGCAAATTTAACTCTCATTTCCCACCAGGAAGAGGAATTAACCAAAGGCTCAGCGTGCCGTGCCGGAACCACATTAGGGCCTGAAGCAATCCTGCGGTGTTGCGGCCAGCTCACAAGAAAGCGAGTTGAAGAAAGGAGCTCAGGGGCACTGTAATTCACAAACCTGCAGAGTTATAAATGACAGCTATCGTCCAAAAATATACTGAAGTAAGGCTGCCAAGAGGACTTGAAAGCGGGGCAGAATTGCAGGAAACCGATTTCAGGAGGTAGACTGGAATTGCATTGAAAGCATAGGAAAAGAGGCAGAACGTCCACAATGATGCACTTGGCCAAAAAGGGCGTATGCGTTTTTTCCTGAATATATTCAGGAAAAAACGCATACGCCCTTTTGGGCCAACCAAGCAAGCTTGCAAAGGAAATCTGCACGACAATGAAGTCTCACTTCCCCCCGGTCAAAAGGGCCATCTGAAAAAAGAGTAAAATCCAGAAAGGCAGGACAGGCCATGGAGAACTGGGAGCCTTGTTATGCTGATGGGCGGGATGTAAATTGCCAACAGCCACTCGGGAGAAGTGTATGGTGTTTCCTGAAACATCTAAAAAACAAAGCAACAGAGCCTAGGGCACTTCCACTTATGGTCCAATAGCTTAGGGAAATGAAAATCAAAAAGACACAGCCACCCCAAAGTTTGGGACGGCTCTGTTTACAAGAACCTCGTTTACGGTACAAGTTCAATATCGCAGAAAGTGAAAAATGGATGAAGAAGTTGTGGTACTTACGTACAATGCAATATCACTCAGCAATGACATCTATGTCATCAGGCCCGTAGCAGCATAATGAGTGGATTCAGGTATGATGATTCTAACTGAAAGAAGTCACACAGAAAAAAGAAACATCATAAGATATCACTAATACACGGAATGTAAACTTGGCTACACAGGAACTGGATTACAAAACAGAACAGGTTCTCAAATTTAGAAAACCAACTTATGCTTGCTTAAGGGGAAAGGTGAGTTGGGGTGCTGCATAAAACCAGAGATTGAAATGAGCACAGATAAAGTTCCTTAAGCCAAATATGGAATAGACAAGAGCTACTCCTTGCTCAACGAAATGGACTCAACACCCCATATTAAACGCCTAAGAATGTACCTGACTAGTAAGTATCTTAAAACCTATGGATTGCTATGTCTCCGAAAGAGAATCAAGCATGTGTACAGGGACATAAACGCAGCAGTGATAGGATTGGAGAGGTTCGGTGAGCAAATGAAGACCCTTTGAAGTCATATTGCATGGTACCCATTCCACGGGTCTCAACTCTCCAGGTTTAAGGGATTCTTCCTTCAGCTAAAACATGCATGTGGAACCCAGAGTATGATCAACCGTGTGATCGGGAGACGTGTTCAAATATGTCTCCGTTCTCGTCCCCTGGTACTCGGGTGCAACATTCCAGACGCTTTACTAACACTCTCCCGACTTGGAGGGTCAGTGCCTTTAACCTCCTGTTTGGCCCAGTTTGCAATTTCTGCGGAAGATGAACAGGAATAGGGAGAACCAATGAGAGACTAGCTGGAGGTGTCTGGACGGGCAAATTTAACTCTCATTTCCCACCAGGAAGAGGAATTAACCAAAGGCTCAGCGTGCCGTGCCGGAACCACATTAGGGCCTGAAGCAATCCTGCGGTGTTGCGGCCAGCTCACAAGAAAGCGAGTTGAAGAAAGGAGCTCAGGGGCACTGTAATTCACAAACCTGCAGAGTTATAAATGACAGCTATCGTCCAAAAATATACTGAAGTAAGGCTGCCAAGAGGACTTGAAAGCGGGGCAGAATTGCAGGAAACCGATTTCAGGAGGTAGACTGGAATTGCATTGAAAGCATAGGAAAAGAGGCAGAACGTCCACAATGATGCACTTGGCCAAAAAGGGCGTATGCGTTTTTTCCTGAATATATTCAGGAAAAAACGCATACGCCCTTTTTGGCCAACCAAGCAAGCTTGCAAAGGAAATCTGCACTACAATGAAGTCTCACTTCCCCCCGGTCAAAAGGGCCATCTGAAAAAAGTGTAAAATCCAGAAAGGCAGGACAGGCCATGGAGAACTGGGAGCCTTGTTATGCTGATGGGCGGGATGTAAATTGCCAACAGCCACTAGGGAGAAGTGTATGTGTTTCCTGAAACATCTAAAAAACAAAGCAACAGAGCCTAGGGCACTTCCACTTATGGTCCTATAGCTTAGGGAAATGAAAATCAAAAAGACACAGCCACCCCAAAGTTTGGGACGGCTCTGTTTACAAGAACCTCGTTTACGGTACAAGTTCAATATCACAGAAAGTGAAAAATGGATGAAGAAGTTGTGGTACTTACGTACAATGCAATATCACTCAGCAATGACATCTATGTCATCAGGCCCGTAGCAGCATAATGAGTGGATTCAGGTATGATGATTCTAACTGAAAGAAGTCACACAGAAAAAGAAACATCATAAGATATCACTAATACACGGAATGTAAACTTGGCTACACAGGAACTGGATTACAAAACAGAACAGGGTCTCAAATTTAGAAAACCAACTTATGCTTGCTTAAGGGGAAAGGTGAGTTGGGGTGCTGCATAAAACCAGAGATTGAAATGAGCACAGATAAAGTTCCTTAAGCCAAATATGGAATAGACAAGAGCTACTCCTTGCTCAACGAAATGGACTCAACACCCCATATTAAACGCCTAAGAATGTACCTGACTAGTAAGTATCTTAAAACCTATGGATTGCTATCTCTCCCAAAGAGAATGAAGCGTGTGTACAGGGGAATAAACACAGCAGTGATAGGATTGGAGAGGTTCAGTGAGCAAATGAAGACCCTTTGAAGTCATATTGCATGGTACCCATTCCACGGGTCTCAACTCTCCAGGTTTAAGGGATTCCTCCTTCAGCTAAAACATGCATGTGGAACCCAGAGTATGATCAACCGTGTGATCAGGAGACGTCTTCAAATATGTCTACGTTCTCATCCCCTGGTACTCGGGTGCAAAATTCCAGACGCTTTACTAACACTCTCCCGACTTGGAGAGTCAGTGCCTTTAACCTCCTGTTTGGCCCAGTTTGCAATTTCTGCGGAAGATGAACAGGAATAGGGAGAACCAATGAGAGACTAGCTGGAGGTGTCTGGACGGGCAAATTTAACTCTCATTTCCCACCAGGAAGAGGAATTAACCAAAGGCTCAGCGTGCCGTGCCGGAACCACATTAGGGCCTGAAGCAATCCTGCGGTGTTGCGGCCAGCTCACAAGAAAGCGAGTTGAAGAAAGGAGCTCAGGGGCACTGTAATTCACAAACCTGCAGAGTTATAAATGACAGCAATCGTCCAAAAATATACTGAAGTAAGGCTGCCAAGAGGACTTGAAAGCGGGGCAGAATTGCAGGAAACCGATTTCAGGAGGTAGACTGGAATTGCATTGAAAGCATAGGAAAAGAGGCAGAACGTCCACAATGATGCACTTGGCCAAAAAGGGCGTATGCGTTTTTTCCTGAATATATTCAGGAAAAAACGCATACGCCCTTTTTGGCCAACCAAGCAAGCTTGCAAAGGAAATCTGCACTACAATGAAGTCTCACTTCCCCCCGGTCAAAAGGGCCATCTGAAAAAAGTGTAAAATCCAGAAAGGCAGGACAGGCCATGGAGAACTGGGAGCCTTGTTATGCTGATGGGCGGGATGTAAATTGCCAACAGCCACTCGGGAGAAGTGTATGGTGTTTCCTGAAACATCTAAAAAACAAAGCAACAGAGCCCAGGGCACTTCCACTTATGGTCCTATAGCTTAGGGAAATGAAAATCAAAAAGACACAGCCACCCCAAAGTTTGGGACGGCTCTGTTTACAAGAACCTCGTTTACGGTACAAGTTCAATATCGCAGAAAGTGAAAAATGGATGAAGAAGTTGTGGTACTTACGTACAATGCAATATCACTCAGCAATGACATCTATGTCATCAGGCCCGTAGCAGCATAATGAGTGGATTCAGGTATGATGATTCTAACTGAAAGAAGTCACACAGAAAAAGAAACATCATAAGATATCACTAATACACGGAATGTAAACTTGGCTACACAGGAACTGGATTACAAAACAGAACAGGGTCTCAAATTTAGAAAACCAACTTATGCTTGCTTAAGGGGAAAGGTGAGTTGGGGTGCTGCATAAAACCAGAGATTGAAATGAGCACAGATAAAGTTCCTTAAGCCAAATATGGAATAGACAAGAGCTACTCCTTGCTCAACGAAATGGACTCAACACCCCATATTAAACGCCTAAGAATGTACCTGACTACTAAGTATCTTAAAACCTATGGATTGCTATGTCTCCGAAAGAGAATCAAGCGTGTGTACAGGGACATAAACGCAGCAGTGATAGGATTGGAGAGGTTCGGTGAGCAAATGAAGACCCTTTGAAGTCATATTGCATGGTACCCATTCCACGGGTCTCAACTCTCCAGGTTTAAGGGATTCTTCCTTCAGCTAAAACATGCATGTGGAACCCAGAGTATGATCAACCGTGTGATCGGGAGACGTGTTCAAATATGTCTCCGTTCTCGTCCCCTGGTACTCGGGTGCAACATTCCAGACGCTTTACTAACACTCTCCCGACTTGGAGAGTCAGTGCCTTTAACCTCCTGTTTGGCCCAGTTTGCAATTTCTGCGGAAGATGAACAGGAATAGGGAGAACCAATGAGAGACTAGCTGGAGGTGTCTGGACGGGCAAATTTAACTCTCATTTCCCACCAGGAAGAGGAATTAACCAAAGGCTCAGCGTGCCGTGCCGGAACCACATTAGGGCCTGAAGCAATCCTGCGGTGTTGCGGCCAGCTCACAAGAAAGCGAGTTGAAGAAAGGAGCTCAGGGGCACTGTAATTCACAAACCTGCAGAGTTATAAATGACAGCTATCGTCCAAAAATATACTGAAGTAAGGCTGCCAAGAGGACTTGAAAGCGGGGCAGAATTGCAGGAAACCGATTTCAGGAGGTAGACTGGAATTGCATTGAAAGCATAGGAAAAGAGGCAGAACGTCCACAATGATGCACTTGGCCAAAAAGGGCGTATGCGTTTTTTCCTGAATATATTCAGGAAAAAACGCATACGCCCTTTTTGGCCAACCAAGCAATCTTGCAAAGGAAATCTGCACTACAATGAAGTCTCAATTCCCCCCGGTCAAAAGGGCCATCTGAAAAAAGTGTAAAATCCAGAAAGGCAGGACAGGCCATGGAGAACTGGGAGCCTTGTTATGCTGATGGGCGGGATGTAAATTGCCAACAGACACTCGGGAGAAGTGTATGGTGTTTCCTGAAACATCTAGAAAACAAAGCAACAGAGCCTAGGGCACTTCCACTTATGGTCCTATAGCTTAGGGAAATTAAAATCAAAAAGATACAGCCACCCCAATGTTTGGGACGCCTCTGTTTACAAGAACCTCGTTTACCGTACAAGTTCAATATCACAGAAAGTGAAAAATGGATAAAGAACTTGTGGTACTTACGTACAATGCAGTATCACTCAGCAGTGAAATCTATGTCATCAGGCCCGTAGCAGCACAATGAGTGGATTCAGGTACGATGATTCTAACTGAAATAAGTCACACAGAAAAAGAAACATCATAAGATATCAGTAATACACGGAATGTAAACTTGGCTACACAGGAACTGAATTACAGAACAGAACAGGGTCTCAAATTTAGAAAACCAACTTATGCTTGTTTAAGGGTAAAGGTGAGTTGGGGTGCTGCATAAAACCAGAGATTGAAATGAGCACAGATAAAGTTCCTTAAGCCAAATATGGAATAGACAAGAGCTACTCCTTGCTCAACGAAATGGACTCAACACCCCATATTAAACGCCTAAGAATGTACCTGACTCTTAAGTATCTTAAAACCTATGGATTGCTATGTCTCCGAAAGAGAATCAAGCATGTGTACAGGGACATAAACGCAGCAGTGATAGGATTGGAGAGGTTCGGTGAGCAAATGAAGACCCTTTGAAATCATATTGCATGGTACCCATTCCACGGGTTTCAACTACCCAGGTTTAAGGTATTCTTCCTTCAGCTAAAACATGCATGTGGAACCTAGAGTATGATCAACCATGTGATCGGGAGACGTGTTCAAATATGTCTCAGTTTTCGTACCCTGGTACTCGGGTGCAACATTCCAGACGCTTTACTAACACTCTCCCGACTTGGAGAGTCAGTCCCTTTAACCTCCTGTTTGGCCCAGTTTGCAATTTCTGCGGAAGATGAACAGGAATAGCGAGAACCAATGAGAGACTAGCTGGAGGTGTCTGGACGGGCAAATTTAACTCTCATTTCCCACCAGGAAGAGGAAATAACCAAAGGCTCAGCGTGCCGTGTCGGAACCAGATTAGGGCCTGAAGCCATCCTGCGGTGTTGCGGCCAGCTCACAAGAAAACGAGTTGAAGAAAGGAGCTCAGGGGCACTGTAATTCACAAACCTGCAGAGTTATAAATGACAACTATCGTCCAAAAATATACTGAAGTAAGGCTGCCAAGAGGACTTGAAAGCGGGGCAGAATTGCAGGAAACCGATTTCAGGAGGTAGACTGGAATTGCATTGAAAGCATAGGAAAAGAGGCAGAACGTCCACAATGATGCACTTGGCCAAAAAGGGCGTATGCGTTTTTTCCTGAATATATTCAGGAAAAAACGCATACGCCCTTTTTGGCCAACCAAGCAAGCTTGCAAAGGAAATCTGCACTACAATGAAGTCTCACTTCCCCCCGGTCAAAAGGGCCATCTGAAAAAAGTGTAAAATCCAGAAAGGCAGGACAAGCCATGGAGAACTGGGAGCCTTGTTATGCTGATGGGCGGGATGTAAATTGCCAAGAGACACTCGGGAGAAGTGTATGGTGTTTCCTGAAACATCTAAAAAACAAAGCAACAGAGCCTAGGGCACTTCCACTTATGGTCCTATAGCTTAGGGAAATTAAAATCAAAAAGATACAGCCACCCCAATGTTTGGGACGCCTCTGTTTACAAGAACCTCGTTTACCGTACAAGTTCAATATCACAGAAAGTGAAAAATGGATAAAGAACTTGTGGTACTTACGTACAATGCAGTATCACTCAGCAGTGAAATCTATGTCATCAGGCCCGTAGCAGCACAATGAGTGGATTCAGGTACGATGATTCTAACTGAAATAAGTCACACAGAAAAAGAAACATCATAAGATATCAGTAATACACGGAATGTAAACTTGGCTACACAGGAACTGAATTACAGAACAGAACAGGGTCTCAAATTTAGAAAACCAACTTATGCTTGTTTAAGGGTAAAGGTGAGTTGGGGTGCTGCATAAAACCAGAGATTGAAATGAGCACAGATAAAGTTCCTTAAGCCAAATATGGAATAGACAAGAGCTACTCCTTGCTCAACGAAATGGACTCAACACCCCATATTAAACGCCTAAGAATGTACCTGACTCTTAAATATCTTAAAACCTATGGATTGCTATGTCTCCGAAAGAGAATCAAGCATGTGTACAGGGACATAAACGCAGCAGTGATAGGATTGGAGAGGTTCAGTGAGCAAATGAAGACCCTTTGAAGTCATATTGCATGGTACCCATTCCACGGGTTTCAACTACCCAGGTTTAAGGTATTCTTCCTTCAGCTAAAACATGCATGTGGAACCTAGAGTATGATCAACCATGTGATCGGGAGACATGTTCAAATATGTCTCAGTTTTCGTACCCTGGTACTCGGGTGCAACATTCCAGACGCTTTACTAACACTCTCCCGACTTGGAGAGTCAGTCCCTTTAACCTCCTGTTTGGCCCAGTTTGCAATTTCTGTGGAAGATGAACAGGAATAGCGAGAACCAATGAGAGACTAGCTGGAGGTGTCTGGACGGGCAAATTTAACTCTCATTTCCCACCAGGAAGAGGAAATAACCAAAGGCTCAGCGTGCCGTGCCGGAACCAGATTAGGGCCTGAAGCCATCCTGCGGTGTTGCGGCCAGCTCACAAGAAAGCGAGTTGAAGAAAGGAGCTCAGGGGCACTGTAATTCACAAACCTGCAGAGTTATAAATGACAGCTATCGTCCAAAAATATACTGAAGTAAGGCTGCCAAGAGGACTTGAAAGCGGGGCAGAATTGCAGGAAACCGATTTCAGGAGGTAGACTGGAATTGCATTGAAAGCATAGGAAAAGAGGCAGAACGTCCACAATGATGCACTTGGCCAAAAAGGGCGTATGCGTTTTTTCCTGAATATATTCAGGAAAAAACGCATACGCCCTTTTTGGCCAACCAAGCAAGCTTGCAAAGGAAATCTGCACTACAATGAAGTCTCACTTCCCCCCGGTCAAAAGGGCCATCTGAAAAAAGTGTAAAATCCAGAAAGGCAGGACAGGCCATGGAGAACTGGGAGCCTTGTTATGCTGATGGGCGGGATGTAAATTGCCAACAGCCACTCGGGAGAAGTGTATGGTGTTTCCTGAAACATCTAAAAAACAAAGCAACAGAGCCTAGGGCACTTCCACTTATGGTCCAATAGCTTAGGGAAATGAAAATCAAAAAGACACAGCCACCCCAAAGTTTGGGACGGCTCTGTTTACAAGAACCTCGTTTACGGTACAAGTTCAATATCGCAGAAAGTGAAAAATGGATGAAGAAGTTGTGGTACTTACGTACAATGCAATATCACTCAGCAATGACATCTATGTCATCAGGCCCGTAGCAGCATAATGAGTGCATTCAGGTATGATGATTCTAACTGAAAGAAGTCACACAGAAAAAGAAACATCATAAGATATCACTAATACACGGAATGTAAACTTGGCTACACAGGAACTGGATTACAAAACAGAACAGGGTCTCAAATTTAGAAAACCAACTTATGCTTGCTTAAGGGGAAAGGTGAGTTGGGGTGCTGCATAAAACCAGAGATTGAAATGAGCACAGATAAAGTTCCTTAAGCCAAATATGGAATAGACAAGAGCTACTCCTTGCTCAACGAAATGGACTCAACACCCCATATTAAACGCCTAAGAATGTACCTGACTAGTAAGTATCTTAAAACCTATGGATTGCTATGTCTCCGAAAGAGAATCAAGCGTGTGTACAGGGGCATAAACGCAGCAGTGATAGGATTGGAGAGGTTCGGTGAGCAAATGAAGACCCTTTGAAGTCATATTGCATGGTACCCATTCCACGGGTCTCAACTCTCCAGGTTTAAGGGATTCTTCCTTCAGCTAAAACATGCATGTGGAACCCAGAGTATGATCAACCGTGTGATCGGGAGACGTGTTCAAATATGTCTCCGTTCTCGTCCCCTGGTACTCGGGTGCAACATTCCAGACGCTTTACTAACACTCTCCCGACTTGGAGAGTCAGTGCCTTTAACCTCCTGTTTGGCCCAGTTTGCAATTTCTGCGGAAGATGAACAGGAATAGGGAGAACCAATGAGAGACTAGCTGGAGGTGTCTGGACGGGCAAATTTAACTCTCATTTCCCACCAGGAAGAGGAATTAACCAAAGGCTCAGCGTGCCGTGCCGGAACCACATTAGGGCCTGAAGCAATCCTGCGGTGTTGCGGCCAGCTCACAAGAAAGCGAGTTGAAGAAAGGAGCTCAGGGGCACTGTAATTCACAAACCTGCAGAGTTATAAATGACAGCTATCGTCCAAAAATATACTGAAGTAAGGCTGCCAAGAGGACTTGAAAGCGGGGCAGAATTGCAGGAAACCGATTTCAGGAGGTAGACTGGAATTGCATTGAAAGCATAGGAAAAGAGGCAGAACGTCCACAATGATGCACTTGGCCAAAAAGGGCGTATGCGTTTTTTCCTGAATATATTCAGGAAAAAACGCATACGCCCTTTTTGGCCAACCAAGCAAGCTTGCAAAGGAAATCTGCACTACAATGAAGTCTCACTTCCCCCCGGTCAAAAGGGCCATCTGAAAAAAGTGTAAAATCCAGAAAGGCAGGACAGGCCATGGAGAACTGGGAGCCTTGTTATGCTGATGGGCGGGATGTAAATTGCCAACAGCCACTCGGGAGAAGTGTATGGTGTTTCCTGAAACATCTAAAAAACAAAGCAACAGAGCCTAGGGCACTTCCACTTATGGTCCAATAGCTTAGGGAAATGAAAATCAAAAAGACACAGCCACCCCAAAGTTTGGGACGGCTCTGTTTACAAGAACCTCGTTTACGGTACAAGTTCAATATCGCAGAAAGTGAAAAATGGATGAAGAAGTTGTGGTACTTACGTACAATGCAATATCACTCAGCAATGACATCTATGTCATCAGGCCCGTAGCAGCATAATGAGTGCATTCAGGTATGATGATTCTAACTGAAAGAAGTCACACAGAAAAAGAAACATCATAAGATATCACTAATACACGGAATGTAAACTTGGCTACACAGGAACTGGATTACAAAACAGAACAGGGTCTCAAATTTAGAAAACCAACTTATGCTTGCTTAAGGGGAAAGGTGAGTTGGGGTGCTGCATAAAACCAGAGATTGAAATGAGCACAGATAAAGTTCCTTAAGCCAAATATGGAATAGACAAGAGCTACTCCTTGCTCAACGAAATGGACTCAACACCCCATATTAAACGCCTAAGAATGTACCTGACTAGTAAGTATCTTAAAACCTATGGATTGCTATGTCTCCGAAAGAGAATCAAGCGTGTGTACAGGGGCATAAACGCAGCAGTGATAGGATTGGAGAGGTTCGGTGAGCAAATGAAGACCCTTTGAAGTCATATTGCATGGTACCCATTCCACGGGTCTCAACTCTCCAGGTTTAAGGGATTCTTCCTTCAGCTAAAACATGCATGTGGAACCCAGAGTATGATCAACCGTGTGATCGGGAGACGTGTTCAAATATGTCTCCGTTCTCGTCCCCTGGTACTCGGGTGCAACATTCCAGACGCTTTACTAACACTCTCCCGACTTGGAGAGTCAGTGCCTTTAACCTCCTGTTTGGCCCAGTTTGCAATTTCTGCGGAAGATGAACAGGAATAGGGAGAACCAATGAGAGACTAGCTGGAGGTGTCTGGACGGGCAAATTTAACTCTCATTTCCCACCAGGAAGAGGAATTAACCAAAGGCTCAGCGTGCCGTGCCGGAACCACATTAGGGCCTGAAGCAATCCTGCGGTGTTGCGGCCAGCTCACAAGAAAGCGAGTTGAAGAAAGGAGCTCAGGGGCACTGTAATTCACAAACCTGCAGAGTTATAAATGACAGCTATCGTCCAAAAATATACTGAAGTAAGGCTGCCAAGAGGACTTGAAAGCAGGGCAGAAATGCAGGAAACCGATTTCAGGAGGTAGACTGGAATTGCATTGAAAGCATAGGAAAAGAGGCAGAACGTCCACAATGATGCACTTGGCCAAATAGAGCGTATGCCTTTTTTCCTGAATATATTCAGGAAAAAAGGCATACGCCCTTTTTGGCCAACCAAGCAAGCTTGCAAAGGAAATCTGCACTACAATGAAGTCTCACTTCCCCCCGGTCAAAAGGGCCATCTGAAAAAAGTGTAAAATCCAGAAAGGCAGGACAGGCCATGGAGAACTGGGAGCCTTGTTATGCTGATGGGCGGGATGTAAATTGCCAACAGCCACTCGGGAGAAGTGTATGGTGTTTCCTGAAACATCTAAAAAACAAAGCAACAGAGCCTAGGGCACTTCCACTTATGGTCCAATAGCTTAGGGAAATTAAAATCAAAAAGACACAGCCACCCCTAAGTTTGGGACGGCTCTGTTTACAAGAACCTCGTTTACGGTACAAGTTCAATATCGCAGAAAGTGAAAAATGGATGAAGAAGTTGTGGTACTTACGTACAATGCAATATCACTCAGCAATGACATCTATGTCATCAGGCCCGTAGCAGCATAATGAGTGGATTCAGGTATGATGATTCTAACTGAAAGAAGTCACACAGAAAAAGAAACATCATAAGATATCACTAATACACGGAATGTAAACTTGGCTACACAGGAACTGGATTACAAAACAGAACAGGGTCTCAAATTTAGAAAACCAACTTATGCTTGCTTAAGGGGAAAGGTGAGTTGGGGTGCTGCATAAAACCAGAGATTGAAATGAGCACAGATAAAGTTCCTTAAGCCAAATATGGAATAGACAAGAGCTACTCCTTGCTCAACGAAATGGACTCAACACCCCATATTAAACGCCTAAGAATGTACCTGACTAGTAAGTATCTTAAAACCTATGGATTGCTATGTCTCCGAAAGAGAATCAAGCGTGGGTACAGGGACATAAACGCAGCAGTGATAGGATTGGAGAGGTTCGGTGAGCAAATGAAGACCCTTTGAAGTCATATTGCATGGTACCCATTCCACGGGTCTCAACTCTCCAGGTTTAAGGGATTCTTCCTTCAGCTAAAACATGCATGTGGAACCCAGAGTATGATCAACCGTGTGATCGGGAGACGTCTTCAAATATGTCTCCGTTCTCGTCCCCTGGTACTCGGGTGCAACATTCCAGACGCTTTACTAACACTCTCCCGACTTGGAGAGTCAGTGCCTTTAACCTCCTGTTTGGCCCAGTTTGCAATTTCTGCGGAAGATGAACAGGAATAGGGAGAACCAATGAGAGACTAGCTGGAGGTGTCTGGACGGGCAAATTTAACTCTCATTTCCCACCAGGAAGAGGAATTAACCAAAGGCTCAGCGTGCCGTGCCGGAACCAGATTAGGGCCTGAAGCAATCCTGCGGTGTTGCGGCCAGCTCACAAGAAAGCGAGTTGAAGAAAGGAGCTCAGGGGCACTGTAATTCACAAACCTGCAGAGTTATAAATGACAGCTATCGTCCAAAAATATACTGAAGTAAGGCTGCCAAGAGGACTTGAAAGCGGGGCAGAATTGCAGGAAACCGATTTCAGGAGGTAGACTGGAATTGCATTGAAAGCATAGGAAAAGAGGCAGAACGTCCACAATGATGCACTTGGCCAAAAAGGGCGTATGCGTTTTTTCCTGAATATATTCAGGAAAAAACGCATACGCCCTTTTTGGCCAACCAAGCAAGCTTGCAAAGGAAATCTGCACTACAATGAAGTCTCACTTCCCCCCGGTCAAAAGGGCCATCTGAAAAAAGTGTAAAATCCAGAAAGGCAGGACAGGCCATGGAGAACTGGGAGCCTTGTTATGCTGATGGGCGGGATGTAAATTGCCAACAGACACTCGGGAGAAGTGTATGGTGTTTCCTGAAACATCTAAAAAACAAAGCAACAGAGCCCAGGGCACTTCCACTTATGGTCCTATAGCTTAGGGAAATGAAAATCAAAAAGACACAGCCACCCCAAAGTTTGGGACGGCTCTGTTTACAAGAACCTCGTTTACGGTACAAGTTCAATATCGCAGAAAGTGAAAAATGGATGAAGAAGTTGTGGTACTTACGTACAATGCAATATCACTCAGCAATGACCTCTATGTCATCAGGCCCGTAGTAGCATAATGAGTGGATTCAGGTATGATGATTCTAACTGAAAGAAGTCACACAGAAAAAGAAACATCATAAGATATCACTAATACACGGAATGTAAACTTGGCTACACAGGAACTGGATTACAAAACAGAACAGGGTCTCAAATTTAGAAAACCAACTTATGCTTGCTTAAGGGGAAAGGTGAGTTGGGGTGCTGCATAAAACCAGAGATTGAAATGAGCACAGATAAAGTTCCTTAAGCCAAATATGGAATAGACAAGAGCTACTCCTTGCTCAACGAAATGGACTCAACACCCCATATTAAACGCCTAAGAATGTACCTGACTAGTAAGTATCTTAAAACCTATGGATTGCTATGTCTCCGAAAGAGAATCAAGCGTGTGTACAGGGGCATAAACGCAGCAGTGATAGGATTGGAGAGGTTCGGTGAGCAAATGAAGACCCTTTGAAGTCATATTGCATGGTACCCATTCCACGGGTCTCAACTCTCCAGGTTTAAGGGATTCTTCCTTCAGCTAAAACATGCATGTGGAACCCAGAGTATGATCAACCGTGTGATCGGGAGACGTGTTCAAATATGTCTCCGTTCTCGTCCCCTGGTACTCGGGTGCAACATTCCAGACGCTTTACTAACACTCTCCCGACTTGGAGAGTCAGTGCCTTTAACCTCCTGTTTGGCCCAGTTTGCAATTTCTGCGGAAGATGAACAGGAATAGGGAGAACCAATGAGAGACTAGCTGGAGGTGTCTGGACGGGCAAATTTAACTCTCATTTCCCACCAGGAAGAGGAATTAACCAAAGGCTCAGCGTGCCGTGCCGGAACCACATTAGGGCCTGAAGCAATCCTGCGGTGTTGCGGCCAGCTCACAAGAAAGCGAGTTGAAGAAAGGAGCTCAGGGGCACTGTAATTCACAAACCTGCAGAGTTATAAATGACAGCTATCGTCCAAAAATATACTGAAGTAAGGCTGCCAAGAGGACTTGAAAGCGGGGCAGAATTGCAGGAAACCGATTTCAGGAGGTAGACTGGAATTGCATTGAAAGCATAGGAAAAGAGGCAGAACGTCCACAATGATGCACTTGGCCAAAAAGGGCGTATGCGTTTTTTCCTGAATATATTCAGGAAAAAACGCATACGCCCTTTTTGGCCAACCAAGCAAGCTTGCAAAGGAAATCTGCACTACAATGAAGTCTCACTTCCCCCCGGTCAAAAGGGCCATCTGAAAAAAGTGTAAAATCCAGAAAGGCAGGACAGGCCATGGAGAACTGGGAGCCTTGTTATGCTGATGGGCGGGATGTAAATTGCCAACAGCCACTCGGGAGAAGTGTATGGTGTTTCCTGAAACATCTAAAAAACAAAGCAACAGAGCCTAGGGCACTTCCACTTATGGTCCAATAGCTTAGGGAAATGAAAATCAAAAAGACACAGCCACCCCAAAGTTTGGGACGGCTCTGTTTACAAGAACCTCGTTTACGGTACAAGTTCAATATCGCAGAAAGTGAAAAATGGATGAAGAAGTTGTGGTACTTACGTACAATGCAATATCACTCAGCAATGACATCTATGTCATCAGGCCCGTAGCAGCATAATGAGTGCATTCAGGTATGATGATTCTAACTGAAAGAAGTCACACAGAAAAAGAAACATCATAAGATATCACTAATACACGGAATGTAAACTTGGCTACACAGGAACTGGATTACAAAACAGAACAGGGTCTCAAATTTAGAAAACCAACTTATGCTTGCTTAAGGGGAAAGGTGAGTTGGGGTGCTGCATAAAACCAGAGATTGAAATGAGCACAGATAAAGTTCCTTAAGCCAAATATGGAATAGACAAGAGCTACTCCTTGCTCAACGAAATGGACTCAACACCCCATATTAAACGCCTAAGAATGTACCTGACTAGTAAGTATCTTAAAACCTATGGATTGCTATGTCTCCGAAAGAGAATCAAGCGTGTGTACAGGGGCATAAACGCAGCAGTGATAGGATTGGAGAGGTTCGGTGAGCAAATGAAGACCCTTTGAAGTCATATTGCATGGTACCCATTCCACGGGTCTCAACTCTCCAGGTTTAAGGGATTCTTCCTTCAGCTAAAACATGCATGTGGAACCCAGAGTATGATCAACCGTGTGATCGGGAGACGTGTTCAAATATGTCTCCGTTCTCGTCCCCTGGTACTCGGGTGCAACATTCCAGACGCTTTACTAACACTCTCCCGACTTGGAGAGTCAGTGCCTTTAACCTCCTGTTTGGCCCAGTTTGCAATTTCTGCGGAAGATGAACAGGAATAGGGAGAACCAATGAGAGACTAGCTGGAGGTGTCTGGACGGGCAAATTTAACTCTCATTTCCCACCAGGAAGAGGAATTAACCAAAGGCTCAGCGTGCCGTGCCGGAACCACATTAGGGCCTGAAGCAATCCTGCGGTGTTGCGGCCAGCTCACAAGAAAGCGAGTTGAAGAAAGGAGCTCAGGGGCACTGTAATTCACAAACCTGCAGAGTTATAAATGACAGCTATCGTCCAAAAATATACTGAAGTAAGGCTGCCAAGAGGACTTGAAAGCAGGGCAGAAATGCAGGAAACCGATTTCAGGAGGTAGACTGGAATTGCATTGAAAGCATAGGAAAAGAGGCAGAACGTCCACAATGATGCACTTGGCCAAATAGAGCGTATGCCTTTTTTCCTGAATATATTCAGGAAAAAAGGCATACGCCCTTTTTGGTCAACCAAGCAAGCTTGCAAAGGAAATCTGCACTACAATGAAGTCTCACTTCCCCCCGGTCAAAAGGGCCATCTGAAAAAAGTGTAAAATCCAGAAAGGCAGGACAGGCCATGGAGAACTGGGAGCCTTGTTATGCTGATGGGCGGGATGTAAATTGCCAACAGCCACTCGGGAGAAGTGTAGGGTGTTTCCTGAAACATCTAAAAAACAAAGCAACAGAGCCTAGGGCACTTCCACTTATGGTCCAATAGCTTAGGGAAATTAAAATCAAAAAGACACAGCCACCCCAAAGTTTGGGACGGCTCTGTTTACAAGAACCTCGTTTACGGTACAAGTTCAATATCGCAGAAAGTGAAAAATGGATGAAGAAGTTGTGGTACTTACGTACAATGCAATATCACTCAGCAATGACATCTATGTCATCAGGCCCGTAGCAGCATAATGAGTGGATTCAGGTATGATGATTCTAACTGAAAGAAGTCACACAGAAAAAGGAACATCATAAGATATCACTAATACACGGAATGTAAACTTGGCTACACAGGAACTGGATTACAAAACAGAACAGGGTCTCAAATTTAGAAAACCAACTTATGCTTGCTTAAGGGGAAAGGTGAGTTGGGGTGCTGCATAAAACCAGAGATTGAAATGAGCACAGATAAAGTTCCTTAAGCCAAATATGGAATAGACAAGAGCTACTCCTTGCTCAACGAAATGGACTCAACACCCCATATTAAACGCCTAAGAATGTACCTGACTAGTAAGTATCTTAAAACCTATGGATTGCTATGTCTCCGAAAGAGAATCAAGCGTGTGTACAGGGGCATAAACGAAGCAGTGATAGGATTGGAGAGGTTCGGTGAGCAAATGAAGACCCTTTGAAGTCATATTGCATGGTACCCATTCCACGGGTCTCAACTCTCCAGGTTTAAGGGATTCTTCCTTCAGCTAAAACATGCATGTGGAACCCAGAGTATGATCAACCGTGTGATCGGGAGACGTGTTCAAATATGTCTCCGTTCTCGTCCCCTGGTACTCGGGTGCAACATTCCAGACGCTTTACTAACACTCTCCCGACTTGGAGAGTCAGTGCCTTTAACCTCCTGTTTGGCCCAGTTTGCAATTTCTGCGGAAGATGAACAGGAATAGGGAGAACCAATGAGAGACTAGCTGGAGGTGTCTGGACGGGCAAATTTAACTCTCATTTCCCACCAGGAAGAGGAATTAACCAAAGGCTCAGCGTGCCGTACCGGAACCACATTAGGGCCTGAAGCAATCCTTCGGTGTTGTGGCCAGCTCACAAGAAAGCGAGTTGAAGAAAGGAGCTCAGGGGCACTGTAATTCACAAACCTGCAGAGTTATAAATGACAGCTATCGTCCAAAAATATACTGAAGTAAGGCTGCCAAGAGGACTTGAAAGCGGGGCAGAATTGCAGGAAACCGATTTCAGGAGGTAGACTGGAATTGCATTGAAAGCATAGGAAAAGAGGCAGAACGTCCACAATGATGCACTTGGCCAAAAAGGGCGTATGCGTTTTTTCCTGAATATATTCAGGAAAAAACGCATACGCCCTTTTTGGCCAACCAAGCAAGCTTGCAAAGGAAATCTGCACTACAATGAAGTCTCACTTCCCCCAGGTCAAAAGGGCCATCTGAAAAAAGTGTAAAATCCAGAAAGGCAGGACAGGCCATGGAGAACTGGGAGCCTTGTTATGCTGATGGGCGGGATGTAAATTGCCAACAGCCACTAGGGAGAAGTGTATGGTGTTTCCTGAAACATCTAAAAAACAAAGCAACAGAGCCTAGGGCACTTCCACTTATGGTCCTATAGCTTAGGGAAATGAAAATCAAAAAGACACAGCCACCCCAAAGTTTGGGACGGCTCTGTTTACAAGAACCTCGTTTACGGTACAAGTTCAATATCGCAGAAAGTGAAAAATGGATGAAGAAGTTGTGGTACTTACGTACAATGTAATATCACTCAGCAATGACATCTATGTCATCAGGCCCGTAGCAGCATAATGAGTGGATTCAGGTATGATGATTCTAACTGAAAGAAGTCACACAGATAAAGAAACATCATAAGATATCACTAATACACGGAATGTAAACTTGGCTACACAGGAACTGGATTACAAAACAGAACAGGGTCTCAAATTTAGAAAACCAACTTATGCTTGCTTAAGGGGAAAGGTGAGTTGGGGTGCTGCATAAAACCAGAGATTGAAATGAGCACAGATAAAGTTCCTTAAGCCAAATATGGAATAGACAAGAGCTACTCCTTGCTCAACGAAATGGACTCAACACCCCATATTAAACGCCTAAGAATGTACCTGACTAGTAAGTATCTTAAAACCTATGGATTGCTATGTCTCCGAAAGAGAATCAAGCGTGTGTACAGGGGCATAAACGCAGCAGTGTTAGGATTGGAGAGGTTCGGTGAGCAAATGAAGACCCTTTGAAGTCATATTGCATGGTACCCATTCCACGGGTCTCAACTCTCCAGGTTTAAGGGATTCTTCCTTCAGCTAAAACATGCATGTGGAACCCAGAGTATGATCAACCGTGTGATCGGGAGACGTGTTCAAATATGTCTCCGTTCTCGTCCCCTGGTACTCGGGTGCAACATTCCAGACGCTTTACTAACACGCTCCCGACTTGGAGAGTCAGTGCCTTTAACCTCCTGTTTGGCCCAGTTTGCAATTTCTGCGGAACATGAACAGGAATAGGGAGAACCAATGAGAGACTAGCTGGAGGTGTCTGGACGGGCAAATTTAACTCTCATTTCCCACCAGGAAGAGGAATTAACCAAAGGCTCAGCGTGCCGTGCCGGAACCAGATTAGGGCATGAAGCAATCCTGCGGTGTTGCGGCCAGCTCACAAGAAAGCGAGTTGAAGAAAGGAGCTCAGGGGCACTGTAATTCACAAACCTGCAGAGTTATAAATGACAGCTATCGTCCAAAAATATACTGAAGTAAGGCTGCCAAGAGGACTTGAAAGCGGGGCAGAATTGCAGGAAACCGATTTCAGGAGGTAGACTGGAATTGCATTGAAAGCATAGGAAAAGAGGCAGAACGTCCACAATGATGCACTTGGCCAAAAAGGGCGTATGCGTTTATTCCTGAATATATTCAGGAAAAAACGCATACGCCCTTTTTGGCCAACCAAGCAAGCTTGCAAAGGAAATCTGCACTACAATGAAGTCTCACTTCCCCCAGGTCAAAAGGGCCATCTGAAAAAAGTGTAAAATCCAGAAAGGCAGGACAGGCCATGGAGAACTGGGAGCCTTGTTATGCTGATGGGCGGGATGAAAATTGCCAACAGCCACTAGGGAGAAGTGTATGGTGTTTCCTGAAACATCTAAAAAACAAAGCAACAGAGCCTAGGGCACTTCCACTTATGGTCCTATAGCTTAGGGAAATGAAAATCAAAAAGACACAGCCACCCCAAAGTTTGGGACGGCTCTGTTTACAAGAACCTCGTTTACGGTACAAGTTCAATATCGCAGAAAGTGAAAAATGGATGAAGAAGTTGTGGTACTTACGTACAATGCAATATCACTCAGCAATGACATCTATGTCATCAGGCCCGTAGCAGCATAATGAGTGGATTCAGGTATGATGATTCTAACTGAAAGAAGTCACACAGAAAAAGAAACATCATAAGATATCACTAATACACGGAATGTAAACTTGGCTACACAGGAACTGGATTACAAAACACAACAGGGTCTCAAATTTAGAAAACCAACTTATGCTTGCTTAAGGGGAAAGGTGAGTTGGGGTGCTGCATAAAACCAGAGATTGAAATGAGCACAGATAAAGTTCCTTAAGCCAAATATGGAATAGACAAGAGCTACTCCTTGCTCAACGAAATGGACTCAACACCCCATATTAAACGCCTAAGAATGTACCTGACTAGTAAGTATCTTAAAACCTATGGATTGCTATGTCTCCGAAAGAGAATCAAGCGTGTGTACAGGGGCATAAACGCAGCAGTGATAGGATTGGAGAGGTTCGGTGAGCAAATGAAGACCCTTTGAAGTCATATTGCATGGTACCCATTCCACGGGTCTCAACTCTCCAGGTTTAAGGGATTCTTCCTTCAGCTAAAACATGCATGTGGAACCCAGAGTATGATCAACCGTGTGATCGGGAGACGTGTTCAAATATGTCTCCGTTCTCGTCCCCTGGTACTCGGGTGCAACATTCCAGACGCTTTACTAACACTCTCCCGACTTGGAGAGTCAGTGCCTTTAACCTCCTGTTTGGCCCAGTTTGCAATTTCTGCGGAACATGAACAGGAATAGGGAGAACCAATGAGAGACTAGCTGGAGGTGTCTGGACGGGCAAATTTAACTCTCATTTCCCACCAGGAAGAGGAATTAACCAAAGGCTCAGCGTGCCGTGCCGGAACCACATTAGGGCCTGAAGCAATCCTGCGATGTTGCGGCCAGCTCACAAGAAAGCGAGTTGAAGAAAGGAGCTCAGGGGCACTGTAATTCACAAACCTGCAGAGTTATAAATGACAGCTATCGTCCAAAAATATACTGAAGTAAGGCTGCCAAGAGGACTTGAAAGCGGGGCAGAATTGCAGGAAACCGATTTCAGGAGGTAGACTGGAATTGCATTGAAAGCATAGGAAAAGAGGCAGAACGTCCACAATGATGCACTTGGCCAAAAAGGGCGTATGTGTTTTTTCCTGAATATATTCAGGAAAAAACGCATACGCCCTTTTTGGCCAACCAAGCAAGCTTGCAAAGGAAATCTGCACTACAATGAAGTCTCACTTCCCCCCGGTCAAAAGGGCCATCTGAAAAAAGTGTAAAATCCAGAAAGGCAGGACAGGCCATGGAGAACTGGGAGCCTTGTTATGCTGATGGGCGGGATGTAAATTGCCAACAGCCACTCAGGAGAAGTGTAGGGTGTTTCCTGAAACATCTAAAAAACAAAGCAACAGAGCCTAGGGCACTTCCACTTATGGTCCAATAGCTTAGGGAAATGAAAATCAAAAAGACAGAGGCACCCCAAAGTTTGGGACGGCTCTGTTTACAAGAACCTCGTTTACGGTACAAGTTCAATATCGCAGAAAGTGAAAAATGGATGAAGAAGTTGTGGTACTTACGTACAATGCAATATCACTCAGCAATGACATCTATGTCATCAGGCCCGTAGCAGCATAATGAGTGGATTCAGGTATGATGATTCTAACTGAAAGAAGTCACACAGAAAAAGAAACATCATAAGATATCACTAATACACGGAATGTAAACTTGGCTACACAGGAACTGGATTACAAAACAGAACAGGGTCTCAAATTTAGAAAACCAACTTATGCTTGCTTAAGGGGAAAGGTGAGTTGGGGTGCTGCATAAAACCAGAGATTGAAATGAGCACAGATAAAGTTCCTTAAGCCAAATATGGAATAGACAAGAGCTACTCCTTGCTCAACGAAATGGACTCAACACCCCATATTAAACGCCTAAGAATGTACCTGACTAGTAAGTATCTTAAAACCTATGGATTGCTATGTCTCCGAAAGAGAATCAAGCGTGTGTACAGGGGCATAAACGCAGCAGTGATAGGATTGGAGAGGTTCGGTGAGCAAATGAAGACCCTTTGAAGTCATATTGCATGGTACCCATTCCACGGGTCTCAACTCTCCAGGTTTAAGGGATTCTTCCTTCAGCTAAAACATGCATGTGGAACCCAGAGTATGATCAACCGTGTGATCGGGAGACGTGTTCAAATATGTCTCCGTTCTCGTCCCCTGGTACTCGGGTGCAACATTCCAGACGCTTTACTAACACTCTCCCGACTTGGAGAGTCAGTGCCTTTAACCTCCTGTTTGGCCCAGTTTGCAATTTCTGCGGAAGATGAACAGGAATAGGGAGAACCAATGAGAGACTAGCTGGAGGTGTCTGGACGGGCAAATTTAACTCTCATTTCCCACCAGGAAGAGGAATTAACCAAAGGCTCAGCGTGCCGTGCCGGAACCAGATTAGGGCCTGAAGCAATCCTGTGGTGTTGCGGCCAGCTCACAAGAAAGCGAGTTGAAGAAAGGAGCTCAGGGGCACTGTAATTCACAAACCTGCAGAGTTATAAATGACAGCTATCGTCCAAAAATATACTGAAGTAAGGCTGCCAAGAGGACTTGAAAGCGGGGCAGAATTGCAGGAAACCGATTTCAGGAGGTAGACTGGAATTGCATTGAAAGCATAGGAAAAGAGGCAGAACGTCCACAATGATGCACTTGGCCAAAAAGGGCGTACGTGTTTTTTCCTGAATATATTCAGGAAAAAACGCATACGCCCTTTTTGGCCAACCAAGCAAGCTTGCAAAGGAAATCTGCACTACAATGAAGTCTCACTTCCCCCCGGTCAAAAGGGCCATCTGAAAAAAGTGTAAAATCCAGAAAGGCAGGACAGGCCATGGAGAACTGGGAGCCTTGTTATGCTGATGGGCGGGATGTAAATTGCCAACAGCCACTCGGGAGAAGTGTATGGTGTTTCCTGAAACATCTAAAAAACAAAGCAACAGAGCCTAGGGCACTTCCACTTATGGTCCAATAGCTTAGGGAAATGAAAATCAAAAAGACACAGCCACCCCAAAGTTTGGGACGGCTCTGTTTACAAGAACCTCGTTTACGGTACAAGTTCAATATCGCAGAAAGTGAAAAATGGATGAAGAAGTTGTGGTACTTACGTACAATGCAATATCACTCAGCAATGACCTCTATGTCATCAGGCCCGTAGCAGCATAATGAGTGGATTCAGGTATGATGATTCTAACTGAAAGAAGTCACACAGAAAAAGAAACATCATAAGATATCACTAATACACGGAATGTAAACTTGGCTACACAGGAACTGGATTACCAAACAGAACAGGGTCTCAAATTTAGAAAACCAACTTATGCTTGCTTAAGGGGAAAGGTGAGTTGGGGTGCTGCATAAAACCAGAGATTGAAATGAGCACAGATAAAGTTCCTTAAGCCAAATATGGAATAGACAAGAGCTACTCCTTGCTCAACGAAATGGACTCAACACCCCATATTAAACGCCTAAGAATGTACCTGACTAGTAAGTATCTTAAAACCTATGGATTGCTATGTCTCCGAAAGAGAATCAAGCGTGTGTACAGGGGCATAAACGCAGCAGTGATAGGATTGGAGAGGTTCGGTGAGCAAATGAAGACCCTTTGAAGACATATTGCATGGTACCCATTCCACGGGTCTCAACTCTCCAGGTTTCAGGGATTCTTCCTTCAGCTAAAACATGCATGTGGAACCCAGAGTATGATCAACCGTGTGATCGGGAGACGTGTTCAAATATGTCTCCGTTCTCGTCCCCTGGTACTCGGGTGCAACATTCCAGACACTTTACTAACACTCTCCCGACTTGGAGAGTCAGTGCCTTTAACCTCCTGTTTGGCCCAGTTTGCAATTTCTGCGGAAGATGAACAGGAATAGGGAGAACCAATGAGAGACTAGCTGGAGGTGTCTGGACGGGCAAATTTAACTCTCATTTCCCACCAGGAAGAGGAATTAACCAAAAGCTCAGCGTGCCGTGCCGGAACCAGATTAGGGCCTGAAGCAATCCTGCGGTGTTGCGGCCAGCTCACAAGAAAGCGAGTTGAAGAAAGGAGCTCAGGGGCACTGTAATTCACAAACCTGCAGAGTTATAAGTGACAGCTATCGTCCAAAAATATACTGAAGAAAGGCTGCCAAGAGGACTTGAAAGCGGAGCAGAATTGCAGGAAACCGATTTCAGGAGGTAGACTGGAATTGCATTTAAAGCATAGGAAAAGAGGCAGAACGTCCACAATGATGCACTTGGCCAAAAAGGGCGTATGCGTTTTTTCCTGAATATATTCAGGAAAAAACGCATACGGCCTTTTTGCCCAACCAAGCAAGCTTGCAAAGGAAATCTGCACTACAATGAAGTCTCACTTCCCCCCGGTCAAAAGGGCCATCTGAAAAAAGTGTAAAATCCAGAAAGGCAGGACAGGCCATGGAGAACTGGGAGCCTTGTTATGCTGATGGGCGGGATGTAAATTGCCAACAGCCACTGGGGAGAAGTGTATGGTGTTTCCTGAAACATCTAAAAAACAAAGCAACAGAGCCTAGGGCACTTCCACTTATGGTCCTATAGCTTAGGGAAATGAAAATCAAAAAGACACAGCCACCCCAAAGTTTGGGACGGCTCTGTTTACAAGAACCTCGTTTACGGTACAAGTTCAATATCGCAGAAAGTGAAAAATGGATGAAGAAGTTGTGGTACTTACGTACAATGCAATATCACTCAGCAATGACCTCTATGTCATCAGGCCCGTAGCAGCATAATGAGTGCATTCAGGTATGATGATTCTAACTGAAAGAAGTCACACAGAAAAAGAAACATCATAAGATATCACTAATACACGGAATGTAAACTTGGCTACACAGGAACTGGATTACAAAACAGAACAGGGTCTCAAATTTAGAAAACCAACTTATGCTTGCTTAAGGGGAAAGGTGAGTTGGGGTGCTGCATAAAACCAGAGATTGAAATGAGCACAGATAAAGTTCCTTAAGCCAAATATGGAATAGACAAGAGCTACTCCTTGCTCAACGAAATGGACTCAACACCCCATATTAAACGCCTAAGAATGTACCTGACTAGTAAGTATCTTAAAACCTATGGATTGCTATGTCTCCGAAAGAGAATCAAGCGTGTGTACAGGGGCATAAACGCAGCAGTGTTAGGATTGGAGAGGTTCGGTGAGCAAATGAAGACCCTTTGAAGTCATATTGCATGGTACCCATTCCACGGGTCTCAACTCTCCAGGTTTAAGGGATTCTTCCTTCAGCTAAAACATGCATGTGGAACCCAGAGTATGATCAACCGTGTGATCGGGAGACGTGTTCAAATATGTCTCCGTTCTCGTCCCCTGGTACTCGGGTGCAACATTCCAGACGCTTTACTAACACTCTCCCGACTTGGAGAGTCAGTGCCTTTAACCTCCTGTTTGGCCCAGTTTGCAATTTCTGCGGAAGATGAACAGGAATAGGGAGAACCAATGAGAGACTAGCTGGAGGTGTCTGGACGGGCAAATTTAACTCTCATTTCCCACCAGGAAGAGGAATTAACCAAAGGCTCAGCGTGCCGTGCCGGAACCACATTAGGGCCTGAAGCAATCCTGCGGTGTTGCGGCCAGCTCACAAGAAAGCGAGTTGAAGAAAGGAGCTCAGGGGCACTGTAATTCACAAACCTGCAGAGTTATAAATGACAGCTATCGTCCAAAAATATACTGAAGTAAGGCTGCCAAGAGGACTTGAAAGCGGGGCAGAATTGCAGGAAACCGATTTCAGGAGGTAGACTGGAATTGCATTGAAAGCATAGGAAAAGAGGCAGAACGTCCACAATGATGCACTTGGCCAAAAAGGGCGTATGCGTTTTTTCCTGAATATATTCAGGAAAAAACGCATACGCCCTTTTTGGCCAACCAAGCAAGCTTGCAAAGGAAATCTGCACTACAATGAAGTCTCACTTCCCCCCGGTCAAAAGGGCCATCTGAAAAAAGTGTAAAATCCAGAAAGGCAGGACAGGCCATGGAGAACTGGGAGCCTTGTTATGCTGATGGGCGGGATGTAAATTGCCAACAGCCACTTGGGAGAAGTGTAGGGTGTTTCCTGAAACATCTAAAAAACAAAGCAACAGAGCCTAGGGCACTTCCACTTATGGTCCCATAGCTTAGGGAAATGAAAATCAAAAAGACACAGCCACCCCAAAGTTTGGGACGGCTCTGTTTACAAGAACCTCGTTTACGGTACAAGTTCAATATCGCAGAAAGTGAAAAATGGATGAAGAAGTTGTGGTACTTACGTACAATGCAATATCACTCAGCAATGACATCTATGTCATCAGGCCCGTAGCAGCATAATGAGTGGATTCAGGTATGATGATTCTAACTGAAAGAAGTCACACAGAAAAAGAAACATCATAAGATATCACTAATACACGGAATGTAAACTTGGCTACACAGGAACTGGATTACAAAACAGAACAGGGTCTCAAATTTAGAAAACCAACTTATGCTTGCTTAAGGGGAAAGGTGAGTTGGGGTGCTGCATAAAACCAGAGATTGAAATGAGCACAGATAAAGTTCCTTAAGCCAAATATGGAATAGACAAGAGCTACTCCTTGCTCAACGAAATGGACTCAACACCCCATATTAAACGCCTAAGAATGTACCTGACTAGTAAGTATCTTAAAACCTATGGATTGCTATGTCTCCGAAAGAGAATCAAGCGTGTGTACAGGGGCATAAACGCAGCAGTGTTAGGATTGGAGAGGTTCGGTGAGCAAATGAAGACCCTTTGAAGTCATATTGCATGGTACCCATTCCACGGGTCTCAACTCTCCAGGTTTAAGGGATTCTTCCTTCAGCTAAAACATGCATGTGGAACCCAGAGTAAGATCAACCGTGTGATCGGGAGACGTGTTCAAATATGTCTCCGTTCTCGTCCCCTGGTACTCGGGTGCAACATTCCAGACGCTTTACTAACACTCTCCCGACTTGGAGAGTCAGTGCCTTTAACCTCCTGTTTGGCCCAGTTTGCAATTTCTGCGGAAGATGAACAGGAATAGGGAGAACCAATGAGAGACTAGCTGGAGGTGTCTGGACGGGCAAATTTAACTCTCATTTCCCACCAGGAAGAGGAATTAACCAAAGGCTCAGCGTGCCGTGCCGGAACCAGATTAGGGCCTGAAGCAATCCTGCGGTGTTGCGGCCAGCTCACAAGAAAGCGAGTTGAAGAAAGGAGCTCAGGGGCACTGTAATTCACAAACCTGCAGAGTTATAAGTGACAGCTATCGTCCAAAAATATACTGAAGAAAGGCTGCCAAGAGGACTTGAAAGCGGAGCAGAATTGCAGGAAACCGATTTCAGGAGGTAGACTGGAATTGCATTTAAAGCATAGGAAAAGAGGCAGAACGTCCACAATGATGCACTTGGCCAAAAAGGGCGTATGCGTTTTTTCCTGAATATATTCAGGAAAAAACGCATACGCCCTTTTTGGCCAACCAAGCAAGCTTGCAAAGGAAATCTGCACTACAATGAAGTCTCACTTCCCCCCGGTCAAAAGGGCCATCTGAAAAAAGTGTAAAATCCAGAAAGGCAGGACAGGCCATGGAGAACTGGGAGCCTTGTTATGCTGATGGGCGGGATGTAAATTGCCAACAGCCACTCGGGAGAAGTGTATGGTGTTTCCTGAAACATCTAAAAAACAAAGCAACAGAGCCTAGGGCACTTCCACTTATGGTCCTATAGCTTAGGGAAATGAAAATCAAAAAGACACAGCCACCCCAAAGTTTGGGACGGCTCTGTTTACAAGAACCTCGTTTACGGTACAAGTTCAATATCGCAGAAAGTGAAAAATGGATGAAGAAGTTGTGGTACTTACGTACAATGCAATATCACTCAGCAATGACCTCTATGTCATCAGGCCCGTAGCAGCATAATGAGTGCATTCAGGTATGATGATTCTAACTGAAAGAAGTCACACAGAAAAAGAAACATCATAAGATATCACTAATACACGGAATGTAAACTTGGCTACACAGGAACTGGATTACAAAACAGAACAGGGTCTCAAATTTAGAAAACCAACTTATGCTTGCTTAAGGGGAAAGGTGAGTTGGGGTGCTGCATAAAACCAGAGATTGAAATGAGCACAGATAAAGTTCCTTAAGCCAAATATGGAATAGACAAGAGCTACTCCTTGCTCAACGAAATGGACTCAACACCCCATATTAAACGCCTAAGAATGTACCTGACTAGTAAGTATCTTAAAACCTATGGATTGCTATGTCTCCGAAAGAGAATCAAGCGTGTGTACAGGGGCATAAACGCAGCAGTGATAGGATTGGAGAGGTTCGGTGAGCAAATGAAGACCCTTTGAAGTCATATTGCATGGTACCCATTCCACGGGTCTCAACTCTCCAGGTTTAAGGGATTCTTCCTTCAGCTAAAACATGCATGTGGAACCCAGAGTATGATCAACCGTGTGATCGGGAGACGTGTTCAAATATGTCTCCGTTCTCGTCCCCTGGTACTCGGGTGCAACATTCCAGACGCTTTACTAACACTCTCCCGACTTGGAGAGTCAGTGCCTTTAACCTCCTGTTTGGCCCAGTTTGCAATTTCTGCGGAACATGAACAGGAATAGGGAGAACCAATGAGAGACTAGCTGGAGGTGTCTGGACGGGCAAATTTAACTCTCATTTCCCACCAGGAAGAGGAATTAACCAAAGGCTCAGCGTGCCGTGCCGGAACCAGATTAGGGCCTGAAGCAATCCTGTGGTGTTGCGGCCAGCTCACAAGAAAGCGAGTTGAAGAAAGGAGCTCAGGGGCACTGTAATTCACAAACCTGCAGAGTTATAAATGACAGCTATCGTCCAAAAATATACTGAAGTAAGGCTGCCAAGAGGACTTGAAAGCGGGGCAGAATTGCAGGAAACCGATTTCAGGAGGTAGACTGGAATTGCATTGAAAGCATAGGAAAAGAGGCAGAACGTCCACAATGATGCACTTGGCCAAAAAGGGCGTATGCGTTTTTTCCTGAATATATTCAGGAAAAAACGCATACGCCCTTTTTGGCCAACCAAGCAAGCTTGCAAAGGAAATCTGCACTACAATGAAGTCTCACTTCCCCCCGGTCAAAAGGGCCATCTGAAAAAAGTGTAAAATCCAGAAAGGCAGGACAGGCCATGGAGAACTGGGAGCCTTGTTATGCTGATGGGCGGGATGTAAATTGCCAACAGCCACTCGGGAGAAGTGTATGGTGTTTCCTGAAACATCTAAAAAACAAAGCAACAGAGCCTAGGGCACTTCCACTTATGGTCCAATAGCTTAGGGAAATGAAAATCAAAAAGACACAGCCACCCCAAAGTTTGGGACGGCTCTGTTTACAAGAACCTCGTTTACGGTACAAGTTCAATATCGCAGAAAGTGAAAAATGGATGAAGAAGTTGTGGTACTTACGTACAATGCAATATCACTCAGCAATGACCTCTATGTCATCAGGCCCGTAGCAGCATAATGAGTGGATTCAGGTATGATGATTCTAACTGAAAGAAGTCACACAGAAAAAGAAACATCATAAGATATCACTAATACACGGAATGTAAACTTGGCTACACAGGAACTGGATTACAAAACAGAACAGGGTCTCAAATTTAGAAAACCAACTTATGCTTGCTTAAGGGGAAAGGTGAGTTGGGGTGCTGCATAAAACCAGAGATTGAAATGAGCACAGATAAAGTTCCTTAAGCCAAATATGGAATAGACAAGAGCTACTCCTTGCTCAACGAAATGGACTCAACACCCCATATTAAACACCTAAGAATGTACCTGACTAGTAAGTATCTTAAAACCTATGGATTGCTATGTCTCCGAAAGAGAATCAAGCGTGTGTACAGGGACATAAACGCAGCAGTGATAGGATTGGAGAGGTTCGGTGAGCAAATGAAGACCCTTTGAAGTCATATTGCATGGTACCCATTCCACGGGTCTCAACTCTCCAGGTTTAAGGGATTCTTCCTTCAGCTAAAACATGCATGTGGAACCCAGAGTATGATCAACCGTGTGATCGGGAGACGTGTTCAAATATGTCTCCGTTCTCGTCCCCTGGTACTCGGGTGCAACATTCCAGACGCTTTACTAACACTCTCCCGACTTGGAGAGTCAGTGCCTTTAACCTCCTGTTTGGCCCAGTTTGCAATTTCTGCGGAAGATGAACAGGAATAGGGAGAACCAATGAGAGACTAGCTGGAGGTGTCTGGACGGGCAAATTTAACTCTCATTTCCCACCAGGAAGAGGAATTAACCAAAGGCTCAGCGTGCCGTGCCGGAACCACATTAGGGCCTGAAGCAATCCTGCGGTGTTGCGGCCAGCTCACAAGAAAGCGAGTTGAAGAAAGGAGCTCAGGGGCACTGTAATTCACAAACCTGCAGAGTTATAAATGACAGCTATCGTCCAAAAATATACTGAAGTAAGGCTGCCAAGAGGACTTGAAAGCGGGGCAGAATTGCAGGAAACCGATTTCAGGAGGTAGACTGGAATTGCATTGAAAGCATAGGAAAAGAGGCAGAACGTCCACAATGATGCACTTGGCCAAAAAGGGCGTATGCGTTTTTTCCTGAATATATTCAGGAAAAAACGCATACGCCCTTTTTGGCCAACCAAGCAAGCTTGCAAAGGAAATCTGCACTACAATGAAGTCTCACTTCCCCCCGGTCAAAAGGGCCATCTGAAAAAAGTGTAAAATCCAGAAAGGCAGGACAGGCCATGGAGAACTGGGAGCCTTGTTATGCTGATGGGCGGGATGTAAATTGCCAACAGCCACTTGGGAGAAGTGTAGGGTGTTTCCTGAAACATCTAAAAAACAAAGCAACAGAGCCTAGGGCACTTCCACTTATGGTCCCATAGCTTAGGGAAATGAAAATCAAAAAGACACAGCCACCCCAAAGTTTGGGACGGCTCTGTTTACAAAACCTCGTTTACGGTACAATTTCAATATTGCAGAAAGTGAAAAATGGATGAAGAAGTTGTGGTACTTACGTACAATGCAATATCACTCAGCAATGACATCTATGTCATCAGGCCCGTAGCAGCATAATGAGTGGATTCAGGTATGATGATTCTAACTGAAAGAAGTCACACAGAAAAAGAAACATCATAAGATATCACTAATACACGGAATGTAAACTTGGCTACACAGGAACTGGATTACAAAACAGAACAGGGTCTCAATTTAGAAAACCAACTTATGCTTGCTTAAGGGGAAAGGTGAGTTGGGGTGCTGCATAAAACCAGAGATTGAAATGAGCACAGATAAAGTTCCTTAAGCCAAATATGGAATAGACAAGAGCTACTCCTTGCTCAACGAAATGGACTCAACACCCCATATTAAACGCCTAAGAATGTACCTGACTAGTAAGTATCTTAAAACCTATGGATTGCTATGTCTCCGAAAGGGAATCAAGCGTGTGTACAGGGGAATAAACGCAGCAGTGATAGGATTGGAGAGGTTTGGTGAGCAAATGAAGACCCTTTGAAGTCATATTGCATGGTACCCATTCCACGGGTCTCAACTCTCCAGGTTTAAGGGATTCTTCCTTCAGCTAAAACATGCATGTGGAACCCAGAGTATGATCAACCATGTGATCGGGAGACGTGTTCAAATACGTCTCCGTTCTCGTCCCCTGGTACTCGGGTGCAACATTCCAGACGCTTTACTAACACTCTCCCGACTTGGAGAGTCAGTGCCTTTAACCTCCTGTTTGGCCCAGTTTGCAATTTCTGCGGAAGATGAACAGGAATAGGGAGAACCAATGAGAGACTAGCTGGAGGTGTCTGGACGGGCAAATTTAACTCTCATTTCCCACCAGGAAGAGGAATTAACCAAAGGCTCAGCGTGCCATGCCGGAACCAGATTAGGGCCTGAAGCAATCCTGCGGTGTTGCGGCCAGCTCACAAGAAAGCAAGTTGAAGGAAGGAGTTCAGGGGCACTGTAATTCACAAACCTGCAGAGTTATAAATGACAGCTATCGTCCAAAAATATACTGAAGAAAGGCTGCCAAGAGGACTTGAAAGCGGAGCAGAATTGCAGGAAACCGATTTCAGGAGGTAGACTGGAATTGCATTGAAAGCATAGGAAAAGAGGCAGAACGTCCACAATGATGCACTTGGCCAAAAAGGGCGTATGCGTTTTTTCCTGAATATATTGAGGAAAAAACGCATACGCCCTTTTTGGCCAACCAAGCAAGCTTGCAAAGGAAATCTGCACTACAATGAAGTCTCACTTCCCCCCGGTCAAAAGGGCCATCTGAAAAAAGTGTAAAATCCAGAAAGGCAGGACAGGCCATGGAGAACTGGGAGCCTTGTTATGCTGATGGGCCCGATGTAAATTGCCAACAGCCACTCGGGAGAAGTGTATGGTGTTTCCTGAAACATCTAAAAAACAAAGCAACAGAGCCTAGGGCACTTCCACTTATGGTCCCATAGCTTAGGGAAATGAAAATCAAAAAGACACAGCCACCCCAAAGTTTGGGACGGCTCTGTTTACAAGAACCTCGTTTACGGTACAAGTTCAATATCGCAGAAAGTGAAAAATGGATGAAGAAGTTGTGGTACTTACGTACAATGCAATATCACTCAGCAATGACATCTATGTCATCAGGCCCGTAGCAGCATAATGAGTGGATTCAGGTATGATGATTCTAACTGAAAGAAGACACACAGAAAAAGAAACATCATAAGATATCACTAATACACGGAATGTAAACTTGGCTACACAGGAACTGGATTACAAAACAGAACAGGGTCTCAAATTTAGAAAACCAACTTATGCTTGCTTAAGGGGAAAGGTGAGTTGGGGTGCTGCATAAAACCAGAGATTGAAATGAGCACAGATAAAGTTCCTTAAGCCAAATATGGAATAGACAAGAGCTACTCCTTGCTCAACGAAATGGACTCAACACCCCATATTAAACGCCTAAGAATGTACCTGACTAGTAAGTATCTTAAAACCTATGGATTGCTATGTCTCCGAAAGAGAATCAAGCGTGTGTACAGGGGCATAAACGCAGCAGTGATAGGATTGGAGAGGTTCGGTGAGCAAATGAAGACCCTTTGAAGTCATATTGCATGGTACCCATTCCACGGGTCTCAACTCTCCAGGTTTAGGGGATTCTTCCTTCAGCTAAAACATGCATGTGGAACCCAGAGTATGATCAACCGTGTGATCGGGAGACGTGTTCAAATATGTCTCCGTTCTCGTCCCCTGGTACTCGGGTGCAACATTCCAGACGCTTTACTAACACTCTCCCGACTTGGAGAGTCAGTGCCTTTAACCTCCTGTTTGGCCCAGTTTGCAATTTCTGCGGAAGATGAACAGGAATAGGGAGAACCAATGAGAGACTAGCTGGAGGTGTCTGGACGGGCAAATTTAACTCTCATTTCCCACCAGGAAGAGGAATTAACCAAAGGCTCAGCGTGCCGTGCCGGAACCACATTAGGGCCTGAAGCAATCCTGCGGTGTTGCGGCCAGCTCACAAGAAAGCGAGTTGAAGAAAGGAGCTCAGGGGCACTGTAATTCACAAACCTGCAGAGTTATAAATGACAGCTATCGTCCAAAAATATACTGAAGTAAGGCTGCCAAGAGGACTTGAAAGCGGGGCAGAATTGCAGGAAACCGATTTCAGGAGGTAGACTGGAATTGCATTGAAAGCATAGGAAAAGAGGCAGAACGTCCACAATGATGCACTTGGCCAAAAAGGGCGTATGCGTTTTTTCCTGAATATATTCAGGAAAAAACGCATACGCCCTTTTTGGCCAACCAAGCAAGCTTGCAAAGGAAATCTGCACTACAATGAAGTCTCACTTACCCCCGGTCAAAAGGGCCATCTGAAAAAAGTGTAAAATCCAGAAAGGCAGGACAGGCCATGGAGAACTGGGAGCCTTGTTATGCTGATGGGCGGGATGTAAATTGCCAACAGCCACTCGGGAGAAGTGTAGGGTGTTTCCTGAAACATCTAAAAAACAAAGCAACAGAGCCTAGGGCACTTCCACTTATGGTCCTATAGCTTAGGGAAATGAAAATCAAAAAGACACAGCCACCCCAAAGTTTGGGACGGCTCTGTTTACAAGAACCTCGTTTACGGTACAAGTTCAATATCGCAGAAAGTGAAAAATGGATGAAGAAGTTGTGGTACTTACGTACAATGCAATATCACTCAGCAATGACATCTATGTCATCAGGCCCGTAGCAGCATAATGAGTGGATTCAGGTATGATGATTCTAACTGAAAGAAGTCACACAGAAAAAGAAACATCATAAGATATCACTAATACACGGAATGTAAACTTGGCTACACAGGAACTGGATTACAAAACAGAACAGGGTCTCAAATTTAGAAAACCAACTTATGCTTGCTTAAGGGGAAAGGTGAGTTGGGGTGCTGCATAAAACCAGAGATTGAAATGAGCACAGATAAAGTTCCTTAAGCCAAATATGGAATAGACAAGAGCTACTCCTTGCTCAACGAAATGGACTCAACACCCCATATTAAACGCCTAAGAATGTACCTGACTAGTAAGTATCTTAAAACCTATGGATTGCTATGTCTCCGAAAGAGAATCAAGCGTGTGTACAGGGGCATAAACGCAGCAGTGATAGGATTGGAGAGGTTCGGTGAGCAAATGAAGACCCTTTGAAGTCATATTGCATGGTACCCATTCCACGGGTCTCAACTCTCCAGGTTTAAGGGATTCTTCCTTCAGCTAAAACATGCATGTGGAACCCAGAGTATGATCAACCGTGTGATCGGGAGACGTGTTCAAATATGTCTCCGTTCTCGTCCCCTGGTACTCGGGTGCAACATTCCAGACGCTTTACTAACACTCTCCCGACTTGGAGAGTCAGTGCCTTTAACCTCCTGTTTGGCCCAGTTTGCAATTTCTGCGGAACATGAACAGGAATAGGGAGAACCAATGAGAGACTAGCTGGAGGTGTCTGGACGGGCAAATTTAACTCTCATTTCCCACCAGGAAGAGGAATTAACCAAAGGCTCAGCGTGCCGTGCCGGAACCACATTAGGGCCTGAAGCAATCCTGCGGTGTTGCGGCCAGCTCACAAGAAAGCGAGTTGAAGAAAGGAGCTCAGGGGCACTGTAATTCACAAACCTGCAGAGTTATAAATGACAGCTATCGTCCAAAAATATACTGAAGTAAGGCTGCCAAGAGGACTTGAAAGCGGGGCAGAATTGCAGGAAACCGATTTCAGGAGGTAGACTGGAATTGCATTGAAAGCATAGGAAAAGAGGCAGAACGTCCACAATGATGCACTTGGCCAAAAAGGGCGTACGCGTTTTTTCCTGAATATATTCAGGAAAAAACGCGTAAGCCCTTTTTGGCCAACCAAGCAAGCTTGCAAAGGAAATCTGCACTACAATGAAGTCTCACTTCCCCCCGGTCAAAAGGGCCATCTGAAAAAAGTGTAAAATCCAGAAAGGCAGGACAGGCCATGGAGAACTGGGAGCCTTGTTATACTGATGGGCGGGATGTAAATTGCCAACAGCCACTCGGGAGAAGTGTATGGTGTTTCCTGAAACATCTAAAAAACAAAGCAACAGAGCCTAGGGCACTTCCACTTATGGTCCAATAGCTTAGGGAAATGAAAATCAAAAAGACACAGCCACCCCAATGTTTGGGACGGCTCTGTTTACAAGAACCTCGTTTACGGTACAAGTTCAATATCGCAGAAAGTGAAAAATGGATGAAGAAGTTGTGGTACTTACGTACAATGCAATATCACTCAGCAATGACATCTATGTCATCAGGTCTGTAGCAGCATAATGAGTGGATTCAGGTATGATGATTCTAACTGAAATAAGTCACGCAGAAAAAGGAACATCATAAGCTATCACTAATACACGGAATGTAAACTTGGCTACACAGGAACTGGATTACAAAACAGAACAGGGTCTCAAATTTAGAAAACCAACTTATGCTTGCTTAAGGGGAAAGGTGAGTTGGGGTGCTGCATAAAACCAGAGATTGAAATGAGCACAGATAAAGTTCCTTAAGCCAAATATGGAATAGACAAGAGCTACTCCTTGCTCAACGAAATGGACTCAACACCCCATATTAAACACCTAAGAATGTACCTGACTAGTAAGTATCTTAAAACCTATGGATTGCTATGTCTCCGAAAGAGAATCAAGCGTGTGTACAGGGACATAAACGCAGCAGTGATAGGATTGGAGAGGTTCGGTGAGCAAATGAAGACCCTTTGAAGTCATATTGCATGGTACCCATTCCACGGGTCTCAACTCTCCAGGTTTAAGGGATTCTTCCTTCAGCTAAAACATGCATGTGGAACCCAGAGTATGATCAACCGTGTGATCGGGAGACGTGTTCAAATATGTCTCCGTTCTCGTCCCCTGGTACTCGGGTGCAACATTCCAGACGCTTTACTAACACTCTCCCGACTTGGAGAGTCAGTGCCTTTAACCTCCTGTTTGGCCCAGTTTGCAATTTCTGCGGAAGATGAACAGGAATAGGGAGAACCAATGAGAGACTAGCTGGAGGTGTCTGGACGGGCAAATTTAACTCTCATTTCCCACCAGGAAGAGGAATTAACCAAAGGCTCAGCGTGCCGTGCCGGAACCACATTAGGGCCTGAAGCAATCCTGCGGTGTTGCGGCCAGCTCACAAGAAAGCGAGTTGAAGAAAGGAGCTCAGGGGCACTGTAATTCACAAACCTGCAGAGTTATAAATGACAGCTATCGTCCAAAAATATACTGAAGTAAGGCTGCCAAGAGGACTTGAAAGCGGGGCAGAATTGCAGGAAACCGATTTCAGGAGGTAGACTGGAATTGCATTGAAAGCATAGGAAAAGAGGCAGAACGTCCACAATGATGCACTTGGCCAAAAAGGGCGTATGCGTTTTTTCCTGAATATATTCAGGAAAAAACGCATACGCCCTTTTTGGCCAACCAAGCAAGCTTGCAAAGGAAATCTGCACTACAATGAAGTCTCACTTCCCCCCGGTCAAAAGGGCCATCTGAAAAAAGTGTAAAATCCAGAAAGGCAGGACAGGCCATGGAGAACTGGGAGCCTTGTTATGCTGATGGGCGGGATGTAAATTGCCAACAGCCACTTGGGAGAAGTGTAGGGTGTTTCCTGAAACATCTAAAAAACAAAGCAACAGAGCCTAGGGCACTTCCACTTATGGTCCCATAGCTTAGGGAAATGAAAATCAAAAAGACACAGCCACCCCAAAGTTTGGGACGGCTCTGTTTACAAAACCTCGTTTACGGTACAATTTCAATATTGCAGAAAGTGAAAAATGGATGAAGAAGTTGTGGTACTTACGTACAATGCAATATCACTCAGCAATGACATCTATGTCATCAGGCCCGTAGCAGCATAATGAGTGGATTCAGGTATGATGATTCTAACTGAAAGAAGTCACACAGAAAAAGAAACATCATAAGATATCACTAATACACGGAATGTAAACTTGGCTACACAGGAACTGGATTACAAAACAGAACAGGGTCTCAATTTAGAAAACCAACTTATGCTTGCTTAAGGGGAAAGGTGAGTTGGGGTGCTGCATAAAACCAGAGATTGAAATGAGCACAGATAAAGTTCCTTAAGCCAAATATGGAATAGACAAGAGCTACTCCTTGCTCAACGAAATGGACTCAACACCCCATATTAAACGCCTAAGAATGTACCTGACTAGTAAGTATCTTAAAACCTATGGATTGCTATGTCTCCGAAAGGGAATCAAGCGTGTGTACAGGGGAATAAACGCAGCAGTGATAGGATTGGAGAGGTTTGGTGAGCAAATGAAGACCCTTTGAAGTCATATTGCATGGTACCCATTCCACGGGTCTCAACTCTCCAGGTTTAAGGGATTCTTCCTTCAGCTAAAACATGCATGTGGAACCCAGAGTATGATCAACCATGTGATCGGGAGACGTGTTCAAATACGTCTCCGTTCTCGTCCCCTGGTACTCGGGTGCAACATTCCAGACGCTTTACTAACACTCTCCCGACTTGGAGAGTCAGTGCCTTTAACCTCCTGTTTGGCCCAGTTTGCAATTTCTGCGGAAGATGAACAGGAATAGGGAGAACCAATGAGAGACTAGCTGGAGGTGTCTGGACGGGCAAATTTAACTCTCATTTCCCACCAGGAAGAGGAATTAACCAAAGGCTCAGCGTGCCATGCCGGAACCAGATTAGGGCCTGAAGCAATCCTGCGGTGTTGCGGCCAGCTCACAAGAAAGCAAGTTGAAGGAAGGAGTTCAGGGGCACTGTAATTCACAAACCTGCAGAGTTATAAATGACAGCTATCGTCCAAAAATATACTGAAGAAAGGCTGCCAAGAGGACTTGAAAGCGGAGCAGAATTGCAGGAAACCGATTTCAGGAGGTAGACTGGAATTGCATTGAAAGCATAGGAAAAGAGGCAGAACGTCCACAATGATGCACTTGGCCAAAAAGGGCGTATGCGTTTTTTCCTGAATATATTGAGGAAAAAACGCATACGCCCTTTTTGGCCAACCAAGCAAGCTTGCAAAGGAAATCTGCACTACAATGAAGTCTCACTTCCCCCCGGTCAAAAGGGCCATCTGAAAAAAGTGTAAAATCCAGAAAGGCAGGACAGGCCATGGAGAACTGGGAGCCTTGTTATGCTGATGGGCCCGATGTAAATTGCCAACAGCCACTCGGGAGAAGTGTATGGTGTTTCCTGAAACATCTAAAAAACAAAGCAACAGAGCCTAGGGCACTTCCACTTATGGTCCCATAGCTTAGGGAAATGAAAATCAAAAAGACACAGCCACCCCAAAGTTTGGGACGGCTCTGTTTACAAGAACCTCGTTTACGGTACAAGTTCAATATCGCAGAAAGTGAAAAATGGATGAAGAAGTTGTGGTACTTACGTACAATGCAATATCACTCAGCAATGACATCTATGTCATCAGGCCCGTAGCAGCATAATGAGTGGATTCAGGTATGATGATTCTAACTGAAAGAAGTCACACAGAAAAAGAAACATCATAAGATATCACTAATACACGGAATGTAAACTTGGCTACACAGGAACTGGATTACAAAACAGAACAGGGTCTCAAATTTAGAAAACCAACTTATGCTTGCTTAAGGGGAAAGGTGAGTTGGGGTGCTGCATAAAACCAGAGATTGAAATGAGCACAGATAAAGTTCCTTAAGCCAAATATGGAATAGACAAGAGCTACTCCTTGCTCAACGAAATGGACTCAACACCCCATATTAAACGCCTAAGAATGTACCTGACTAGTAAGTATCTTAAAACCTATGGATTGCTATGTCTCCGAAAGAGAATCAAGCGTGTGTACAGGGGCATAAACGCAGCAGTGATAGGATTGGAGAGGTTCGGTGAGCAAATGAAGACCCTTTGAAGTCATATTGCATGGTACCCATTCCACGGGTCTCAACTCTCCAGGTTTAGGGGATTCTTCCTTCAGCTAAAACATGCATGTGGAACCCAGAGTATGATCAACCGTGTGATCGGGAGACGTGTTCAAATATGTCTCCGTTCTCGTCCCCTGGTACTCGGGTGCAACATTCCAGACGCTTTACTAACACTCTCCCGACTTGGAGAGTCAGTGCCTTTAACCTCCTGTTTGGCCCAGTTTGCAATTTCTGCGGAAGATGAACAGGAATAGGGAGAACCAATGAGAGACTAGCTGGAGGTGTCTGGACGGGCAAATTTAACTCTCATTTCCCACCAGGAAGAGGAATTAACCAAAGGCTCAGCGTGCCGTGCCGGAACCACATTAGGGCCTGAAGCAATCCTGCGGTGTTGCGGCCAGCTCACAAGAAAGCGAGTTGAAGAAAGGAGCTCAGGGGCACTGTAATTCACAAACCTGCAGAGTTATAAATGACAGCTATCGTCCAAAAATATACTGAAGTAAGGCTGCCAAGAGGACTTGAAAGCGGGGCAGAATTGCAGGAAACCGATTTCAGGAGGTAGACTGGAATTGCATTGAAAGCATAGGAAAAGAGGCAGAACGTCCACAATGATGCACTTGGCCAAAAAGGGCGTATGCGTTTTTTCCTGAATATATTCAGGAAAAAACGCATACGCCCTTTTTGGCCAACCAAGCAAGCTTGCAAAGGAAATCTGCACTACAATGAAGTCTCACTTACCCCCGGTCAAAAGGGCCATCTGAAAAAAGTGTAAAATCCAGAAAGGCAGGACAGGCCATGGAGAACTGGGAGCCTTGTTATGCTGATGGGCGGGATGTAAATTGCCAACAGCCACTCGGGAGAAGTGTAGGGTGTTTCCTGAAACATCTAAAAAACAAAGCAACAGAGCCTAGGGCACTTCCACTTATGGTCCTATAGCTTAGGGAAATGAAAATCAAAAAGACACAGCCACCCCAAAGTTTGGGACGGCTCTGTTTACAAGAACCTCGTTTACGGTACAAGTTCAATATCGCAGAAAGTGAAAAATGGATGAAGAAGTTGTGGTACTTACGTACAATGCAATATCACTCAGCAATGACATCTATGTCATCAGGCCCGTAGCAGCATAATGAGTGGATTCAGGTATGATGATTCTAACTGAAAGAAGTCACACAGAAAAAGAAACATCATAAGATATCACTAATACACGGAATGTAAACTTGGCTACACAGGAACTGGATTACAAAACAGAACAGGGTCTCAAATTTAGAAAACCAACTTATGCTTGCTTAAGGGGAAAGGTGAGTTGGGGTGCTGCATAAAACCAGAGATTGAAATGAGCACAGATAAAGTTCCTTAAGCCAAATATGGAATAGACAAGAGCTACTCCTTGCTCAACGAAATGGACTCAACACCCCATATTAAACGCCTAAGAATGTACCTGACTAGTAAGTATCTTAAAACCTATGGATTGCTATGTCTCCGAAAGAGAATCAAGCGTGTGTACAGGGGCATAAACGCAGCAGTGATAGGATTGGAGAGGTTCGGTGAGCAAATGAAGACCCTTTGAAGTCATATTGCATGGTACCCATTCCACGGGTCTCAACTCTCCAGGTTTAAGGGATTCTTCCTTCAGCTAAAACATGCATGTGGAACCCAGAGTATGATCAACCGTGTGATCGGGAGACGTGTTCAAATATGTCTCCGTTCTCGTCCCCTGGTACTCGGGTGCAACATTCCAGACGCTTTACTAACACTCTCCCGACTTGGAGAGTCAGTGCCTTTAACCTCCTGTTTGGCCCAGTTTGCAATTTCTGCGGAACATGAACAGGAATAGGGAGAACCAATGAGAGACTAGCTGGAGGTGTCTGGACGGGCAAATTTAACTCTCATTTCCCACCAGGAAGAGGAATTAACCAAAGGCTCAGCGTGCCGTGCCGGAACCACATTAGGGCCTGAAGCAATCCTGCGGTGTTGCGGCCAGCTCACAAGAAAGCGAGTTGAAGAAAGGAGCTCAGGGGCACTGTAATTCACAAACCTGCAGAGTTATAAATGACAGCTATCGTCCAAAAATATACTGAAGTAAGGCTGCCAAGAGGACTTGAAAGCGGGGCAGAATTGCAGGAAACCGATTTCAGGAGGTAGACTGGAATTGCATTGAAAGCATAGGAAAAGAGGCAGAACGTCCACAATGATGCACTTGGCCAAAAAGGGCGTATGCGTTTTTTCCTGAATATATTCAGGAAAAAACGCATACGCCCTTTTTGGCCAACCAAGCAAGCTTGCAAAGGAAATCTGCACTACAATGAAGTCTCACTTCCCCCCGGTCAAAAGGGCCATCTGAAAAAAGTGTAAAATCCAGAAAGGCAGGACAGGCCATGGAGAACTGGGAGCCTTGTTATACTGATGGGCGGGATGTAAATTGCCAACAGCCACTCGGGAGAAGTGTATGGTGTTTCCTGAAACATCTAAAAAACAAAGCAACAGAGCCTAGGGCACTTCCACTTATGGTCCAATAGCTTAGGGAAATGAAAATCAAAAAGACACAGCCACCCCAATGTTTGGGACGGCTCTGTTTACAAGAACCTCGTTTACGGTACAAGTTCAATATCGCAGAAAGTGAAAAATGGATGAAGAAGTTGTGGTACTTACGTACAATGCAATATCACTCAGCAATGACATCTATGTCATCAGGTCTGTAGCAGCATAATGAGTGGATTCAGGTATGATGATTCTAACTGAAATAAGTCACGCAGAAAAAGGAACATCATAAGCTATCACTAATACACGGAATGTAAACTTGGCTACACAGGAACTGGATTACAAAACAGAACAGGGTCTCAAATTTAGAAAACCAACTTATGCTTGCTTAAGGGGAAAGGTGAGTTGGGGTGCTGCATAAAACCAGAGATTGAAATGAGCACAGATAAAGTTCCTTAAGCCAAATATGGAATAGACAAGAGCTACTCCTTGCTCAACGAAATGGACTCAACACCCCATATTAAACACCTAAGAATGTACCTGACTAGTAAGTATCTTAAAACCTATGGATTGCTATGTCTCCGAAAGAGAATCAAGCGTGTGTACAGGGACATAAACGCAGCAGTGATAGGATTGGAGAGGTTCGGTGAGCAAATGAAGACCCTTTGAAGTCATATTGCATGGTACCCATTCCACGGGTCTCAACTCTCCAGGTTTAAGGGATTCTTCCTTCAGCTAAAACATGCATGTGGAACCCAGAGTATGATCAACCGTGTGATCGGGAGACGTGTTCAAATATGTCTCCGTTCTCGTCCCCTGGTACTCGGGTGCAACATTCCAGACGCTTTACTAACACTCTCCCGACTTGGAGAGTCAGTGCCTTTAACCTCCTGTTTGGCCCAGTTTGCAATTTCTGCGGAACATGAACAGGAATAGGGAGAACCAATGAGAGACTAGCTGGAGGTGTCTGGACGGGCAAATTTAACTCTCATTTCCCACCAGGAAGAGGAATTAACCAAAGGCTCAGCGTGCCGTGCCGGAACCAGATTAGGGCCTGAAGCAATCCTGTGGTGTTGCGGCCAGCTCACAAGAAAGCGAGTTGAAGAAAGGAGCTCAGGGGCACTGTAATTCACAAACCTGCAGAGTTATAAATGACAGCTATCGTCCAAAAATATACTGAAGTAAGGCTGCCAAGAGGACTTGAAAGCGGGGCAGAATTGCAGGAAACCGATTTCAGGAGGTAGACTGGAATTGCATTGAAAGCATAGGAAAAGAGGCAGAACGTCCACAATGATGCACTTGGCCAAAAAGGGCGTATGCGTTTTTTCCTGAATATATTCAGGAAAAAACGCATACGCACTTTTTGGCCAACCAAGCAAGCTTGCAAAGGAAATCTGCACTACAATGAAGTCTCACTTCCCCCCGGTCAAAAGGGCCATCTGAAAAAAGTGTAAAATCCAGAAAGGCAGGACAGGCCATGGAGAACTGGGAGCCTTGTTATGCTGATGGGCGGGATGTAAATTGCCAACAGCCACTCGGGAGAAGTGTATGGTGTTTCCTGAAACATCTAAAAAACAAAGCAACAGAGCCTAGGGCACTTCCACTTATGGTCCAATAGCTTAGGGAAATGAAAATCAAAAAGACACAGCCACCCCAAAGTTTGGGACGGCTCTGTTTACAAGAACCTCGTTTACGGTACAAGTTCAATATCGCAGAAAGTGAAAAATGGATGAAGAAGTTGTGGTACTTACGTACAATGCAATATCACTCAGCAATGACCTCTATGTCATCAGGCCCGTAGCAGCATAATGAGTGGATTCAGGTATGATGATTCTAACTGAAAGAAGTCACACAGAAAAAGAAACATCATAAGATATCACTAATACACGGAATGTAAACTTGGCTACACAGGAACTGGATTACAAAACAGAACAGGGTCTCAAATTTAGAAAACCAACTTATGCTTGCTTAAGGGGAAAGGTGAGTTGGGGTGCTGCATAAAACCAGAGATTGAAATGAGCACAGATAAAGTTCCTTAAGCCAAATATGGAATAGACAAGAGCTACTCCTTGCTCAACGAAATGGACTCAACACCCCATATTAAACACCTAAGAATGTACCTGACTAGTAAGTATCTTAAAACCTATGGATTGCTATGTCTCCGAAAGAGAATCAAGCGTGTGTACAGGGACATAAACGCAGCAGTGATAGGATTGGAGAGGTTCGGTGAGCAAATGAAGACCCTTTGAAGTCATATTGCATGGTACCCATTCCACGGGTCTCAACTCTCCAGGTTTAAGGGATTCTTCCTTCAGCTAAAACATGCATGTGGAACCCAGAGTATGATCAACCGTGTGATCGGGAGACGTGTTCAAATATGTCTCCGTTCTCGTCCCCTGGTACTCGGGTGCAACATTCCAGACGCTTTACTAACACTCTCCCGACTTGGAGAGTCAGTGCCTTTAACCTCCTGTTTGGCCCAGTTTGCAATTTCTGCGGAAGATGAACAGGAATAGGGAGAACCAATGAGAGACTAGCTGGAGGTGTCTGGACGGGCAAATTTAACTCTCATTTCCCACCAGGAAGAGGAATTAACCAAAGGCTCAGCGTGCCGTGCCGGAACCACATTAGGGCCTGAAGCAATCCTGCGGTGTTGCGGCCAGCTCACAAGAAAGCGAGTTGAAGAAAGGAGCTCAGGGGCACTGTAATTCACAAACCTGCAGAGTTATAAATGACAGCTATCGTCCAAAAATATACTGAAGTAAGGCTGCCAAGAGGACTTGAAAGCGGGGCAGAATTGCAGGAAACCGATTTCAGGAGGTAGACTGGAATTGCATTGAAAGCATAGGAAAAGAGGCAGAACGTCCACAATGATGCACTTGGCCAAAAAGGGCGTATGCGTTTTTTCCTGAATATATTCAGGAAAAAACGCATACGCCCTTTTTGGCCAACCAAGCAAGCTTGCAAAGGAAATCTGCACTACAATGAAGTCTCACTTCCCCCCGGTCAAAAGGGCCATCTGAAAAAAGTGTAAAATCCAGAAAGGCAGGACAGGCCATGGAGAACTGGGAGCCTTGTTATGCTGATGGGCGGGATGTAAATTGCCAACAGCCACTTGGGAGAAGTGTAGGGTGTTTCCTGAAACATCTAAAAAACAAAGCAACAGAGCCTAGGGCACTTCCACTTATGGTCCCATAGCTTAGGGAAATGAAAATCAAAAAGACACAGCCACCCCAAAGTTTGGGACGGCTCTGTTTACAAAACCTCGTTTACGGTACAATTTCAATATTGCAGAAAGTGAAAAATGGATGAAGAAGTTGTGGTACTTACGTACAATGCAATATCACTCAGCAATGACATCTATGTCATCAGGCCCGTAGCAGCATAATGAGTGGATTCAGGTATGATGATTCTAACTGAAAGAAGTCACACAGAAAAAGAAACATCATAAGATATCACTAATACACGGAATGTAAACTTGGCTACACAGGAACTGGATTACAAAACAGAACAGGGTCTCAATTTAGAAAACCAACTTATGCTTGCTTAAGGGGAAAGGTGAGTTGGGGTGCTGCATAAAACCAGAGATTGAAATGAGCACAGATAAAGTTCCTTAAGCCAAATATGGAATAGACAAGAGCTACTCCTTGCTCAACGAAATGGACTCAACACCCCATATTAAACGCCTAAGAATGTACCTGACTAGTAAGTATCTTAAAACCTATGGATTGCTATGTCTCCGAAAGGGAATCAAGCGTGTGTACAGGGGAATAAACGCAGCAGTGATAGGATTGGAGAGGTTTGGTGAGCAAATGAAGACCCTTTGAAGTCATATTGCATGGTACCCATTCCACGGGTCTCAACTCTCCAGGTTTAAGGGATTCTTCCTTCAGCTAAAACATGCATGTGGAACCCAGAGTATGATCAACCATGTGATCGGGAGACGTGTTCAAATACGTCTCCGTTCTCGTCCCCTGGTACTCGGGTGCAACATTCCAGACGCTTTACTAACACTCTCCCGACTTGGAGAGTCAGTGCCTTTAACCTCCTGTTTGGCCCAGTTTGCAATTTCTGCGGAAGATGAACAGGAATAGGGAGAACCAATGAGAGACTAGCTGGAGGTGTCTGGACGGGCAAATTTAACTCTCATTTCCCACCAGGAAGAGGAAT